>NC_137351.1:18295211-19495211 GCF_965287045.1 Carcharhinus amblyrhynchos | reverse complement strand
GCAGTGAAGAACCTTCCTTTTAAATTGAAAATATTCAAATAGAAAAGTTGATTTTTAGTTCTAACTAATCCAGGTTTGTATAGTTAATGCAAAGGTTAACTTTTCAGACAACTATCATCGGGTTAACATACCTACTAAATTATAACATTGTGTTGAAAGGATTGATTTTGTGTTCCTAATCACCTGATTCTGGATATTTCCAAAGCAGAATGATAGAAGGTCAGGTTGGGAGACGTTCTGCTTGAATTGGGAGATGTTCTGCTTGAACGTCAAGGTTTGCCACCATTTCCAGAATTTTCTGCCGGAAAATGACAGCAGACATTAAGGATGCCCAAGCAAATGTGTGAATCTTTTGCCAGAAAACTCAGACATCGCTTATAGCTGCAATTCTCCAGTCCCACTGCAGTGAATGGAGTTTTGGCTGAGCGCCAAATTCTCAGTTCTCACTGGCAGTGGTGACAGGGCAAATGAGATTAGAGAAATCCGTCTTTTATTCCAAATGATCCATTGTGAGGGGAAAATATCAAACACTGCATTCCCCATAGCAATTGCTGAGCCTAGGAATGCAAGTGCATTTCATAATTTGGAGAATAAACAGGATTTTATAGTTAAAGGGTCCCTAAGGGAGTGTAATTAATAGCAGGGCAATTACCTACAATCGCGCTACCCTACAAATTTAAGAATAAGTAATTTGGTCTTCAGCTTCCAAAGGTCACCACGCTATCCCACAGATTCTTGAAGCTTACATTAGCATTTTTCCAATTCCTATCCCAGATCCAATGCTGTTAGCAATCCCTAAATAAATTATTTAAAATAAGGTTAACGCAGTAAAGTCAGCCAACATCAGCAACATTAGGCCTGTTCCATTGATATTGCAGTGAGATTCCAGCCATGTGCTAACTTCTCAAGAACATATTCTGCCAAGAGTATCCCAAGCAAAATGTTTCTAACCACAAATCCATGATTCAAGAATCATTGAAACCCTGATTTTTATATCACTGCCAAAGCTGCGCATGTGTTTTTTCAACAAAATGTTTCTCCATATAAAAGTTAAATTGATCCATTCTTCCCCTTTTGCTCATCCCTCTGGATCTTGCATATCCTCTGACACCCAGTGTATTAATACTTCCAGTCCTGGCCAGCTATTGTGGGTCATTAGAAACTTGATGAAAAGTCCATAGGGTGACACCTGCGTTCTGTTCAGAGCAATTTAGAGTGGGATTTCAACAGACGGGGGTGGGGGTAAGGAAATCAAACTTGTACCTGACCATTGTGCCTGCTTAATACCTCTCTCCCAGGTAACTTTTTTACGTGCCAGGTAGCCACCTTTGTGATTTTGCCCATTGAAGTGGTGGAGGCTACCTCGCTAAATATATTTAAGACGCGGGTGGATAGGTTTTTGACAGACAAGGGAACTAAGGGTTATGGGGAAAAAGTGGGAAAGTGGAACTGAGCCACTTCAGATCAGCCATGATCTTGTTGAATGGCAGGGCAGGCTCGAAGGGCTAGATGGCCTACTCCTGCTCCTATTTCTTATGTTCTTATATTCTGCAGCATCATTACAGTTCTTACGGCTACATTGTATTCCATTAAAATTTCTAAATTATTGGATGCTGTTTTCATGAAAGCTTTAACAGATAGAACTAAAAAATGAGTACAGCTTATACAAATAAAAGAAAATAAGCTGCCAATGCTAGAGATCCAAGTACAGGGTGAAAATTCCAATATTAGTTGGAGTCATAGAGGTTTACAGCATGGAAACAGGCCCTTCAGCCAAACTTGTCCATGCTGCCCTTTTTAAACCTCTAGGCTAGCCCCAGTTGCTCAATTTGGCCCATATCCCTTGATACCCATTTTACCCATGTAACTGTCTACATGCTTTTTAAAAGACAAAATTGTACCTGCCTCTATTACTACCTCTAGTAGTTTGTTCCAGACACTCACCACCCTGAATGAAAAAATTGCCCCTCTGGACACTTTTGTATCTCTCCCTTCTCACCTTAAACCTATGCTCTCGAGTTTTAGACTCCCCTATCTTTGGAAAAAGATATTGACTATCTAGCTGATCTATGCCCCTCATTATTTTATAGATCTCTGTAAGATCACCCTCAGCCTTCTACGCTACAGAAAAAGAAGTCCCAGTCTATCCAGCCTCTCCTTATAACTCAAATCATCAAGTCCCAGAGTTTCCTAGTAAATCTCTTCTGCACTCTTTCTAGTTTAATAATATACTTTCTATAATAGGGTGACCAGAATTGTATACAACATTCCAAGTGTGGCTTTACCAATGTCTTGTACAACTTCAACAAGACGTTCCAACTCCTATCTTCAATGTTCTGACCAGTGAAATCGAGCATGCTGAATGCCTTCTTCATCACTCTGTCCACTCGTGACTCCACTTTTAAGGAACTATGAACCTGTACCCCTAGATCTCTTTGTTCTTAACTCTCCCCAACACTCTACCATTAACTGAGTAAGTCCTGCCCTGGTTCAGTCTACCAAAATGCATCACTTCGCATTTATCGAAATTAAACTCCATCTATCATTTGTCAGCCCACTGGCCCAATTGATCAAGATCCCATTGCAATCCAAGATAACCTTCCTCACCATCCACTATGCCACCAATCTTGGTGTCATCTGCAAACTTACTAACCATGCCCCCTATATTTTCATCCAAATCATTAATATAAATGACAAATAACAGTCAATCCAGCACTGATCCCTGAAGCACACCATTGGTCACAGGCATTCATTTGAAAAACAACCCTCTAGAACCACCCCCTGGCTTGTTATCAAGCCAGTTTTGAATCCTTTTAGCTACCTCACCCTGAATCCTGTGAGATTTAACCTTATGCAACAACATACCATGCGTACCTTGTCAAAGGTCTTGCTAAACTCCAAGTTGACAACATCAACTGCACTGCCCTCATCTACCTTCTTGGTTACCCCTTCAAAAAGCTCAATCAAATTTGAGAGACATGATTTTCCACTCTCAAAGCCATGCTGGCTGTCCCTAATCAGTCCTTGCGTCTCTAAACGCCTGTAGAGTGTTAAAGGGGAAGTTACAAATTTGGTGCCTGTTTCCCCACCTAACTTTCCTTTGGTTGGGAAGGAGCGTAGAACAGGTGGTCAATTCACTCCCACCAAATTAATGTCTTGTTTCCAAATTGACTATTGTGCTGATACTGAAAGTGCTAGAAGTACGCAAGAAATTAGTTGGCACCTAAATGAAAAAATAGAAACGGAAATTCTTTGACCTCGCCTGCTGGGACTCTCCAGTCCTGCTGCAGTGAACAGAAATTTGGTTGAGCGCTAAATTCTCCATCCTTGCTGGCAGCTGTAGTGGGGCATGCAAGATCAGAAAATTCCAGCCTGGATCTTTACTGGTGATGCACACATCTGCATGGAATAAGATCTGCTATATTGGAATGCATCTGATAGTACATAAATTGTGTAGGGTTGCATTAATATTTGAGTTTCTAGATAACCTTTACACGATGGAAAGGGAGAATTTGACTTTTACTCTTTAAGCAAAGTCGAGTGCTTCAGATACTATGACTTTGATTATTCGAGGTTGAGTGAGTAAATAAGGTCAAGTGTACATAGTAGATGGAAGGAAGGAGCGCAATGGGTTGAATATATTTTTTAAACTCTTTCATGGGGTGTGAGCATTGCTATTACATTCTAAAACGGTTCAAATGAATACCTATCTTTAAAAATATAAGAGGCTTCTGAAACTTTGCATCTGTAGCGGTATAACTGTAAGTTTCAGTTTTGGCTGTAGATTCTTTGAATAAACTTACTTTGGTCATATGCGTCCTTGCGCACATTGGCAAGGCTATGTCCTGGTGCTCCATTCTTGGCAGAAGAGGGGGGTTTCTCCATATTCTGTGTGTTCATGTAAGATGGATCATCAAAAAGATCAGATCTGCTGGTGGCTTTGATTGGCAGAATGTTTCTATTTGTTTGTGGAAATCTAGTCCATGAATTGCCTGAAATATTAATTATGTAGGATCTTTATAGAAACAGACACAGAGATATAGAAAATAGGAACATGAGGAAACCATTTGCCCTTCAAGCCTGCTCTGCCATTTAACATTATCATCAAACTCAGTAGCCTGATCCTTCCTTCCCCCATATCCTTTTATCTCCTTTGTCTCAAGTGCTATATCTAACTGTGTCTTGAAATCATTCAATGTTTTGGCCTCAACTACTTTCTGTGGTAGCAAATTCCATAGGCTGATCATTTTCTGAGTGAAGAACTTCTCCTTACCTCTGTCCTAAACCATCTACCCTGTATCCTCAAACTGTGACCCCTAGTTCTGGACACTGCAACGGGAACATTCTTCTTGCGTCTATCCTTTTTATAAAATCATTTAAAGTTATGCTCTGACAAGCAAAGTAATCTTGGATTCTGCATTTTTGAGTTCCGAACAGTAAGGTTAAGGCAATTTGGAATTTAAGTCAGCTCTTTATATGCAGATAAATTAGTGCCTGGATAAAACTACTTGGCATAAAACATCTCTATTCCTGGAAAACTTCTAGCCATGAGCAATGCAAGAGGAAATCCACTAGTATGTTTTAAAACAAAAGTTGTATGCCTTGTGTGTACCCATTTCATCATACCTTAAACAATCACAACTCAGGAGTCTGGAACGTATCTATGATTTTGGTCACCCTATTATAGAAAAGATATTATTAAACTAGAAAGAGTGCAGAAGAGATTTACTAGAATGCTAATGGAACTTGATGGTTTGAGTTATAAGGAGAGGCTTGATAGACTGGAATATTTTTCTCTGGAGCATAAAAGGCTGAGGAATGATCTTGTAGAGGTCTATAAAATAATGAGGGGCACAGATCAGCTAGAAAGTCAACAGCTTCTCCCAAAGGTAGGGGAGTCTAAACAAGTGGGCATAGGTTTAAGCTGAGAGGGGAGAGATACAAAAGTGTCCAGAGGGACAATTTTTTCACACGGAGGGTGATGAATGTTTGGAACAAGCTGCCAGATGTATTAGTAGAGGTGGGTACAATTTTGTCTTTTAAAAAGCATTTAGACGGTTACATGGTGAAGATGGGAATAGAGGGATATGGGCCAAATGTGGGCAATTGGGACTAGCTTAGGAATTTAAAAGAAAAGGGCAGCATGGACAAGTTGGGTCGAAGGGCCTACTTCCATGGTGCAAACCTTTATGACTCTAAGTAGCTGCTAGAAATAAAAAGTACCAGTCACAAAAAGTTCTAAATTTATAAAACAGTAGTAGGCAAACCACTCTGTGGGTGAAGGAGGCCAAAATAATACAAATGGAATGATTAACTTTAGCAGCATTGTGTATGTATAAAATGCCTCCAACAACATTCTGTACTGGTAGCCTGTATCACCCTCAGAAAGTTAGCACACAAATAAATAGCACTTTCCAGAGCTACTGTCAGCTTAAGAGACTCAAAGTATTAGTCTAAAACCCTCAGAATTTTGTGTATGACTAAGAGTATTTATAAAGCAAGCCTGGATTTGCTGCTTATTTCACCACATGGATTGCAGTGGCTCACCACTACCTTTGAGGTCAATTACAGATGGACAATTAATGCTAGCGTTGCTCTCCCTTCTATCTACAAATAGAAATGTTGAAGAATCAGTACCAAAACCTCTGGCAATCATTGTTACAAGTGGAGGGAACTGAAATTGTTTTTAGAATACAAGCAACAGAAAGCACAAATGTTGGCACTTTACCGTGGAACTATGGGTTAAAAATGAAAATGACTATATTCAAATGTGGCATAATGCATGTACGACAAATTAAACTTCCATTGCATTGTTAAAATCCCGTGAATATTTCGTAATTTGTTTGCTCAATTTCTTTCATTTATGAATGCATTGGACCTTTGCAAATAGAAAGATAGGGCGAAGGCTCCCACCGCCTCCACAAGTTTCTGCAACGTAGACCAAAGTTTACAATTTTAAACTGAGAGATATATGACATACCTGCCATAATGATGGTTTGTTTCTGTGGATCTGAATAATTTTCATAAATGGTGATGGATGATGGGGTAGCACTCTGTAAAACAATGTATTCAATATTAAGGGATCGGCAAACTATTTCAACACAAGGACTTTCTATATAACCATACTTCAGTCAGATTCAGTACCCCTCACAAACAAGCATATCATATGAAAGGTGAAGCAGGAATCTCAAAATAAGGAAAGGAGGAACTCAATCCACAGTCAAGGGCATGGACTTTTCAAGATTTTTGAAAAATGGGACTTGCCACAGCCTCCCCACCTTCAGCTCTGCCCTCAATATTTGCCTACTGAAGGCCCATGACTTGGTTGATACCTTCAGTGAGGCATCTTCTTCAATCTTTTGCTGCACCAATTGCAGTACTTCTTGAGGGCAATGGTCCTCCCTCTATATCCAGGAAACTGGATCAGGGTTCCAGTTATATATAAGCTTCAGAGGGCAAATGGAAGTTCTGCTCCACTAGGAGGTAAACCTGGGACTACAACCCTAATCTTATTTGTTGCATTTGGCACATGACCGAAGTGGCATAGTGGTTAGCACTGCTGCCTCACAATGCCAGGGACCTAGGTTCGATTCCTGGCTTGGATCACTGTCTGTGCAGATCTGCATGTTCTCTCTGTGTCTGTGCGCGTTTCCTCCGCAGTCCAAAAGGTATGCTGGTTAAGTGCTAAATTCTCCCTCAATGTACCCGAACAGGCGACGGAATGTGGCGACAAGGGGATTTTCACAGTAACTTCATTGCAGTGTAAATGCAAGCCTACTTGTGACAATAATAAATAATTTTAATGACCTGTAACAGCTTCAAAAGAACAAAGAAAGACCAGAAATCAGAGAGTTGAGACAAAAGGTATGAGTGAGGAAGATAGTTAAATTCAAAGTCATTAGATGGTCAGTGAAATTACCATGTTGGCAAAGTTGCTCTTTAGCCTTGCCTTTGTTTTATCTATTAATCTGTTTAATGTTGACGATTCTTTACAACACGTGCCTTGCTTACATATTATAAATATTCACAAAAGACAAAGAGTGAGATTTTCTGTCCACCCCCAAAGGATGTTTTGTGGCAGTGGAGGTGACCCACCGTTGGCCAGCTGCTGGATCTTCTAATCCTGCTATTATCAATGGGTTTTCCCGTTATTTGTACACTCCAGCGCCAGGGAACCCACGGCAGGAGATCACCATCGGCAAGATTAGAAGATCCTGTCAGCGGGAATGGCCAGAAAAGTCAGCAGGAGGCTTTCAAATTATTGTAAAATGATAGTCACATTTGAAAAAGCTGACCGTTTATTGAAAGACTCTTAGATTCCATGAGTGGGATTTTCCAACCCCAAGACTGGAAATTCCCACCCGAACTTCAAATGGTCTGCCAAATTTTCAGTCTTGCCCACTATGATTCCCGTGACAGACATGACAGAGAAATTCCTGCCCATTTTCTGACATGGACATTTTAGCAAAAACCATTTCTAACCTGTGGAAAGTCTCCATCCTTTTTCAATTGGTCATCATTACTGTAGGCTGCAGCGTCCTCTTCTACTTTTGCACTCTGAAGGATTCCAGTAGCTGCTGGTTTACCTGGGATTTCATTATAGTAGCCATGGTTCTGATCCTCTTCACTTTCCACATTCCATATTGCAAGGCCTGGTCTTCTGCAATATAAGAATAGTAACAAAGACATTATAGCAGTATTTGCAAACCACTTCATCATATTGTTTCTGAACTTGTTAGTTTGTTGTGCTTATCAATGTTTTGGAAATTCTTAAACAAAAATTGCAACGCCTGAATACATGTATTAAGTCGGACTTTAAACTGCATTGACCTTTCGTTAGGTGTAATAACAACAGGGGAACTCTTCAAGTATTGTTTGAAGCGAAGTTCAAAAGCCTTTCCTATGGTATTTATAACGTCTTGGGCCAAATCATTGGAGCACTCCAGGATGTGGCAGGCTGGAAAGGAATGTAAAATGGGTTGGATTTTGTGTATGAAATTGTACATTGAGGTGACTGAATATCAAACAATAGAAAGTCACATAAATTCTACACTTTTAAATAAGCACACTGTGAAATGATTGTATTTTACAGTAATGTTTGATTATTGCTAAACAACATTAACACTGTTAATCAAGGACAGGAATCCAGTATTAATATTTAGCCTATTATTTTCTTCCGCATTAGGAAGATATATAGATAATTGAACATTATGAAATAGTTAAGCAATAAGTTAGAGTTGTACGTATTCACAGTGATCAATGCTGTGCGTAACTCAGGATTTCATACAATCATAGCATTCAATTTACTATCTGTCTTTCTAATTATGCTTGTGTTATATTTTATTTTCCATATCTCCTGGAGAAAAAAAGCAAACTGCATCATTGTTTGAAAATTGTAAAATTAGACAGCCTATACTTCAAGGATATTAATACAGTGTAGTAGCCAGAATGAATTTCATTAGATTTGTTGGAATGCAATATGCAAAAGAAATTGCTGACAATCCCAAGAGCTGTTACGTACCTCTTTGATTTACTGGATCTTTGGCAACATAAGCAACATAATCAGTTGTGTCCTAAAATAGTGAGATTTATGGTTAACACTTGTAACATGTGGCAAAAGTAAGTTCAACGGCATTGTAATAATACATCTGAAATTTAGTATTAAAATAAGAAGCGCTTCCACAATGGTATTGGAGTAAAAGATTTGGACACATAGGAAACAGAGAGGGCTCTATATGCATCGTAACACAAACCCCTCACAGGTAAAAAGACCAAGTCAGCTTGAAATCTGAAATAAAAGCACAAGCATTAGAAATATACAGCAGGTTTGCCAATGCCTGAAAGAGAAAGCTCACTATGTTTCACATAGGAGTTTCTAACAGATTTGTCATGGTCTGGCAGGCAATGTTTCACTGAATTGCGTGGGTGCATGGGGCTGTATCACATAATGCAACAAACAGGCCACACAAAAAGTAAAAATAGGGAAAACATTGTCGACAAAACAGTGTGGGGTTCCACTGACTGACCGTGCCAATTCTGACGAAGGACCTTACCCAAAATATTCACTCAATTCTCTTTCAGATGCTGATCTGCTACGCGTTTGTAGCATTTTCCATTTCCATTTTGTTTTTAAAAATTATTCAGGGACTCCTATGTGCTAATGAATAAATGACTGCAATTTGCATGCCTTGATCTTTGCAGCTGTATGTCCCACCAGTATAAAGTGAGGTAATGAAATTATGAACAAGATTGCGCTGCCAGACAAATCACAGACGCGCTGCCCATCAAGATAATCTCAAAGCCGTAGTCTCTGAAAGCTTCTAAAATTAATTTCAATTATTTGTAATTAAAAACAATCACTAACAAGTGAAAGCAATATTAATCAATTGACAGGAAATAAATATCCATGTCTGCAGTGCAAGTAAAGATAATCACTGACAAATCAGCAATGAATCATGAAAGAAGTGGCACTTGGGGAGGGACGTGTTTGTTCAGAACTCAGATGCCTCAATAAATCAGCGATGTGGCTCTGACACTTCCTTGATGATGTTTAATGTTTGCAGCTCTAATCAGCATAAGTGGATTTTTTTCTCATTTCCTTTTTCTTTTTGTGTTAATACAGTAAGTCGAGGTCAAATATTAGAACAAATGTTCCTTAAAGAGAGCTTGAATTGCTCTAATAAAATCTCTTATTTGCCAATCAAAATATTTGCATTAGTCCAACTATAGTGATTGCTATTCCACTGCAATAGCTTTGGAAATAAAAATCCTTTCTAGATTTCATCAAATTAATTTCCATTTTATATATTGTCTCTGGGTTTATTTATAATTTGGTGTCTAAATTCTTAATTTACATTTGCAGGGTGAGTGGGATCATCTGCCCATCAAACATCTTAATGGATACCATTGTTACTGCTGCCTAGATGACCTGTCGTGTTGAATTTTTAAAAGATGTAGGAAGGGTTCACCTCCCCAGCTCACTTTTTGACATGCACCCGGACCAACTAGGACCTAGCAAACAGTCTCCAGTGATATCCTCATCAAGGGTTAGGTTCAGGTGTCCCAGCTAAGCGCCAACTCTCCTCTTCACTTTTGTTTTCAATAGAATGCTGGAGCCAAACTTGCAAGTATATACTTGAAAAAAAAAATTATCTCCAGAAAGGTAATGGCTAAGTCTTACCCATACACATTTCAGTAGACAGTGACAGTCTCTCATATGTTAAGGTTTGTCCAATGACACACCTGTAAGTGTATTGGGATGTTGATGATGTTAGGGACATTCGATTGAAGTACAAGCCATTGTTATAACCAAGTTGGTAAAGGATACCTTAGCTGTTTATTTAGTAGAGGTATGCTCATTAGTTGCCAGAGCATTATTTATGATTAATGTTACATTTTTAATACTTCAAATGCAGCCTGAACTCTGCACTGGAAAACCTGTGCTTCAACTAGCAGAGTAAATGTACTCTCAGTGCAATGGTTGTTGAAGAGAACTTTCAAAGTAGGCTAACCCTGTCCAATTTCCAAATAGAATTGCGATGGAATATCATCCCAGTCCTTGATAACAGAACAATTAAAAAAACTCAATAAAAAGTGGAGAAAACAATCTTTCAAACTGAGATAGTTTAACTGTGGAATGCTTTCTAGATCATAGCTAGAAGGTTCTTCAAAATCTCAGAGGAAATATCATTAGCAACTCGTCAGGGTTTCTTCAACAACGCCTTTCAAACCTGCAACTTCTATCATCTACAAGTAAACTCAGCAAACACGTGGGAACATCACCACCTGCACGTTCCCTACAAGTTTAACTAACTTGCTGGAGTTTTGTGAAGAGGTAACAGAGAGGGTCGATGAGAGGAATGCTGTTGATGTGGTGTACTCAGACTTTCAGAATGCATTTGATATAGTGCTACACAACAGACACAAAGCTCATGGAATAAAAGGGACAGTAACAATCTGGATACATAATTGTCTGAATAATAGGAAGCAGAAAGGAATGGTTAATGGATATTTTTTAGGCTGAGGAATGTTTGCAGTGGTGTTCCCTAGGGATCGGCATCAGGACCTTGGCTTTTGCCAATATACATTAATGGTCTAGATTTTGATATGCAGGGAAGAGTTTCAAAGTTTGATACAAAACTTGGAACTACTGTAAATTGTGAAGAGGACAGTGTAGAACATCAAAAGGCCATATACAAATTTGTGGAATTGGCAGGTAAAGTTCAGTGCAAACAAGTGTGAGCTGGTGCATTTTGATAGGAAGAACATGGAGACACAACACAAAATAAGAGTAAAATTCTAAAAGAGGTGCAGGAGCAGAGAGACCTGGGTGTATATGTGCATAGGTTATTGAAGGTGGCAGGACAGGCAGTTAATAAAGTATATAGTATTCTGGGCTTTATTAATAGGGGGTTAGGAAAAAAGAGCAAGGAAGTTATGCTGAGCTTATACAAGACACTGTTAGACCTCAGCTGCAATATCGTGGACAGTTCTGGATGCCACACTTTAGAAAGGATCAGAACGCATTGAAGAGAGTGCAGAAGAGGTCTACAAGAATGGTCGCAGGGATGAGAAACTTCAGTTATGAGGATAGATTGGAGAGGTTGGGATTGTTTTCCTTTGAGAGGAGAAGGTTGAGAAGAGATTTGATGGAGACATTCAAAATCATGAGGAGGCTGGACAGAACAGATAGGGAGAAACTGTCTCCCCTTGTAAAAGGATCAAGAACGAGAGGGCACAGATTTAAAGGTGATTTGCAAAAGACACAAGTGCGACGTTAGAAAACAGTTCTTTTTTACACAGACTGCCTGAAAGTGTGGTGGAGGCACGTTCAACCGAGGCATTCAAATAGGCATTAGATGACGACTTGAATAGAAACAATATGCAGGGGAAAAGGGCATGGAAATGGTACTAAGCCATAATGCTCATTTGGCGAGCCGGTGCAGAAATGGCCTTCTTCTGCACCATAACAATTCTGTGATAATCCTGACTTGGAACTATAATTACTATCCCTTCATCATAACTGGGTCAAAATCCTGGAACTCCTTCTATAATAGCACTGCAGGTGTACCCACACAACAAGGACTGCAGCAGTTCAAGGCAGCAGATCGCCATCATCTTCTCCAGGGCCCCCAATTGCCAATAAAAGCTGTTCATTTACAGTCAAGACAAAAAAAAATTCTCTGCCCTGCTTACAAATTTCTAAACCACTAACTCAGAATCCCTACAATGGAGAAGGAGGCCATTTGGCCTAACAAACCTGCGCTGACATAAATCCCACTCAGGCCCTATCCCCATAATCCCACATATTCACCATGTCAATTCTCTGACAGTAGGGGGCATGTTAGCATGACCAATCAACCTAACCCACATATCTTTTGAATGTGGGAGGAAACTGGAGCACCAAGACGAAACCCACAAAGACATGGGGAGAACATACCATTTCCACACAGACAGTCACCCGTGGCTGGAATTAAACACCGATCCCTGACGCTATGAGGCAGCAGTGCTAACCGCTCTGTCACCGTGCTATGGAGGGTGTTACATCTTGTGGTTCTCAGAAGTTCAAAATAATCACCCTTTAAGACTAAATTGATGGAGTTTCATCGAATGTGCCTCTCTGATTCTCTGATTTTCCACATGCAGACACTTTGTTTGACATATAGATTGTAGTGCAGTAGTCAGTGATATGGCCGTCTGGATGCAGTTGCATGAATATATAGTTCCAAAATTTTACTGGAATAACATAATATAACAGAGGAACAATTCCTTTTGGAAACAGGAGTCATTTATATTTTATGCATTGTATAATTCTGATGTAAAGCCTCTATTGTACAAGATAAATATGATTGCAGGTACGATTGCACCTTTTTCACAAAAAGCACAATCAATAGCAATTCTGCCATTTTACTCAACTGGTGTTTATTGCCTTGTGGGGTTAATGACAGAAATCCAAACCACCGCCCATATTCTAAACTCCTGTGCTTATGTTGCACATTTGCGAATATCAGAAACAATTTTGTATTGTGCAAAATTAGCTGTACTGCCAACTATGTTCATTTGTAAACACCACTGACTAAACAGCGTGATTTTTTTCAAAAAAATATACCATTTTGAGAATATTTTCATGTAACCCAGTTCATCACGGGGGGATAGGGTGGGAGAACAAAGTTTTTAAAAAAAACTCTATAATATTTTACATTAAGATCTAGATGGTTGATTCACTAATCAACTAGATTATATCTGGCTCTAGATAAGTGACACAATGGCAGGCACTGCTGCCTCACAGCATCAGGGACCCTGCTCAATTCCGATCTTGGGTCACTGTTTCTATGGAGTTTGCACATTCTCCCCGTGCCTGTGTGCATTTCTTCCCACAGTCCAAAGATATGCAGTTTAGATGGATTGGTCATGCTAAATTGCCCTTTGGTGTCCAAAGAGGTATAGGATACGTGGATTAGCTATGGTAAGTGTGTGGAGTTACAGGGGTAGGGTGGAGGGGAAGGCCAGGATAAAATGCTCTTTTGAAGAGTTGGTGCAGACTTGATGGACCTCCTGCACTGTAAGGATTCTATAGTTTGGTTGGAAGGATGTATTTGATGGTGACTTCACACATTAGCTACTATACCATGCTGTCGAGGAGGTACAGATAGGTGGGATAGTAAGGGAAAGTAGTGACATACAACATTAATAAAAGAAAAATACTGCAGATCACAATATCCCATTACTAACAACATCCAGTTTGAGACATACATTTCCTTCTGCAAATGTAATGATGCATCATAATCGGATATGAGATGATGTACTCACTGGATCTCCTCCAGAGGCAAATGAGACTGACTGCATGTGGTGGTTGGCAATGATCTGTAAAATAAAAAAGCATTTACCAATCTAGAACTGGATTTCTGATATTTATTTTCTAGTTTAAAATAACCCCTAAACCAAACATGCAGATCGAGGCCAGAATGAATTAGAAATTAGAATTTTGATTTTTAAGGTTTTTTAAAGATTTTTTTTAACTTTGTCAGTAAATCAACAAACATGGTTCATTTAGCAAAGAGGAAGAGTTTCACCTAATAAAGTAACAATGATGGTAAGTTAGAAAAATTGAAGGGAAATATATGGGGACAGTAAATGAGCAGCCAAAGTTTTAGCATTACCAAACTTCTGGAGAAATATGTTGGGAAGTAACCAGAGAAAGCTGTAATGAGGAATGCTTCAGAAACAAGGAGCCCAATTTTAATTCTAAGTGAATGAAGTTTGAGTGAATTAAAATTGGGCCTGGCCTTTCTCCTGCGCACTTTGCTGCTCTTGGATCTGAATTTTTATTTTATCTGTGTGCAAGTATGTTCATGTTTCAGGTAACACCAGGGTCCAGAGATTTGGTCAGTACTGGGGCAAAGTCTTGTATTTCTTCATCCTCTGGTTCAAGCATTTTCCTTTATAATTTCTGCCCCCTTTCACTTCCAGTTTATTTCCCCCAATTTCCTCTGCCTTTCTTTTTATCCTTTCAGCACCTCAGTCATATCATTCTCTCATTTCAATGTCTTTTTAGTGCTTTATTAAGATGATATATTTTATTAAGATGGGTAGGTGGGACCTGTTCGGGAGGGATGGGGTTGGTCTGAACCGGGCTGGGACCAGAGTGCTGGCGAATCGAGTAAAGAGGACTGTAAACAGGGCTTTAAACTAATTGGGGGGGGGGGAGGGTGTGAGGGTAGGTGACCTTACGAGGTCTAAAGTTAAGGAGAATGTACATGTAAGGAAAGAGGCCGAGGATGTCCCAATAATAGAGGGAGTAGGGGGCGTGAGTATAGTTGGTGGCGTTGCGGCAAATAGGGTCCAGGTGAAGGCTGGGATGAAAGCACTTTATCTGAATGCACGAAGCATTCGGAATAAAGTGGATGAGCTGATGGCGCAGATCGACACAAATGGATACGATCTGGTGGCCATTACAGAGACGTGGCTGCAGGGTGACAGGGACTGGGAGCTGAATGTACAGGGCTATCAAGTGTTTAGGAAGGATAGGCAGGAGGGAAAAGGGGGGGGGCGTAGCTCTACTGATTAAGGATAGCATCACGGTGGTAGCAAGGGATGATATTGGAGCCAAGGAGCAGAGGGTGGAATCGTTGTGGGTGGAGATTAGGAACAGCAAAGGGAGGAAGACGCTGGTGGGTGTCTATAGGCCCCCGAATAATGATCTGGAGATGGGGCGGGCTGTTAACGCGCAAATAAGTGCGGCGTGCAGGAATGGGACGGCCGTCGTTATGGGGGATTTCAATCTGCATATTGATTGGTCGACCCATGTTGGACGTGGGGGGCTCGAGGAAGAGTTCTTGGAATGCTGCCGGGATAGTTTCCTCGAACAGTGTGTGTTGGAGCCGACGAGGGAGCGAGCTATCTTGGATCTGGTGCTATGTAATGAAGCGGGTAGAATTAGGGACCTTGTGGTGAAGGATCCTCTTGGGGAGAGTGATCATTGTATGGTGGAGTTTCTGGTGCAGATGGAGGAGGAGAAAGTGGGTTCCCGGACACGCGTCCTTTGTTTGAATAGAGGGAAATACGGTAGGATGAGAGAAGAATTGGCGAATGTGGACTGGGAGAGCGCGTTGGAGGGAGGGTCTGTTGAGGAGCAGTGGAGGATCTTTAAGGAGATCTTTCTTGGTGCTCAACGGAAATTTATTCCGATGGTCAAAAAGGATAGTAGGAGGAGAGGTAATAAGCCGCGGATAACAAAGGAGGTGAAGGAAAGTGTTAAACTAAAAGCGGAGGAATTTAGAGTAGCTAAGAGTAGTGGGCGAGAAGAGGATTGGGAGAGGTTTAAATGTCAACAAAGATTGACAAAGAAGTTGATAAGGAAAGGTAGGAGAAACTATGAAGCTGGGCTAGCGCTTAATATAAAAAAGGATAGCAAGAGTTTTTATAAATATACAAAAAGGAAGAGGCTGGCTAGGGTGAATGTTGGTCCTTTAGAGGATGAGAAAGGGGACCTAGTGGTAGGGGATGGGGATATGGCTAAGGTATTGAATAACTTTTTTGTTTCTGTCTTCACGGAGGAGGACGTGAATAATTTGCCGGGTGTTAGAGATGGAAAGGTGGTAGGACTGGAGGGTCTTAATGACATTACTGTTACTAGAAAGGCGGTGCTCGACAGACTGGAGGGGCTGATTGTGGACAAGTCCCCAGGACCGGATGGAATGCATCCGAGGGTTCTGAAAGAAATGGCGGAGGTGATAGTGGATGCCTTGGTGGTTATTTTCCAAACGTCGCTGGATTCCGGGGAAGTGCCGGATGATTGGAAAACGGCTAATGTTACGCCGTTGTTTAAGAAGGGTGCCAGGCAAAAGGCGGGGAATTATAGGCCGGTTAGTTTAACGTCTGTGGTAGGTAAAATGTTAGAATCTGTCATTAAGGAGGAAATTGCAAGGCATCTTGAAGGGAATTGCTTGATAGAGCAGACGCAGCACGGTTTCATTAAAGGGAAGTCGTGTCTGACAAATTTACTGGAGTTCTATGAGGATGTGTCTAGGGCGGTGGATAGAGGAGAGCCGGTGGATGTGGTCTTTCTAGATTTTCAGAAGGCGTTTGACAAAGTGCCTCACAAGAGGTTATTGCAGAAGGTCGAGGGACATGGAGTTGGGGGTAGGGTGTTAGCGTGGATAGAGGATTGGTTGTCAAATAGGAGGCAGAGAGTGGGGGTCAACGGGTGCTATTCGGATTGGCGGATGGTGACTAGTGGAGTGCCCCAGGGGTCGGTGCTGGGGCCTCAGCTTTTTACCATTTATATAGATGATCTGGAGGAGGGAACCGAGTGTAGAGTGTCGAAATTTGCTGATGACACCAAGATTGGGGGAACGGCAAATTGTGCGGAGGGTGTGGAGAGTCTGCAGAAGGATCTAGATAGGCTGGGCGAATGGGCCAGGAAATGGCAAATGGAATTTAATGTTGGCAAGTGTGAGGTGGTCCACTTTGGTAGGAAAAATGGTAGGAAGGACTATTACTTACGAGGCGAAAAACTGCAGCAGGCGACGGTGCAGAGGGACCTCGGGGTCCTTGTGCATGAGTCGCAAAAACCCAGCTTGCAGGTGCAGCAGGTGGTCAGGAAGGCGAATGGGATGCTGGCCTTCATAGCGAAGGGGATTGAATATAAAAGTAAGGAGGTCTTGCTGCAGCTGTATAGGGCATTGGTGAGGCCGCAACTGGAGTACTGTGTGCATTTTTGGGCGCCGCACCTGCGCAAAGATATTTTGGCCTTGGAGGGAGTGCAGAGGAGGTTTACTAGGCTGATACCGGAGTTGAGGGGGTTGAGCTATGAGGAGAGGCTGAATAAACTGGGCTTGTACTCGTTAGAGTTTAGAAGAATGAGAGGAGATCTCATTGAGACGTATAAGATGATGAATGGGATGGATAGGATAGAGGTGGAAAGACTCTTCCCGCTCAAAAAAGACAATAGGACTAGGGGGCACAGCCTCAAGATAAAAGGGGGGCGGTTTAGAACGGAGTTGAGGAGGAACTTCTTCACTCAAAGGGTGGTGAATCTCTGGAATTCTCTGCCCGTTGAAGTGGTGGAGGCTGCCTCGCTAAATATTTTTAAGACGCGTGTTGATGGGTTTTTGATAGGAGAGGGGATTAAGGGTTATGGGGAGAGGGCGGGAAAGTGAAACTGAGCAGCGACAGATCAGCCATGATCTTATTGAATGGCGGGGCAGGCTCGAAGGGCTGGATGGCCTACTCCTGCTCCTATTTCTTATGTTCTTATGAACATTTTATATCAAAAATTAGGCAGTTTGTAGGTCATCTAACCCACCACTGATCTGATTTACAGACATCTTTTATCTAATACTCTTCTGCATTTTCTTTCAGGCATTTTGCATTCCATCTGACATGTACAACCAACGTAAATGCTGCACAAGTAATGAATTACAAAGTGGAGGATGACTCATCTCCTTTGTCTTGCATAACAGTCACCTCGTACATCATAACCAACAAAGGTAACCAAACCTTGCTTCAGGTTCTTTATATTCTTTGATGGGTGAATAAGGCATGTGTTCCGTACTTTAAACATTATATTTTGGTTACAGTTACAATTCTACTCTGGAATTCTATCACCTCACCTGCCATGGAATTGAAGCAGGCGAGGGATGGACAACGAAAATGTCCGTTGACCTCTGGCAGGAATTTCTGGTCTTGCTCGAGCAAGGCTGTAATCCTGCCACTAACATTGCTCATATCCTTCTCCTCCAGTTTACAGTGTATTTATCAGGAGTAGTTTATCCCATTCCATGACATTGAAGAGTTCTCAGAACCCAGTAAACCCAGACTACTCTCCACACCCTCACTGCAAAAATTCAGTTCTGGGACAGGCCTATAAAAGTCAAAAGCTCCCCATCTTGAGTAAAAGACAGGAAGAATAAAGGGGTTTGTTGCAAAGAAATAAGTTTATTTTGTAGTGTTATTGGAAAAAATGGGACTCATTCCTATCAATACAATAAATTGGATATTGTTTCATGTCGGTAAAAGAGGCAATCCAATTGCTAATTAAATGGTGGCACGGTGGCACAACAGTTAGCGCTGCTGCCTCACAACAGCAGGGACCCAGGTTCAATTCCAGCTGCGGGTGACTGGATGGAGTTTGCAAATTCTCTCTGTGGCTGTGTGGGTTTCCTCAGGGTGCCCTGGTATCCTCCAAAGATGTGCAGGTTAGGTTGATTGGCAGGTTAGGTAAATCGCTCCTTCATGTTGAGGGCACTAGCAGGGTAAATACGTGGGATTAAGGGGATAGAGCCTGGATGGGACTGTTGTCAGTGCAGACTCAATGGGTCAAATGGCTTCCTTCTGTACTGTAGGGATTCTATGATAATTCTGAGCCCCAATTTTTGATTTACTTTGCATTTTTGCCAAATGGCTATAACAACCATGAGAAATGATTATCTGTCTGTCGTATTATCCTTTTTCTTTGCTATGAGTCAATCAATACAAAATTGTGGAACTGTAAACAAATGTCTTCAAAAGGTGCCAATTAGCTTGACATGTACACACTGTAATTAAATAAGCCTATAAGTGAAAACAGAAATAATGGCAAGTTGTGATAGGTTTTAAGTTACTAGGCAACAAGTTAAATGTAATATGCTCAGTATTCTGGCTATTTTAAGTATACAACTGAAGCAATCTATACCAGGGAAGAGGAATTTGATGCAGTATCCATTTTAGATAAATTGCTACCTGGAAGACAACATGTCAGTAACAGAAAAAATTAGGACAAAATTATTTCTCGGCAAGCTTTGGCAGATATAAATTCATTTATAGGATTTCAGCATTGCTGGCTGGGCCAGCATTTATTGTCCATTTCTAACTGCCCTCATTTCGGAGGGCATAAACTACATTAGTATGGCTCTGGAGTCACATGTAGGCCAGATTGGTTAAAGATGACAGATTCTTTCCCTAAAGGACAGTAGTGAACAAGGTGGGCTTGTAAGACAATCGACAATGATTTTGTGGTCATCGTTAGACTTTTAATTCCAGTTGTTTCTATTGAATTCAAAGTTCACCATCAGCTGTGGTGGGATTTAAACCCGGGTCCCCAGATCTTGCCCTGGATTTTTGGATTACTAATCCAGTGACAATACCACTACATCACTGCCTCACACCCACTGACAGGAGTGGTATACTGTGACTCTGCCATCCAGTGCCTTTGCTAGGCAGTCAATGCCCCCCCCCCCTAGTAGCATTGTAAATGGCACGAGCAGTCACCAACTTTATGCAAATACTCCTGAGGTCTGGATAGGGCAGACTAACCACTGAAGACACATAACCAATATCATGCAGTTTGCTTCATCGCCAAGTGTTAAAATCATTCTCATAAGATATCTCAGTTCATGAGAAACCCTTACCTGCTTGGAGTGTGGGATCATCAAGTTGACACTGCTTGTAGAGATGCTAATTACAATGTTCATTCCTGCAAACTGGAGGTTACTTTTCCCCAAGATGGTAGACAACCCTTTACTGGGAGGCTGCAATTACAAATACGGCCAAAGTAATTTGTCTTCTAAATATTTATTTCTTAATTTTTTGTAAAAGGCAGGAAGGTAAACTTTGTCAACATGATTGGTGTGCTAAGATGATTGTTATATTTTGGCTAGGTCGCCATGGAAAGATGCTGAGTGAAGCCAGGGATTTCCTCAGATGGCGGGAGGGTGAAATGGCACCTGAGAGGCCGGTATCCCGTCACTAGATTCCTTTTATTTATGAACTCAATTCCATTCCTAAGGGTGCTTCAGAATCCAGAGTTTCAGTAGCCTTGATGCTCCAATCAGGGAGCTCATACTGCAAGAGACCAACCTCATGGCCCTCATTGAGGACATTGCAGAGGGAAAATTAGGAGCCCCCATTGTTGAAGGGATTTCTAAATAACAATGGTACAATATGGTCAAAGGTCACCAGTCCTCTCAACCCTGGAATTGTACCTAAGTAAAGGAAAGTCAAATACCTTATAAAAAACTGGAAATTAAATATTAATTAGCCTGCATCATTTAAATAGTCCCTCTAAATAATGCAATGATATCAACTTCAGACACAAAAATATCCTTAAAAGGGAGAGAGGTTCCAACTGTGAAGTTCATTATTTTCTGCAGCTGTTCACCCTTCCTGCGACCTATAGCTTTTTAAAAGTTAATTTGGTGTCACACAACATCTACTTCTTCTTGATTTATGAAGCATCCTTTTCTTCTCTTTTCACCTTTGACTATGTCTTCGTCTCCACATAATTTATTATTTTCATAATGGATTGAGACATCAATGCAGACAAGTGTGAGCTGATGCATTTTGATAGGAAGAACATGGAGACATAATGTCATCCATGTCGATGATCCGCATGTCTTGCGGAGGTTGCAGTGGCAGGATTGTGTGGTGTTGTGGTCACTGTTCTCCTGAAGGCTGGGTAGTTTGCTGCGAACAATGGTCTGTTTGAGGTTGTGCGGTTGTCTGAAGGCAAGAAGTGGGGGTGTGGGGATGGCCCTGGCGAGATGTTCGACTTCATCAATGATATGTTGAAGACTCCGGAGAAGACGTCGTAGCTTCTCCGCTCTGGGGAAGTACTGGACGACGAAGGGTACTCTCCACCGTGTCCCGTGTTTGTTTCCTGAGGAGGTCGGTGCGGTTTTTCGCTGTGACACATCGGAACTGCCAATCGATGAGTCGAGTGCCATATCCTGTTCTTCTGAGGGCATCTTTCAGTGTCTGGAGGTGTCTGTCACGATCCTCCTCATCTGAGCAGATCCTGTGTATACGGAGGGCTTGCTCATAGGGGATGGCTTCTTTAACGTGTTTAGGGTGAAAGCTGGAGAAGTGGAGCATTGTGAGGTTGTCTGTGGGCTTGCGGTACAGTGAAGTGGTGAGGTGACCGTCCTTGATGGGGATGCGTGTGTCCAAGAATGCGACCAATTCTGGAGAATAGCCCATGGTGAGTCTGATGGTGAGGTGGAACTTGTTGATATCATTATATAGTTGTTTCAGTGATTGTTCACCATGAGTCCAAAGGACTCCACACAACCCTGCCACAGCAACCTCTGCAAGACATGCCGGGTCGACATGGATGACAGTATCACACGTGAGAATACCATCCACCAGGTACACGGTACATACTCTTGCAACTCGGTCAACGTTGTCTACCTAATACGTTGCAGGAAAGGATGTCCCGAAGCATGGTACACTGGGGAGACCATGCAGACGCTACGACAACGGATGAATGAACATCGCTTGACAATCACCAGGCAAGAGTGTTTCCTTCCTGTTGGCGAACACTTCAGTGGTCACGGGCATTCGGCCTCTGACCTTCGGGTAAGCATTCTCCAAGGCGGCCTTCACGAGACACGACAGCGCTGAGTTGCTGAGCAGAGACTGATAGCCAAGTTCCGCAAACATGAGGACGGTCTCAACAGGGATCTTGGGTTCATGTCGCACTATCTGTAACCCCCATGACTTGCCTGGGTTTGCTAAACCTCACTTACTGTACTGTCTGGAGACAACACACATCTCTTTAACCTGGGCTTAATGCTCCTTCCATTCTCATTGTTGGCCACTTTAAGATTTGAACAGCAGGTCAGGTGTAAAGACTCGCATTCTAATCAGTAATCTGTAAACTATCTATGCTGTTATATGCTCTGTCTGAGGCCAGAACTCTCCATTTGCCTGATGAAGGGGCAAACCCCGAAAGCTTGCGAGTTTACTATCAAAGAAATTGGTTGGACTTAAAGCTAGTGTTGTCAGACTTCTTACTGTGTTTACCCCAGTCCAACGTGACATCTCCACATCATGATAAATGGTGGCACAGTGGTTAGCACTGTTGCTTCACAGCACCAGGGACTTGTGTTCAATTCCCAGCTTGGATGACTGTGCAGAGTCTGCATGTTCTTCCTTTGTCGGTGTGGTTTCTCTGGGTCCTCCAGTTTCCTCCCACAGTCCGAAAGACGTACTGCTTAGGTGCATTGACCATGCTAAATTCTCCCTCAATGTGCTTGAACAGGCACTGGAGTGTGATGACTTGGAGATTTTCACAGTAACTCATTCAGTATGTGAAGGCCTGACTAGAGAAGGGTCAAAACTCGACCTCCTCTTGGGAAATAAGGAAGGGCAGGTGACAGAAATGTTAGTGAGGGATCACTTTAGGACCAGTGACCATAATTCTATTAGTTTTAAGATAGCTACAGAGAATGATGGGTCTGTCCCCAAAGTTAATATTCTAAATTGAGGCAAGGCCAATTTTGATGGTTTCAGGTGGGAACTTTCAAAAGTTAATTGGGGGGGTCTGTGGGAAGGAAAAGGGACTTCTGGTAAATGGCATGCTTTCAAAAGTGTGTTAATCAGGGTTCAGGGCAAGGCTGGCAGAAGTTGGGAACCCTGGATGACTTGTGATATTGAGGCCCTGGTCAAGAAGAAGAAAGAGGCACATGATGTGCATAGGCAGCTGGAATCAAGTGAATCTCTTGAAGAGTACAGTGGGTTTAGAAGTAGAGTTAAAAGAGAAATCAGGAGAGCAAAAAAGGGACATGAAATTGTTTTGGCAGATAAGGCAAAGGAGAATCCAAAGAACTTCTATAAAGGGGGGAGGGGGGTTCTTCACACAGAGAGTGGTGGGAGTGTGGAATGAGCTGCCAGATGAAGTAGTAAATGCGGGTTCACTTAACATTTAAGAAAAATTTGGACAGGTACATGGATGAGAGGGGTGTATAGGGATATGGTCTAGGTGCAGGTCAGTGGGACTAGGCAGAAAAATGGTTTGGAACAGCCAAGAGGGGCCAAAGGGCCTGCTTCTGTGCTGTAGTGTTCTATGTTTCTATTCGATGGTTCTAAATACATAAAGGGCAAAAGAGTAACAAGAGAGAGAGTAGGGCCTCTTAATGATCAACAAGGTCATCTATGTGTGAATCTACAAGAGATGGGTGAGATCCTAAATGAATATTTCTCATCAGTATTTACTGTTGAAAAAAGCATGGATGTTAGGGAACTTGGGGAATTAAATATTGATGTTTTGAGGAACGTACATATTACAGAGAAGGAGGTGCTGGAAGTCTTAAAGCGCATCAAGTTAAATAAATCTGCGGGACCTGATGAGGTATATCCCAGGACATTGTGGGAGGCTAGGGAGGAAATTGCACGTCCCCAGCCGAGATATTTGAATCATCGATAGTCATGGGTGAGGTACCTGAAGATTGGAGAGTGACAAATGTTGTGCCTTTGTTTAAAAAGGGCTGCAGGGAAAAGCCTGGGAATTATAGGCCTGTTAGCCTCACATCTGTGGTGGGTAAATTGTTGGAAGGTATTTTGAGAGATAGGATCTACAGGCATTTAGAGACGCAAGGACTGATTAGGGACAATCAGCATGGCTTTGTGAGTGGAAAATCATGTCTCACAAATTTAACTGAGTTTTTTTTGAAGGGCTAACCAAGAAGGTAGATAAGGACGGTGCAGTTGATATTGTCTATATGGACTTTAGCAAGGCCTTTGACAAGGTATCACATGGTAGGTTATTGCATAAAGTTAAATCTCATAGGATCCAGGATGAGGTATCCAAATGGATACAAAATTGTCTTCTTGAGAGAAGCCAGAGGGTGGTTATAGAGGATTGTTTTTCAAACTGGAGGCCTGTGACCAGCAGTGTGCCTCAGGGATCAGTGTTGGGCTCACTGTTGTTTGTCATTTATATTAATGATTTGGATGAGAACATAGAGGGCATGGTTAGTAAGTTTGCAGATGACACCAAGATTGGTGGCATGGTGGACAGTGAGGAAGGTTATCTCCAATTAAATTGATTATTATATGAATTTCTCAATCAAGTTTCTACTTTAGAATTCACGTGATATATTGTATAATTTGTTTGATTACAAAAGAATATATAAACTCAGCATGTATAAATGTGTCCCACATTTATACGTGCCACAACTAACATTGATTTACATGATCATTATTAAAAAGTATGCATGCTGGGACTATATTTACCTTCCTTCTTCTCACAGCTCCTTTTGCACCTGGTACAGCCTCACACACTCTGCTTATTGCTTCTCTGTGGAATAGAAATTATTGCAATTATTGATAAGTGACGTTAAAAAATAAACTAAACTTAATGCATTTTTCAGTCCTGTAAAGATGCAGAAATAATAGAAGTTGGTTAAGGACATGAACAGTAAACCCATCCCATCTGAAGACAAATTATTCATGCAGGTAACTAATGATGTCAGTCAAGAACGTTAATCAGATGATAAAGTCAGAGTTCCAAAAATCTAAACTATCAGCTTGATATCATCCAATCAAGTAGTGCTCATTAAAATCACCTTTCCTGACAAGGTCGATGCCCGACAAATTAGGTCTTGCTCTTTCATCTAGTTTATTAACCAAGAACATGATTTACGGATGACACGGTGGCACAGTGGTTAGCATTGCTGCCTCACAGCACCAGGGATCTGGGTTTGATTCCAGCCTTGGGTAACTGTTGATATGGAATTTGCATGTTCCCCCTGTGTCTGTGTGGGCCTCTTCCACGGTTTCCTCCCACACTCCAAAGATGTGCAGGTCAGGTGGATTGGCCGTGATAAATTTCCCCCTAGTGCCTGGGAGATTAGCAGGGTAAATAAGTGAGGTTACAAGGATAAGTCTTGGGTGGGATTGTGGTTGGTGCAGAATTGATGGGCCAAATGGTCTCCTTCTGCCCTGTAGGGATTCTAAGAAGTGCAGATTAGGGGATTAGTAGGATAAATAGGGAATAGGGCCTTGCTAAAATGCTCTGTCAGAGAGTTGGTGCAGACTTCCTTCTGCATTGTTAGGATTCTATGATCTAAATGATTAATTTGCACATTACAGCTCCTATAAGTGAGACAAATTTTCGAGTTTATGCATCTGAGTAGCACATTGTCTACAATGACAAAGGCAACACAATTTATGGTTAATTTTGACAGAGAATTTCTCTTTCCAAACCCAAGCTCTATCACTGTGACCCGTTTAACCAATTTCATCCCCTCAGTATTGATAGTGGAGTTTTGGCTGGGGTTGACATATGCCATTTGGATCTTCACCAAATCTGTTAGGTCTTTTGAGGCAATTTGTATTTTCAGATATACGTTGTATGTTTTTGGGACTGTGGATTACAACTCCCAGCATAGCTGAGGTTTTGTTGCAAGTTAAGTGCAGTGGGGTGATAGATTGCACATGTTCAAAGAGGGTGCGAAGATCTGATAATGGGACCTGAGGAATTGACAGATTCAAACTTTAACATCTATCATAGCGGGATTTGAACCCAGGTCCCCTGGGCATTACCCCTGGTCTCTGGATTACTTGTCCAATGACAATACCACCACCCCACTGTCCCCCCTAACAATTAATCCATAAAAGGCTTTTCATTGCTCATTATCTTTACAAATGTTCTTGAACTTTATCTTAGCCTTCCTATCTTCAATTTTTGGAATTTTGTTATTTTGACTTAGCTTTCATTTTTCTTTGTTTCTTTATTTGGCTTGAAATAAGGTTTGGTCTTTCCATTTGTTCAATGCACTCCTATATATTTTACTGGCATACTTTTGATTGTATCTTTCTGAAACTGTTTAGATATTTTCAGTTGCTAACTTATCTTTTTTTCCCTTCCAATTAATCTGCGAATGCAAAGGTTTTTTTTAATCTTGTTGTAATTTGCTCTGTTCCAGTCAAGTTCTTTTGTTCTGGACTTCTTTCATTTCTGTCTTGAAATCAATCTAATTATGTTACAGTTAATGTTTCTCAAATGGTCTCCATTGTAAGGTCCTCTATTTTCTCTGCTTGGGGAAATAAGTCAAGTAGCAGAGTACAGATCACCTGATGTCTGCTGTTGTCTGCAGTGGGGGTGGCAGCTCTCAGACAGAGACTTTTGTTCTCATCGGAAGGATAGCAGTGGGGTGGGAGAAACTCTTCGTCTTAGGATTCTCACCACTCTTGTTCAGGGAGAGGATAGTCTTAGGCTAGGCTGCTACTTTAGCATGGCACATCTATTTCATTACTCTCTTAACACAAAATCAATCAACAATTGACAAAGAGGCAGTATTAGCAAGGTCAACTGTATTAAACATTGGGATTGCAGGGGATGCATCCAAGCATACAGAGGGCGCTAAGGGTAGAGATTGTGTTGGCACTGGCCATAATTTTCTAATTCTCCTTAGATACACATGTGGTGCCGGGGAGAATTGCAAATTTTGCACCTTTTGTTCAAAGACTGGTGCAAGGATAAACCCAGCAACTGCAGGCCAGTCAGTTTAACCTCGGTATTGAGAAAGCTTTAATCATTTGGACAAGTGTGGATTAATTAGGAAAAGCCAGCACTGATAGGATAAAGGAAAATGTGCTTAACTAACTTGATTGAGTCTTCTGATGAAGTAACAGAGTTAGCAAGGGAAATGCAGATGATGTGGTTGGTATACATGAACATCATTGTTTGATAAGGTGTCAGATAATAGCTTGCCAGCACAGCTGAAGCTCATGGAATGAAAGGGACAGTAGCAGCATGGATAAGAAGTTGGCTGAGTGACAGGAAAACAGCAGTGGCGAAGAGTTGTTTTTCCAGGCTGAAGTATGATGTACAGATATAGGTGGAGTTCCAAGGAGAACACTACTTTTCTTGATCTATATCAGTGACTAGGCCAGGGTGTACAGGGCACAATTTCAAGATTTCACATAAAACTTGGAAGTATTGTGAACTATGAGGAGGAAAATGATAGACTTCAAGAGGACATGGTGGAATGGGCAGATGTAATTGCAGGTGAAATTTAATGCAGAACAGTGCGAACTAATCCATTTTAGTAGGAAGAACAAGGAGTGGCACTTTAAAAATAAAGATTTAAGACGCGGGTAGATAGGTTTTTGGTAGGCAAGGGGATTAAGGATTATGGGGAGAAAGCGGGAAAGTGGAACTGAGTCACTTCAGATCAGCCATGATCTTATTGAATGGCGGGGTAGGCTCGAAGGGCTAGATGGCCTACTCCTGCTCCTATTTCTTATGTTCTTAAGATGCAATTTTAAAGGGTGTGCAGGGACAAAGAGACCATGGAATGGGGAGGGGTGGGGTTTGTATGCACACATTATTGAAGGATGCAGGTCGGGTTGAGAAAGCAGTTTAAAAATGCATACAAGATTCTAGATTTTATAAATAGAGGCAAAGGGTGGGATTTTATGGCCTCACTCAAGCAAGATGAGAAAATCCTGCCCGAGATGAACTGACATTTACATTGTACGCCCTTCACCCACTCCAATTTCATGGTGGGCATGGTGGTAGAATTCCAGGGATAGAGTACCAAAGCAAAGAATTTATGAACGTTTAGAAAACAATGGGTCTGTCTTAACTAAAGTATTATGTTTGAATCTGAAAACCATTCTTTAAAAATGATATGAGTGCATTACAGAAAGTACAGCAAAGATTTACAAGAATGATTCCAGGGATGAAGCATCATCCATCAGTTAGAGGGATAGACAGAAGAGGCTGGGGCTGTTCTCTGTAGAGAGGAAATTTGATCAAAATGTTCAAAATTTTTTTGGTGGGGGGGGTGGTGGTCCAGAGAGAGTAGATAAAGAGTAGCTGTTCCCATATGTGGTACGACCAAGAACCAGACAACATCAATATGGTGAATGGCAAAAGAAACAACTGTGAGGCAAGGAAAAGCTGTTTCTCTTAAATGCAGCAAATGCGTAGTATCTGGGATGCATTGCCTGAAAGAGTGGTGGAGGCAAATTCAATCATAGCTTTCAAAAGGGAATTGGATAAGCACTGAATGAAAGGCTGGGTCTTGGGACTAGCTGATTTGCCCTTGCAGAGAGCTGACAGACCAAATGGCTTCCTTCTGTGCTGTAACCATTCTCTGATTCTAAGTGCGTGCTCTTTAAATTAAAAAAATCAAGCGAACATTTTGCACTAAAATCCCCAGGGGACCCTGTAAAATGCTGAAGCATCTTTTAAATTCATCTTGCGGTTAATTAGACCTGTGTATTATGCGATGACCCTTTCTATTGCATTTCAATGTCTCCCTCTAGACTAAGGTCAAGTTTCAATTCCAAAGTTATGCTGTCACTTTGCAACTATGCCAAAGTTCTAGTGTAACCATTATCTAAGAGAGTCTGAGACTTTTATAGAGGAAAGAAGACACATGGGTATCATTGTGATCAATATTCCTTGAGATTCACTAACAGTCCTCAGAATGATGCTGAAGACCCAAAATACCTGGGCCTTGGAGAGCTAAATAGTGACATGTTGGTTGGGGAGGGAATGGGTAGTAATTGGCATTTTAGGCAGTCTTCATCATCATCCCAATGATGAGAAATCCTAGTGGAAAGTTGGGTGTGAATACAAGGGCCTTGAGCAAATGGAGCTGGAAGACTAAGCTCATAATATTGGTTTCTTAATGTTTGAAACATTTTCTTTCACATTTCTGACCATCTATAGCTAGACCCCTGGTCAGGGTGACAAAGTGGCTCTCTGAAACTCCTAGTAGTGCCAAGTGTGGGTACCTTCCCATTTATGTAATTGGTCTGACCCCCAGAATTTGGACCCATGGGTCATGCCTTGCTGCATTTCCAGTAAGTAGAGGAAGCCATCAGGGGTTTAAACCCCTATTTGTCGATACACCGTGCAGTTTTGTACATCTTTACCAACAATAATTTGGTCATTCGTTGACCTTCAGATTGGGAGTCAGCTATTGCGTACAAGTTGGTGTCATTAGCACTGACTGGATCGCTCAAACTTTTAAGTGAAATCCCATTGATAAATCAGGTTTCATTGTCCAAATACAGTTTCACTCATTTTAATTCTTGGTTTCAATGATATCAAATAAAAGATGATTACTCAATCTCTTTCTTCACATCATTGTATAATCAAATGAGCAGCAGAGAAATAGGCAAGCAGTATGAACAGTGAGAAAACAAATCCCTTCTAATAAATGTGAAGTGTCTACAGTGATAAAACAGAAGCCCCTTCACAGCGATGCAATATCATGCATTATCAATCATCTACAATCTAATCTAAGCTTCATACCTGCATTGATGCTAGTTTTGCCTGGGTAAAGAGGGATTATGTATAAAATTTTCCAGCTGTAGGACTTTCCAACTAAAGTAGGCAATCTATTATCAGTTATCCCTAATCTCCCATGAACTGCCAATAATTCTTAAAAAGCAACCAAATTAAAATCTAAGAAGTTAAGCAAAATGCACTTTTCATACCTTTATGATGAACAACAAGCTTCAATTGATATTCTGGCTATTGTACCTTCATGTAAATTGGAAGCAAAAAAAAATCAATAACAAATTTCCTCCCTCCTTCAGTTCTCTTCCGTACATCACCCACTCTGGGTCATAGCTACTGATCCAGCAACAGCTCATTAATGGATGCTGATGAAAGTAGATTGCAATACTCCCACGCCTCCTCTCAATCTTCTTGAAACTCTGCCATAACTAATAGCCACTAAGTCATGACCCTGAGCATCTATTGTACAACAGAAGCAATTCTCTATGTGCCTTTTGTGCTTTGTTCCCGTTGTATCAGTAGCGTCTTCTGGAGAAATGCAATACAGCATCAACCATTTTCCTCACAATGAAACACCAACCTACTAACTTCACAGGCATTTAAAAATAAAGCATTTCTGTACATGCTGCACTGCAGGGTATTACTATAATGTCCAATTTATTTTTTAAAAATGTAGATGTTTATAACTGTCCCTTCTGAGCACATTTACACATCATTTCAAACAACAAAAACTTGCATTTATATAGCACCTCTGATCCAGTTTTAAAAAACCCTTCAGGAGTGTCATCAGGTTAAATCTGACACTGAATTATAATGGGGTATTAGAACTGATAAAAGCCAAGGTCAAAGAAGTAGGTTTTAAGGAGCATCTTAAAGTAAGAAAGCCTCAGAGAGGCAAACAAGTTTTGAGAAAGAAAACTGGAGTTTCAGGCCTTAATAGCTGAAGGCATGGTCACCAATAACGGAGTGACTAAAGTTGAGGATGCTCAAGAGATCTGAATTGAAGGAGTACAGATATCTCGAGTGATTGTGCAGCTAGGAGAGGGAGGGAGGCATGAGGTAATGGGAGGATTTGAAAAAAAAGGAAGACATTTTTAAATTTGAGATGTTGCTCTTCTAGGTGTCAGTGTAGGTAGAGAACACAGGAGTGATGGAGAAATGGGATTTGGTGTGAATTAGGATTCAAGCAGCAGAGTTTTGGATGGCCTCAAGTTTATGGAAGGTAAAACATGGAAGGCCATCCAAGAGTGCATTATAGTTAAGTTTAGAGGTAAGTTTCGGAGGGATCTGGGCATTCTAGTACATGAATCACACAATGCGGGGACAGCAAATAATTAGGAAATTTAATAAATTGTTATTGTTTATTGTGAGGGGAATGGATTTCAAAAATAGGGAGATTATTTTTCAGCTGTACAGGGCATTGGTGATACCACATCTGGAGTATTGTATACAGTACTGATCTCCTTATTTAAGGAATGAGGTAAAGCATTAGAAGCAGTTCGAGAGAAGGTTTCCAAAACTAATACGAGGGATGGGCAGGTTGTCTTATGAGGAAAGATTGGACAGGTTAGGCTTGTATCCGTGAGAGTTCAGGAGAGTAGGAGGTGACTTGATTGAAACATGCAAGATCTTGAGGGGTCTAGACAGGGTGTATTTAGGAAAGGATGTTTCCTCTTGTGAGAGAATCTAGAAGTTATTAAAAATAAGGGCTGCTCATTTATTTTTAAACAGCGATGAGAGGGGAGAGATACAAAAGTGTCCAGAGGTGCAATTTTTTCACACAGAGGGTGATGAGTGTCTGCAACAAGCTGCCAGATGTAGTAGTAGAGGTGGGTAAAATTTTATCTTTTGAAAAGCATTTAGATAGTTACATGGCTGCAATGGGTATAGAGGGATATGGGCCACATGCGGGCAATTGGGATTAGTTTAGGGGTTTTAAAAGAAAAAAAGGACGGTATGGACAAGTTGGGTTGAAGGGCCTGTTTTCATGCTGTAAAGCTCAATGACTCTATGACTCAGAGATGGGGAATAATTGCTTCTCTCAAAGGGTGGTGAATCTGGAATTCTTTGCCACACAGGGCTGTAGAGGTTGCGTCATTAACTATGTCCAAGACTGAGACAGACAGATTTTTAACCAATTAGGGAATTGTGGATTATGGGGATTAGGTGGGAAAGTGGAATTGAAATTATCATATTGATCTCATTGAATGGCAGAGCAAGCTCGATGGGCTGAATGGCCTACTTGTGGTCCTACATCTAATGGTCGAAGTTTTCAAACTGATCCTTTTGCCCAAACAACCTTGTTCATGAGCAAATAAATGCACTGATATGTTTCCAGCCTTTGAAAATATCTAAATATCTTGCAATTAATAATGCAGTTTGCAAACTACAATGAACTGAAGAAAAGTGTTTAAATTTAATAAGGTGTAATTAAAAAGAGAAATTGAAGCATGGTAAGTAAAACAAATTTGACGTTATTATAGCTATACCCCCAAGTTTTAGAACAAGTAGCTATTGCGCGAATTCTGCTGTGACAAGTTTAATTTACTCTGAACTCCCTTCATTGAGTCTTTACCTTGACTAAGGGAGAGAGATAAAACTGTCACTGTTCAAATGGCCTCTATATATTACAACATTCACAGTTCTGAATTGTAATACTGCCTTTGTGTGAAAACTATAATGTAGCTCTAACATACAAGTCCAACTCATTTCACCAAATAATGGACTACTTATTAAAATGTAACATCTTCATAACCTACTTGAAAACATCTTCAACCAGTCTTGCCAGCAGAGCAGAACTTGAAGCTCAGACCAGACATGGGTGGGTGACTTGAAAAATAAATTTTGGGGAATAGTGTTTGAAATAACACTCACTAAATTCAACAAATATTCCTAAATCAATGTTTTATAATTTATGTCCAATTGCTTTGCACTGGTGATACTGGCCAAAATGAGAGGCTATTATGGCCTTACACGCAAGCCTTAGAACAAATATATATTGCAGAGCGCATTGCTGAAACTGTCTCAACTGAAGAACAGCAGCACGTGAATTACACTGTTGCACCATAACTTTCTCTGTAGCAATTTACAAGGATGTAACAAATAGAGCATATGTCAATGTAACAAATCTTAGTATGCCCATAGTAAACACGTGTGTAAGATGCACTGTGAATAACAATTTTCTCCTACTAATTTTTTAAGTGTGTGTATTTGCTGCACTTTCCTATTTTGTTATTGGCTAATTACTATTATCATCTCACCAATCTCACTGTGTAGAAGTATTCCTTCACAAAAATGCTCTTTATAAAATTTCCATCAAAGAAACACCCAAAATCACATTGCTGCTAAAAAGATTGATATACATGGCATGATATTCCTCCATCACATATCCCGAAAAATGAAAATATAACGAACACTTTTTAAAATATAGTTTTGTTAAACAAAAATTCCAGGAAAAGAAGGAAAAAGATTATAAACTTAGCCAACAGTTAACAACAGTTTCCGGCAATGTTTGATTGTACAGCCTGGTGTCCCCTGTTTGACCCAGACTCAATCTCACAGTAGCTCCTCTGCAATGCAATATTGCCCAGATTGGGCCAGTGAAAAGCTCTTGCATACAGAAACCTAATCATGCCAACTCTTGCTGCTGCTCTCTGCATTACTAAGTAACATGTTTGCAGGGTATTCCCAGGCTGCATAACCATCTTACATGCTGTCAGAGTTGAATCTTGCCATAAGTGGTCCCAGGCCCAACCAAGTACTCATAAAATCACTGAAAGAACTGGTGGACAAACTATTTTAAAGAATGGATCTACTGTACTGTTACATACTGTATCTATTCTCATCATTTGGTTTTGTGGTGCTTATATTTCCTTGCTATGTAATTGCCACATCAAAGCAGATACTTAAAATCACCATTACAGAGAAGAGTAGCAAGGGGATGGCACAATGAGGTTTCTGTACCCATTTCCTTTTCTTCTGTTGCTTAACAGGATGAGGTGGCCCATCTGGGCAAATGTTCTACTGGCGTTGCTCATAGAGAGGAAAAAAAACAGATAAATAATGATTTGAAATATCTCCTTTGATTTGTAAAAAAAAGCATGGAACAAGCCGGATTGACAGATTGGATTTCTTGTGATCTGATTCCAGTAACTTTTTGTTCCATTAAGCTGGAACATATTGAAAATGGGATCAGTCTCCCAGAACGCCCATGTGGAAAATATGGTGTAAAATATAAAGGATATCCTCAGAATTTTTTTTTAAAAATTATCTTTAAAAATTCACTACCAAGACAAAGAAATCCCTATAAAAATTTAAGTCAGCACATTGTGGCAGATCAAAGGTTCTGTTTAAAAGACTGGATGTAAAAGTTCACTTATGTGGAAACCTTATTCAGTTCATGACAAAGAGTGGGCTGCTTTTAAAAGAAAAATCAAGTGCTGAATTCATAGAATTACTGAGGTCTGAAATAGGATCGAGCAAGATCATTGTCTTTAAAGAGGTAGGAAAAACACAATTTCAAGAACACCCAAAATGTAAAATAACACAACTCACATTGAGATGAAGGAAAAATATATTAAAAGTTTCAGCTTTTAAAATCACATTGAGTAATTGAATTAAATATAAATTTGATCATAAATCAGTGATAAGTCTTTAACATTCTCATGTACATTTAATAGGATATTTATAATTTACGTTTTTTTTATATTTAGATTTATATATACAACAGAGATATATCCCTAATGATAAAGATGCTAGGAATATGTTTCTGCTGCAACTTTTTATTGTTAGATTTAAAGAGGCAAGGAAAGAATTGTCATTTATGTGTTGCTTTTCATAGCTTCAGGATATTCCAAACCTCTGTGTAGCTAACAGAGTAGCTTGAAGGACAGTCATGGTTGTGATGTAAAATTTAAAGTTTATTTATTAGTGTCACAAGTAGGCCTACATTAACACTGCAATGAAGTTACTGTGAAAATCCGCTAGGCACCACGCTCCAGCATCTGCTCGGGTGCACTGAGGAAGAACTTTGGCATGGCCAATGCACCTAACCAGGGAAACACAGTGGTTATTTTGCACAAAACAAGATCCCACCAATGACCATGAGCTAAAGGGCCAGTCAATCTGTTTAACGGAGTTAGTTGAGAACCCATTATTGGCCAGCACACCAGATAATCTCTTTGTTCTTTGTCTAATTGTGCCCGAGATGACAGAGGGAGCTTAAAGGCTTCATCTGAAAGATAAAGGGTGAGATTCTCTGGCCCGTGTTTCCTGCTGGTGGGAGTTGGCGCGTTGCTTGCTAGCGTTGTTTGCAATGGGAATTCCTATTGACATTACTTCACGCTTGCGGGAAACTTGCAGATTGGGGTGTGTTGCCGGCAGGACCAGAGCATCCTGCCGACATGGACAGCCAGGGAATTTCAGCAACACCTCCAGAAAGCTGCAGCACGCTCAATACCTCAGTGAAATGTCAGCATTGATTAGATGCTCCACTCTGTGCGGCAGGACTTGTTGCCACAACTTTCTGACTGAGAACCAACAGTGCTGTCACTGAGCCAAGGGCTGTACTGATATATTTATTCCATTTCACGGTAAGCTGTACAGAATCATTTATAATACAATATGGTGATGAGGGGAAGTAATATAATTTAAGGCAGCCTACCAGAATCTACAAAATAAGTTTGATAAAATTTGCACACAAGTGAAACCAAGCCAGATAAAATGTAATATAGATGATGATAAATTATTAAACTCAAGGAGGAAGAAAAGGAAGACACGCCCACATCAGGTGTCAAAATAGCTGTGTGAAGTCAGAGATGATGTGGGTATGCCGGCGTTGGACTGGCGTAAACACAGTAAAAAGTCTGACAACACTAAAACCTGGTGTTGTCAGACTTTTTACTGAAGTCAGAGATCCAGGGGTATTAATAAACTTGATGCTTTTGCCCAATTATGATGGGCAACCGACAAAAAAGGAATGCAGAATACTTGGAGAAAAAAAGCCACATATCACAGCACAAGTTAAAGGAAGTAATGTTTAAACTGCGCAGTGCACTATTCAGACCACATCTTGAATACTGTGTCCAGTTCAAGTCACTGAGGCACAAAGGAAACATTCAAGGAATCATGAGACTGAGTTAATAGAAAAATCAGCTTTGAAGGGATGGAGCTATGCAGAGAAATTAGTTGGAATGGTATAGAAAAGATAAAGTATGACATTATTTTGGGCACCATGCTTTAGGAAGGCTTTGACAAGAGTACAAAAGCAATTAAAATAGGATAGTTCCTGTGATGAGGAATTAGATACATGGACGGACTGAAGAAGCTGTGGCAGTTTTCCTGAGATCAAAAAAGGCCAAGAGAAAATTTAATAGAGATGTTTAAAAATTATTAAAAACTAGGCAGGAATAAATAAGGAGAACTGCTTCTGAAGTCTCGATAGCAAAAGGATACAAATGTACTGGCAAAAGAATCAGAAGCAACATGAAGAAAAGTTTTGTTATGCAAAGAGTGAACGCATTTGGAGTGCATCACCTGATAGGAGGTTGTAGATACAGATTCAGTGGTGGCCTTCAAAAGGGAATTAGATAAATACTTGAGGCAAAACAAATTCAAGGGCATAGGAAAAGAGTGGGGAAGTGATTCTAACTGGTCTGCTCCATGAAAGAGTTGGCACAGACTCGCTGGGTTGATTGGCTTCCTTCTGTCTTGTGCTATTTGATAAATCTACTACTTCAACTTACCTCCGCTTTACAAGAACTTGAACTAACATATGGACAAACATGCAGAATTTAGAACCAATATCAGAACATTTGCCATGCAAAGGGAATTTTCAACATGTAGGGTAGAGGACGTGTGGAGGAACAGAGAGATCTTGGGGTTCATATCCACAGATTTCTGAACGTTGCCACTCAAGAGAATAGAGCAGTGAAGAAGGCTTATACTGTGTTAGCGTTTATTAGCAAGGGGTTTGAGTTTAAGAGCCGTGGGGTTATGCTGCAACTATACAGGACCTTGGTGAGACCACATTTGGAATATTGTGTGCAGTTCTGGTCACCTCACTATAAGAAGGATGTGAAAGCATTGGAGAGATGCAGAGGAGATTTACCAGGATGCTGCCTGGTTTGGAGGGTAGATCTTATGAGGAAAGGTTGAGGGAGCTGGGGCTTTCCTCTTTAAAGCGGAGGAAGTTGAGAGGCGACTTAATAGAGATTTATAAAATGATGAGGAGGATAGATAGGGTGGACGTGCAGAGACTATTTCCTCAGGTGGGTGTAGCTGTTACTAGGGGGCATAACTATAAGGTTCATGGTGGGAGATGCAGGAGGGATGTCCGAGGTAGATTCTTTACTCAGAGTGGTTAGGGTGTGGAATGCACTGCCTACTGTGATAGTGGAGTCGGACAGATTAGGAACTTTCAAGCAGTTATTGGATAGGCACATGGAGCACACCAGAATGATAGGGAGTGGGATAGCTTGATCTTGGGTTTGGACATAGCTTGGAACAACATCAAGGGCCGAAGGGCCTGTTCTGCGCTATGTTCTATCTTCTAATTTCCGGATTGCATAGTTCTGATAAAAGCTTGGAATCCATCAATAAACAACTGGATGCTCTGATAGAGAATGGCTGAGATATGGTTGATCCAACTTTATTCCTCAATTATCTGTATCTTGTAATTGGGTGCATGAGGGGCAACTGGCTTATTTATTTAAATAAGCAGAGAGGTTCAGATTGACCAATTTATGGATGTTCTTGCCAATTCAATTTTTATCTGTGCCACAGGAAATACATTAATATAAATTTGTATTAAGAATTTTGGCTTTGTTGGAAAGTAGTTCTGAGTCAGGAGCATGGTTTTTGATGTTAAGTGTGCTCTCACTGCAGCTGAAGCACAACAGTGGCTCCCCCAGTGCCAATATTACAGTAAATGTAATTAAGCAGCATATCATGAGTGACACAAAGCAACAATCTTATCCACTGTCCTAATATGGAAAAATAGAGGACTTATTATGCATAATGTTCACTTTCCGCTTTACAAGAACTTGAAGGGGGCAGTATGTTGTCTGTAACATCCCACAGGCACCTCTTATTCTCACATTTGACCTACTTCTGCTCCCGTTCCTTATGTGGGCTTTCAACTTTGGTTTACGATGCAAGTATTATTTGCTAGTTGCTTTCCTCCCTCAACATCTCTTCTTTTCCCTTGCCTACTTGTATAAAAAAGGTCATATTTTTCCACAGTCAACAGTGTTAGTAGCCCAGCATCAGGGATGACTTTTGTTCTGCTCAAATATGTGCATGACTGACCAACCTCAGTTGGAATGTCCAATCTTAACATCAGAATGTCTCAAACATTTACTTCTGGTCCCTGCTCAGAACTTCAATTCCTCCCTCAGCTACATCCAAATAAAGCATTACTGCCAAGCACCACCACGAATTGAATCTTTATTTGATCAGGCAAACCATATAAACTGAAATAAGTCAATCCCTTAATCCGTGTTTTTTTTCTTAAATGCAGCCTGTGCCATGACGTTGTCAATGGTTAATGTTCACCTGGTTGCCATGGTGCATTCTGGCCAGCACAGTTGGACAGGAGCAAGGTGAATATTACAACCTCCAACCTGCATTGTTTTCTTTGTGCACACTTAGGATTCATCAATGAAAATCCGCAACATCTGAGGGTCCACTGAAATTTCCAATTGACAGATTCAAATACCACATCGTCCAGCCAAAAGGGGAGGACAATCAACAATAGCTTCACGGTTATAAGTAGATTGTCAATCCCTGATATTTATTATTGAATTCAAATTCCATCATCTACTAGGCGGGATTCAAATCTGGGTTCCCAGAACATTAGCTGAGTTTTTGGATTAAGAGTTTAGTGATAATACCATTTGGCCATCACCTCCCCATATTCTGGCATATGAATAGGTTTCAGGTGTCAACAACTATTTTAAACTGTGACCTACATTATGTGCAAGGATTAGGGAGGCAGAAGTTACATTTTGGCCTCAACTAAAATGGGGCAGTTTTAAAGAAAAAAAAGACAAAGAATATAATTCTGGGATATATTCAGAAAGGAGAACAGTAAGCTTTTTTTCTGATTATATTTTCAACAGCTCGTGGGCTGGGAATGATTCATTCCATTAATTATAATCATGTATTAATATAAATTGAATTTCCTTCAGTTAGATTCATGGCAGGTTTGATCAACCTCCAATCATATTGTATAATTATTTTCTAATGTCCTCTGCCTTCAATGAGCTATGACATGAAACAAATACGAATAACGCACCCTATTGTGACTAGAAGTTCATTTTTGGGAATGTACTTTTGTCAGCTGGCTATCCGTATATATAGCTAGAAATGTACCAGGCCTGGCCAATGCATGTAGGGCAGCACATCTGGCTGAACCCATGTGAATCTCAAACTGAAGCTAAGTGTTGTCCAGCACTGGATCAGATAAGACAATTGCCCTTTTGTTTGCGTACACAAGACGATAGTTAAATGCTGTTTTGAAATCATATCTCAACAACAAACTCTTTGCCAATTTTGTTTTTTTTTAGACAAGGTTTCCAGTAATTTCCTTAAGTCTAATCCAATGAAATCATTGTATAGTAATGAAGTGCTGGATTGTATTCCTGAAATGATGGCTCGAAAACTAATCCTTTCAATCCTTTACACTATGCTTCAAAAAAGTTAAAAAGGATCCTTCTGCACTTCAAGAGTCACTGACTTAATAGTAACAAAATAAAATCACATTAGCAAAAGATAAACGCAAAACTATTTTCAAAGCAAATATTATTTTTCAATGCACAGTATAAAAATCCAAGTTCAAACTTAGATTAATATTTTATACTTCTAAGAAATGAGGAAGATCCTCTGTAATAAAAGTGAAATATTGTGGATGCTAGAGATCTTGAATATCTAAACAGAAACTGCTGGAAAAACTGGAATTCTCTGACCTGCCCATGGCTGGGATTCTCCAGTCCTGCTGCAGTGAATGAAGATTTGGCTGAGTGCCAAATTCTCCGTTCACACTGGCCGTGCATATACAAGATCAGATAATTCCAGCCAGCAGGTCTGGCAGCATCTGTGGAGAGAGAAACAAACATTTCAAATCCAATACAGTTCCTCTTTGGAACTCGGTTAACTCTGTTTCTCTCTCTCCACAGATGTTACCAGACCTGCTGAGACTTTCCAAATCCTCTATGTAATAGCTGTAATAAAATTAGAGATTCATTGATCAAGATACATATGCAATTTTGCTACACTTGGTTGTATGGATGGCACAGTGGTTAGCACTGCTGCCTCAAAGCACCAGGGACCCAGGCTCGATTCCCGGCTTGGGTCACTGTCTGTGCGGAGTTCACACTTTCTCCCTATATCTGCGTGGGTTTCCTCCGGGTGCTCTGGTTTCCTCCCACAGTCTGAAAGACATGCTGGTTTGGTACATTGACCTGAACAGGTGTTAAGAACAAAGAACAACCCAGCACAGGAAACAGGCCCTTCGGCCCAACAATCCCGCACAGCTGCATCCTCCTACACCTACCCTGCCCTGCATGTCTGCGAGTGGAACCCCTAACTTAGCCAGATTCAGGGGAGAATAGTGTCAATTTGGTAAACCAATCAGCTTAAGAGCACATCTTTGGGGTGTGGGAGGAAACCGGAGCGCCCAGAGGAAACCCATGCAACCACAGGGAGAATGCGCAAACTCCCACAGACACAGGCCCAAATCCGTGTATCTGCACAGCTAGCAGTGCTAGTTACTGAGCTGTTGCGGCGCCCGTCTACCGGTCCATGATCAAGCACACACACCGACACGAAGTACTAGGCCACTCCCAGAACCTCCAAGAGCAGCCCACGCACGACCCACCGTGTGCATGCCCCTTGTTTGACAACAAGGTGGACCTCCACCTGCGGAATAAAAAGACAAAAACATTAACATATAAGTCTGCATTTCCGGTGTCTCCCCAGGCTCTGACCCTATTTAATACCCCCTACTATAACCCTCCATCCTTGTTTCGCTCATGTGTCTATCTAAGTAAACCTTAAACAAGTCCAACGTTCCTGCCTCCACCACCCTACTCGGTAGCGCGTTCCTTACCCCCACGACCCTCTGCGTGAAGAACCTTCCTCTCACATCCAAATTATACTTCTCCCCCCTCACCCTTAGATCATGACGTCTCGTAATTGTACCCAGTCTAGGGAGCAGCCTCTCACTATTGACTCTATCAATTCCCTTCAGTATCTTATATACCTCTATCATGTCTCCCCTCAATCTCCGTCTTTCCAAGGAGAAAAGTCCCAGTTTCTCCAACCTTTCCTTGTAACTCAGTCCTTCCATGCCAGGCAACATCCTGGTAAACCTCCTCTGCACCCTGTCCAGAGTCTCCACGTCCTTCCGGTAGTAAGGTGACCAGAACTGGACGCAGTACTCCAAATGCGGTCTAACCAACGTTCTGTACAGCTGAAGCATTAGATGGCAGCTCCTATACTCTATACCCCTTCCTATAAAGGCTAACATTCCATAAGCTTTCCTCACAACCTTCTCCACTTGTGTCGCAACCTTCATAGACTTGTGAACCTGCACTCCCAGGTCCCTCTGTATTTCTATACTCCTAATCGGTCTACCTTTTATCACGTAGCTCCTCTCTGCATTATTCCTTCCAAAATGCATCACCTCGCATTTGTCAGGATTAAATTCCAACTGCCACCTATCTGCCCAATGTACCAACCTATCTATATCCTGCTGTATCACCTGACATTCCACCTCAGTATCCGCCAACCCTGCCATCTTGGTGTCATCCGCAAACTTGCTGATCACACCACGTACGCTCTCTTCCAAGTCGTTTATGTATACTACAAAGAGGAGAGGTCCCAGTACTGAGCCCTGCGGCACACCACTGGCCTCCAGCCCGAAAAGGTCCCCTCAACAACTACCCTCTGTCTCCTATTGCCCAGCCAGTTCTCAATCCACCTAGCTACTTGTCCTTGTATCCCATGCGCCTTAACCTTTTCTACCAGCCTACCATGAGGGACTTTGTCAAACGCCTTACTGAAATCCATATAGATGACATCAACGGCTCTCCCATCGTCAACCGTTTTTGTCACCTCCTCAAAGAATTCTACCAGATTTGTAAGGCAAGACCTCCCTCTAACAAAGCCATGTTGCGTATCCCTAATCAGATCGCAACGCTCCAAATGCTCATACATCCTACCCCTAAGTATTTTTTCCATTAATTTCCCTACCACCGATGTCAAACTCACCGGTCTATAATTTCCAGGGTTATCCCTACTACCTTTTTTAAACAGCGGTACCACATTTGCTACCCTCCAGTCTTCTGGGACCTCACCTGTGTCCAAAGAAGAGACAAAGATTTGCGCCAGAGGCCCAGCAATTTCATCTTTCACCTCCCTAAGCAGCCTGGGATAAATACCATCAGGCCCCGGAGCTTTATCTGTCCTTACGCTACCTAAAAGCCCTAGCACTTCCTCCCTCGTAATAGATATTTCCTGCCACTGATCCACAGCTCCCTCCAAGTCACTGCACGACACCCAACCCCTCTCCTTCGTGAATACCGACGCAAAGTATTCATTCAGGATCTCCCCCATTCCCTCCGACTCAATACATAACTCCCCACTTTTGTCCCTAAGAGGACCAATTTTCCCTCTAACTACTCTCTTGCTCCTAATATAGGAATAAAATGCCTTTGGATTTTCCTTAATCCTATCAGCCAAAGCCATTTCATGCCCTCTCTTCGTCCTTCTAACTCCCCTTTTTAGCTCCCTCCTACTCTCTCTATATTCCTCCAGCGCACTCTCCGTACCCAGTTTTTTTGACCTAACATACGCCTCCCTCTTCTTCCTTACCAAGTCTTCGATACCCCCTGTAATCCACGGCTCTCTAATCCTGCCTTTCCCATCCTTCCGCTTAACCGGAACATGCCTTTCCTGCAACATTTTCAGTTTGCCCTTAAAAGCCTCACACTTGCCAACTGTGGACTTGCCAGCTAACAGTCCCTCCCAATCAGTGTCCTTCAGCTCCCTCCTAATCCGGCTGTAGCGCGCCTTTCCCCAGTTCAGCACCCTCCCATTTGGCCGGCACTCATCCCTTTCCATTTTTATCCTAAAGTAGACGGACTTGTGGTCACTGTTAGCCACATGTTCGCCTACCTCAACCTCAACCACCTGCCCCGGCTCATTACCCAACACTAAATCCAGTATAGCCCCTTCCCTAGTTGGGCTAGTTATATACTGCTCTAGGGACCCTTCCAAAACACATTTTACAAACTCATCTCCCTCCGTACCCCCAGCTCTAGGCCCCCTCCAATCCACTCCAGGAAGATTAAAGTCACCCACTACAACCACCCTATTCTTCCTGCACCTATCCAAAATGCCCCTGCAAATGCCTTCCTCCACTGACCTCGGGCTGTTGGGTGGCCTATAGTATACCCCTGGCATCGTAATCTCTCCCTTTTTATTCCTCAACTCCACCCACAGCGACTCAATCCCTAACTCCTCCATATTGTCCTCCCTCTGCACTACTGTGATGTTTTCCTTTACTAACAGTGCCACCCCTCCACCTCTCTTCAACCCTCCTCTGTCACACCTGAAACACTTATACCCAGAAACATTCAGCTGCCAGTCCTGCCCTTCACGTAACCACGCCTCTGTTACAGCCACCACATCTAACTTCCTCACAAACATCAAGGCCCTAAGCTCATCTGTTTTTCCTGTCACACTCCTCGCATTGAAACAGACACAGTTCAACCCACCAGTGTCCCTTGGAACCTCCTTCTCCCTGATAATTTTCCTTTCACCCAACTCTCTCCCAGCCACATCCCCACCCCCCCTCCCTATTAGTTTAAACCATTCCTAAACACACCAGCTAACCTCCCTGCTAAGACACTAGTTCCCCTCCCATTCAAATTCTCTCCACCCCTCCTGTACAGTTGCCCTTCTCTCATAAATACCTCCCAGTGGTCTACAAAAGTGTTGGAGTATGGCGACTAGGGGAATTTCACAGTAACTTCTTTGCAGCTTTAATGTCAGCCTTAATAACTAATAAATAAACTTTAACTTTAAATTTTAGAAGGAAGTCGTATGTCCCATCAACAGTCTATAATGTCTTACCCTCACATGCTACTGTGCTCCATTGCTACTCTTAGGAAATTCTAGTAGCTGCATTTTACAAATCATTTGCACGTGCTTCAGTCTTTAAAAATACTTGATTAAATCAATACCGAAAGCAATTAATACTGTAATCTTTTACTGACAGTCTTAATCTGTGTATATAAAAAAGTGAAATAAGTTGAATAAGGAAGAGAAAATTTAGTAACTTGGTTCAGCTATACTTGTAACCATCAGGAATTCAGATGCCAGATCTTAAAATGTACTTTCTGAAGTAGGGACACACAAGCATAAAGGCCATTCTGTAGCAAACAGCAAAGTAGATCCATTTGTCATCCTTACATTCTGGCATCTTCATAATTACAGATATGATTGACTGTTAAGTGCTCTCCAAAATAGCCTAACAAGTCACTCAGTTGTACTCAGGAAGGTGGCTCTCCACCACCTTCTCAAGGGCAATTAGAGATGGGCAATAAATAGTGGCCATGCAAGCCACACGCTTATCCCATGAATAAAAGTAAACTCCTTTAAGGATGTAATTAAGACACGAGGGAGGAGCACACAGCAGGGAGCTTTATTGTAGGCTGATTCAAAGTAGTTCTGACCTGCATATGTTTGATACTGAAAATGGACATTCATGAAAATGGAACCAGCGCAATGCCAGACTCTAGTTATATTTCTGACTGACTTTTTCTTCAACAAATATTTCAACTAGAATCAATTTTGTGACCAAAATAATAATTTACCAGCTGTCAACATTAGTGCTCATGAGCACAGTGGCAGTTTGCAAATGGAATTTAATGTTGGCAAGTGTGAGGTGGTCCACTTTGGTAGGAAGAATGGTAGGAAGGACTATTACTTACGTGGCGAAAAACTGCAGCAGGCGACGGTGCAGAGGGACCTCGGGGTCCTTGTGCATGAGTCGCAAAAACCCAGCTTGCAGGTGCAGCAGGTGGTCAGGAAGGCGAATGGGATGCTGGCCTTCATAGCGAGGGGGATTGAATATAAAAGTAGGGAGGTCTTGCTGCAGCTGTATAGGGCATTGGTGAGGCCGCAGCTGGAGTACTGTGTGCAGTTTTGGGCGCCGCACCTGCGCAAGGATATTTTGGCCCTGGAGGGAGTGCAGAGGAGGTTTACTAGGCTGATACCGGAGTTGAGGGGATTGAGCTATGAGGAGAGGCTGAATAAACTAGGCTTGTACTCGTTAGAGTTTAGAAGAATGAGGGGAGATCTCATTGAGACGTATAAGATGATGAATGGGATGGATAGGATAGAGGTGGAGAGACTCTTCCCGCTCAAAAAAGACAGTAGGACTAGGGGGCACAGCCTCAAGATAAAGGGGAGGCGGTTTAGAACGGAGTTGAGGAGGAACTTCTTCACTCAAAGGGTGGTGAATCTCTGGAATTCTCTGCCCGTTGAAGTGGTGGAGGCTGCCTCGCTAAATATTTTTAAGAAGCGGGTTGATGGGTTTTTGATAAGAGAAGGGATTAAGGGTTATGGGGAGAGGGCGGGAAAGTGGAACTGAGCCACGACAGATCAGCCATGATCTTATTGAATGGCGGGGCAGGCTCGAAGGGCTAGATGGCCTACTCCTGCTCCTATTTCTTATGTTCTTATGTACTTCATTGCAAATTAAATATTTAGATTGGATAATAGGTAATTAGCCATAGTTCAAAAAGGATCATCAACTTCACTCCCCATTAGAGACAGCTAATAGATTGTCTACAACTTGAAGGACACCAACTCTAGGAGTATGGGGCCAGGCGTGAAGTAAAGCTTTTATAAACTACCACAGCTGCTATGGGGATTAAACCCACTCATGTCATTCTGCATCAACCTCTATCCAACAGAGCTAACTCACTCCCACATTACTTAAATTAACAGTGATTTCATAAACTATCTTCGGGAAAAAAATATGATATATATAATGCAAAAAAAAGTCAGAAACAATAACTGCCAACTTCCTTAGGAAACAAATTAACTGAGTAACTAAGGTCGTATCAAGACCTATATGAAATTTTAAACCGGAAATTGGCCAAATGCAATTTCCAGTGAATTACTGTGACTGCATAGCAGCGTTTGATCCACTGTCACATTAAGGAAGCCAGTTAATTTGTTTTACATCTCCCAGCAACATGATTTTTCACCTCAAACAAACTAAATTACTCTCCTTCCTGAGTAGCACATCATTAGGTTGTGTGGAGGTGGGGAGAAATCATGCACATGCTGATAAAATCTATGCTCATTTTGCACCAGGAAGGAAGTTTATGCACGGCACAGAATTTCTGCTGGTCTGGGCTATCCATTTTATATTTAACTAGACTGAAAATCTAATGAGGAGAGGGGCTAAAAGAACCAGTGAAACAAAAGCCGGGGGGCGGTGCAGCTGACCACATGAAGAAATGTTAAATTTATCAACCAGAATCTTGCACATACAATGCTGAATGCTGATGTAAGAACATAAGAAATAGGAGCAGGAGTAGGCCATCTAGCCCTTCAAGCCTGCCCCGCCATTCAATAAGATCATGGCTGATCTGAAGTGGCTCAGTTCCACTTTCCTGCTTTCTCCCCATAACCCTTAATTCCCTTGCCTACCAAAAACCTATCCACCCATATCTTAAATATATTTAGCGAGGTAACCTCCACCACTTCAACAGGCAGAGAGTTCCAGAGATTCACCACCCTTTGAGTGAAGAAGTTCCTCCTTAACTCCGTTCTAAACTGCTCCCCCCTTATCTTGAGGCTGTGCCCTCTAGTCCTGCTGTGCTTTCTGAGTGGGAAGAATCTCTCTACCTCTACCTTATCCATCCCCTTCATTATCTTATACGTCTCTATAAGATCCCCCCTCATCCTTCTAAACTCCAACGAGTACAGCCTCTCTTCATAGTCCAACCCCCTCATCTCCGGTATCAGCCTAGTGAACCTCCTCTGCACTCCCTCCTGGGCCAAAATATCCTTGCGCAACTGCGGCGACCAAAACTTCACACAGTACTCCAGCTGCGGCCTCACCAGTGCCTTGTACAGTTGCAGCAAGACCTCCCTGCATTTATATTCTATCCCCCTCGCTATAAAAGCCAGCATCCCATTCGCCGCTGCCTTGTTCAACCTCAAAGTATATAGTTGCATTATGTGCAAAACAATCCATGCAAAATGTGGTCAACTTTGTGCTCATTAAAAAATGTTTTTTTTTAAATTAAGTTTATTTATTAATCACAAGTAGGCTTACATTTAAACTGCAATTATGTTACAGTGAAAATCTCCCAGTCACCACATTCCAGCACCTGTCCTGGTACACTGAGGGAGAATTTAGCATGGCCAGCATGTCTTTCGGACTGTGGGAGGAAATCGGAGAACCGAGTAAACCCACACAGATGGGGGAACATGCAGACTCTGCACAGGCAGTGACCCAAGCTGGGCATCACAGCCAGATTCCTGGCAGTGTGAGGCAGTGTACTAACCACTGTGCCACCACGCCACCCATACAATTTGCCTACAAATTTAGATTGCCATGGAAAATTTGGATTAAATTTTATGGGTTGCTATGGTTCCTGCTGTCCTGGCTAAAGTTAAGATGGGAAGTCTGCCCGAAGGCTATCCCACAACAATTTAATGCCAGGAATGGGGTTAATTGCTTTAACACTTCTGCCCTCTTTTTGGGAAGAAGTCCTGCCGTGAGAGATGCTGGCCATTCTGATTGGCTGGCAGCAAGACAGCTTCGCAGCAGAAGCACTGGCAACAACTGGTCCTTTGAGCAATCCTGTCAAACACAGAATCCCAGGTCTACTGTTCGTAGTCTCGAAGAGGAAGGAATGATCTTTGGGAAGGAGGTGCTGCCAGAGGGCTCAGTGGGCCTACAAAAGGAGGTCCTCCCATTTGCCCAACACAAGCAGTGCTCAGTTATATCTGCCGGGCTTCCCAGTGAGTGTGTGGGCAACTCCAAACTGTGGTGAAAACTGGAGCTGGCCGGATAAAGTCTTTAAGTGGCCATTAATTGGCCCACAAGTCAGGGAACAGCCTGACACCACCCCATCCTCTGTCCAATTTCAGGCACAGGCAGGTAGGTGGAGAGAAAACTACCCATTGGATTTCACGTCATTCAAACCAGTTATAAAACCCAGCCCATTTGTTTGGACAAGTACATTTTAGGTAACTGTGAAATAAAACTTCAGTGGCTAACAGTATTACACTGATGAAACCTTAAGGAATGGTTCAAGTTTCCACATATACAGCTGTTGGCTTTTTCCTTGGATTTCTTTGACTGGGACCAGCTGAGTTGTTCTTGCAGTGAACCCACAAACATCACATGCCAAATGGCCTCCTTCTGTGCCATAACGATTCTACGATTCGCTGACAAATTTTACAGTTGTGCATTCAAAAAAATTCTGGTCAGTGGATGAGATAATTGCAATACTTACTGCAGACAAGAAGTTCAATGTGGAGATATGGGAGGTGATACATTTTGTTAGGAAGAACATGGAATGACAGTATAGGGTAAGGGGTATTACTTTAAATGGGGTGCACCTGGGTGTAGATGTGTATAAGTCATTAAAGATGGCAGGACAGGTTGAGAGAGCATTTAATAAAGCATATGGTATCCTAGACTTTATCAATAGGGACAATGAATACAAAATGTGAAAGAATTGGAGAGAGATTGGAGATTTATGATAATCATAGAATACCTACAATGCAGAAGGAGGCAATTCGGTCCATTAAGCCTGAACCAACAACAATCCCAACGAGGCCCTATCCCCATATTTATCCTACTAATCCCCTGACCCTAAGGAACAATTTAGCTTGGCCAATCCACCTTACCCGCATACCTTTGGACTGTGGGAGAAACCAGAGCACCCGCACGAAACCCACACAGACATGGAGAGAATATGCAAACTCCACACGAATAGTCACCTGAGGACAGAATTGAACCCAGGTCCCTGGCACAGTGAGGCAGCTGTGCCACCGTGCGGCCTTTTTCTTCGAGAAGAGAAGGCTGAGAAATTTGGCAGAGTTATTCAAAATTGTGTGACCTGGTCAGAGTTGATAAGGAGAAACTGAACCAGAGAGCATTTAAAGTAACTGACAAAAGAAGCAAAAACAAGATGAAAAAAGACTTTTTCACACAGTAAATGGTTAGGGTCTGTAATGTCCGGGAGAGTGGTGGGAGCAGCTTCAATCAAGGCATTCACGGGAGAATTTGAAAATAAAGAATGTGCAGGGTTAAGGCAAAAAGGCACGGGAGTGACACTGAATCCTCATTCAGAGACTCGGTGCAGATGTGATGGGCCCAACAGCCTCCTTCTATATTGTAATAATTTTGTGAATGTGTGACAAATTGGCATGATGTTAGTTTGTCAATAGAACTGGCAGCGTTCTTGAGAAATCTGTAGGCTGGACCGTCTTGTTTTCCCAACCTAACACTCAAATCTGCAGAAAACCACAAATATGTTCGCAGACTGATTCCAACCAGTTCAGGTTTTCTTAAAGAAAATGTCAAAAACATTTTTGAAATAAATGCATTCAAGTATTTCCTGATTTGTAATTACCATTAAACAAAACAAGTTGTGGAGGTATATATTTTAACAATGCAGCTTGTTGTTCTCCAGCATTATGGCATTAGGGGCAGCACAGTGGTTAGCATCGCTGCCTCACAGTGCCAAGGACCTGGGTTGAATTCCTGGCTTGGGGCACTGTCTGTGCGGAGTCTGCACATTCTCCCCACATCTGCATGGGTTTCCTCCAGGTGGTCTGTTTTCTTCCCATAGTCCAAAAGGTGTGGAGGTTAGATGCACTGGCCATGTTAAATTCTCCCTCAGTGTACCTGAACAGGCGCTGGAGTGTGGAGATTCAGGGATTTTCACAGAAACTTCATTGCAGTGTTAATGTAAGCCTACTTGTGAAACTAATGAATAAACTTTAAAACTTTATACTTTTCCATTGTTGGCTTACCTTGTGACTTGGGTTCTTGTATTGAAATCAACTGACCGCATTGACTGCAATACTTCAACACAGCCCATGTACTGAAACAAGAAAGATGAAAATCATCAAATGCTGATTTTGACATGACAGCACACAATTTGTTTAACTGTTCTTAAATGTGCAAAAGATATTTCAACATTTTTCCAACGATGTGGAGGTCAGATAGATTCGCCAATACTAAATTGCCCTTAGTGTCCCGAGATGTGTGGGTTGGGGGGTTTAGCAGGGTTACAGGGAGAAGTTGGGGAGGGTTCATGGGTGAGATAATCTGTTAGAGAGTCATTCCAGACTCAGTGGGCCGTATGGCACTGTAGGGATTCTATGATATGATTAGATGAATAGTAACCATGCAAATAAAATTTGATGCTTATTCAATATACACATATATTAGAGTTAGACAATAGAGCAAGTTGATGTAACAGTGACAGACTGGGGACTTCTAACCAGTTCCTGGAGCTCTCTGAGCAGACCAAAGTTGATGTCTCTCATGAAGGGAGAAGACAAATTGAAAGCAATAGAATTCATTTACGAGATGTGAACCCTTTACAGGTAGTTAAAATGCAGCATGTGTAAAATTTAGGAGCAGGTTGGTGGCTGCCCTTTTGAATGGAGGGAAATATGCACTAAAGGGAGCCTAATGCAGGTAACAGTGCATCAACAATCTTTTCTCCCCATCCCCAAGGACAATCCCATAATAGAATAAATTGCCAAAGGAAATAATCAGAGCCCATTTGAAATCTTCAAAACCCATCCTATTATTATTACTAATAATTGTTCATCATTAGGACTACCATTTCAGAGGTTTTATCACTACCCTTTTAAATATTGGCAGAATAGAAAGATTAGAACCATTGAAGAAGTGTAGATGGAGGCCATTTGGCCCGTTGAGTCTGCACCAACTCTTCAAAAGAGCAGAATAAGAACATAAGAACATAAGAAATAGGAGCAGGAGTAGGCCATCTAGCCCTTCGAGCCTGCCCCGCCATTCAGTAAGATCATGGCTGATCTGTCGTGTCTCAGTTTCACATTCCCGCCCTCTCCCCATAGCCCTTAATCCCCTCGCTTATCAAAAACCCATCAACGCGCGTCTTAAAAATATTTAGCGAGGCAGCCTCCACCACCTCAACGGGCAGAGAATTCCAGAGATTCACCACCCTTTGAGTGAAGAAGTTCCTCCTCAACTGCGTTCTAAACCGCCCCCCCCCTTTATCTTGAGGCTGTGCCCCCTAGTCCTACTGTCCTTTCTGAGCGGGAAGAGTCTCTCCACCTCTATCCTATCCATCCCATTCATCATCTTATATGTCTCAATGAGATCTCCCCTCATTCCTCTAAACTCTAACGAGTACAAGCCTAGTTTATTCAGCCTCTCCTCGTAGCTCAACCCCCTCAACTCCGGTATCAGCCTAGTAAACCTCCTCTGCACCCTCCAAGGCCAAAATATCCTTGCGTAAGTACGGCGACCAAAACTGCACACAGTACTCCAGCTGCGGCCTCACCAATGCCCTATACAGCCGCAGCAAGACCTCCCTACTTTTATGTTCAATCCCCCTCGCTATGAAGGCCAGCATCCCATTCGCCTTCCTGACCACCTGCTGCACCTGCAGGCTGGGTTTTTGCAACTCATGCAAAAGGACCCCGAGGTCCCTCTGCACAGTCGCCTGCTGCACCTTACCCATCCTCCCCCAACAGCACAGAGACTTATGGTAAAGCTTCAGTGTAATAAATTTGATAAGCAATAGTCTGAAAGATTGAAGTATTTACCTCTCATGAAGTCAATACATTAGGCCAGGTGAAATTCAAGCAATCACCCTCTTTCATAATGTTGGAAATTCAATAATTTTAGGAAGAACAAATTAATATTGAAAAGACAAAGGGTACAAGTGGCACAAGAGGGAGGAGGCATCAGGCCTGCTGTGCTTGGGCTTTCTGAGAATGGATGCAGCCTAGTTAGCAGCCACCACTGAAAAGGTGGCAACATATTTATCTATTTATTTTGAAAGGTTGGTACGAAGGTGGGAGCTTTCGGGATACTCCTCCTGGCTCCATGTGGATAGCTAACAATCCAAGATCAGCTGCCCATTGTCACCATCCTATCTTTGGAATTGCCCAAGGGACAGTTTGGGTGAGGCAAGAGGACCAGAATTTCTCTGCTTCAAGCAGGCGAGCTGCATTTGGAGGTGTAACCAATCTATTGAAAGGAAACAGTGACTCAATTCGGGCTAGCCTTTGTTCTCCTGGTTGGGGCACACTCAGGATCTGAAAACAGGCCAGAACCAATTTCTCAGCCAAAGTTTGCTAGGTCAACTAGGTTTGCTAGCTGTATGGGGAGGAGGGGTGTGTGTGTGTGTTGGGGGTGGGGTATACCTGGCAACCATAACATGCTGCATGTGGACTGAATAGCCTGATAGTAGAACTTCTGCCCCTCACTGGTGAAGACATTGTACCCTTGTAAGCTGCCAGCAACAGCAAGGACACACTAGTGGGTGCAGCCAGGACTGCAAGTAGGCCCAAAAGGGTGGATCCCAGAGCCAGGAAAGTCTGGGGTCTTGGGCGGATAGGGGTGTTTGAGCAGTTCAGGGAAAGGGGTAGGGATAGTGTGTTTTATAGGGACCATTAGGGAGAAAGGCGTGAGGGTACTATCATCGAAGGGCTGTCCCCAATGTGCAAAGCACACTCTTCAACCTTCAAAGCCATATCCCTCACATATCTTTTAGAAAGTTTGAAAAAGGCAGCCTGCCCACTCATGCCTAACTGCCCATGCCAACCATCTCATGGTGTGGCCAGCATATTATCAGAGTCAATTGAGCGTGTTATTTAAATATGGTGGGCTGATGATATCAGTGCCTGCCTAGCCCATGTATAATGGGGTGAGTGGGGGCTGATGGGGTGAATGGAGGGGAAGGGGGAGGCCAAGCGGTAAGGTGACGGGGCCTGAATGGGAAGGTGATGGGGTTGCACTCGATCTATTTATGTGCTCCCTGCCAAATGCAATCCGAGCTGGTGAACGTAAAAATCTAGTCCAATATTTTAAAACACAAATATCAAGAGTCTAATGATCCAGAAAAATTGCATTTGTGATTCACAACTTGCTTTTGGAGATTTCGTTTGGATGATTATCTTATTGAAAGGATGCAAGATGGTATATATCAAAATTGGCAATATGAAATTTATTTTCTGCTGAATCTGGATTTTTAGTTTGAATTGCATTAAAATTCTATGGTTAGAGGCTGCACCTTGAGCAAATTAATAAGACCCAGTGGGTGGAATTTTCCCGAAATCTGGCAGAGTGTCAGATTCTGAATGAAAACTAGCAAGTATCTCTCCATCGTTTCTGAGTTTTCACTCCAGATGTTCTGGCACTCAGTGAACAGAGAAGCTGGAACAGAGAAGCGGGGTAGGGCCTGACACAGCTGGCAAGACCTGCTCCACAGGGCACCAGTTTTAAAGAGTGTCCCAATCTGTGCTGGAATTAAATTTCCCCCCCCTCATCCCCGCAAACACAGAGGACTCCCCCCACATGCTCCAGGGCGACCCGTACCACACAAGCATCAGGAACTCCCCCCTCAAACATACAAGCATCAGAGCAGTCCCACTCTCCAAGCATTGACACCCCACCTCTCCACCGCAGGCATCAGAATGATACCCCAGGCATTGACCCTCACCCCTCAAAGGCATCATTGGCATCTCCCAGCCATCACACCCACCACACATAGGGACCATCATCCCCCCACCCCCAACACCCAAATGGGACTCCACATGGCCCACTCGTGCAGCGTCTCCTTGGCACCATGTTAGCCCAGGCATGTCCCTACCACCGGAAGGAGGGGGTGGCTAAAATTTCCTGAGCAGCACCTATGTGGTCACCACAATTGGTTTTCGTTTTTTGAAAACAAGTTGTGATTTGTGCTGGTGTGGTATCACTCCAAGTGGGTGGGATGGAACACTGAAGGAAATAACGGTGTTAATCATAGAATCCCTACAGGGCAGAAGGAGGCTGTTTGGCCATTGAGTCTACGCCGACCACAATCCCACCCAGCCCTATTCCCATAACCCCACATAACCTCTGTTAGTACCCCTGACAATGGGGTCAATTTAACGTAGCCAATCAACCTAACCTGTACATCTTTGGACTGTGGGAGGAAACTGGAGCAACCGAAGGAAGCCCACATAGACACAGGGAGAATGTGCAAACTCCACACAGACAGTCACCCGAGACCAGAATTGAATCCGGGTCCCTGGCACCGTGACGCAGCGGCACTAACCACCATGCCACCCTAAAGCCCAATAATGAGATCCAAACTTACTATGAAATATATCAATCACCCTCTCACCCTTCCAGGGCATGAACCTGATCATGACATCAGAGGAGGTGGTGTTGGGAAGATCAGTAACCTCACTGATGCAAATCCTGTTTTTGGCCTCATGCAAGATTTAGCTGCCATTATGGGATTTGCACCTGCAGCTAGCACACCGGCTAAATTGCGCCTAACATGTTTACAGATGAAAAGATTTGCACTATTTTCAGCAGGAATTCACTAGATAAATCAATTTCTAATGCAGTGCTTCCAAACTGTTTTGCAGTCTAACCCTATTTTAATGGCTTTGAGTGACCCTGGGTGAAGGGGTAGCTTCAGCTCCTGAGTGGGCAGGTGGTGGTGGTGGTGGAGGGGAGAGGGGGGTGAGGTTTAGCTCCTGAGCTGGGAGCCAGTCAGTGGAAACTGTTTAAACTCCAGTGTTAAACAAAAAAGCCCATCTATTTGCATGCTTTGTTTGCAGCAGCAGCATCAATTAAGTCTCAAAAATCTGTCCAATAAACCATGCACACAAGTAGGAAAAAACATAAGGGTTGGAACTTTCTGACCATTCATGCCAGCAGGACTTTACCACCCCGCTGCAGTGAATGGAGATTTGGCTTGATGCCTAATTCTTCGACTTTGCTGCTGTGGGAGCTTGGCGTGAACAAGTGGTAAAATTGTGCCCAAGGATTCAAAGGGGCCTCGCAATTGTTAGCGCTCAGTCCAAGCTCCATGGTGGCCATTTTTGCTTCAGAGCTGGTGACCCCAAAATCTCATCCTGATACCCTGCTGTCATGATCCACAGTTTGTGAAGCCTTGTTCTAATAGCAACATGGGCCAATTTGATTACTGCACATACTAACATTTACGAGATATCATCATCTCTGTTAAGTTGATAGAAAGAGCACTGACGAATGGCGATGAGTAGGGAATTATGTCTTTCTTCTTTTGTGAGGCATTGAAAATTATTTTGATGAATTACTTGGCTTTTTCAGAAAATATTCTTTGCAAGATGTACACCTTTCACACGTGCACAAACTAAGTCTTTACATCGCTGTACAGTGAAAGATTGATCATGTAGCCCTTTTCCATATTTCACTTCTCAGCTCTTTCAGGTTCTACTGGAAATTAACCACCAATTTCTCCTGATAATATAATCAGGAATTTGACACAATATACCCGCATTGTCAAAAGTGGCCCACTCTCTTGTATTGACAGACCACAAGCTTTGGAAACCAACTGATCCATTCAAATAAGGTGGGAAAGTGGGATTAGAAAGGGCACCCGGGTGTCCTTGGACTGGCCTGGACAGGATGGGCCAAACGGCCTCCTTCTGCATCGTAACTGTTCTATGGAGCCATTCTCAGTCTTGGTCACCGTGAGTAATCAGAATACTACTGCAACAGTCCAAGTCATTCAATTATCTTACTTCTTCCCACTATACACTCAGACAGACTAGAAACAAAAGGACATGGGAATTTATTCAGCAAATAATTCACACTCCAAACAAAGACATGTTTGCACTTGAAACAAGAGTGAACTCAAGATTACTAACAAACAGAGACTCATAGCCTGTCCTACAAACTGATTATCATAACGCTCCCCAAGCTTACAGGGAAGAAATCATTTAGTATGTGACTCATTCTCTTGAGGTTATACAAGTAAATACACCCTTGTTTCTTTGAGTTTAATTCGAGGAGGCAACAAAAAGCATATAAAAATCAATACATTGTTCTAATAATAAATTATTCTGGAAGAAAGCTGATTTCATCTCTGACTCATCTTGGTCACAGTGGCATAATTGGAGGATATTTACATCAAACACCTCATTGAAATCAGGAAGTGTCTACACTGTCTTAGTAAGCACTCCAGCTCATTCCCTGAGTAGCGATTCCCAACCTTTTATATGTCATGGCACGTTTCTATAACGTAATAAAATCTTTGAGGCAGCACAGTGGCACATTGGTTAGCACTGCTGCCTCAAAGCACAAGGGACCCGCGTTCAATTCCGGCCTTGGGTGACTGCCTGTGTGGAGTTTGCATGTTCTCCCTGTGTCTGCATGTGTTTCCTCCGGGTGCTCTGGTTTTGTGCGAGTTAGGTTGATTGGCCATGCTAAATTTACCCTTAGTGTCAGGGAGACTAGCTAGGGTAAATACATGGGGCTGTGGTGATAGGGTCTGGGTGGGATTGTGGTCAGTGCAGACTCGATGGGCCAAAATGGTTTCCTTCGGCACTGTAGGGTTCTATGGTTATCCTATTTTCTATGTCTTCTTCCCTTACTGGGAACTTGGTTTTTAACTTCTCCCCGTTTTTTTTAACCTCTCCCTGGGTTTTTGTGCCCTTATGTTTTCGCTTTTTGTGTGGACGCATGGGACCTTTGTCTTCAGCTCCAAGTCCAGTTGGTCATGCACATGGGCCCAACCAATGTAAAAAATCTAAACTGCACGTGTGCGGCCCTTTCCCAGCCAGTGCAACTGCCCTTCTTTTCAATACTCCAATCCAGGTGTAGGCCACATGCCAACTCAATAATGTATAAACACAAAGTGTTATGCGAGAGCCTTGATTATTTGATACCCTGTGGAATCTGAAGTGAAGCTGGGTTTTAGAACTAGTCAATTAATCCACCTGAGCATTTCAGGCAGATAGTTTTGACCATTCTGTGGGTTATAATTGAACTTTGAAATGATGCTAAACCTGTATTGAACCGTGGTTCTTGTTGCCATATTATGAAAAGGATATGGAGATATTGAAGACCGATTTACAAGGATGATTCCAGAGATGTGAATAGGTAAATCAGGAAAAAATTGACAGTGTAAGTCTCTTTTCTTTTGAAAAAATAAAGGCGGCTGAGGGATGAATTAATAGAGGTCTTTAAAACCTAAAGTAAAAGGTTTTGATAGAACAGATACAGACAGGATGTCTCCTCTTGAGGGTGAGAACATAACCAAAGGCCACTTTATAAGATAGCCACCAAGAAATTTGATAAGGGATTCAGGAGAAACTTCTTCACTCAGAGTGGTGAGAATCATAGAATCCCTACAGTGCAGAAGGAGGCCATTCAGTCTTCACCAATCCTCCAAAGAGAATTCTCTCCCCACACACACACAACCCAGCAGATCCATCATAGCTAATCCACCTAACCTACATACTGGGGGCAACTTAGCATGACCAATCCACCTAACTCCACATTTTTGGGAGAAAACTGGAGGAACCCAGAGGAAACCCATGCAGATGTAGGAAGAACATGCAAACTCTACAGACAATAACCCAAAGTCAGAATCGAACCTGGGGCTCTGCTGCCCTATGGAACTTGCTACCACAGTCAGTGGTTGAAGTAATGGAGAAGTTGAATGAGCAATATGTGAAGAGAGAAGGAATGGAGCTCACATGGTAGATTTAGATGAGAAAAAATGGGAGGTGGTTTGAGTGCAGCATGAATACCAGCCTGAACTGGCTGGGCTGAGTGGCCTGTTTTTGTGTCATTTATCCTGACCAAGGGTGAAAAAGTTGCTGAACTCCTAAGCTGGGGGAAAAAAGAAGTACTGACTGGAGAACCCAACCTCTACTTGCGCGTGCCCTGGAAAATCGATTGCACATTGTAGCTTACTCCTTAAAGACTAAACTTCCCACTTCACAGTTACCATTGTCAGATTGGCAGCATTGCACAACGGTAACCAAAATGGCATTCATTGGGTGAATTGTGTTCATTACCAAGAGATACCTGAAATACTTCTGACTCAAAGGAAATCATTTTAACTGAACTCAATGGGTCGGAAACCCCTGAGATCAGGCAGAATGACAGTTTTATACCCCACTTAATATCCCACGTTGATTTCAAATGGAGTAAAATTCTGCAGGGTGTAAAACTGATGTTCCACCCGACCCCCTTGAGCTTCAAGCCTGGTGAGTTAGATTAGGTGTTGGCATGATGGTCATGTCACCGGACTAGTAATCCAGAAGCACAGGCTAATGCTCTGAGGACACAGGTTCAAATCCTACCATGGCAGCCGGTGGAACCATCAATTATTGGGAAAAAAGACCCATCTGGTTCACTCATGTCCCCTCAGGGAAGGAAATCTGTCACCTTTACCTGGTCTGTCCTATGTGCAACTCTAGAGCCACAAAAATGTGGTTGACTCTGAAATGGCCTAGCAAGCACTCAATTCAAGGACAGCTAAGGATGGGCCTTGTCAGTGATGCCCACATCCCATGAAAGAACAAAGAAAAAAATGTTTCCAGAATCTCTTACTTCTAGTGATATTTGAAAAGAGAATTAGCAAGAACTTAATATTTTGCCTTTGCTGCTGTTTTTCAAAATTCAGAATATACTTTGGGATGACTCATTCACATGTTCAATATTTAAAGACTCATCTCCAAATGAAAGAGGAAATTCATGAAATTAAATTCTTCCAAGAGCAGTTATTTTTAGATTTGGGTTACTGTCTAAAAGTCTTTGAGACATGTAATGCCAAATCTGATGAACAGAACAATCTTCTGAAGTAGCAGGAATCAGCTGGGTGTGAACAGAGGATAACGGTCACCATTACTCACTCAAGAGTTGTTTAAAAAGATCAATTTACTAAACATCAAACGTGTCAGGATCTTCTAACCTAATTTGGGATTGCTGAGGAAGGAACAAGAACTTTGTCTTTCTAATCTGCAATTTGAACCCTCCCAAAGATCAACATGATCCAAGCTTACATGTGATTTATCCATTTCTCCCTGCAGAAAGTATTAGGAGTCAAGCGCACCCAAAATTGGATCACATCACAAGAATTGGAATCAACAATCTCATTAGTTATTGGAAACAACAGAGTCAAAATTTGTCACACTCAACTATGTCCTAGGAAGTATGGCAGGGATTCAAGCTGGCATGGCATCTGTAACTCTTGGTTGCAAATTCCAAGGTTGGAAATTTCTAAATGGACACAGGCACCTGCAATTTTTGGTGCAACTGGACACTTACCTCATTCTGAAGACAGGATGCTGGAACAGGGTCTTGCTGCAACATTGACAGGGCTATGCTGACCAAAGATGCCACAAGACTAACAAATTCAAATAGCGTATTTGGTGATAGGTATTTCAAACACTTGTGGACCCAATTTCTGCTTAGAGCGATTCTGGCATATCATGCACTTCCATCATTGGAGGTATGGCTAGTTTGGGGATGAATTTTTGCTGGATATTATCCTGCCAGTTGCACCAATTCCTAGGATGCTCATATGGGAAAGGCATGACCCCAGGATGACCTCAATTCCAATTTCTGCTCAAGCTCCTCAGTGGGTGTTCAGTGTAGGTACAAGAATCAAAAACTGTGGTCATTGTCAAAACTGCATAGCACATCCATATGGAATTCACTACTTCAGAGTGCGGTGGATGCCGGGACATTGAGTAAATTCAAGAAGGAGAAAGACAGATTTTTAATTAGTAATGGGTTTATGAAGAATGGGCAAGAAAGTGGAGTTGAGGCAGAGGCAAGATCAGCCATGGTCGTGTTGAATGAGGAAGCAGGCTTGAGGAGCTGAATTACCTACACCTGCTCCTAGTTCTTGAGTTCTTACATCCTATATCACAAAATGTCAAACCATTTTTTCTGTCTTCAGAATACACTCAGAAGTACATTAAGGTAATTCAAAACTTGGAACAGCTTTATTAGAATAGGATGACACAGTAGCACAGTGGTTAGCACTGCTGTTTCACAGTGCCAGGGAACCAGTTCGATTCCCGGCTTGGGTCACTGTCTGTGTGGAATTTACACGTTCAGTGGCATGGGTTTCCTCTGGGTACTGCGGTTTCCATCCATGCTCCAAAAATGTGGAAGTTTAGCCAATGGGAAATGCATGGGGTCATGGCGACAGGGTAGGGTTGGGCCCGAGTAAGATGCTCTTTTGGAGAGTTGGTGCTGACTTGATGGGCTGAATGGCCTCCTTCTATGTCCTCTGATATTCTGCCCCTCAAAAGATTTTTAGTTCAACACCTCTCCCCAACTTACCTCCCACCTTTACACTATTTTGTGGATATTACAAGCCGTTTCCATACTCTCCACAAGCCAACTTCACCCCATCATCAAATCTCAAATCCATTTCCTGTTCCCTTGATTCAATCCTATTAAGTTGCAGAGCTTCCCAACTACCCGCTAAATGATACTATAAATGGTTATCTCCCTTCGGTACCATCTCCTTTCTTTCAAAACCACAGACATCACCACCACTAGCCCAGAAAACCTGCAAGATCCTTGCAAACTTACTCAATCCCCAGCAACCCTTTTCCCTTCAAAGACCTTGCAGATGTCATTGCTTTCCATAACACCATGTTTAAATTTCTCCAAACAGGTTTCCATTCCTGTTGCTACAGTAAGACAGCCCTAATCAGTGTTCCACGTGGCATTCTCTGTAACAGACTATGGTGTGTTAGTACTTCAAGCTCTCTCATCCTTTTCCAGCACCTCTCTTCTATTTTCCAGCTCAGTGGGATTGCCGACACTCTCACCTCTATGGGCATACACAAGACATACCCAATTGCTTTGAATATAAAAGTAGGGAGGTCTTGCTGCGGCTGTATAGGGCATTGGTGAGGCCGCAGCTGGAGTACTGTGTGCAGTTTTGGGCGCCGTACTTACGCAAGGATATTTTGGCCTTAGAGGGAGTGCAGAGGAGGTTTACTAGGCTGATGCCGGAGTTGAGGGGGTTGAGCTATGAGGAGAGGCTGAATAAACTAGGCTTGTACTCGTTAGAGTTTAGAAGAATGAGGGGAGATCTCATTGAGACATATAAGATGGTGAATGGGATGGATAGGATAGAGGTGGAGAGACTCTTCCCGCTCAGAAAGGACAGTAGGACTAGGGGGCACAGCCTCAAGATAAAGGGGGGGCGGTTTAGAACGGAGTTGAGGAAGAACTTCTTCACTCAAAGGGTGGTGAATCTCTGGAATTCTCTGCCTGTTGAAGTGGTGGAGGCGACCTCGCTAAATATTTTTAAGAAGAGGGTTGATGGGTTTTTGATAAGAGAGGGGATTAAGGGTTATGGGGAGAGGGCGGGAATGTGGAACTGAGCCACGACAGATCAGCCATGATCTTGTTGAATGGTGGGGCAGGCTCGAGGGGCCGGATGGCCTGCTCCTGCTCCTATTTCTTATGTTCTTATGTTCTTATGCTTTGTGCCCCAACACCATTATCTTTCAAATACCAAACGGATGAATCCTTGGCTCCCTTCTACTCCTTCTTTGGCAATGTGTCCATATACATATCTTACGCTTAGATGCTGCTAACAACCACCTCTTGCTCTATATCTGTCTTGTTCGTCCACTGCGTCAATATTGTCAGGTTTTCTGCCTCACATCCAGTTTTGGAAGAGATGCAATTTCACCCAGTTTAACACTGGTAAGACTGATGCAACCAGCTTCATTCTCAGTCAGAAATCCATACTCTTGCTATTGGATTCCATCTCCCTCTCCAGCCAGTGTTTCAGGCTGAGTCACATTCTTTGCCATTTCAGCACTCCATTTGACCCCGAGATTCCAACCCCAGATTCTCTCCCATCACAACCTTAGTTATTACCACATCCACCACACCTGCTTTAAAGCCTCGTGCTATGCGCTACTGAAACTCGCCTCCAGACCCAACTGCACCAGCTCTTCAAACCACCTCTGTAAACATCAGCTCCTCCAAATTCTTTTGCATCCAATCTTTGCATCAAATTCCACTCATCGATTACTTCACTGACCTACCTTTGCCCCACAGTTTCAATTCCTAACCTTAGTGTTTTTTCATGCTTTGTTCCTCCCCACCTCTAAACCTAATCCCTCTGAGGGAAGGCGATGGCTTACCAGAGACTCAGCTAATGTTCTGGGGACCTGGGTTCAAATCCCACCACAGCGGATGGTAGAATTTGAATTCAATAAAAAAATCCGGAATTAAGAATCTACTGATGACCACAAAACCATTGTCGATTGCCAGACAAACTCATCTGGTTCTCTAATGTCCTTTAGGGAAGAAAATCTGCCATCCTTACTGGTCTGGCCTACTTGTGACTCCAGAGCCACAGCGATGTGGTTGACTCTCAATTTCCCTTGGGAAACTAGGGATGGGCAATAAATGCTGTAGTAAGAATCTTACAACACCAGGTTAAAGTCCAACAGGTTTATTTGGTAGCACAAGCCACAAGCTTTCAGAGCGCTGCTCCTTCATCAGGTGAGTGGGAGTTCTGTTCACAAATTGAGCATATAAAGACACAAATTCAATTTACAAAATGATGATTGGAATGCGAGTCTTTACAGGTAATCAAGTCTTAACGGTACAGACAATGCGAATGGAGAGAGGGTTAAGCACAGGTTAAAGAGATGTGTATTGTTTGCAGCCAGGACTGTTTGACTACCTGTGAAGATGCACATTCTGACCATTATTTTGTAAATTGAATTTGTGTACTTATATGCCCTGTTTGTGAACAGAACTCCCACTCACCTGATGAAGAAGCAGCACTCTGAAAGCTTGTGCTACCAAATAAACCTGTTGGACTTTAATCTGGTGTTGTAAGACTTCTTACTGTGCTTACCCCAGGCCAACGCCAGCATCTCCACGCAATAAAAGCTGACCAGTCAGTGACACCTATGTCTCACAAATGAATAAAGAAAAACACCCTTCCCCTGACTCTGGCCTTTTTGTGCACATCCCCAAACCACTTTACTATTGTAGTCTATACTCACAGCCGCCATGGGCTCAAGCTGTGAAATAATCAGCCTAAATCCATCTGCCTCACCACCTCCATCTTGCTTTGAGACCAAGACTTTGGTATCTCCTTCTTTGACTTGGCGCCAAATTATTTTTCTCCATACCTCACCTGAAGACAGCATATTGATAAAATTGTTGAAGTTTGCCCTCTTGCTTTTACACGTGATCCATTAGAAAAGGAACGTGATAAAACCAACAAAAGATCAGGAAATGACTTCAGGCCAGTATACTGGAAAGTGTATGTACAGTTAATGAAACTGGCCTTTCTGACTTTGAAAAAGCCAACTCAATTCTGACGATCAATGCTTTTGATTGAGAGCTAATGTACTGGTAAGTTTCAGTCTTACAATCTGCTCGATAGGCATGGTAGGGCCGAGGGAATAAAAGCACACACAGGAGGAAATGGCAACTAAGGGAGGAAGTGGCCAAGGAGAATACCACAAGAAAAACAGGATACGACTTCTGTTCTGATTTGACCGAGTTAAAAGACACTCAGTACTTTTTACTTTAAGGGCATCATGAACTGATAGGAGAAAATGTGTAATGTCAAAATACAATCTGTTTTAAAGCTGGAGTTTCAGCTTGGATCAGGAGTTATCCACTCAACTTTTCCTATTTTGAAAGCATTTAATGCACTGATATTTTAACCAGTGTCAAAACAGTTCTAAGTAAGAATAAGAATAATAAATAATAAATAAGAATAAGAAGTTAACATGTGTGCTGATTAGTCCATATTGATCCAATTTGAAAAAAAGAGTCCCATAACTGAAATTTCCTACAAGATTCAGTGTTCTCACAAATGTGACAGACAACACAGAAATCTATGCTTGAGAAACTAAACAAGTGTGTCACTAATTTCACCAGATAGCGGTAATCTTGTTTCAGATGGAGGCAGTTACAGTTGCTTAAACCAATGGGACAGGAATTTTAATACGAAAATGGAAAATCAAATGCAATCCATGGCAGATGTACAACCCATTGAGACTTGAACCATCTTCCTCCATCATTCATAGCTCTTCATAGTGTGGGTGAATTGAACATCTTTTCCCATCTATCAGCTCTCACTAACCTCAACAGCAGGAGACACCCCAAATGATCTCCAGCTTTGGGATCCTAGAAGGTATTCACTAAGACTTCAAGATACTAGCCACAGGTGCTGACTCCGAAAGAGCATTTTACCTCTGCCCTACCTCCCCATAAACCTGCATGTGGATTTGTCATAACCATGACTAATCCACCTAACCTACACATCATTGGATACTAAGGGGCAATTTAGTATGGCCAATCCACCTAACCTGCACATCATTGGATGCTAAGAGGCGTCAGTCACCCAAGGCCAGAATTGAACCCGGGTCTCTGGTGCTGTGCGGCAGCAGTGCTAACCACTGTGCCACTGTGCAGCCCTTTTTTTTATCATTTCACATTTTATTCAGACGGCTGCCACACAGACATTCGCACATCATCTGGGAGCAACCTTTGCCTCTTTGCAATACCCATGACCATTTTCTTTGGCTTCTCCAATGTGGTGTCTTTTGTCTGTTAACCCTTGTCCTCCATTCTATCAAAGCCCTTTCATTTTGTTCTTCCTAACCACTCATTAGCTTAAAAACTCCTCCATATCTACCTTCCTTCAGTTGTAATGAGAAGTTAATTGACCTGAAACTCTTTCTCTCCACAGACGCTTCCTGATCTGCTGTGTATTTTTTTGTTTTTATTACACTGAGCAAGGATGTTGGAGCAAGACCTGAAGAACAATAGAATACAACCATACACATATGCTGTGTCCAGGTGGTTTCTGGTGTCCAAAGGAACATTGCGAAGGGTAAGAATTTAATGCCAGAGATGAACAATTTACAACATTTTGGAATCAATCATGGTGCAGCAGTAATAAATTGGAGAATCCTACAGGCTGATCTCCTTAGCAAAACTGACAAAACCAGAGATGCACCCCATCTCCTCAACTTTGTCAAAAATCAACGGTCTTCTTATTACATCGTGGCACTCATTTGAGGACAGCACGTTGGCACGATGGGTAGCACTGCTGCCTCACAGCACCAGGGACCTGGGTTCAATTCCAACCTTGGGTGACTATGTGTGGACTATGCACGTTTGCCCTATATCTGTATGGGTTTCCTCCAGGGTGCTCCGGTTTTCTCCTGCAGTCCAAAGATATGCAGGTTAGGTGAATTGGCCATGGTAAATTGTATTTTAATGTCCAAAGATGTGCAGGTTAGGTGGACTGGCCATGCTAAATTGCCATTAGGATTTCAAGAATTGTAGGTTAGGTGGATTAGCCAAGGTAAGTGCACAAGGTACAGGGAGTGGGTGGGGGGTGAAGCTTTTGTAAGATGCTCTGTCAGAGAGTCGGTGCAGACTCGATAAGCCAATTGGTCTCCTTTCGCGCTGTAGGGATTCTGTGGTTAAATTAAAATGCTGCTATGGCTTTAGGCATAATCAACATTGCATGACTTACAAAATGGGTAATATTTATAGAATTTGTTCTGAATATTTAAAAACAGCAGTGGCATTTAGGTATAAGAGGACCTCAATTTAAAATGGTTTATTTAGTTCTGCTCTTAATTATGTGTCTTCAACATATTTCCAAGATGTTTCTAAAGCGTTATGACCATTATAATCCTTGTTATTGGTTTGTAGTGACTGACTAAGTCAAATTTCACTTCATTATATGAGAGTCCTACTCAGGCTGTTTACGTTTGTGCAACCTGCCCATTTTTCTGTGAAAACCAAAAGTGAATGGTCTTCATTTTAATATTCTTCTGTGCTTCTCACTGTATCCTACCTGGCGCCCCAAATAGATTTCAGATTTATTGCCTGCTTAACAGCATTGCTCTATTCTGCCAAGGTAAGAGGCAAGGGACTTCACTGATGTCTAGTAGACTGGGTCATGGACCTATTTTCAGCTACTGTACTATTTTCTGCAGTTGCTGGTCTGGTCCATTCTGAAGGTGACATTTGCAGGATGTTTCCACTACGTCTTCAGAATTATAAACTGAATGACCAAGGAGCTCTTATAATCCAAAAAAATTTTTAAAAAATGATCAATGATTAAAGTCAATCCCTTTTTCTCATGCAAGGCCAGTTGGCTCCCTATTACTCTTCTACTTGTCCACATTATCACGTGTAATTAATTGGGCTAGCAGAGAGGTAACGTATCTCCATTTTAACCTGATAGAATCATTCATTGTATTTTGGATATGCTGCAGTATGCATGTGTGCACATGTTTAAGTATTATTCAAATGCATACAAGTTTCTCCACATGAAAGACCAAAGTTTGGCCCATGATGTTCAAAATAAACAGATGTCTAGTAATAGCTTATTCTTAATATGCTAATGGAAAAGAAACTACTGCATGTCAGCATGAAAGAAGAGCTAAAGAGCTAAATATATATTCAGTATCATGAATGATAGATGAAGTGGCAGAAGCAGTGACTCACTGGAGCTAATCTACTTCCTATGAGACTTTGTAGATTTTTCTGACACATTGGGCACAATGCCAGAAATATCTTATGTGTACATACAGCTTCAGAATGAATCATACTTCCAAATGACAAGGGTAAATCTTACTTTCTAAGCCCGCATTAGAAGATGACACTGGAATAAGACCAGAATGTAACATCTGCTTACTGAACTATAGATTAAATTTGTACTGAATGCTGAAAGGTATAATTTAAAAGGTGACAAAGGGATCATAATTACTAAATGAGGACAATGTGAATCAGATAAATGTACTTCTAATACAATCCAAGATCTTGAACATTGGCCTATGCTTTTTGACAATGGCAAGTAACTTTACTGGGGAAAGGAAAGCCTGGATCAAAAGCTATCTCTGTACTTCCTCCACCCCATCATCTTTGTCCAAGTTTCACTTACTCGTGCTACAGCGGCTCACTTTCAGATTTCTCCCTGGTTTCACTTCACCTTATCTTAGTTACCCCTCTGATTTTAAATACTCTCATGCACCCTCTGTCCTTGGGATACTCAATTAACTCTTGACCATAACTCATTTAATTCTGCTCTTGGCGGGGGTTGATTCAGCTACCATTTACCATCATCACATGTCACAGCTATGTAAATACATAAATAACATTGCAAAGGCCATGAGGAAACTTAACACCCTGAGGGAAAAATGTTGTTCAGTACTAATCAGTAAAATCAGGTCATCATCTGTCATCCAATAGAATAAATGTAGGTAATGGCAGAGGCAAAATGGTCATGTGCTCAACTGCTGATTAGGCTGAGACAATGCAAGGGAGCTCAGGAATCTTGATGTCAAAACCAAAGTCTGCACGTGGACAAAAACATAAACAAGAGAATAAGGAGAATGACGGTGGGTGGGAGGAATCTCCCCTATAGTTGTATTATAGATATAAATTAATAGCCCCATGCATTGACTATAATTTACATGATTTTTACAGCTAAAAGGCATTACCTCACAAAAATTCACACTTGACAGTGCTTTGACTGTTTATATAAAGCAAATCCATATTTGCCCTCAAAGCGTTGCTTGCTGAGGAGAAGGGAATATAAACTACATGTCCAATCACATTTTGAGATCTAAACATTTCAGCACCCATGAGCTGAAAGCTCAACGTGTGGAGACCCCCAACAGAAAACATCTTTAACGTATTCTAACTGAAAAGATTATCAAAAAATATTTGGAGCAAATTTTTTGGCTCTCGTTTTCATTTTTAAGCAATAGATTATGCAGACTAACAATTGCTTATTCTCAGATATTGTTCCCTTCATTGGAAAATTCATGCACAGTTGTGCTTTTTTATGATAGTTGTGCCCTTTACTGCTTCAGCTGCAAATGACTGAAATTTTGTGCCCATAACACTGAACCAAATACAAGGGTGCCATAAAATTTGCATGACTTACTCAGTGTAATGGCACATAGTGCCGCAGGAAGTGTGATGTTCAAAATGTACTCTAGTTGTGTAGAACATCTACAATCAATCCTCTTAGCTCTAAGTTACTTAATTCAGAAGATAGTTGTTTGGCAGTCCAGAACTTGAGTATTGTGGGGAAAGAATCACTTTGTCAAAACTCTTCATCTTGCATTTATCAGGATAATCACAAGAATACCAATGTCAGGGGAAACAATAACTTTATATTATATAAGAACAGAGTGCCAATTGTTTGACAAGTTCATTCTCCATGGCAATATCCCTACCAAACAGAGTCCACTTTCTGATCAATCACCACTCTCTTCTCAAACAGTGTAACCATTTTATTTCTCCTGGCATTGGTATTGTTACAGTTGTCCTGTTGAGTGCAAAATGAAAAGCTTCAAAAAAAATGTCTTTTTCAGCAATACTCAAATTCAGAAGATCTGATTATCATCTGGCTCCAGTTCCTATTTTCCTTTATTATTTACATTGTTTAATGCATTGTTTCATTCAAGAAACATCTGTGAATTATCTGATATGTATTATAAACTAGGGAAATTTAATGCATTGATCATGAAACTTTAGTTTATTCTAAAAAGTGTTTTACAATGTTGCAACAGATTCATGTCCCTTCATTTTCTTAACAATAAGACATGAGTAATCTTAGGTCAGAGTATAATTGATAGGTGTAGAAAGTTAAAAAAAGACTTGCATTTATATAGCACCTTTCACAACTTCAGGATGTCCTAAAAACACTTGACTACCAATGGAGAACTTTGGAAGTTTCAAAGTAAAGGGGTATCCCATTTAAGACAGAGGTGAGCAGGAACTTATCTGAAGGTCATTAATTTTAGATTCTTTGCCTCAGAGAGCAGCAGAGTCTGAGTCAATAAATATATCCCAGGTTGATTAGACAGATATTTATATCCTAAAGGGGCTCAAAGGTTACAGAGCGCAGACGAGAAGGTGGAGTCACGGCCTCAATCAGATCGAGCCATGATCTTATTGAATGGTGGGGTACGCTCAAAGGGCCAAATGGCCCACTCTTGGCCCAATTTTTTTTATGTCATTGTTCAAGTATATCTGGATGTGGCAAGCAATTTGCACAGAGCAAGCTCCCATAAAATACAACGTGATAATGACCAGATAATCTGTTTCTCTGATGTTGATTCGAGATATGTGATGGCCAGGACATGGCGGGGGCAGGGGAGTGGTGGGTGGAAAAACATCCTTGTTCCTCCTTAAAATACTGGCATGGGATCTTTGTCGTACACATGAGAAAACACGTGGTTCTGTTTCACATTTCTTCTGACTGCTGGCATTTCCAACTGCGCAGCACTCTCACTGTACCACATTGGAATGCCAGCTTAGATTTTTACACCTGGGTCTGGAGCTGGGATGGCATGGTGGTTAGCACAGCTGCCTCAAAGCGTCAGGGTCCTGGGTTCGATTCCCAACTTGTATCACTGTCTGTGTCGAGTCTACACATTCTCCCTGGGTCTGTGTGGGTTTCCTAACCAGCATGACCAGAATTTAGCATGCCCAATGCATCTATCCAGCATATTTGGAAGATATGCTGGTTAGGTGCATTGGCCATGCTAAATTCCCCTCAGCGCATCCGAACAGGCGAGTGTAGTGACTAGGGGATTTTCACAGTAACTTCATTGCCGTGTTAAGCCTACTTGTGACACTAATAAATTACACTGAATTTTTAAATTGGACCCACTACCTTCTGACTCAGAGTCAAGCATGCTACCAACTGAACCATGACTGAAAAAATGAGGGTAATCGGATTACTTACATGGTGAAAAACTGCAGCAGGCGACGGTGCAGAGGGACCTCGGGGTCCTTGTGCATGAGTCGCAAAAACCCAGCTTGCAGGTGCAGCAGGTGGTCAGGAAGGCGAATGGGATGCTGGCCTTCATAGCGAGGGGGATTGAATATAAAAGTAGGGAGGTCTTGCTGCAGCTGTATAGGGCATTGGTGAGGCCGCAGCTGGAGTACTGTGTGCAGTTTTGGGCGCCGCACCTGCGCAAGGATATTTTGGCCCTGGAGGGAGTGCAGAGGAGGTTTACTAGGCTGATTCCGGAGTTGAGGGGGTTGAGCTATGAGGAGAGGCTGAATAAACTAGGCTTGTACTCGTTAGAGTTTAGAAGAATGAGGGGAGATTTCATTGAGACGTATAAGATGATGAATGGGATGGATAGGATAGAGGTGGAGAGACTCTTCCTGCTCAAAAAAGACAGTAGGACTAGGGGGCACAGCCTCAAGATAAAGGGGAGGCGGTTTAGAACGGAGTTGAGGAGGAACTTCTTCACTCAAAGGGTGGTGAATCTCTGGAATTCTCTGCCCGTTGAAGTGGTGGAGGCTGCCTCACTAAATATTTTTAAGAAGCGGGTTGATGGGTTCTTGATAAGAGAGGGGATTAAGGGTTATGGGGAGAGGGCGGGAAAGTGGAACTGAGCCACAACAGATCAGCCATGATCATATTGAATGGCGGGGCAGGCTCGAAGGGCTAGATGGCCTACTCCTGCTCCTATTTCTTATGTTCTTATGTTCTTATTTAATCCCCTTTTATGCTTATGGTCCATGAAAATATATCTGAACTGCCTTTATGGACATTCTGACTAATGTATTTTTTTTTAAATGTTGCAAGAAATTGGCGAAGAGCTAATTAACTACACCAAATGTGCCTATAAGTGTGACACGGAAGTGTAGAATAAAAACTGTGAAGATGCCTTTCCTGACAGGTACTTTTCCTTTATTTTACAGATAGATTTATACCTTCTATAAATAGCGGTCAACACTAATGCTACACTTGCCACAATTTCAACCTGTATGTATATTAGTCACCCTTCTAAAATGTATTTATTCCACAATTGTGAATTGTTCTAAACCAGATCAGCTATATTATGTCTTTAACACTAATTATTAATAATTATTGCACTGACACTAAGAAATTAAAGGGAATTAAAAGCTCTGTTGAATATAGAAATATTTTATTTTAAAATCTTGTATGGTGCACAGTGGTTAGCACTGCTGGCTCACAGCGCCAGGGACCCAGGTTCAATTCCAGCCTTGGGTTACTGTCTGTGTGGAGTTTGCACATTCTCCCTGTGTCTGCCTGGGTTTCCTCCGGGTGCTCCTGTTTCCTCCTGCACTTCAAAGGTGCATAGGTTAGATGGATTGGTTATGCTAAATTGACTCTTAAGTGTCCCAAAATGTAGAGATTAGGGGGAGTAACTGTGGGAAATATGTGGGGTTGTGCGGGGATAAGGCCTGGATAAAATACTCTGCCAGAGAGTTGGTGCAGATTCGATGGGTCGAATGGCCTCCTTCTGCACTGTAGGGGATTCTATACTTGAATTACACACACGCGATCTGCTGAGACTCACTAGCAGCCACTGTTGACAGGAAACATATGGATAAACAGCATGCAGCTACTAAAGTCTAAAACTAATCAATATTGTGGCTTGCAATATTCTATCAGGATGTCTGTTCCAAGAGAGAAAATGCAACATAGTCTGTATCTGTACATTCTATAAGTTTACTTTGTCTTTTTTCATAAATCTTTTTAGAGTAAGGTTACAAAGGGCGAATTAGAGATCAGCATACTGTACTGTACTAACTCAGGTCTGTACTGTACTAACTCAGGACTGTACTGTACTAACAGCTCTGGAGAGAGAAACCTTTTGAGCCCAATCTGACCCTCCCTCGGAAATATTGCTGCACTGATTTTTTTTTAAGTTGTCTACACATAAAAATTAAGTCAATTGCCAAATCACAGATTTAGATAATATGTGCAGATAGATACTAGATGGGCAGCACAGTGACACAATGGTTAGCGTTGCTGCCTCACAGCTCCAGGGATCCAGGTTCGATTTCTAGTTTGGATCACTGTCTGTGTGGAGTTTGCATATTCTCCCCGTGTCTGTGTAGGCTTCCTCCCACAGTCCAAGGATGTGTGGACTAGACTGATTGGCCGTGCTAATAATGCCCTTTAGTGTCAGGGGGATTAGTAGGACAAATATGTTGGGTGACGGCTCGATGGGCCGAATGGCCTTCTGGGCTGTAGGGATTCTATGATTCTAATATGCAGATATTTGGATTTCGTACAGTGCAAAGGATTTATGTATTTTAAATTAAATTTTCTATCACAATGAATCCACTTTGAGTTTTTATTAATCGAGATTAAAGAAAAACTTACTCTCACTGTATAGAGTGCTCCAGAACCCAGCAGATCGCCCTGGAGGTGCAGCGTCCCTTTGGTCTCACTGGCGAGTTGTGTCCCTCCAATCTGCATTGTGCTTGTGGCCACCTTGTGGAGTTCCTGTTTGGGGTGAGAGGATGCAGAGAGGCAGCTGGTTAGGTCGAGAGCAGAGGGAGAGAGATTCTGAGCGCTAAAGGTGTTGTTCAGTTTCACTCTGGGTATCTCCCTGGCGCCCAGAGAGAAGTTTTTGAGGCCGAACAGGCTGGCCGGGTTGGACAGTTTCAGGTTGGTCATCTTGGGGATGAAGGCGCACAGAGCGGTGGAGATGTCCTCTGCCTTGGAGGGAAGTTCCTCTGCCGGAGAGCCGGGCGAAGAGCCAGGAGGCGAGCTGGTGTCTGAGTTCTTGACCCTGAGTGCAGCGTTGGGAGGCGACTCGTCTAAAGATGTTAAAGAATCGTTCCTGAAACGGTTGTACTTTGCCCTGTGAATCATGCCGGGCTGTCTGAAGAGTCCTGTGTGTCCAGTGAAATTACAACCAATATCTCTCATAGCCTACTGCTGTGACCGATCCTGCTCCAGATCTTTCCAATTCAATCAGTGCCCATGGACTAGATTTGGCCAAAAATTGTTTCACTGGCGTGAGGATAATATCTGTTTGCCATTACTAAAATCAGTGTTTTGAGGCTGGTTTACTGCACCATCAACTGTTCTCTTACCCCTCTCCCGGGTACTACCCCCAAACACACATACACACACACACACACAAAGATCAAACTGCAATGATGTAAAGTTTGGATCACCGCTTTAAATGTGAGAGCACTGGGAGGAACACAGTCTAAAAGCTGCTGTAACCGGCTCAGCCTGAACCGCCTGTCGCCCGATTACAAACTTGTCCTTCTCTCCATCCCCTTTTAATCCAGCCCAGGATGCGGATAACATTGAGAGAGGAAAAAATAGGCGAAACAGCCCCAACAGTCGCACTTGGCAAAGCGGTTTGGATCTCTCTTAGCAGAAAAGATATATGGTTTCAACTATTCACGGTGAACGTGTTCTGCACCTGGTCCCCACTCTTCAAGGTCTGTTCAAACTCCACAGATGTGGCTCTGGCAGCTCCATCCTCACTGGCAATGCACACAGACCGACACCATTTACAACATTCCCCAACCACACATTGTAACCGACCTCACACCATTGTTATCCTGGGCTGGATGTTACAAGCCGGGAGGTCTGTCTGTGCCTGGAGTGGACAAGGGGAGTTGTTGCAAATTTTTTTTTTGTGAATGAACTTTTATGAATGAGCCCTCCCCGCCGCCCCCCCCCCATGCTAATGAATCTGTGAATGAAGTGTAGATTTGCTGTAATTGACTGACAATCCCTGGGGTGGTTTACCTTTCAACCAATCAGCAGAATGTTTTCTGACTCATCCACCGCATTTACCATACAGGAGGAGCACTCCACATTTGCCCATCTGCAATTTCATAAAAGCCATTTCTGCCCAGGAATAGCAGATCCAAAGAGAGAGAGAGAAAAAATACACTGGGAGAGGAGACAGCCAACACTAAACATTGAAAATTGGGATTAAAACCTTGATGAGTTTTCAGGGAAAAGGAAAATCAGAGGTGGTGGCTGGGGCTGACGTGGGAATGTGGTAGTGATCCCGTGGGGAGACAATGATGCATCTTCCTCGGAGTTCCTTTTATTGAGTGTTGCTTTAATCTCCGGTCTGCTGTAACTTCCTGAACCTTTCATATTCACTCTAAAGACATAATGGAAACGACAAGGCGGTTGAAACGCACACACACAGGAAGCCAGGAATCGAGTGGGCTGACAGGAAAAAATAAGGGGAGAGGTGGGGGGATGGAATTAATCTGGCCCGGTTTCCGCATTTTGGGATGGTGAACCTATCAGAGGATGATCTCGCTGCAACCCGTTGTGAATCACAACAGCACTGACGTCCGGCAAAGGGAAATTATAACCTGCTACCACGCAATCAGTTATTAGGGAAGCAAAACTGAGATGCTGAACAGAGGTGGGAAAATCACAGCAGTTGACAGCTGATGGTATCTCATTTTGGGCTCCAGCACATCTCAACTAAAAAAAAGTGAGAAATAAATATTATTTAAATGCTGATGGAGATAGGACCATAGGATCGCTACAGTGCAGGAAGAAGCCATTCAGCCCCTCCAGTCCGTGTCAACTCACTGAAGGAGCATCCCACCCATGCCCTGTCCTCTGCCTCTAAGGGTGGCATGGTGGCAGCATATTGGTTAGCACTGCTGCCTCACAGTGCCAGGGACTTGGGTTCAATTATCACCTTGCATGACTGTTTGCATGGAGTTTGCCTGTTCTCCCCGTGTCTGGGTGGGTTTGCTCTGGTTCCGGGTGCTCCAGTTTCCTCTCACAGTCCAAAGATATGCAGACTAGGTGAATTGGCCATGTTAAATTGTCCATTAATGTCCCAAGACGTGTGGATTAGCTGGGTAAATACGTGGAGTTACAGGGATAGGGATTGGGGGATGCTCTGTCAGGGAGTTGGTGCAGACTCAATGGGTCAAATGGCCTCCTTCTGCAGTATAGGGATTCTATGATTCTTTTCCCATAACCCTGCACATTTCCCATTGCTAATCCTCCTAACCTACACATCATTGGAAACTAAGGGGCATGTTATCATGGCCAGTCTACCTAATTTACATATCTTTGGACTGTGGGAGGAAACCGGAGCACCCAGAGGATACCCATGCAGACATGGGGAGAATGTGCAAATTCCACGCAGGTAGTCACGAAAGGCTGGAATTGAACCTGGCACTGTGAGGCAGCAGTCTTAATCACGGTCCCACCATGTCACATCTCCAAATCCAGGTTTACTAGAACCCAGTCTCATTAAAAACTAAGAGTGAGTCAAAAAGTAAGCTCAGGAAGTTAGAGTAGACTAGAGTCATTGAAAAGTGCCTCCAAGAAGGTTCTTCCAGCAATTCATGAGCGACTTGAGTGCTTCTATCAACCTGGGAGTTCTCACCCATGCAATGTTAGTGTCACATTTCCCCAGGCTACAACAGCACTTAGACAGATTGGATGCAGAAAAACCTTCTTCTACTCTGTCCCAAGCAATGCAATTTTAGCCTTTGAGCCAAGGAGAGCTTTGTCTACTCTACTGGAGCAAACAATTCCTTTTCCCATACAGCCCTTACTGGTCTGTACTCACTGATTCCATTCATTTTGGACTCTGTAGTTGACAAAAAATAATTTAATCCAGTTTCCAGATGAAAGGAATTAAAATCCATGCCCCCCACTGTTAACTCACTATCCACGCAGTCTCTGCACTTACGTTTTGTTGAGAATTCTGTTAGTTAAGCAGGGAGTAGGTGGGGAGAGGAGAGCAGTTTAGACAACACTCAATCCTAACACAGCCTTTACATGCTGGGTTATGGCGTTAGGGAAAGATTTGGAGCCGAGGCACCATTTATAATTCCATTATCAAAAAATCATAGAATTGTTACAGCACAATAGGAGGCTATTTGGCCCCTTCTATCTGCACAAGCTCTCCCTTCCCTTTTCTTTGTAACCCCACACATGCTTCTTTTGCAGATGATAATTTATTCACCCTTGAATGACTCCACCACATTCTCAGGTGGCACATTCCCAATCCTAACCACTCACTGTGTTTTTAAAGTTTATTTATTAGTGACACAAACAGGTTTACATTAACACTGCAATTAAGTTACTGTGAAAACCCATGTGTTGCCACAGTCTGACGCCTGTTCGGGTGTGCTGAGGGAGAATTTAGCATGGCCAATGCACCTAACCAGCACATCTTTCCACTGTGGGAGGAAACCAGACCACCTGGAGGAAACCCATGCAACATGGGGAGAACGTGCAGAGTCCGCACAGCCAGTCACCTGAGCCAGGAATTCAACTGGGGTTCCTGGCACTACAAGGCAGCAGTGCTAACAACTGTGCCACATGTGAAAAAAGTGTCTCCTCAAGTCCCCATTGTTTCTTGTGTCAATTAACTTGAATCTACGATAAATAAAAACAGAAAATGCTGGATAAACTCAGCATCTGTGGAGAGAAACAAGAGTTAACGTTTCAAGACCATATGAACCTTCTACATCTACGCCCAATCATTCTCAATCCTTCCACAAATGGGAACAGGTTTTTCCTCCTATTTTCTTTTTTCTATCCCTATCTTTACATCTTCCCATGAGTAAAGCAAAATTATATGCTCATGTTTAATGTGTTTTCCATGATGTGCTTTATACGTGATGTGCTCACTTGAGTTTACTATCAAATAAATTGGTTGGATTTAAACCTGGTGTTGTCAGACTTCTCACTGTGTTTACCCCAGTCCAACACTGGCATCTCCACATCATTTATACATTAGTATGCAGAGATTGAAAGATTTAATTATTCTATAAGACATGGTGATTTAATGGACCCTACATTGTGGAAATCAAGCAATTTGGATTGGCGTGTCATATAGGAGGGCATGTAGCGAGATGGAATCAAAAGCTTTTTTTGGGTGGATGATATTCTGATATTTCCCTTGATGGTATTTATGGATCCAGAAGTATTATTCAGAATATCCTGCTACTCTCTGATATATCATCTCTTATTAATTTGTAACATTTATCTTTGAGTTGAAAAGAAACATAAGATGCCATTCAGTCACCATGTGTATGTTACAGAGAACAGCAGACACCTGAAAATGTGTTCTCAAGAATATAACACAATTATAAGTTTAAGTTTATTTATTAGTGTCACAAGTAGGCTTACATTAACACTGCAATGAAGTTACTGTAAAGATCCCCTAATCACAACAGTCCAGTGCCTGTCGGGGTACACCAAGGGATAATTTAGTATGGCCCAACCAGCACATCTTTCGGACCATGGGAGGAAACTGGAGCACCTAGAGCAAACCTGTGCAGACACGGGGAGAATGTGTAGACTCCACAGACAGTGACCCAAGCTGTGAATTAAACTTGGGCCCCTCGTACTGTGAGGCAGCAGTGCTAACCACTGTGCCACCATCATGGGAGTTCAGATGACATTAGCTGTGAGTGTAAGCTAATGAGGTTCGTTAAGCACCCTGACCAATGTTGGAAGAACTCATACATCTGCAGCTTTGTATAATGTGCACACATGTACTATTCTTGAGATGTTTGAAAAGCCCAATTGAATTTTTCTGCATGATTATCCCATGAGCTTGTTGCTGTCCCTTTCATTGTTAGAAGCACACAGGTGATTGCAGTATTATCAGTCACACTCAAATACAAGCAAATACAGTGACGAAGGCTCCCTAGATGAAAGCAAGTACCTTGACACCAGTAGCACTAAGTAAGAGATTGCTTCTTGCAGTGAACTTGGATTTACAGCACTTTTGAAATCCACAGCAAAATTGTTGCACTATGCTGCTGCAGTTTGCAGTGTGCCTATGTTCTAGGCACACTAATAGCAGTGTCCTATTTCATTGCATCTGCTTGGGTTTAATATACTGTGCTCTCAATAGCCTTGCAGTTGTCGCCTTGAGGGATCTGTGTTTGTTTCTTCAAATTTGTCTCATGATCTTTAGCAAATTTTCAGAAATGGTGTACTTTTTCTCATGGCAGATATGAAGGTCAGGCATCAAGAAACTGAAACTGTTTTTAATAATCCAATTATGTGAAAATTATGGATGTCTGGGAAAGAAGTAAAGGCACCAGATTGAGTTTATAAACCCTCACCTGAGGAAGGAGCAGTGCTCTGAAAGCTCGTGATCCCAAATAAACCTGTGGGACTTTAAATCTGGTGTTGTGAGACTTCTTACTGATTTTATAAAAGCATGGGTTTGTTCTGGAGGACTACTGAGTCTTTTAACTCTGCTACCCCAGCTGAAACACTGAAAACAAGGAGGATTAATGCTTCAATGCATATTGGTAAATATTTGTCATTGGGCCATTTGTGTCCCTACTGAAGATGAAAAGTAGAATTAGAGGAGACAGTGGTTCAGTGGACCTGGATTCAAATCCCACCACAGTAGATGGTGAAATTTGAATTCAATACAAATCAGGAATTAAAAGTCTAATGGAACCAATGTCAATTAGTGGGCCTCTCTGGTTCACTAATGTTCACTTGGGAAGGAAATCTGCCATCCTTACCGGATCTGGCCTACATGTGATTCCAGACCCACAGCAGTGTGGTTGACTCTCAACTGCCCTCTGAAATGGAGGGTAGTTAGGGAAGGGCAATAAATGCTGGCCCATCCAGTGATGCCCACATCCTGTAAAAATGAATTTTAACAAATGAAGAGTTGAATTACGCAGCAATACTTGGCTGGTTTTATCTACAAGAAGCATACTTATCCAGCCACTGTTGCAGTTTACAGATGTGCTGATGAATGTGTAGATCTTGTTGTCAACTATTGTGTGAGTTTGAAGAAATTTGTTGGATTTGTGTGGCATACACAAACTGGCGGTAGAAAGTTATTTTATTTTACAGTGTATGGACCCTGTTAATGGATCGCAATTGCCACTAAAACGTGGAGACTCAGAAAAGTAACAATTGAATCTCATTCTTGCAGATAATAAAATCATTAGGAGCAGAATTAGGCCATTTGGCCCATCATGTCTGCTCTGCCATTCAATCATGGCTGATACATTAGTCATCCCCATTCTCCTGCCTTTTCCCCCATAATCTCTAATCCCCTTATTAATCAAAAACCTATCTATCTCTGTCTTAAAAACACTTAATGACCTGGCCTCCACGGCCTTCTGTGGCAAAGAGTTCACCACTCTTCTCATCGCTGTTTTAAAGGATCATCCCTTTAGCCTGAGGTTGTTCCCTCTAGTTTTTCCCACTAATGGAAACATCCTCTCCACGTCCACTCTATCCAGGCCTTGCAGGATCCTGTAAGTTTGAATAAGATCATCCTTCTAAACTCCAACAAGTACAGACCCAGAGTCCTCAACCATTCCTCGTACGACAAGCTCTTCATTCCAGGGCTCATTCTTGTGAACCTCCTACGGACCTCATTTCCCTCCTCATTTCCGCTAGACCTTTTAAAGATTAAATTTTTATTTTGTTCTACTTTTCCTTTTTTATATATATATCTTAATCCAATCTCGGTTCTGTATTTCTTCTTTTTCTGTAACCAATTTGAAACTAATTCGTCTTACTTCCTGCTCTATTACTTGCTTTCTTCTCTATCCTCATATTTCATTGGGTATAGAGATTAACCATTGGTTCAGTTTTTCATCTAGGTCCCAGCTGCATTGTTGTCCACTGGGACTTCCAGAAACTTGCAACATAAAGATAATTGAAATGGGAAAATGAAGAGGAAGGTTCAACTCATGCTGTTCACTGTGAGATGCCCAAATTCTGGGTCAATAAATGTATATTGAGAGTGGACCAGTAAACGTAGTTTCACAACCTAGGGGCAGTCATGTTTGCCTCAGCCAATAAACATGTGTTTTCGATGGGTTCAAGGGAATCATCGGGCTATATCTTACACTACGCAGACTCACAAAAACTTTGCCTCCCACTTCACAAACAATGTACAAAATATGTCTGCAGTCTCCAAAAAGCTTCCTGCTCCTAGTTCTTATGTTCTTATGTTTATGCAGCAATTAACCAGAAGTGCTAATTTCCATGGACAACTGCACTGCGCTGTGAACCATCTGGTAAAATAATTCCAATCGTTAACTTCAGATAGTTCCACTACTTGGAATAAAAGCTATAAGAAATAAAACATCTTCTCACTTCTGGATAACTATTTTAAAGACACAGACTGATTGCCACGTGGGGATTCCTCCCCCCACCCCCCACCCCTCCCCACAGCCTCTGAACTTGACATACTCCATTCTATTGGGACCAATTCTGACATCGGCTTACAAGGGTGGTGCTGTCATTGCCTGGTGTGACAATACTGTGCCTTTAAGAAATGTATTTGTGTCATATTTCTGGTGCAGGATTTTTTTTTGCAATCCCTTTTAATTATCGGTGCTGCTTTGTCTATGTTTGGCATCTCCTGTTGTTACTGCAGCAGCATCATTGATATTAATTGCTGGAATGTTTGTTTTAATCTGGAATAATGCAGGGTTGTTATGTTAGTGCTTTTTTGCTGGGATTTTTCAGAGCGGAGTTTGATTAGGGTTTGACAGGAACAGTCATGTGACTGGGCAAGGCTGGGCTCACAGAAACAAATCCAGTTCAGTTGGTGCTTGGGAGCCATATAGAGAAGTAGCTCTTTCTCTCTCTGAAGATTGGAGACTAGGATCTTCCAGAAAATAGGTCTCTTCCTCTAAAGTTCTGCTGTTTGGAAATTAGATCTTTCTCTGGAAGCTGCTGAATGGGAGTCAGAAGATAAATATCTGTCTGGAACCAGTGTTAAATGGCTGGAAATCTAGTATCCACATGAACCAATATGTTTTTTTGTGCTAACTTATTCTGAAGAGCGATTTATGTCTGTGAGGATATTGCTTACATTGGAACTATAGAGATAGCTAGCTGTTAAGAATTCTAACTTGTCCTGTTTAAGTACTTGCAATTGGTAAGTTATGCTGATTCTTTTTGTTATATTTTAACGGTGTTGTTAAATAAAGTTTGTTTTAATAATTTCAAAATACTCTGGGATTTAAAACATTAACAAAGGCTACCAAAACTGAGTGGATTAATTTTGAATAAAAATCACAGACTGCCTTAAATATATTACAGAGGTACTGTCTGTATAGAAACACATATAACCACAGATAGAGGATTTAAACATGTATTTTTGAAGATTGTTTGTACATTTCAGCCAAACTACAGGCTGCCCCAAGGCATAATGGTATGATAGCTAAGTGAAAAGATCCACATTCTTTAAAAACAATGTAATCATAGAGTACAGTTTTGTTATCAGTATAAGTCATGGAAAGTGCAAGTTCCCAGACACTAGAAATGAACAAGATTATTCATTTTTACTGAAAAGGGATGCCTCGCCAGAAGTGGGAAAGAACATTTGAACCCTGCAACCTACATAATAGATGTTGCTAAGAGACAGTGGAAAGGTTACCCTTGAACTATGAATTGCGTAGTACAAGTTGCTAGGTGACAGAGGGTAGGAGCTTCTGGATTCTATGGAGCAATTAATTTCCATGCTGTCAGAGGGTAGAATGTAATTGGCCAAGGTGTATGACATTTATTAAAGATGATTGGCATGTACTAATGATGATTGATTCTTACCTGGTCGGGATGAACCAGAGAGTGGGAAAATGAACTTGGAAAATGTATAATTATGTTGATGAATTTAATGGAACTTCAAAAAGGAGTTGGACTGCCCAGCTGCCTTTCTAGTATATGTTGGTCAATAAAGAAATGTATTTTCACCAGGATATTGCCTTCACAAGTCTTTGTATTAGCTAAAGTTTTGGCAATATTTGGTTTCTGGATAAAACCCCTACCTAGCAGAGGCTGATTGCATTTCTTCCTGTCTCACCCTGGACTAAGGCCCCACCACTGAACCTCAAAGCCATCGCTTCCAGCACTGTCACTGACCTCATGAACTCTGGAGATCTTCCCTCCCTGGCCTCCGACGACCTCGCCCTTGAACAGTTCACCTTTACCTCTTTCTCAAGGTCCACAACAGAATTGCTGTGGCAGACTCATTGTCCCATTGAGCTCATCTCTTCCTGGCAATTTTGTCTCCTGTTGTCCAGTCTCTTACCAGCTATGTTTGTGACTCTCCATCACTTTAACAATTTCTTGGCTCTAACTCTCTCCTCTTCACCATAGTCATCCAAGTCTCAACACCATTCCAACCAACCAACCCACCACCCCCCACCCTGCTTCCCCTTTCCAGGGCTCTCTGCTTCTTCCTGATTGGAGGCCTGACAAATTTCCATCCTCCTCCACCTGGTTAATCCTGTTCTCACGTTGAACAACTCCTTTAACCCCAGTCATTTCCTCCAAATAAAAAGGTGTTGCCATGGGTACGCACTTGCCTGCTATGCCTGCCTTTTTGTGGCAAATGTGGAACATTCCTTGTTCTCGTCCGACTTAGGCTCACTCCCTCAGTCTTTTTCTGATATTTCTGACTGTATTGGTACCATTTCCTGACCTCACCCTCAACTGGATAATTTCATCCACTTTGCTTCCAATTTCCACCCTTCTATAGCCTTCACATTGTCCATCTCAGACTTTTCCTTTCTCTTCCTCAAATTCTCTGCTTCCATTTCTGTGGATAGGCTAGCAACCTAAATTCACCATAAGCCTGCTGATTGCTACAGCTATCTTGACCACACTTCCTCACAGCCCCTAAGGACTTGGTTCCATTCATCCACTTTCCCCAATCCGATGATGCAAACTGTCGTACTGGTACATTCAGTATGTCTTATTTTTTCCTCAGCCAAGGATACCCTGCCAGTGTGGTTGATCAAGCCTCTAAGTGTCCATTTTGCACACTTCTGTTTTTACAATGCCCCCCGCTCCCCACCTTTCAGATCACAATAGAATTCTCCTTATTGTTGCCTTCCAGCCCACTAGTCTCCACATTCACATGATCAACCTCTGCCATTCCTGTTCCCTGTAGCGTGACAACATCACTAAGCACAGCTTCCCCTCCCATCCTTTTCCAAAGGGACCATTCCCTCTGCAACAGCCTGATTCACTTCTCAGTCTCCTCTAAAATTCCCCTCCCTTCCAGCAGCACCTTTCCATCCAAGTGTATCGCCTAATTTTTCATTATTTAAGCCCCAAATATTCCTTCAAAGTGAAACAACAATTTTCTCGTCCTTCTTTCAACTTAGTAGATTGTATTTGCTGCAAACAATGTACTCACCTAGACAGCGGAGAAGCCAAATGTAGGTTAAATGACCACTTTGTGGAACAGCTCCCTTCAGTCTGCAAGCATGACTCCGAGATTCTTATTCCTAGGGTATTTGAATTCTCCACCTTGCTCTGATGCTGACCTCTGTTCTTAAGAACATAAGGACTAGGAGCAGGAGTAGGCCATCTGGCCCCTCAATCCTGCTCTACCAGTCAATAAGATCTTGGGTGATCTTTCTGTGGACTCAGCTCCACTCACCCGCCCATTCACCATAACTCTTAATTTCTTTACTGTTGTTCAAAACTTTATCTATCCTTGCCTTAAAAACATTCAAAGAGGTAGCCTCAACTGCTTCACTGGACGGGGAATTCCACAGATTCACAACCTTTTGGGTGAAGAAGTTCCTCCTCAATTCAGTTCTAAAATCTGCTCCCCCTTATTTTGTGGCTATGTTTCCTAATTCTGGTTTCACCCACCAGTGGAAAGAACCTTCCAGCTTCTATCTTATCTGTTCCCTTGTCTCTATAAGATCCCTCCTCAAAATTCCAGTAAGTATAGTCCCGGTCTACTCAGTCTCTCTTCATAAGCCAACCCTGTCAACTCTAGAATCAACCTAATGAATCTCCTCTGCATCTCCTCCAGTACTATTATATCCTTTCCCAAGTAAGGAGACCAAAACTGTACACAGGACTCAGGTCCTTGGTCCTTTGCTCGACAAAGCTCAAGGAACAACACCTCACCTTGTAACTGGAAACTTTACACTGAGTTCAGCAACTTGAGATCATAAACTTTGTCCTCATTTTGTTCCTTGGGTTTTTAGATGTTTTGTTTCTATCCGTTTTGTTTTTAGATGGCAACTGCTAATGATTCTGCTATTCACACCTCCTCTACACACAACATTTGTTTCTTGCCCTGTTTAAGCTCAGAGAAACCTGGTAAATATAAATATATGTTTTCTTTTGGACAGTATTCAATATCAAGAAAATGAACAAGAACCCAACAAGACAAAGTTGAAACAAAGTCAACAGTCAGCAAGCAAATTGAAGAGATTCAGGATTTAGAGCAATGACCTATCTCCTGAATCCTGTGTCAGTTGGAATACAGTCTGTAAGCAACATTACCAAACATTTAAGCTCAGGATTATTCCCATTCTACTGAAGTTGAATCCTCAGTTGTGCACACATCAAGTTAGTGATATTAAGCAAAGGTCAGCACACAACACGTGTGGCCCTATCACTTGCAGCAGGTTTTTGAAGTTGAAAAGTGGCCGAAAATTAAATTTTGCTGACTACTACTGCAGTTCAATGAATGAGACACAAATTCTGCTTCTTCATAAACTACCTTTATCTCTCTGATCCAACTCCGCACACAATTCTTCATCAAAACACAGTGCTATCTGTAGCCCTTTTATATATCAGTGACTTCTATTGAATTATTGACATCAAATTCGGACTTAATTGGAAGGCCTGTTAACTCATTCCTAACACCAGCTCCAGTCCAATCCAGGAATGTATCAGTAACAGTCAGTTTTCAGGTGATTTGCAAAAGAAGCAAATGTGATATGAGAAAAAAAGACTTTTTCACACAGCAAGTGGTTTAGGTCTGGAATGCACTGCTTGGAAATGTGGTGGAGATAGTTTCAACCAAGGTACTCAAGAGGACATTAGATAATTACTTGAATAGAAACAATGTGAAAGAGTTGGGGGGAAAGGCCAGGGAATGGCACTAATCCATATTGCTCGTTCAGAGAGTTGGTGCAGACATGACGGACCAAATGGCATCTTGCACTGTAACAATTCTGTGACTGTGAATTTTACTGGCATCTAAACGTACTTCACCGAGCTCACCTTGCGTTTTCTATATGAAACGACACAATCACTTTGCTAAATTTCTGTTCAGCAAACAATTGATTTACTGTCCCTGTGAAGAGTTTAAGGAGGATTTGGAGTGTCAGGCAAACTGGAGTTCTGCAAATACGCTGACACTTGAATTAACCGCAGACCCCATTATTAATGACGGCAGCACCTAAAGCAGCAATCAGTCATCAATGATTGATGTTAAGACACATCCCATGTTGCTAAGCTTAATAGACAAGATGACTTAATCCACTTTCCTGGGGCTCCCCAGTATTAACACAAAGTTAGCTAAATTAAAACAACTTGGCATTCCAGAATGTTCTAACACTCAGGAGCCTGGTAGCCGTACCCAGTTGTCCTCTGGCCCCTCTTCGGATCAATACAGCTTAATAGAATCTCCTCTGTAAAGCTTGCTGGAGAAGAGGAAATTGGTAAGGTGGGGTTAAGATAAAGCACTTTTTTTTGTCATAAACACATGACTACACATAAGGAAACCGTTAAACACAAACATTGCTTTACATTCTACTTAGGGCAGAATTTTACAGTCCCCTGCTTGTGGGTTTATAGCAGGGGCTGATCTTCCTACAGGGCTACTGTGCATCCCGACCTCGCCACAATATTACATTCGGATGGGTGAGGCCTAAACCAGTCTGCCCATCCTTGCTCCATTTGAAGGAGTTCAGTGACAGTGGGGGGCAGTGGGGACTGGGACTGGGCCCAGATTAGGGTGGGAAGGTTGGTGGGGGGACACCAGCAGTATCCTCCATTTAACATCACTTTGCCCTCTCTTCCGCTGCAAAAGGTTTGTTTCCTGCTGGTGCTCACCACCCCCTGCCCTCTCCACCAGCACCCCAACCCAGTCTGTCTACCAATATCTACATTATGCATACAGTGGGGTGATTTCCCAATTCATAATCATAAAGTAGAATCATAAAATCCATACAATGCAGGAGGAGGCCTTTCAGCCCGTCAAGTCTGCACTGACGACAATCTCACCCAGGCCCTATATCCATAGCCCCACATATTTTCTGCTCTAATCTACCTAACCCAAGCATCCTGGGGCACTAAGGGGCAATTTAGCGTGGTCAACCCACCTAAACTGTACATCTTTGTACTGTGGGAAGAAACTGGAGCACCCAGAGGAGATCCACGCAGCCACGGGAAAAACATGCAAACCCTGCACAGACAGTCACCCAAAGCTGGAATTGAACCTAGGTCCCTGGCGCTGTGAGGCAGCAGTGCTAACCATTGTGCTACAGTGTCGCCCCTGTGATAGTGAGCCTTGTCCACGCCGAAGCCCAAATTGGAAATTTGAGCCAGGGCCACACACAATCTTCTGACTATTGAACTTGAAAATTCAGGTTACAGTGCAGAGTTCAAGCCCAAATAGCCAACACGCTCCAATGAATAAAGTTTCCCTTGGGAAGTACAGAATCAGAAAGTGACCCCTGTAGAGTGAATCATGCATAGAAGGTCTAAAGGCAGAAAATGAGTTTGGAACCAAGCCCATGGACTAAGATCTCAGTGGAAATCAGCCAGCATGAGTTGGCATGAATGTTGGCAATCTATACGAATTCCATGTTTACACTTTACAACTCACTAAAAGCCTACATGTAAATGGCTGCATCCACCACAGGAATTGTCGCAGGAGGGGTAGAAAATTTGATGGACCATTTAAAGATCCATTGACCTTGGACCTTGGGATTGTAAAATTCCAGTCTTAGAGTGGGTGTGACTGGATTATACAATTGGAATTTCTAGAACTCCAAAATATACCATTTATTACTGAGGAATGAATGATTTTGACATTGAGACCAATTTCTATTTTCCTTATCAGTTGGCTTTTAAACAGTAATGACATTGCCCTATTCTTGAGGACAGCACGGTGGCACTGTGGTTAGCATTGCTGCCTCACAGCACTAGTTCGATTCCCAGTCTGGGTCACATGGAGTTTGCACGTTTTCCCCATGTTTCCCCTAGGTTTCCTCCCACAGTGTTGAAAAGACGTGCTGGTTAGGTGCATTGACAGGTGCCGGAGTGTGGTGACTAGGCGAATTTCACAGTAAATTCACTGCAGTGTTAATGTAAGCCTTACTTGTGACTAATAAATAAACTTAACATGCCGACAGCGATTATTTAGCTGAATATTCTCAAGACGTTTTAAATGCCACCTTGTGGGTATATATGGGAATGCATTTCATTAGTCCAGAGATTATTCAGTCAGCTTTATTTTAGTCCTGATAACAACCTGTTTAAAATAACATTGATTGGAAAGGGCCACACTTTATCCTCTGGTGAAACAGAAATGAGTGATATAATTCTGGTAGAAACAACCAAAGTAAATGAGGCGTCAGCCTCGGCTCTAGCCTCTGAGTCAGAAGGTTGTATTCAAAATCTACATTGACTCTTCAGTGCAATGTCAAAGGAATGGCAAAAATACGTGTTTTGAGAAAGCTTTCAAAGGTGGTGTTAGACTTCACCATGTTGGTACATTTGTAAAATTAATAAGGCTCAAGTTATCAAACTGTACTGTACACAAACTTCATTTTGAAAAGCTTTAATTTGTATGCATTACTGGAATGTTGTTAAGAAAATCTTTAAGTTAGCATCTGTTTAAGTGCCAAAATACTGTCATTTAGCTTTAAGAAAGAACATATGGAGTTATAGTTAGGACACGTTTAGGCTTCAGTGAGTCTAGCATCAACAATAAGCAGAGGTCAAGAATACAATATTGATTGGCTAGGTGAATGGTCTGGAGATGGATCTTCTCTCAAAAGACTACAAGTTAAGGTTTTATGGTGTGATTCCAAGAGCACTCTTCCCATTGGTCAAGAATGACAAATATTTGGTTATAAACTGTGGGTGGAATTTTACGGCCGCTTTACGCCCATTTTGCAGCGGGAAAATGTTGTAAAGTGGCTAGTGCGAATGGTGACGGTTTTCGCATCTGTCACCATTTTATGACACCTGGATTTCCGGTGCGGCCAACCTCTTGCCAGAAACGGACGAGAGGCTGGTTAATTTATTGAAATTTATGCAAATGTTAATTTTAATGTGCTTAGCGAGCCTGGCACTTAATCACCCGGGTTCGCTTGTCTTTATGGTCTCGCCAGGAGAGATTCTCTCTGGTGAGGAAAACACCTGCTCCCCACAAATGGGGAACAAGTTGGGTTGGCCTCTCTGGTGGAACTGGAGGCCATTGAAGCCCCCTGGGGAGGCTGAGTGCAATACATTGGTGTCCCTTGGGCAGTGCCAGACTGGCAGTCCTACCCTGGCACTTGGACAATGCCAGCCTGACACCTGGACGAAGCCCACTGGGCAGTGCTGGGGCGGGGCCAATGGGAGTGGGTGGGGCCTGTGGGGGTAGTGCCAGTGAGTGGGGCCAATGGAACAGGCCAGGGATCAGTGTTAGAATCCAGGATAGCGATCAGTATTAGAATCCATTATAGTCTCAGTGATCAAGGCAGTCTGGAAACTAAATTGAAGGGAATTTAATAAAGGGAATTTTCAGAGAATCTTGAGCAAAGTTTGCTACCAAAATACACCCAAAGACCTGCGTAAGCAGTCAATGACTTTCATATACATTATCAATAACGGAGATTACCTCTGTCTCAAGCTTTATACTTGGAATCTTTCAGACGTCCTCAGGCATATCAGGAGTCAGCTATTTCTTGCCCAAATCTGTTCAAGAGGTAACATTGCCTTTTAATTTTATTTTGCCTTTCCCCTGCTGGTAGGTACACAGTGGAGGTGCGTGGGCTTTGTGAGTCACATTGCTTAAGGTTGCACAGCAGGCCCAACAGATCAGCTGAACACTTCTTGTCTGCAATTCCCATGTGTGCGTACAAAGAGCAAGAAGGCTTCTATTTACATAGCACCCTTTCTCAGAAACATTTCAAAATGGTCCCACCCCATACCACAGATTAACTCGATGAGCAGTGTTTGTTGTCAGATGGGGCAGCAGTACAGCAGCTGTTCTTTTACACAACAAGATCCCACAAAAAGAAATCAAAATAATGAGCTAATGAGAATTTTTTTTTGGATCATATGTTTTCAAACCAGGCTTCCTGGGCGCAAAAGGGTTTGCGACATAATCCTGGAGCATATTTAAAGCTCTGATTCCCATCAAATTTCTGCACTTCCTGATTCACTGAAGTCATTTTTGTTTATGTTTTGATATTAACCAATTTTGGCAGTGACAGGAGTGCAGTTCTTTGGGTGCTTAACACTGGCCATTTTTAAACAAAGGAAGGGTTTCTTTGGCAGGGCCTGAGTTGGTTCGGTAAATATTCTGGAGGCGATTTACCGCTATCTGTTAATATTCATGGGGGGGGTTTACTTGATAACAATTGTTTTAGGCAAAGCAGGTTCCTCGTTATAAAGTCATTTGAGATTCTTGGACTTCCATCATTGAAATCATCGAAATCATAGAATTCCCTAATGTGGAAGGAGGCCATTCAGCCCATCAAGTCTGTACTGACCACAATCCCACCCAGGCCCTATTTCCATAACCCCACATATTTGCCCTGCTAATCTCTCTACCCTGGGACACTAAGGGGCAATTTAGCACAGCCAATCAACCTAACCTGCACATCTTTAGACTGTGGGAGGAAACCAGAGCGCCTGGAGGAAACCCACGCAGACACGGGAGAACGTGCAAATTCCACACAGAGAGTGACACTCCAATTTATTCCTTTCTCAGTTGGGTATGTTTAATTAATTCACAGGCAAAATACATATGCAGGAATGGTATGATTGCCTAGTTAATTTTACTTGGGCGAATTACTAACTGTGGCTGATCTTTTTATTTGCAGAGGATTGAAATTTTAAGCGGAGATGGCATTTCACTGAGGCTGCTTTTGTTTCTTCTTAGTGGAGTTGTTCATGTAAATGTAATAATTTAATCTTGGTATAATCTAATTTGACTCAGTCTAATACAATCCTAAACTGCCTGTGAGGATATTACTGAAAATTTGTTACTGCACTGCTTTTATACTTTAATGATGTTGAGTCAGCTACATATTTTTGTGACAGTTAATCAATAAAGGAAGGAAGGAAAGAAGGGGGACAGGACCATAAAGACCAAGAAAGGGAGAAAGACTACAAATGATAGAAAAATGTGCATTGGTTCTGCTGGCGCCCTAATTTGACTATCATGCTATTTTCTATCCAATTCAGCAGACCTCTGTTTCCCTCTGTATGGGAAGTAAGTCCCCGAACGTGTAATTGCAAACCTGCCATTGTGTATTTTTAGCAACCTCAGCATTCTGGTGGCTTCCTGAACAGCCAGTGGCTAATCAATTAGTGAGTGCAGTGTACCTCCCTGACACAATATTGTGAGTTGTAGTCACAGCAGGCTGTTCACTGTAAATGACAATCTGAACACATCCGTGCATGAATCAAACTCATGCCTGTTCACACTGTGGGGCACATAGTCATGTACAATAAAGGCATTTCCTGCTGGTTTGAATTAACCCTCTCCCTGACCCAAACCTACAATCAGGGTTGAGGCGACCACACTTTAGACAGCGCCCATCTTTCGCCATATCTCTTCATTTCTTTCAGAATGACTTACTTCACTTTTAAAGTTGTTGTGGATTTTACTTTCAACCTTGTTTCAGACAGGACTTTCTATAGCTCTCTGCATTTAAAAAATGGCCTTAACCACTCTGCTTCCATTTGGTGATATTTCTATGCCCTCAAGGAGCAGCGCTCCGCAAGCTCATACTACCAAATAAATCTGTTACACTTTAACCTGGTCTTGTGAGACTTCTTACTGAGCTCAAGTTGCTGACCAGCGGAAACAGACCTTATCTTATTTACCTCAACTAAACCTGTTGCAACTCTGAACACCTCTGTCAGAGCTATTTTAACTTTCCATAGGAACTTAGGAGGAGCAGGAGTTGGCCATTTGGCCCTTCGAGCCTGTACCTCTACTCCACCATCCCTACAATCCCTAACACCCAAATATATGTCAATCTCTATCTTCGATGAGCCCAGGGGTAGGGAATTCCCTAAATTCACAACATTCTGAGCAATCTCTGTCTTACATGATCAAGCCCTTGATCAGAGACTGTCATCCTTAGTTCTTTCCAAACGGGAAACATCCACCCATTATCTAGTCTGTCAAATCCCTTAAGAATTATTTTTGTTTTATTAAGGTAATCTTTCATTCCTCTTAGTTTCAGAGAACATCTATTTAATCTCTCCTCATAGGACAATTCTCTCAATCCGGTAAAGTTCCTTCATTGTAATGAGCATGATGACTATTGCTCATAAGACTGAGTGCCAGATTGAGTCAGTATCTTCAGGAAAGAAAGGCATCAGAACAATATTTTTAAACAATAGTAGTTCTGTTTTATTTTCCATTTTTTTATTGTTGTCTCCATCCTGTCAAGAGAACATGACTACTGGTCCTTGAAAGTTAAATGGAAATTTTTGGGTGCGTTACGTGGAGGAGCCATTTGCCTTCAATGTACTATGTAAGGCACATATAGAAGGAAAACAAGGAACTCCTGGGTTAAATAGTGCCTTCGATATTAGCATATAAATATTTTATCTAAATGCATTGAAGCCTTTGTTAGCAAATGGGGGATTTTACACAAACTCAATAACTAATCTTCATGTCAATCTTACCAAGACAATTTTCAGCACATAACTATTCAGTATTCAAGCTAGAGGGATTGCTATCTAATAGTTACCCTTTGATACAATGCATCTTCACTATCATTGTTCCTCTATACTTCTATCTTCCTGACCTTTGGAGGGTTGGGTAAGGATTGCCAAATGCAATGCCACAGTAGTCATGCACGCCTTTGATGTTTCTCAATCAAACCTCAGAGTGAGGAAAGCTGACAGCTGTAGCGTTTTAAACTCAACTTGCCCTCAACAGCACAGACTGTGGAAATTGTTCAAGAATGTTTTTTTAAGGAAAGTGGCAGGAGGAAAGGAAAATCCATATATCAGATCTGTCCATCTAATATGATCTGCGACTTTCCACAGCCTGGGATTTTGCAATGCATATTTTGTTCTTCTGTATATTCAGCAACAGTAGTCAAGGCATTGGATTAGGGGCTGTTCCAGAACAGATGCAGTTGAGCTGACACATTCAACGTTGGTCAAAGGCAGAAGTGACTGAGCGTTATGAAGGAAAGCAACTCAAATTGAAACTCAGGAATGTGTGAGTGATTGTATGTGTGTGTGTGTGTGTGGGAGGGAGTGTGCTTGTGTGTGTGTGGGAGGCAATGTGCGTGTGGGAGGGAGGGAGTGTGTGTGTGGGAGGGAATGTGCGTGTGGATGCATGTGTGTGTGTGTGTGTTTGTGTGTGTGGGGGGGGAGGGGAAAGGACTCTGTGTGTGTATGTTTGGGAGGGAGTGTGCATGTGTGTGTGGGAGGGAGGCAATGTGTGTGTGTCTGGGAGGGAGTGTGTGTGTGTGTGTGTGTGTGTGTGTGTGGTAGGGAGTGTGTGTATATGTGTGGGAGTGAGTGTGTGTGTGTGTCATAGAATCCCCACCTTGCAGAAGGAGGCCATTCAACCCTTTGAGCCTGCACCAACAACAACCCCACCTATCTCCATAACCCCACATATTTACCCTGCTAAATCCCCCTGACATTAACACCAACAATCCACCTAACCTGCACATGGGAGAAAACTGGAGCACCCAGAGGAAATGCACGCAGACACAGGGAGGATGTGCAGACTCCACACAGACAGTCACCCAAAGCCAGAATTGAACCTAGGTCCCTAGTGCTGTTAGGCAACAGTGCTAACCACTATGTCGCCATACCACCAGGAGTGAGTGAGTAAGTAATGTGCCCTCAGATGTTGTTCCTTCCTAACGTTTTCTGGTGTCAGGTTTGGTTCCCAGGATGTCACATGTTAGTTCTTGACCCCTGTACTTTATTGTCTCGTCACATTCTTTTGACAATTGTGTGTGATCATTTTGGTTTTCTGCAAATAATATGGGATTAACAGAAATGCAAAGCTGCAGCAAAATGACGAAAAACACTGAAGACAGTGCCACAATATGAAAAGTTTGGAGATTAAATTGCCAATTTTTTTAAACCAGCAAATTACAGGACCATACAAAAATATTGGCTTCAGCTCAGTCACTTTCAGAATGCTGCCTATAGTCTTCAGATACTACGGAAATGTTTATTATTTTTACTTATATGGGTCAAATCCTAGAGATTACTCATAGATCTGTACTAATGATTTATTCATATCCGGCACCTCATGTGGCTGCATGTGGGGAGGAACAGTTAGAATAACCACGGACAGTAAAATGACCAATCAACCTATCACATTGGATCCCTCAGGAATCCCAACTCACGCAATTTTGACCTCAAAAAAGGCCCAACTCACACAATGTCTTGGCATCTTAGACCTTTTTCTCTATTACCGTACTTGACTAATTATCTCAAACACTTAGCAACTTATAATTTACGATTGTCGTAAAAACTCATCTGGTTCACGAATGTCCTTTAGAGAAGGAAATCTGTCATCCTTGCTAGTCTGACCTACACGTGAATCTACAGCAATGTGTTGACTCTTATTTGTCCTCAGAAATGGGCAAGCAAGCTACTTTGTTGTAACTGAACACACCACCTGGCTTTGACCTAAACATCGAAAATGGCAGTGGCAAACTCAGCCCTGTTGATGCTGCAAAATCCTCCTTACTAACAACTTGTGTCAAGCAACAGCCTGACAGGGTCATATTCACAGAGTAAAATCTTCCAGACAATTTTCCAGACACGACTTTCATCATCCCTGGCTAGGTCCTACTCCAACAAAAGGCCAGATCCAGCAGAGATGATGGCAGCATAGTGCTATACAGTCAGGAGGGAGATGCCCTGGCAGTTCTCAATATTGGTTCTGAGCCCCATGAAATCTCAGCATTAGGTCAAATATGGGCAAAGAAATCTCCTGCTGTTTACCATCTAGCATCCCTCAGTTAATTAGTCAGTACTACTCCACATTAAACACCATTTGGCAGAAGCACAGAGGATGGTAAGGGTGCAGAAAATACTCTGGGTGGGGGACTTCAGTGTCCCTCACCAAGAGTGGCTCAGTATCACCCCATTGACTGAGCCAGCTGGATTCTAAAGGACATAGCTGCTGAACTAGGTCTTCGGCAGATGGTGAAGGAACCATCAAGAGGATCACCATCACCAATCTACCCATTGTAGACACATCTGTCCATGACAGTATTGGTAGGAATGACCATCACACAGTCTTGTGGGGTCAAAGTTCAATCTTCACATTATGGATATCGTCCATAGTGTTGTGTGGTGCTGCCACCATGTGAAATTGGATAAACTTCAAACAGATCTAGCAACTCAAGACTGAACATCCAAGAGGTGCTGTGGACCATCAGCAGCAGTAGAATTGTACTCAATTGCAATCTGTAACCTCATGGCTTGGCATATCCACTACTCCACCATCATCATCAAGCCAGGGGATCAATCCTGGTTCAATGAACAGTGCAGGAGAGCCTGCCAGGAGCAATACCAGGCAAAGCTATAAATCAGGTGTCATCCTAAGCTCTGCAGTCTTCCACATCCAATTGTGCATGTTAGTATATAGGAGAAGAAGACTCCATAAATATCCCCCATCCTAAATGAGGGGAAATCCAGCACAGTGCAAAAGATAAGGCTTGAGTAATTGCAGCCATCTTCAGCCAGAAGTGCTGAGTGGATGATACATCTCGATCCCCTTCTGAGGTCCCCAGCATCACAGATATCAATCTTCAGCCAATCTGAATCACTCCATGTGATATCAAGAATCAGCTGGACAAAGGCCACAGAGTCTAACAACATTCTGGCAATAGTACTGAAGACTCATGTCCAGAACTTGTCTCTCCCCTAACCAAGCTGTTCCAGTGCATCTACCTATAATGCGGAAAATTACTATGTCCCAAAAGCAGAACAAATCCAACCTGGCCAATTACCGTTCCTTCACTGTCACTGTCCTGCGATCCCTTTCTAACAGCACTGGGGGTGTACCTACATGGTCTGCAATTCAAGAAGGGAGCTCACCACCGCTTCCATAAGGGAAATTAGATATGGGCACTAAGTAGTGCCATGAATGTATATAAAACATAGTGATAGTTACAGAGTAACCTGATTAATATGGACACCATTACTGAATGCATGAGCATTGCCACTAGCTCACCTCTGTCCAGTGTAAGTGGTGGACATGTAACAAATGTGAATTGTGGACTGTATCTCCGACCTTTAGCCAAGGGAACGGTAGAGCACCAAAGTGGCACAGTGAGAGCAGAGACCAAGAGACAAAGAAAGAAAACGGAGAACAGAAAGCTGAAGTTATCGAAGAAGGATAAAAGAAGGATTTCATCAGAAAGACTACCTGAAATAGCAGTGCACTTAATACAACATAAGCAGTATTGTTATAATTGACCGCTATGATTATGACAGATGGTGTCTAAATATAGATGTTCGTGAGCCTACATGGTCAGTGTGGATGATATAAATGGAAGAACATAGGAACAAAAGAGCAAAGGGATAGGCCATTCAGCCCTTCCAGCCTAGTCTATCGTTCAATAAGATTGTGGCTGATTTAGTTGTAGTCTCAGCTCTGCTTTCCTGTCTGCCCCCCATTACCCTCGATTCCCTTACCCAACAAAAATCTGTCTAACTCTGCCTTGTATAAATTCAAAGGCCCAGCCTCCACCACATTTGGGGAAGAGAATTCCACATACCTACAATCCTTGGGGAGAAAAGGTTTTTCCTCATCTCTGTCTTAAAAGGAAGTTCTTTTACTTTAAAACTACGTCTACCTAGTTTTAGTCTCCCTCATAAGAGGAAACATCCTCCAGGTATCCCCCCTATCCAGTCCCATCAAGATGTTTCAGTTAGATCATCTCTCATTCTTCTAAACTCCACTGGGGATGGTCCCAATCTGTCCAAACTTTTTTCATAAGACTCATCCCAGGAATGAATCCCACGAATTTTCTCCAAACTGCTTCTGAAGCAATTACATTTTTATTTTCATAAGGAAGTCAAAATTGCATGCTGTACTCCAGATGTGGTCTTGTACAGCTGTAGTAAAGCTCCTTTCACATTCTATTCCTCTTCTAACATTGACATTCCATTTGCCTTCCTAATCACTTACTATATCTGCACACTTAACTTTATGTGATTCAAGTGCACCATTTATTTCATTCACCTGAATAAAGCCACCCCTTTCTTAGAAACAAGATTTTACAAGTTCAGGTTGGTGGAATGAAGCCCACTGAGTCCAGTGCCCAAGTTCATAACGAACTGTCTCAGCAGATGCAATTCCTGTCCAGCATTGTGAGTTTGTAACATCCACTGTCTCCTCTCTAGACTGTCAAACATTAGATTCCTCACAGCTTATTCTCTTTACACTTGGGAATCATTCTTCCAATGAATGCTTGTCCTTTTTCGCAACAGTTGAGACCACAACTAGAGGCAATTTAAATATCACATGTTTCCTAAAGCCTCAGCAAAATCTCCATGGACATGGGCTGTAACGTTCATACATCACATTCTATTAACCTCTCAGTTACTTTGTTGGCTTCTACACAATTGGAAGTGATGCAGCTATTATTGCTTTGCAGTCCCTCTCTTAAAACCTTCAAATGTAATTTTGTTCTGTTCATTGTATTCTATGTTGCATATTGACCAGAGCTGCAGCACTGATTTATCTTGCAAAAAGACAAAGAGTAGCAAAAAATAAAAATCTTTCAGAGATGGGATCAGAAGTGGAATAATGTATCCAGCTGTGAGGGAAGACTGGATAGGCCAGAGTTGTTTTCCTTAGAATACACAGCCTAAGGGCAGCACGGTGACAGTAGTTAGCACTGCTGCCTCACAGTGCCAGGGACCCAGGTTCAATTCCAGCCTTGGATCACTGCCTGTGTGGAGTCTGCATGTTCTCCCAAGGGTACTCTAGTTTCCTCCCATAAGCCAAAAATTTTCAGATTAGGTGGATTGGCCATGCTAATTTGCCTTTAGTGTCCCAAGATGTGTAGGTTAGGGGGAATGGCAGGGTAAATATATGGGGATAGGATGGGGGAGAGGACCTGGATAAGATCCTCTGTCAGAGAGTCGGTGCAGACTTGATGGGCCGAATAGCCTCTTCTGTACTGTAGGGATTCTATGAATCTAAGTTGGTGGTTGAGGCTGGAGCATACCCGGATCTGCATCTGGAATGCTGTAACCTACAAGGCTACAGACCAGGTGCTGGAACATGTGATTAAAACGAGCAGTTAATTCCTTTTTATTTTTCTCTTTTTTCGGCCGGCACAGACTCAATGGTCTAAATGGCCTCTTTCTAACTCTTCTATGATTCTATCAAAAAGCAGTGACAACCTGCTGGATTTCCACAAACAGAAAGAAGCTTAACTTCTAGCGTGTGACCGGATAAATATCGCAAAGTTGTTTCAAATCAAATCAAATTAAAAAATGACATTTATGATTTACTTACTTCACGAGGGTCAGTTCCACTGTTGGAAGAATAGGCACTGAGTTAGCCGTGCTGAGATTTTTGTTAAATGTCAGGATTCAGATTTTTACTTTTATCACATTCAAAAGGAAAGTAAGTGAGCGAGGCATGCTCCAGGTTTATTAACAGCAGTACAGCTGCATGCAGCACAACCGTAACAGATCAGGAAGCCATGTGGAACGGCTATTTTTTGCGAAATAAGATGCATTGAGCTGTAAAGCACAGGAAATAATTCGTAAGTTCCTTCAGAAACCCAGCAAACTACAAAAATACAAGTTTTGCCAAAGTAAATTCAGTGCAATTCGTGCATGTTGTAAAAAATATATATATCAGCCTTAACCATCAGTTGTGGGTCCTTGTTTGTCAAATGTGTTTTGCTAACTTTTCAAATGCCGCAGCTGAGAAAACATCTCAGCTTTTGTGGAATACGTATTTTTCTGAGTCCCTAAATGGTCCAGTTGATAAGTTTGCTAACTACGATGGATTGTTTTTCAATTATCGGGATGTGACTGGTGGGGCCCTCCAGGGATCTGGACTGGAGCCTCAGCTTTTCACAACAAGGTTTAAACGAAGAAATAAAAAAGCTATCGTGTTCTAAGTTTACGAACAATACTGAGTTAGGTGGCACAGTAAATATCGTAGATGAGAGAAGAAAGTTGCAGGAGGGATTGGGTTGGACAAAACCGTGGCAGACAAGGGGAAATGTGAGATCATAGAATTTGGGCAGAAGAAAGTTTGGGTCTCCCTTCCCTCTCGGTAGGATATTAGCGTCTCATTGAAGTAGATGATAATTGAAATGGCCGACTGCATCCGCCTGTGACAGACACATTGGCTGGAATTTTACCGCAAAGGCTTACAGAATAGAATTTTCCATTGGCCTCGGGCAGGATTTTACTTGCCTCACCCGAGTGAAGTCGTAAAATCCTGGCAACCATATTTACCCTGGCCCTAAATCACTGTATTTTCAAAATGGGCAGAAATAAGGGATGGTGGAGGAATGGAAAGATTTAGGGGTCCGAACAGAGGAACAAAGATAAATAGGGGAATAGATGTATCGGTCTACAGGGGATAAAGTAGAAGGGGTTGAGAGCTTCAGGTTTTTAGGTGTCCAAACCACCAACAACCTGTCCTGGTTCCCCCATGTCAACACTATAGTTAAGAAAGCCCACCAATGCCTCTACTTTCTCAGACGACTAAGGAAATTTGGCATGTCAGCTATGACTCTCACCAACTTTCACAGATGCACCATAGAAAGCATTCTTTCTGGTTGTATCACAGCTTGGTATGGCCCCTGCTCTGCCCAAGACCACAAAGAACTACATAAGGTTGTGAAGGTAGCCCAGTCCATCATGCAAACCAGCCTCCCATCCATTGACTCTGTCTATACTTCCTGTTGCCTCGGCAAAGCAGCCAGCATAGTTAAGGACCCCATGCACCCCAGACATTCTCTCTTCCACCTTCTTCCATTGGAAAAATGATACAAAAGTCTGAGGTCATGTACCAACCAATTCAAGTATAGCTTCTTCCCTGCTGCTGCCAAACTTTTGAATGGACTTACCTTGCATTAAGTTGATCTTTCCCTACATCCTAGCTATGACTGTAAAACTACATTCTGCACACTCTCGTTCCCTCTTCTATGAATGGTATGCTTTGTCTATATAGTGCTCAAGAAACAATACTTTTTACTGCATATTAACACGTGATAATAATAAATCAAATCAAAATGTACTCTATGAATGGTATGTTTTGCCTGTACAGTGTGCAAGAAACAATATTTTTCACTGTATTCCAATACATGTGACAATAATAAATCAAATCAAATAAAGAAAGACATACATTTATGTAGAGCTTTTCATGATCACCAGATGTCTCAGAAGTGTTTTACAGCCACTGAAATACTATAGTAATGCAGGATCTGGCAGCCTTCTTTGAGCATAGCAAAATCCACAAACAGCAATGTGATCTTGAGCAGATAATCAGTTCTTCAGATGCTGATTGTGGGCTAACTGTTGGCCAGTACATCAGGGTAACTCTGTTGTTATTCCATGAAATAGCGCCAGGGAACCTCTCACATCCACCAGAGCAGGCAGATATCGGGCTTTGCTTGAACATCTCATCTGAAAGGTGGCACCTCTGATATCGCAGGGCAGGCAATGGCCTAGTGGTATTATCCCTGAACTATTAATTCAGAAAGTCAGTTCATGTTCTGGGGACCCGGGTTCAAATCCCACCACAGCAATTGGTAGAATTTGAATTCAATGAAAAATATCTGGAATTAAGAATCTACTGATGACCATAAAACCATTGTTGATTGTTGAAAAAAGCCATCTGGTTCACTCATGTCCTTTAGGGAAGGAAATCTGCTGTCCTTATCTGGTCTGGTTGACATGTGACTCCAGAGTCACAGCAATGTGGTTGACTCTCAACTGCCCTTGGGCAACTAGGAATGGGCAATAAATGCTGACCAGCCAGTGACGCCCATGTCCCAGGAAGGGATTTAAAAAAACCCCTAAATACTTACAAATTATTTCCTGTGCTTTACACAGGAGTGTCAGCCTGGGTTTTGTTTTATTCAAGTTCTTGAGTGAGACTTGAACTTGGAATCTTGTGACTCAGAGGTGAGAGTGCTACTAACAGAGTCACAGCAAACAAAAGAAAATCATGGAAAGCTAATGGACTGATACAAAAAAAAATCTTTATGTCAAACTGGCCAGGCTAGAAAGGGATGGAAGTTATGTTACAGTAGCGTAGGGAGTGGCGTAGTGGATTTGTCACAGAACAAGTAATCCAGAAACCCAGGGGAATGCTTTGAGGACTTGGGTTCAAATCCCACCACGGCAGATCGTGAAATTTGAATTCAATAGAAATCAAATGAAAAGTCCGGTGATGACCATGAAACCATTGTCGATTGTTGTAAAAACCCATCTGGTTCCCCTTTAGGGAAGGAAATCTGTTGCCCATACTGAGTCTAATGTACATGTGACTCTAGATCCAAAGCAAATGTGGTTGACTCTGAAATGCTGCTAGGGATGAGCGTAAATGCTGGCCCAGCCAGCAACATCCACATCCCGTGAACAAATTTTAAAAAAAATTTACATTACAGATACATTGGACTTACAAGGGGTACTACACTACATTCTGCACTCTCTTTTCCTTCCCTATGCACAGTATGATTTGTCGGTATAGCACACAAGAAAGAATATTTTTCGCTGTGTAATAATACCTGTAACAATAATAAATCAAATCAAATCAAATCTGGTAAAGCACAGATTAATCAGAATGATCCTGGGGCAAAGAGCATTAAATTATGAAGAGGGGTTCCATAGACCACGCCTTATATTCGCTTGTGTGCACACAGATAATCTCATTAAGATTAAAGGATTTGATAGAGTTCGGATAGGGTTAAAGCATTTCATTGGCTGGGGAGTTCACTTGGAGCATAACTCTTTGATCATGCTGTTGGCCACTTGGCCTCATATCTTCTTAAGTAACTTTGTGTCAAATTTTATCTGATAACGCTCCTGTTTCCATCCCAAGAAAATTTACTACATTAACGGCACAAGCCGTTGCTGGCATTTTTACTTCACATGTCTCCTATATCTATCTTCATATAATCTGTCAGCACATTCTTCAATTCCTTTCTCCCTCAGGTACTTTTAAATGCATCTGTTCCATTTGTTCAACCACACCTTGTGGTAGCAAGTTGCAGATTCTGAATATCTTATATATTTATGACCTCAAGTTTTGGCCTCATCCACAAGTTAAAACATCTTCCCTACAACTCAGTCTACCAATACAGACTGTCTGGACTCAGGGATGAAGATTGGCTGCTTGGGACAGATACTTATTCTCTGTGGACCTGCGGTCCAGATAAGTGAGGCCGATGTCAGTTCCAATTCTGTTCCCGCAGCCAGTGGTGCATTCAGGCAGCACTGTCTGTTTCCATAGCTAGTAATTCCCAGAACAGGTCACTAGTCTGTCACCAGAGGTTTATTGCTTGACAGGTGCTGCTCTGCATCAAACATAGCTGACCAGGAGTTTTGTTATAAACGCACCTTCATTGGCTGTCAAGCCCTGGGGTGGGACTCGAATCCTGAACACCTGGCTCAGAGGCAGGGATGCTAACACTGCGCCACAAGACCTCCCTGTCTTCAAGAAAGAGAAGAGAAATTTTGGAGAAGGGCAAGTGAGTATTCCTTTTTGTGGCAAAATTTATTCAGAGGTTGCGCTCAACGTTTAGTAATATTCAACCACTGATTTATCGCATCAAACAATTACAATCTGACATAAATAAGCCTTAATGTTGAGCTCCAAACCCCATTTGCATTTAGGAGTTAGTACTAAAAATCTGTCAGATACAAAATTAACATTGAGTACTATGAATTCTCGAGAATATGATGATCAAAGTTTTTAAAGTTTATTTATGATTCATAAGTAGGCTGACATTAACACTGCAATGGAGATACTGTGAAAATCCCCTACACACACTGGTGCCTGTTCGGGTACACTGAGGGAGAATTCAGCATAGCTAATGCACCCTAACCAGCACATCTTTTGGACTGTAGGAGGAAACTGGGGCACCCGGAGGGAACCCACGCAGACACGGGGAGAACGTGCAGACTTCACGCAGACAGTGACCCAAACTGGGAATTAAAACCGGGTCCCTAGTGCTGTGAGGCAGCTGTGCTAACCACTGTGCCACCATGCTGAAAACCTACCAGTTACAAGATTAACAATAAGCAACAAGAGTTCTTCAGAATGGGATAATCAATGATAATTCCAGCAAGATCACTTTCTGTCTGATGTGACAGATTACTCTGAAATATTGAACATTATATAACACAATGAACAGAGTCCATTAAAGGAGTATTCCATAGGCAGGACATATTAGTTATAATATCACTAATTCTACTAACAATTTTTTTTAACTAAAGGCGAGTAGCTCTCAGTTTAAATATAAATGGCTGAGATGTTTGGAGTTGCACGTGCTCATTCCTCAGTTTTCTGAATAAATACCTATCCCAATGTTAATTATAGACAAGTGATGTCCTATCTATTTTCAAAGTCAATTGCTGATATGGAGATAGCTACACCCTATCACTGGTTATGTCAGTTCTGACCTGCAAATGTTTGATGCTCACTTTGGAGGACTATATGGTCTTTGCCACTAGCTGCTCATATCGTACAATCACGGGGCAATTTCTCACCCAATAATTTGAAGCTCCCTATGGAATGCAGACCCAGGGCAGCACAGTGGTGTAGTGGTTAGCACCGCTACCTCTTAGCGCCAGGAACCTGGCCTTGGGTCACTGTCTGTATGGTTCTCCCTGTGTCTGCATGGGTTTCCTCCAGATGCTCGTTTTCCTTCCACAATCCAAAGATGTGTGAGTTAGGTGGATTGGCCATGCTAAATTGCCCTATTGCTAATCAGAGGGATTAGCAGGGTAAATATATGGGGATTGGGTCGGGATGGAATTGTTGTTGGTGCAGACTTGATGGGCTGAATGGCCTCCTTCTTCACTGTGGTCATTCTATGATTCTATGACCCTGGGGCATCACAAAAAGAAATGTTCTGTTCCATTGTGCCCCATGTCCTCATCTTAATGTTTAGCATAAAGTTAATCTTCCAAATAGTTAATGGAGAAGACAGTTCAAGAAGTTTCAATTGTTGAAGTGTTGTAAATGCGGAATAAGCACATTTGTGTTTTCAGCTCCCTATTTTCCATTGCAAAATCTTTGTTATGTGACTCATATTAGCCTTCAAGTGCTTGCATCAGCCACAGTACATGGCTAATATACCATGTTACCACTGTGCATTGCCACATGGTGAACTCCAGACCTCAGCTACATTGTTAGGTGAGAGGTTCCTCAAGTGAAAGAAAACAATTTTGGGGAAGTACTGTAACTGAGGCAAGCCTCAAATGGCCAGGAACATGAACATGCTAAATATCTCACTGAGCTAACCTGAACGGTGAAATAAAAAGTCCGGGGCTGCAGTGCAGAGAGAATCTGCAGATTTTATTTGTATTCTGAACACCCAATATTCATTCCTCATCCCTAATTGCTCTGACTTGCTGGGCCATTTCAGCATCAACTACAGTGCTGTGGCTCGGGAGTCACATGTAGGCCGGACCAGGTAAGGACAGCAGATTTCCTTCCCTAAAGGACATTAGTAAATCAGAAGGTTTTTTTTCAAAAATGATTTCATGGTTATCATTCTGCTTTTAATTCCATATTTGTATTGAACTCAAATTTCACCTTTTGCTGTAGTGGTCTTCGAACCCAGGTCTTCAGAATATTACCTTGGGTTAGTATTCCAGTGACAATACCACTACTTCCCCTTGAATGAATGGGGAGAAAATGTCTTTCCTGCACCCCCCCATCTCACTTTTGGGTGGCTGTTTAGCCCTCTTCTACATTTGGTAAGCAAAGGTATCCATGCAGGAGATTTAGTAATGCTCAAAATGATGCTGAAGTGATTTAATGAACACAGCAAAATTCAGTGGTAAAGACAAGATACTGCAGATGCTGGAATCTGAAACAAAAAAACAGAAAATGCTGGAAAATCTCAGCAGGTCTGGAAGCGTCTGTGGAGAGAGAATAGAGCCAACGTTTTTCAATGTTGGCCCTATTTTCTCTCCTCAGATGGTGTCAGATCTGCTGAAAATTCAGTGATATTTGGCTGTCTTTTTCTGCTGTGTGTCCAAATACACTCAAAGCAAGGAATGTTCCCCTTAGCTTTGAGTGAATCATGCCTTTTAGCTCTGAGCAGCAGCAGTATTCATTATGCATTCATTGGCACTGCTCTGCCAAATCCTGGTGTTGATTCAGCTGAAATCAGAAACAATCCTCTTTCAGTTTACTTGAGGCCAAGAGAACTGGGCTAAATGGTGGGCGTCTGCACCTTCCGACTTAACTAGCCCTACGCAACGTCAACAATTCCCCTCCAGATCAGACCCAGGAAAGCTGCAGGATCTGATGGGGAAGGTACAAAAAATATGAAATGGTATGAGTGCCTACGGTATAGTGCAGGGAAGCAACCAAAGGGGGGCAGCTGGATGATTGTAAAAAGCTGCTTATCTCCCCATTGTCTACACTTCCCACTGCCTTGGCAAAGCAGCCAGCATATTTAAGGACCCCACGCACCCCAGACATTTTCTCTTCAACCTTCTTCCTTCGGGAAAAAGATATAAAAGTCTGAGGTCACATACCAACCAACTCAAGGACAGCTTCTTCCCTGCTGCTGTCAGACTTTTGAATGGACCCACCTTGCATTAAGTTGATCTTTCTCTACACCCCTAGCTAAGACTGTAACACTACATTCTGCACTCTCGTTTCCTTCCCTATGAACGGTATGTTTTGTCTGTATAGCATGCAAGAGACAATACTTTTCACTGTATGTTAATATATGTGACAATAATAAATCAAGTCAAATTAAAATCAGAAGTTAATTGTGAAAAGACAAAACCTCAGGCTATGCTCAGATTTCTATTCAAAAGTAAACTTTACTTACACGCAAAAGTAATCTTTTCAATTTTCAGTGAGAGAGACGACTGCATGTAACCCACCACTGAGAAAAAGGGGAACTTGACTGGAGTCCAATAACGATTCAGTGAGTTATAAACAGAAACTAAGGAAGTAGTGGGAGTAGTATCTAGAAATTTATTTTAAAATTATAAATAATGCTACTTGATTTTTTGTTACTAGATATATTGCCCTGCACAACCTGAGCTAGTATATGGGGAGGCGATGGCCTAGTGGTATTGTCGCCAGATTATTATTCCAGAAATTTAATTAATGTTATTGGGACACGGGTTCAAATCCTGCCACAGCAGTTGGTGGAATTTGAATCCAGTAAAAAATATCTGAAATTAAGAATCTATTGATAACCGTGAAACCATTGTTAATTGTCAGAAAAATCCATCTGGTTCATTAGTATCCTTTAGGGAAGGAAATCTGCTGTCTTTACCTGGTCTGGCCTACATGTAACTCCAGAGACACAACAATGTGGTTGATTCTAAACTGTCTGCAGGCAATTAAGGATGGGTAATAAATGATGACCAGCCAGCAACACCCATAATGAATATAAAAAGTAAGATATATTCTTGATTGACCAGGGAGTCAAAGGGTAAAAGGGGGCAGTCAGGAGAGTGGAGTTGAGACCACTATCACATCAGCCAATGATGGACCAAGCTCAAGAAGTTGAATGAATGGGGTGGCACGGTGGCACGATGGTTGGCACTGTTGCCTCACAGCACCTCGGACTGGGGTTTGGGTCACTGACTGTTCAGAATCTGCACATTCTCCACGTGTCTGCATGGGTGTCCTTCAGGTGCTCCAATTTCTTCCCATGGTCTGAAAGACGTGCTGGTTAGGTGCATTGGCCATGGTAAATTCTCCCTCAACGTACCCGAACAGGTGCTGGAGTGTAGCGACTAGGGGATTTTCACACTAACTTCATTGCAGTGTTAATGTAAGCCTACTTATGAAACTAATAAATAAAAATAAATGAATTACATCTGCTTCTAATTTGTACGTTCCTATGCTCAATTTGTTCATTGTAACCACCTAATTGCCCATTCATTTATGACAATATTAAATATGTGAATTGTGTTTTATAATTGACTCTTTATTGAATAACAGTAAAATCATAATGAACTCCAATAGGACAAGTCTTGATATTCCAGAGGGTGGGGAGGTGATTTCCCTCCCAGTCGTTTGTAATAAGGCAATTTAGTTCAAGTGACTTTGAGCTAATTCCATGTTTGCACTTAGTGCTCACTCCATGAATGAAAGTTTTTGCTCCAGATCTTTGCCAACAAAGTTTACCATTGTTACAATCAAAACTTTGCTGGTGGTTTTTCAAACAGTGATTCTTCCTTTATTTATTCCTCTCTTTGGCCCCATAAATGTCTCCATTCCTCCTAGCCCTTCATTTATTTGTTATTTACTGAAGGAAGAAGTGGATGAGGTAAATGTTGTGAGGTAGGTTCAGTTGCATCTGAGGTGAGCCACCTTTCCTTACTCCTGCCTATTCAGCCTAGTAATTCATTGCCTTTTGCTAGCTTGGAGACCAAGGCCTGAAGCCCGTCACAACCTGAGATAGTATATGGGGAGTCGATAGCCGAGTGGTATTATCGCTTGACTATTAATCCAGAAATTCAACTAATGTTATTGGGGCACGGGTTCAAATCCTGCCACTACAGTTGGTGGAATTTGAATCCAACAAAAAAAATCTGAAATTAAGAATCTACTGGTAACCATGAAACCATTGTTGATTGTCAGAAAAACCCATCTGGTTCACTAATATCCTTTAGGGAAGGAAATCTGCTGTCTTTGCCTGGTCTGGCCTCCATGTAACTCCAGAGACACAGCAATGTGGTTGACTCTAAACTGCCCTCAGGCAACTAAGGATGGGTAATAAATGCTGACCAGCCAGCAACGTCCATGTCCCAATAATAAATATGAAGAGAAAGATATATTCTTCATTGACCAGGGAGTCAAGGGTAAAAGAGGGCAGACAGGAGAGTGGAGTTGAGACCGCAATAGTGAAATTTGAATTCAATAAAAATATAGAATTAAAAGTCAAATGACCATGAAACCATTGTCATTAAAAAAAACATTCTGATTCACAAATCTCCTTTAGGGAAGGAAATCTGCTGTCCTTACCTGATCTAGTCTGCAGTGGTTGATTCTTAACTGCCCTCTGGAGTGGCCTGGCAAGTTGTATCAAACAAAGATTCAAGAAGAAGGTCCATTTTCATAGGTCAACTAAGAATGGACAATCAATGCTGGCCTTGTCAGTGGTGACTACTTCCTCAGAATTTTTTTTTGACAATTCTATGAGCCTAGACTCAGTTGTGCCAGCTGAGTTGCTTTTGTCAACTGCTCTTCATATAGGGGCAGAGACCTTTTGTGATTGGGTTGAAGATGGCCTGCAGACAACCTCTGTCAATGGCAGCAAGGGCCTCCACCACACAAGGCTTATTCAAAGATTAGAGCGTAGGATGCTGCATGATCTATAACTTTGCTAGCCAGAGAGCAGATGATGGAAGAAACTATACAGCTAGGGACACAGTGCAGAAATACATTGGTAATCAGCTGGAAGATCTGGATCTGAAATGCAACAGATTCAATAGTAATTCCCCAGAGGCAATTGGACACACACTTGTATGGTTCTGGGGAAAGAGCAGGAGTGTGGGACTAATTGGATGACATTTATCAAAGAGCTGACACAGATATGATGGGCTGAATAGCCACCTTCTTTGCTATGAAGATATTCCGGCTGAATAAGGTAGCCAACAATTCTGGAACTATCAAGTAAAAGCAAACTACTGCAGATGCTGGAAATCTGAAATATAAACAGAAAATGCTGGTTAAACCCAGCAGGCAGGCAGAACAACATCTGTGGAGAGAGAAACACAATTAATGTTTTGAATCCATTTGATTCTTCTACAGAACTTCTATCTGGGTTGCCTGAATTCAAAACATTAACTGTATTTCTCTCTCCACAGATGCCGTCAGACCTGCTTTTTATTAAAATCTACAGTGTTTAATCTACAATTTCTACAAATCAACAGTTTCCTACAGTGCAGGCAATTTGGCTTATTGAGTCTGCACCTACATTCCGACAAAGCATCTTATCAATTCCATCCCCCTGCCCTATCTTAGTAATCCCACATATTTACCCTGCCTAATCCACACACCTTTGGACACTAAGGGGCAATTTAGCATGGCCAATCCACCTAACCTGCATATTTTTGGACTCTGGGAGGAAACTGGAGCACCTGAAGGAAACCCACATAGACATGGGGAGAATGTGCAAACTCCACACAGTCACCCAAGGCTAGAATCGAACCCAGGTCCCTGGCACTGTGAGGCAGCAGTGCTAACCATTGTCCCACCGTGCTGCCCTATCCAGGACCATCATGTCTCTGAACTAAAGACGAATCTCTGGACACAACCCAAGAGAAAATCATTTAGGAATTAAAATAATTGTGAGTTTTATTCATTGAACACTCATTTACTAGTTATAAAAAATGATGGAGATTGGAAAAATTGCCATTTAATTGACAGTCAAAAATTAACTGTCTTGGAGGAAACCCACGCAGGTAAGGAGGGGTTTGTTGGGTTTTCAATTGGTATGGGAAGGTCGTGTGCAGTGAGAATGGATCAATCAGGTGTCTAATGGTGGCCTAAGGAGCAAACTGTTGGAGGCAAGGTGATGAAACCTCCCAAAATAAATATATTTAACCAGAATTGCCAATCCTATTGTGGAAGGAACACAACAGGCAAAAGAACGATTGTTACAACCCTGTGAGAAGGAACAAACTGGCTCCCCTTTATCCAGCTCCTCAGTTCCTGCCAGAAAGGTTTTGACATTTAAATTTACGACAGGATTAGTATCCCTGTGTACAGTTCTAAGAATAGTGACAAAATAAGATCAGAAAATGCTGGAAAAGCTCAGCAGGTCTGGCAGCTCCTGTAAACAGAGAAACATGACTGAAGAGTCATATGGACTCGAAATGTTAACTCTGTTTCTCTGTAGATGTAACCGGACCCGCTGGGATTTTCCAGTATTGTCTGTTTCATTTCAGATTCCCAGCAATATTTTGCTTTTCTTTTAGCAGTTTAGTTTGTGGCACGGAAATAGTAACATGCTTTCCTCTTGGTTAAAGATGTGCGGGTTAGGTTGATTGGCCATGCTAAAAAATTGCCCTTAATGTCCTGAGATGCGTAGGTTAGAGGGATTAGTGGATAAATATGTAGGGATATGGGGTTGGAGCCTGGGTGGGATTGTGGTCAGTGCAGACTCGATGGGCCGAATGGCCTGTTTCTGTGCTATGATTCTATGATTAAAATCTCAGACAATGGCATTCAACAAGAGCACAGGACTTAGCTGCCCAATGTTATTAAGAACTGCACTTCATCGAGAGGAAATGCGCATGTATCATAGAATCCCTACAATGCATTAGGCCCATTGAGTCTGCACCAATCCTCCAACAGAGATTTTTACCCAGGCCTATTCCCATAACCCCACATACTTACCCGACTAATCCCCTAACCTACACATCTTGGGACACCAATGGGCAATTTAGCCCAGCCATTCATCTAACCTACACATCTTTGTACTCAAATACAAAATGCCATACATCTGGATTTATCATGGCTAATCCAACTAACTTGCACACTAAGGGGCAAGTTAGCATGGCCAATCCACCTAATCTGCACATCTATGGACTGTGGGAGGAAACCAGAGCACCCAGAGGAAACCTACAGTCAGCCAAACCCGGAATTGAACCCAGGTTCCTGGCACTGTCAGGCAGCAGTGCTAACCACTGTGCCACCATGCTGCCTATATCTGGACTATTTGTATTCACAGATCTCAAGCCCTCACTTTACACAAAATAATAGCAACCTCTCACATTATACACATTCAAAACAAGTCAACTTACTTTATTGAGTGCCCATTATTTGCAACCTAGGATATTACTGAGGCAGCACTGAATAGTCCAAGGTGTCATTCACCTAATGAGAAGCTAAACCGAGGATTTGTCTCCTTGCTCAGAGGGGAGTCCAGAAATGTTTTCAAGATCCCATTAAATATCTCAGAGAAAAGTAATAAGTGCATTAGTTGACATTCATCCTTTTTGCAGTCCTATCAAATAACAGATTAACTCATTTTCCATCCAACTGCTACTTGCGGGATTTTGCTGACACAGACTGCCTTTCACATTTGCCTCTGCTAAACAAACACAACAATTCCAGATTTCTTCATTATGCATGTAAAATTTTGTTCAAAGTGTGTGAACATGATTTGTAAAAGTATAAATCTTTAAAATCTAAAACTACTTACTGCCATTTTCCAATTCAGTAATTCCCCAAATTCTGTTTCTCCTGTTTCTGTTCCATTATTTTATCTCTCTTTTTCTCACTCAAAACTAGCCATTTGACACACACTTTCATTCTAGAGTCCTCACTCTTTCTCTGTCACTCTTTCTGGAACTTCTTCAACCTGTCTCGCTCTTTCCCTCTCATCTCCCAATATTTCTATTTAACTTTTACACACATTGTTTAATTAATCTTCTCATTTTTCCCACGTCTCTTTTGTTAGAAGCATAAACATATCACAAAATATCAAGTAACATGTACTTGGTTAAAGGCTCTCACCAACTTTTACAGATGCATCTTTCTGGTTGTATCACAGCTTGGCATGGCTCCTGCTCTGCCCAAGACCACATGAAACTACAAAAGGTCATGAATGTAGCCCAATCTATCACGCAAACCAACCTCCCATCCATTGACTTGGTCTACATTTCCCGCTGCCTTGGCAAAGCAGTCAGTATAATTAAGGACCACACGCACCCTGGGCACACTCTCTTTCACCTTCTTCCGTCAGGAAAAAGATACAAAAGTCTGAGATACCAGCCAACCAACTCAAGAACAGCTTCTTCCCTGCTGCTGTTAGATTTTAGAGTGGACCTACCTCGCACTAAGTTGATGTTTCTCTACACCTAGCTAGGACTGTAACTCTACATTCTGCACTCTCTCGTTTCCTTCTGTATGAATGGTATGCTTCATTTGTATTTTGAACACATTCATTGTATTGAGCAGATACTTGGCTCCCTATTTTCAGCATTGGGAAAAAGTTATCTGGTTCCCAGATAACTGATGAAGCAATAATTCTGATGAAGCAATAATTCTGGTTCGATGGAGTAAAAAAACTATAGAGGGGAAGCAAGGGCATATTGCTAATGCCATTTAATTGATTGAGGCCCAGGCTAATGCTCTGGAGAGACTACTTCAATTCCCATCATGAGAAATGTGGAATTTAAAATCAATTAATAAATTTTTTTTTAAATTCATTCATGGGATATTGTCGTTGCTGACCAGCCAGCCATTTATTGCCGATCCCTAGTTGCCCAAGGGCAGCTGAGAGTCAACCACATTGAAAATATCTAGAATTGACAGCTGGTCTAGTAATGGTGACCATGGAACTACCATCGATTGTTATAAAGTCGCATCTGATTCACTGATGTCCTTTAGGGAGAGAAATCTGCCCTCCTTACCTGGTCTGGCCTACATTTCATTCCAGAGTCATGGTAATGTGGTTGACTCTTAACTGCCCCCTGAAGTGGTCTAGCAAGACAATCAGTCCAAGGGCAATTGGAGCTGGCTTTGCCAGTAATGTCAACATCCCATGAAGGATTAAAAAAAACAATAAACATACAGACAAATCTCTCATGAAAGTTCACGCTTCCTCTATGATTGATTTAGGATCCCAAATCCAAGAAGTATGTCAGGTTGACTTACACTGAGCAGGCTTAGTGACAGAGAAAAATTCAAAATCCTTGTGGGATTGATCTTGTAGATAGTCACTCTTTTTCACTTTGATAAGTCACCAGACATCACGAGGTGATCTCGTTTGCAGTGGTGTGATGGAGCGCAGGAGCAGTGAAGTGACAGTGCATGATGCCATTGGGGAATGGTACTAGGTGAGTTGCTCATCTGAAGAGCTAGAGCAGACACGATGGGCCAAGTGGCCTCCTTCTGCATCATAACAATTCTGCGATTCTGTGGTTTTGCGCAACTCAGGAGGCAATTGGGCGGCACAGTGGTTAGCACTGCCACCTCACAGCACCAGGGGCCCGCGTTCGATTCCTGGCTTAGGTCACTGTCTATGTGGAGTTTGCATATTCTCCCCATGTCTGTGCGGGTTTCACCTGGGTGCTCAAGTTTCCTCCCACAGTCCAAAGATGTGCTGGTTAGATGCACTGGCCATGCTAAATTCTCCCCCAGTGTAACCGAACAGAGGTTAGAGTGTGGCGATAGGGGAATTTCACAGTAACTTCATTGCAGTGTTAATGTAAGCCTACTTGTGACACTATTAAATAAACTTTAATTTACTTTATGTGCCTCCAATTGCACAGAGCAATCTTGGTACTGATACAAAGATGTCAGATGGTACAAAGATGATACAAAGAGTGAGTCACAGACAGTTCACCCATTGTACATCTGCCAGTCTCCAGCCCTTTTCGAGATTACGTGAGGTCACCGTATTTGGTTAATTTTCTGGCAATCGAGATGAGCCTCCCTCCACACACCGGACACCAAGGTCAACCTTTTATCATTGCTAGAGTTAATTCATCATAATTAATGGGATGAAAAATTATGCAAAGAGCTGTTTTACTTCAATATTTAATATTATACGACACATAAGTGCTGATCGATATTGCGAAGAAAGGCTCTCATGTGAGATATGTGCTTACTTAGACAGCGGGTGGAATTTGCAACATCTTCACATCCATTTTGCAGCGGGAAATTGCTGTAAAATCGGGTGTAAAACAGCAAGGGCAAATGGCTTCTGTTTTTGCACCTGTCGCGATTTTAAGACACCCTCATTTCCAGTACGGTCGTCCTCTCGCCAGAAATGGGTGAGAGGCTGGTTAATTAACTTTAAATTTACTTAAATATTGATTTCAATGTGTTTAGTGAGCCTGGCACTCAATCTTCTGGGTTCACTTGCCTTTATGGCCTCGCTGGGAGAGGTTCTCTCCAATGAAGAAAACAGCCGCTCTCCAGGAACAGGAAATAGTCATGTTGGCTTTGTCGGTGGAACCGGGGGCCATTCAGGGTCCCCTGGGGAGGCTGAGTGCAAGGTGGGTGTGCCCCTTTGACAGTGCCAGACTGGCAGTGCCACTCTGGGCCAGCCTGGCACGTGGACAATGCCAGGATGGGGCCAATGGGGGGGGTGTTGTACCGGGTGGGTGGGGGGGGGGTAACCCACTGCCACTCTGCCTGCGATCAGTGGGGGAGGCAATGGAGGGGTGTGATCTGTTGGGTGGCGGGAGCATGGCGGGGGCTGCCACTTGGGTTCTGTGCCCCTTCAATTGCGGAGAGAGGGGTTGCTGCTTCTGGCTGCCTGTAATAGCAGGGGCCTAACAGCTCTCTCTCTCTCTCTGTTAGACACTGCTACTGTTAATGCGCATGTGCAGCATCAGAGGTCTGCACGTGTGCACTACGTCCCTCTACAGGCTGTCTGTCAAGTTAAGCCCCCGACCCCCACCACTCTCTAAACACACACACACACACACACACACACACACACACACACACACACACACACACACACACACACACACACACACACACACACACACCGCTTCACTGGTTAGAAACTGACTAGCCCATCTTTTTACAAACAGAGTGCGTAAGATTGGGCGTGAAAACTCGCCCAGAAAACAGTTCTGGAACTCTCCCATTTTCAGACTAGCTGAACACTTAGAAAAAAATCTCGTAAAATTCCACCCATTGTATTCAGATTCCAAGCTTCTATCCTGTCAGACACAAAGCATCCAGCAATATTGAATAGACCTTTTATTTCAGCCCGAGTTTAGGAGGAAGAATCGATTCCAGTGATGAGATCCACTTGCGTAAGAGAGTCTCTGCAAATGTGGTGTTCCCATAAACTCTGAATGGATTCTCCTATGAATACTCCCCAAACCTGCCTGTTGTGTTTTGCCTCAGTTTCCATAAATGTTGGGCTGCCTGTTTCAAAATAGGCCAGAGAGTTCGACTGGATTGGGGGGAAGTGGTAATGATACTGGTCATCTTTTCCAGCAATAACTTGTTTGCAATCATTCACTGGTAAATCTGTTGTCCAATTTCGTCAGACACTACAGGAAAAGCAGAAGTGGTATCAAAAGCCTAGTACACAATTTCAAAAGGTTCTCAGGTGATTCTTGCATAGTTTCTTCACTGTGTCGCAACCACCTTTTCACCCACACATGCCTTTTGCTGAGGGGTTGCTTTTCTTTAACCCTAACGACCTCTTCCCCCCACCTCTCCACCCCACGCAAGGGCACAAAAAGTTTCCAATGGCACTCCTGGATCTTTGCTTTTTGGGTAAAAATAAAAGCCATTTTCTATTTTACACAGTAACATAGAAAATAGGAGTAGGAGGAAGCCATTTGGTCCGTCGTGTCTGCTCCACATTAGTTTTGATCTTGGCTGATCATCCAACTCAATAGCCTGATTCCGCCTTCCTCCATATCCAGGATCAGGCTAATGGATTACAACAGTAACCACAGCTTCCTTGGTTATAAAATGCTTCGGGACATCCAGAGATTTTTTTCACCACAAGCGTCACAATGTCTGTTGCTTGTGAATGTCCCGAATGCCCTGACCATTTATTCAACGTGGCACTCCAGCCTGGCACTGCGGGCAATATTAACATTAGCCAAATAGCTGTGCAAAGGTACATCAAACATATTATAGTTGCAGGGGTTGCACAGTGGCACAGTAGTTAGCATTGCTGCCTCACAGCTCCAGGGACCAGGGTTCAATTCTGACTTTAGGTGACTGTCTGTATGGGGTCTGCACATTCTTCCCATGTCTGTGTGGGTTTCCTATGGGTGCTCCGGTTTCCTCCCACAGTCCAAAAGTGTGCAAGTTAGATGGATTGGCCATGCTGAATTGCCCCTTGGTGTTGCAAGATTTGTAGGTTAGGGGGATTAGCGGGGTAAATATGTGGGGTTTCAGGGATAAGGCCCGGCTCAGATACTCTGTCAGAAAGTCGGTGCAGACTCAATGGGCCAAATGCCTCCTCCTGCACTGTAGGGATTCTATGATTCTGTGACTAGAGCCAGCCAACCCATGGGCAACTGATAGCAAGACAATGAAGTCGCCATTCACAGGCCTTTCTCACTACACATCAATCGTATTGTTACATTGGAGAGTCACTTTCACATCTTGCCAAGAACCATGTTTACATGCATGACAAAAGCCTTCATTTTAATGAAATCCAATTGTTGCAATTTCATGCCAGTTGCTTCTGAGCCACCATGTTTGAGTGTTGATATGTGTAGTGGAACTCACACTGCTGGAGGCACCATCTGACTGGGAAGAGGGTGTGAGGTGGCTGTTTCAGTTTGAATCATTCTGGCCCAGTCTTGTTTTGAGCAAAAAAAAAGAGTCTTTCGATGATGCCTGGCCCTTTAAGTTGCCGCAGGTGTTCATGTGGATGAATTCCCAGTGATTAATCATTTCCAGTACCTGCAACTCACTCATTTCAATTCCACTGAACTGGCCCCAGAAAATCTGAAGTTGGGGGAGGAGGGGGGGTGGGGGTGGGTGCTTACGGGGGAGAGGGGGAAGTGGGCGGAGGTCACTGTAAGATCACTGTGCTTGGGTAGTGGTGGATGGTGGGATGGGGTCAGTTGCATTTGTGCCACTGGGCAGCATCCAAGCTCACGTGTCTGTAATCTAAATAGCTTAGTGTGCCCCAGTCTATTAGGTCTATTAATGTCGCCTTGAAATAGTAACTGTATTATTGGCTGAGCATCAGATGGAAAGTATGAAAAGATGCCTTGTACTTGTGCATGATCAGCTTGCAGCGGGTCTGCACGGACAGATAGCAAATGGCTTGGAAAAGATAAATCTGGATCACTGCTTCAAGTTAATCCAGGACTGTGAAACAAGAGGTCACATTTCAGATTAACATGCGGAAATATGAGCCCGATGTCAAACGTTTATCCTTCCACCGTGATCACGTATAGCGTGGACAGCTGGGTAGCGTAGAAAAGAAACCAATTGTTTTGATACTGCGAAGGATGCTTAGTAATTTCTTTCACAGATGAATAAACTATGACAACCTCCTTCGCTCACATTTACCTTGCTAACTTTGATGGTGCTATGCCAACCTAGAATAACAGAAGTAGGTGATACGGCACAGTGGGCAACACAGTGGCACAGTGGTTAGCATCGCTGCCTCACAACACCAGGGACCTGGGTTCAATTCTGGCCTCAGGTCACTGTCCATGTGGAGTCTGCACATTCCCCCCATGTCTGCATGGGCTTCCTCCCACAATCCAAAGGTGTGCGAGTTAGATGGATTGGCCATGCTAAACTGCCCCTTAGTGTACCAAGATGTGTAGGTTAAAGTGGGTTAGTCATGGTAAATGTGTGGGATTATGGGGATAGAAAGCGTGGAGGGCCTGGGCAAGTTAATCTGTCAGAGAGTCAGTGTAGACTCAATGGGCGGAATGGCCTCTTCTGCATTTTATATTCGATATGACTAGTTTCTGCTTAACGGTTTTGTCATGTTGACCAATTCTAAGCAGAGCTCTGTTATGAGATCAGCAGCTCTATGCAAAGACATTTCCACCTGGGTAAACTGGGGGAAGGCCCAGGCTATTTATCAGCTTGCTGCACTTTGGGCTGAATTTTCTGGCCCTTCCCACAGGCGGGATCTTCCGGTCCTGCAAATGGCGATCCCCTCCCCCCACTGTGGAGGTTGGAGGGAGGGGTAGCGGAATGTACCGCCTGTATTTTTTCTTGTGCGTAAGGCTTATGGGTGTTTCTATAAGCAGGCGTGTAAACAATGAACTGAAATCTGCACCTATTACCTTCTGCTGAACTAGATTAATGTAGACCTGATTAGTAATGAACCTTCACTGTAATCAGGGTGTACATTCACTATATTGTTTTTCAGAACATTAATCAAAGAATAGAAGCAAGAGTTGGCTGTAAGGCCCTGGAGCCTGCTCCGCATTTAATAAAGATCATGGTTTATCTTCAACTTCAACTCAATCTTACTGCTCATTTCCCAGGTCTCTTGATTCCTTTCAGATCCAAAAATCTAACGAACTAGGCCTCAGATTTACTCAATGACTAAGCAACCATAGCTCCTTGGGTTAAAAAATTTTTCAGGTTCACAACCATTTCAGTGAAGAAATTTCTCATCATTTCTGTGCCAAATGACACTGCTCTAACACTATGCCCTCTTGTTCTAGTCTGCCCAGTCAAGGGACACAGTTATTCAGTAACTACCATTTCTTAAACCCTACAGGATCCTGTATTTCAATGAGCTCACCTTTCATTCTTCAACCTCCAGAGACTAAGGGCACATTCCAATCAATCTCTCTGCTTAGGAATCAATCTCTAATCCCAGGAGTCAATCTCGTGAACTGTCATTGCATTGCCCCAAAAGCAAATAAATCCTTCCTTAGGCACTAAATGTTATAGAGATGGAAACTGTAAATAATATGCTATGGGAAGAATTTCAAGGGTGATAATGTTTGGGCGGCATGGTGGCATAGTGATTAGCACTGCTGCCTCACTGCACTAGGATCCCAGGTTCAATTCTGATCTCAGGTCACTGTCCATGTGAAGTTTGCACTTTCTCCCCGTGTCTGTGTGGGTTTCCTCTGGGCACTCCAGTTTCCTCCCACAGTCCAAAGATGTTAGGTTAGGACATTGGCCATGCTAAATTGACCCTACTGTCAGGGGGATTAGCAGGGTAAATTTGTGGGGTTATGGAAATAGGACCTGGTGGGATGTGGTCAGTACAGACTTGGTGGGCCGAATGGCCTCCTATACTGTAGGGATTCTATGATTCTGTTAGGCACTCACCATCCTGAGAGTCAATGCGTAACACGCTACTGCAGACTCTTGGATGCCCGTTGCCAATTAACGCTCCCTTGAGCATTGATTAGCAATGGGGGAGACTTCTGTTCACCCTTGGAAGGAACCTCTGTCTGTGGGAGATTGGCCAACAGCTTTCCAACCCATCCAGGCACAGCACTGCAGTGGCCAGAAGAAGTACTGTAGTACTCTGCCTGGGTCTAAGCCTCAGGACTTTCACAAATGTAAGTCCTAGGAGACCTGGGACTGAGAGTATGGGATGCCTGGGTGGGATGGCTGGAGGGGAAACTCAGGAGTGGGTGGTTGTGATGTCAGAGGATAGGCTAATGGGAAGGGAGAGTCAGAGTTTCAAGATCCTGGATGGCACTCCAAATCTGAAGGGCCTTCAAATTGTGGCAACCCCACCGGAGATGGAGAAAAATTTATTTCTCTGTTTCCTACCCTACCTGCACTTGCTCCTGTCAGCCAAAAATGTGAGGCTGCGTAGGAAAGCCCCTCAAAGTGGTCTTTAAGTGGCCACTTAATGGGTCTTAATAGGTGAATGAGGCCTGGCCACCCAACTGTGAAAGTGCACAGGATCAGAGTGGGCAAGACCCCAAGGAGAATCCTGTGCAATTTCACATTCCCCCGCTAATGCTTCCCCGCCCCCCATCTCAGAACCCACCTTGGGGTGAGCATTAAATTCTGCCCTATGTGTGGTCTCACACAGACCCTGTTCAATTGTAGCAAGGATTCCTTTTTTTTAAAACTTTTTTTTTTACTACATCCTTAAAGTTACAAAGCTCAGAGTGGACCAGGCAAAACCCAAACCCATTCCTTGCTTGCTCCAATAACCAAATTCAAAATCCAATGGAATCCAATTCAAGATCCCCACAGGGGAGACAAACAAGATCCAAGTTGACAAGATAAGGCGCTGCACCCCATCTTGGGCTTGATCTGACGCTCTTAGCCAAAAGGCAAGAAGCTTCCTTCCTCTTGTCTTCCAACTTCTTAGATTAAAGGCCAGAATACAATTTGCCTTCCTAATTACTTGGTGTAACCTGCACGTTATCTTGTGTTTCTTGTACAAGGATATCTGGTCCCTCTGAACACCAATGTTTAACAGTCTGTTACCATTTTAAACAAACAAATTCCATTTTCTATCCTTCTTGCCTCATATTTCCCCAAATTAAGCTCCATCTACCTTTCTGAGAACAATGTAACTGTAAACCAGGTGGCTAAATCAGTACCCCTTGTTTGACACTTCTGTTTAAAGTCAAAATGTTGGCCTGTGTGTATGTGTGAGTTGGTGCAGGGCTGTAAGAGATTTTCAGCTGTTTGCGTCTGCATTACTTTCTTGGTAAACAACCTTCGGCTTTTTCCGATCTTGTCTTCCAGTCTTCCTTCACACACAACCCAAATAGTGGTGAAAACAAATCTGCTTCACTGAGACACGTTGTGCACAAGGCGATCAGTCTGAGGGAGTGTGGGAACACGCTGTGATAACTTCCAATGCTTTCAGAGCAATCACATGCTTGCTGTCTAACTAACTTTGGCAACCTTGCTCTTTTAGGATTGCCAACTCTGATTAAGCATATCCCTGGAGCTTTCATCACAAGGCTTGCCCCCACACTCCAGCCATTAGTTGGCCAACTCATCCATTCTTGTGACATACTGCCTTCCTACTAAATTGGAAAGCAAAAAGATTCATTACCCAATTGGATAATACTTGACTGTCAGCCATACAATCTTTATTTCCATCTTTTCAATATTTTTATGTCTACAGAGAAATACATTTTACAACAATGATGAGCGCATCAGCAAACACAGGGGTGATGGATTTATGGTATTTTGTGTGAGGGTGACATGGTGGCACAGTGGTTAGCAGTGTTGCCTCACAGTGCCAGAGACTCAGGTTCAATTCTAGCTTTGGATAACTGTCTGTGTGGAGTTTGCAATTGTTCCCTGTTTCTGTGTAGGTTTCCTCTGGGTGCTCTAGTTTCCTCCCACAGTCCAAAGATGTGCAGAAGAGGCTGATTGGCCATGCTAAATTATCCTTTAGTGTTCCAAGATGGTTAGGTTAGAATTAATGGGGTAAATATGCGAGGTTACAGGGATAGGGCCTGGGTAAGATGCTCTGTCAGAGAGATGGTGCAGAACTGATGGGCCGAATGGTCTCCTTCTGCACCGTTGTTTATTTATTAGTGTCACAAGTAGGCTTATATTAACACTACAATGAAGTTACTGTGAAATTCCCCTAGTCGCCACACTTCGGCACCTGTTGGGGTACACTGAAAGAGAATTTTGCATGGCTAATGCACCTAACTAGCACGTCTTTCAGACTGTGGGAGGAAACCGGACCACCCAGAGGAAATCCACGCAGACACAGGGAGAACGTGCAAACTCTACATAGACAGCGACCCAAGCCGGGAATCGAACCTGGGTCCCTGGCATTGTGAGGCAGCAGTGCAAACCCACTGTGCCACTGTAGGGATTCAATGATTCTAAAGGGTAGAGATGTGGGAGGCTGCGTAGGACTACATCAGAATCGCCAAGTCTGGTTAGAAATTACATCTTTCTGAGAGGCTAAAAGGAGAAATGGGGCGAGAAATGTTTGTCACTAATCATGGCAAATAGGTTTTATGCCAATCCTCGGTCCACTGCTTCAGTGGAGCCAATTATTTCAAATGGGTCTGTATAACAGATGAAACATGCTTGAACATCTGCCAGTGAGATTGTCAATTTGTCTTCGATTACACCATCCCTAGTTCAACAAGGTAGGAACATTCTCTCTTACATTGAACCTCATCAGGATGGATGGTGATATGTGCATTAAATAACTGATCCTTTCAAAGAAGAGGAATGATGACTAGAATACATTTTCCAATGACCTGAACAGAATTGAAAGGTACCATCAGATTTAGGTTGGGAAGGTAATGCAAACCTGGGCAGAATTACTGGCAATTTCTCAACCACAAGAATCAGTGATGCCAAGATAATTAGTATTCTGTCACGATTACAATTTATGAAACCCGCATCACAAATATTTCATAAAATCATAGAATCCCTACAGTGCAAAAGGAGGCCATTTGACCCATCAAGTCTGCACTGACAACAATTCCACACAGTCCCTATCCGTGTAATCGCTGCTAGCCCCCCTGACACTAAGGGGCAATTTGGCCTGGCCAATCAACCTAATCCACACATCTTTGGACTGTGCAAGGAAACTGGAGCACATGGAGGAAACCCACGCAGACACAGGCAAACTCCACAGTTACCCGAGGCTGGAATTGAACCTGATGCTGTAAAGCAGCAGTGCTAACACTGTGCCGTCTCTGAGCTAAATGTGAGCTCTGTTTAAGTGGTTAGGCTTTATATTGTAACCTGATTGGATCAATTCCGTGAGCAGTATTGCATCTTCCTTCCCGAGTTTGGAAGTCGTTTAACAATAAAAACATTAACTTGATTTTCCTTACTTCTTAAACATTAATCATTTCCAAGTGATCAGCCGGGCTAGAAAGTCTTGCTGGTGATCTCCCTGTGTCCCAACACCATTTACATTTCATGATTGTGATTTAAAGTGGCCACACTCTCATGGTGCTGCCTGATGTGTTTTGAAGCCAGTTGTATTTTTGGTCAGTTGTTGTTTCAGGTCCTTCTTCTAAAAATGGAGCAACGTATCAAAAGTATATCCTGCTGCAGCCTGCTTGCTCTGCAGAGATAATAAAAAAGGGACTCATTTCACATGTAAAATCAGGAAGTCCAATGTTAAAAATGTTGTCCGCTTCGTAAGATATCAGATCCACCGCAATGATATTTTTAAAATCAGTCATCCCCGACTGAGTGTTGCAGACTGGCATATTCCAAAGTCCAGGACTATTTGCTGGGCCATAGAGGGTAGCACAGTGGCATACTGCTGCCTCTCAGCACCAGGGACCCAGATCCGATTCCCGGCTTGGGTCACTGTCTGTCCGGAATCTGCACGTTCTTCCCAACTCTGCATGGAGTTCCTCCCACAGTCCAAAAGACGTGCTGGTTCGGTGCATTGGCCATGCTAAATTCTCCCTCAATGTACCTGAACGGAGGATGGCACGGTGGTTAGCACTGCTGCCTCACAGCACCAGGGACATAGGTTCAGTTCCAGCCTCTGGTAACTGTAGAGTCTGCTCGTGTCTGCGTGGGTTCCCTCCACATGCTCCAGTTTCCTTCCGTAGGAGACAGACTGTGGCAATTAGGGAATTTTCACAGCAGCTTCATTTCAGTGTTAATGTAAGCCTACTTGTGACTAATAAATAAACTCTGAACTAAAGCTTGGGCAGCTGCTGCGGAGGTGCAGCCGGGGAAGGTTGCTGTCTGAGACCTTTCAGCCACACAAACTGAGGGAAGGGGATCCCCCTCAGGCCCAATGACTCACTGTGTGTATACAGTAAATATTACACATATCTCAACTGTACTAAAGCACCGACCATAAGACATAAGTGCAGAATTAGGCCACTCAGCCCATCAAGTCTGCTCCGCCATTCAATCATGGCTGATATTTTTCTCATCCCCATTCTCCTGCCTTTTCTCCATAACCACTGATCCCCTTATTAATCAAGAACCCATCTATCTCAGAATGCAACTTTTTCTATGTGGACAATCTTTAAAGAAACTTTGCAACATTTGTAAGAACATTGTAAAATGTCTGAAACGTTTCCTTTACTGTATAGAAGCATCTCAGAACATCACTTGATGTTTGTAAAAGAACCTTTGAGCGGCATGGTTATAGAGTGGTTAGCACTGCTGCCTCACAGTGCCGGGGATCCAGATTTAATTCCTGGCTTGGGCGACTGTCTGTGTGGAGGTTGCACATTCTCCCCATGTCTACGTGGGTTTCTTCCAGATGCTCTGGTTTCCTTCCACTGTCCAAAAGTGTGCAGGTTAGGTTGATTAACTATGCTAAATTGCTCCTTAGTGTTAGAGGGATGTCACGGGGATTAGTGGGGTAAATATGTGGGGTTACGGGGATAGGCTTGAGTGGGATTGTTGTTGGTACAGGCTTGATGGGTCGAATAGCCTCATTCTGCACTGAAAGGATTCTGTGGTTCTATTCTAACCTGAATATTATTGCTTTTTGTGTGATGGTCATTTTGGAACGCTTGGAATGTTTTCAGAGATTTATGAATAAAGTATTAAGTGAAGTTGATCTTTCTCTACACCCTAGCTATGACTGTAACATTACATTCTGTACTCTCTTCTTTCTTATGAACTGCACGCTTTGTCTGTATAGCGCACAAGAAACAATATTTTTCACTGTGTACTAATACATATGACAATAATTAATCAAATCAAATATTTTTGGGAAAAAAAAGATTGAAATCAAGGCATTGTACTCTGGGCGATTGGCATCCCGAGGAGTTATACCAGGGAATAATCACACAGCAACAGGAAGAGAGAAGCAATTAATTTTTGGATGATTAAATTTTAATAATACTTTCTTTTCCCGAGGGAAGATTTCCTTTCCGGCTTGCCTTTTGTGGACAGAATGGTTAAGTAGGCAAGAGAAGGCAGTGGACTGTAAACATACAAATGTCAAAGTTCAAGTGAATTCAGTCAGAGGGAATGAAATATCATAGCGAATATTCATTTCAAATGGGAGCGATGCTGATAAGGTCATGAGTGTCAAACTTGAAATTTAGGCTGAGTCACAATCCGCTGATAAACCCGTTTTACAGACTCTGGTTCACAGGATTGAGCTTTGGCAAGGTGGAGCTCATACAGATTGAAGACATTACAGATTCAGTTTCATTACTGCAATGAAATCCTTCCATTGGCCTTTATTCTAAACCAAGTCCTTCAAGGGCAAGACAACCTAGTTAACACATACTTCAAGATACAGGTAAAGTCGCCACAGTCCCAGATAACCATGGGCTGTTCTCCCCATTGAGGGAGGGAGAGCTGACTGGTAGTGATTTAACCTGAGGGTCACCACACTCAGGTGAGGGGCAAGGTTGAGAAGGCAGGGCCTTCATGAATAACCTCAGTATTCAACTGACTGGATTTACAAACATTGAAAATTAACCCGACAGAAAAGTTTGCAAACAGTTCTAGGTTCACAGAAGCTCTGCAGTGTAGAAGGAAGCCATTTGACTTCCGACCACAATTCCACCTAGGCCCCATCTCCATAACCCCACATACTCACCCTGCTGGTCTCCCTGACACTAAGGGTCAATTTAGCATGGCTGATCCACCTAACCCACACATCTTTGGACTGTGGGAAGAAACTAAAGCACCCAGACACAGGCAGAACATGCAAACTCCACACAGACAGTGACCCAAGACCGGTATCAAACCAGGTCCCTGGCGCTGTAAGGCAGCAACACTAACCACTGTGCCACCATGTTGATTGTCCCAATATCTCAAGTTTAAAATTTGTGTCACCATTCATAGCCTCATCTCCTCCCTGTCTGTGTAATGTCCTCCCACCCTATAACTCATTGTATTAACTTTTCCCTATTTATTAATTCCCATTGGCTGAAAGGTTGAGAACCAGTGGACTCTGGTTTAATATGATTGGTACAAGAATGAAAGCTGTCACAAAAAAAATTTACTCAGCAGGTGGTTAGAATCTGGAATTCACTCCACAACAGGAGGCAGATTGAATCAAGGATTTCAAAAGGGAATTAGGTAAGAGGAAATATTTGTAGGGCTACAAGCAAAGGGCAAAGGAGTGGGAGCAGCTGGAATGCTTTCCCAGAACATTAAGCTTCACAAGACCTCTTTCATGCTGCATCCATTCCATTATTTTTAACTCCACAACACACTCAGACACACACACACCCCAGGCACACACATACAGTCATACACACACACACACCCAGGCGCGCACACACACACACACACACACACACACACCCAAGCATATACCCAGGCACACACGCACACATACACATGCAGGTGCGCACACACACACACACACACACACATGCAGGTACACATCAAGGCACACACAAACATACACACAACACATGCAGGCACACACAAACGCACACACACACCCACCCACCCACACACACACAATTCTCTTGCTCTGATTCTGGCTTTTTGTGAATCCCCCATCCTGACACCCCATCATTGGTTGCCATGCCTTCAGATGTTTAGGCCCTAAGAATTCCACCACTCTTTCCTCGCTCCGTTCAGGTTTCCTAATAACCATGGGCCTGGAACTCTGCACAATGATTTGCTTAATCATTCCAACAATCAATCAAATATTGGTGAAATGCATTGATGTGATTAATCAGTCAGAATGTTTATTTTAAAGAAGTCTCACTTTACTCAAGACATTCCAGTGCTGCACAGAGGGAGCGCTGAACTCAGGGGCGCCATCTATCAGGTGGAACTTTAAACCAGGATCCCATCTGCCCTCTCCCTGCAACCATGCAATGATTGGTGTGGAAGTCCTGCAGCTGGTCGGGGTAACACTTTCCTCTCAGCCAATATCACTGAGAACACACTGACTGGCCGTTTAGCTCAACATTATTTATGGGATCTTGCTGTGTACATTTTTTTTATTCATTCACCGAGACGTTGGCATCACTGGCAAGGCCAGTATTTGTTGCCCATCTCTAATTGCCCCTTGAACTGAGTGTCTCACTCAAAATGTAAATGTTGCACCATTTGTTAGCAGTTCCATCCTTCTTTCTCAATAGTTTATTTATTTTATTTATTTGAATCATCAAATCCCTGCAGTGCAGGAGGAGGCCATTCGTTCCATCAATGCACCGACAATAATCCCACCCAGGCCTTATACCCATAACACCATGTATTTAACCTGCTAATCCCCTTGACACTAAGATGCAATTTAGCATGGCCAATGCACCCAACACACATTTTGTTGGAGTGTGGGAGGAAACCAGAGCACCTGGAGGAAACCTCATGGGGAGAATGTGCAGACTCCGTATAGTGACTGTGAGGCAGCAGTGCTAACAACTGTGCCACTGTAGTGCATTAGCTCCTTTCATTTACCTTAATTAGCAGTGGTCAATAGCTAATCCTTGAGATTATTGCTTCTCTGATCTATATGGCAGGGTATTCCGGCCTTCAGTTTTTTAAAGTAAAGTTTATTTATTAGTGTCACAAGTAGGCTTACATTAACATTGCAATGAGGTTACTGTGAAAATCCTCTAGTCGCCACACTCTGGATACACTGAGGGCAAATTTAGCACGGCCAATGCATCTAATCAGCATGTCTTTGGACTGTGCGAGGAAAGCGGAGCACCTAGAAGAAACCTGCACAGACATGGGGGAAATTTGCAAACTCCACACCAACAATGACCCAAGCTGGGAATTGAATCCAGGTCCCTGGCACTATGAGGCAGCAGTGCTAACTATTGTGCCAGCCCCACAGTGACAGCTGATTTAATGATTAAAACAATTCTTCAAAGCATCGAAACAACTTGATTTTCAGCGTGCTTTGCTGCACCATCCTTTGACGGTTACATTCAGATATAAACGACAATGAGTTTTATCTGCTTTCCATTCTTGTTGTCCAGTGATGCACACAGAACCCAGAACAAAGCATCCCAAGTGCTGCTTTATTCAAGCTTCAGCATAGCATTAGAATTGACACATAAAGTCCCATGTACTTGTCGACAGCTGTTACCGTTACTATTCTGAGCTGAAATATCTGGTGACCATAATCCTAGTTTGTGCAATGGGGAATGAATTTGGGGACTCCGACAAAACTGACAACCACATTCCCTCCTGCATCGACTGAGAATTTCTAAAAGAAAATGTCACTTGACTTCTTGTAAATGATTTCTGCTGGAAATTCCATCTGCTCCACAGGCTCCATACTCAACGACACACAAAGCATCTGTCATGGAAACATGTTCAACCCATCTGCTGTCAACACCACTCGCACCAATACACTGTTGGATTTCTCTTAACGTTACTTAACGAACGTGTGTGCTTGCTGAAGTGACAGATGACGTTAGGGTCCTTTCCCCTTTTGGGAGTCCAGTCTCAAAATCATTCCCATATCGGATGGGGAGTGAAAGTGGGACCCAGCAGCCCCACGCCATGTGCTGAAGTTTTTTTAAAAAGTCATTTAATATTGTCACAAGTAGGCTTGCATTAACACTGCAATGACGTCACTGCGAAAATCCTCTGGTCGCCACACTCCGGCACCCGTTCGGGTACTCTGAGGGAGAATTTAGCATTGGCCAATGCACCCTAACCAGTATATCTATTGGACTGTGGGAGGAAACCGGCGCAGACACAGGGAGAACGTGCAGTCTCCGCACAGACAGTAACCCAAGCCAGGAATTGAACCCATATCCTTGCTACTATGAGGCAGCAGTGCTGACCACTGTGCCACCATGCCACCCTGTGTGAACTCTTCCATTATCCAGCTTCTTTGTGTAGGCTTGCCTCGGTTTGGCAGTATTTATGCTCAGGGTGCCATGGGTACTACAACACTTAGCAGATTAATGAGGGAGTGCGACACTGTCAGAAATGCTGTCCTTCGCATGAGGCATTGGCCAGCCATTGGCTGCCAGCAGGATCTTCCAGTCCCGTCAAAGTCTACAAGCTTTTTCATGGCTCGTCCATTCCGCTGCTGAGGAGCAATTTCAGCTGGACTGGAAAATTCTGCTGGTGGGAAGGGCTGGAAAATCCCAAACCAAAAATGGATCTCACTGGATGTGAAGTGCTTTGACCTACCCTGAGAGATGTGAGAAGGCAATTTGTAAACACAAGTTTACTTTTTTCCTTTGTGATGTGCATAACCTTCAGCTTGTTTGAACATCCCAAGTCTGGCGCATTAGAAAAGGTTATTGCTGTTATTCCATGTATGTAGGCATTTTATCATCAATCGAGGAGTAACTATTACTCGTGCTCTAGCTTGGGAAGGTGAAATAACTTTCCAGCATTGGAACTCAGGGCAATTGGAACATGGAAGGAATGGCATTGAGGAATGGGCAGAGGTAAAATGGCAGGAATCAGAATGAGAAGCAAGCAACAGTGCATGGTATGGTGGCACAATGGTTAGCATCACTGCCTCACAGCGCCAGGGACCCGGGTTCATAGTGATAGTGGATGCCTTGGTGGTTATTTTCCAAACGTCGCTGGATTCCGGGGAAGTGCCGGATGATTGGAAAACGGCTAATGTTACGCCGTTGTTTAAGAAGGGTGCCAGGCAAAAGGCGGGGAATTATAGGCCGGTTAGTTTAACGTCTGTGGTAGGTAAAATGTTAGAATCTGTCATTAAGGAGGAAATTGCAAAGCATCTTGAAGGGACTTGCTTGATAGAGCAGACGCAGCACGGTTTCATTAAAGGGAAGTCGTGTCTGACAAATTTACTGGAGTTCTATGAGGATGTGTCTAGGGCGGTGGATAGAGGAGAGCTGGTGGATGTGGTCTTTCTAGATTTTCAGAAGGCGTTTGACAAAGTGCCTCACAAGAGGTTATTGCAGAAGGTCGAGGGACATGGAGTTGGGGGTAGGGTGTTAGCGTGGATAGAGGATTGGTTGTCAAATAGGAGGCAGAGAGTGGGGGTCAACGGGTGCTATTCGGATTGGCGGATGGTGACTAGTGGAGTGCCCCAGGGGTCGGTGTTGGGGCCTCAGCTTTTTACCATTTATATAGATGATCTGGAGGAGGGAACCGAGTGTAGAGTGTCGAAATTTGCTGATGACACCAAGATTGGGGGAACGGCAAATTGTGCGGAGGGTGTTGAGAGTCTGCAGAAGGATCTAGATAGGCTGGGCGAATGGGCCAGGAAATGGCAAATGGAATTTAATGTTGGCAAGTGTGAGGTGGTCCACTTTGGTAGGAAAAATGGTAGGAAGGACTATTACTTACGAGGCGAAAAACTGCAGCAGGCGACGGTGCAGAGGGACCTCGGGGTCCTTGTGCATGAGTCGCAAAAACCCAGCTTGCAGGTGCAGCAGGTGGTCAGGAAGGCGAATGGGATGCTGGCCTTCATAGCGAAGGGGATTGAATATAGAAGTAGGGAGGTCTTGCTGCAGCTGTATAGGGCATTGGTGAGGCCGCAACTGGAGTACTGTGTGCATTTTTGGGCGCCGCACCTGCGCAAAGATATTTTGGCCTTGGAGGGAGTGCAGAGGAGGTTTACTAGGCTGATACCGGAGTTGAGGGGGTTGAGCTATGAGGAGAGGCTGAATAAACTGGGCTTGTACTCGTTAGAGTTTAGAAGAATGAGAGGAGATCTCATTGAGACGTATAAGATGATGAATGGGATGGATAGGATAGAGGTGGAGAGACTCTTCCCGCTCAAAAAAGACAATAGGACTAGGGGGCACAGCCTCAAGATAAAAGGGGGGCGGTTTAGAACGGAGTTGAGGAGGAACTTCTTCACTCAAAGGGTGGTGAATCTCTGGAATTCTCTGCCCGTTGAAGTGGTGGAGGCTGCCTCGCTAAATATTTTTAAGACGCGGGTTGATGGGTTTTTGATAGGAGAGGGGATTAAGGGTTATGGGGAGAGGGCGGGAAAGTGGAACTGAGCAGCGACAGATCAGCCATGATCTTATTGAATGGCGGGGCAGGCTCGAAGGGCTGGATGGCCTACTCCTGCTCCTATTTCTTATGTTCTTATGTTCAGTTCCGGCCTCGGGTGTGCAGAGCCTGCACGTTCTCCCTGCGTTTATGTAGGTTTCCTCTGACTGCTCCGGTTTCCAGTCCAAAGATGCGCACAAACACACGCAGGTTAGATTGATTGGCCATGCTAAATTGACCTTAGTGTCAGGGGGATTAGCAAGGTAAATATGTGGGGTTGCAGGAATAGGGCCTGGGTGGGATTATGGTTGGTACAGACTCGATGGGCTGAATATTTTCCTCTGTACTGTAGGATTTCTATGACAGTGAAAGATGATGGATCAAGACAAGCCAGGAGCAGCAGAAAGATTGGCAACTAATGGGCTTTACAAATGAAGTTTGAATAATATGTCTGGAGGTTTCAATGATTTGTTTATGGGGATGTTTTGGTCAGCAGATCTGGCAGACCTGTAAAAGGGGGTCATAGAATCATAGAATCCTACAGTGAGAAGGAGGCCATTCAGCCCATTGGGTCTGCATCGACCACAATCCCATTTACCCTAACTAGTCCCCATGACACTAAGGGGTAATTTAGCATGGCCAATCCACCTAACCCGCACATCTTTGGACTGTGGGAGGAAAATGGAGCACCCGTAGGCGACCCACACAGACACGGGGAGAATGTGCAGACCCTACACAGACAGTGACCCAAGCCGGGAATCGAACCTGGGTCCCTGACACTGTGAGGCCAGCAGCGCTAACCGCTGTGCCACCATGCTGCCCAACTGAACTCAAAATGTTAACTCCATTTCTCTCTCCACATATGCTGCCAGAGCTGCTGAATTTATCCAGGATTTTCTGTTTTTATTTCAGATTTACAGCATCTGCAGTATTTTGCTTTTATTTTCATCAATGTATAAAAGCAAATGTTAACATGGTTTAAACTATGGGGGCAGCACAGTAGCACAGTGGTTAGCATTGCAGCCAGAGACCCGGGTTTGATTCCCAGCTTCAGTCACTGTGTGGAGTCTGCATGTTCTCCCCATGTCTTATTAGGCTTCCTCTGGGTGCTCCCGTTTCCTCCCACAGTCCAAAGATGTGCGAGTTACGTGGCCATGCTAAATTACGCCTTAATGTCAGGGGGACTAGCTAGGGTAAATGTATGGGATTGTGGGGATAGGGCCTATGTGGGATTGAGGTCGGTGCAGACTCGACGGTCCAAATGATCTCCTTCTGCACTATATGAATCTATTATATGAATTGATTTCGATTTAGTCTACAGTTATATTTTTTAAAGGAACAAAGTAATTCTGTCTTATTTAATTTTCAGAAGTCCCCCAGGATGGCTTCTGATAAATATAATGTACGGCACAGAACATGAAACAAGAACCTCATATCTGAGCAAAGGCAGTATTCAGCAATATTGATTTTGTTTCTCTCTCATTAACCAACTAAGGCATTTTAATTCCATTAGTTCTTTGGGGAGAACCTTGGACTGTCAGAGCTGTAATATTATGTGAGTCAAATGGGTCACGTTAGTGCTAAATAAATAAAGAAGATGATAACTGCAGTCATGCCATTTTGGAAACAAAAAGAAACATTTCATGCAGCTATGACGTTTCTGCTGAGATGATCGATGCTGTTTTTGAGTCTGAAAATGAGATGTATTTGACTTACAAGTATTTCAGTTCAATACGAACATGTGTCAAAGTTTTTAAAGTTTATTTATTAGTCATAAGCAGGGGTTACATTAACACTACAATGAAGTTACTGTAAAATTCCCCTAGTTGCCATAGTCCAGCGCCTGATTGGGTCAATGCACCTAACCAACACGTCTTTCAGAATGTAGGAAGAAACCAGAGCATTTGGAGGAAACCCACGTAGATACGGGGAGAATGTGCAAATTCCGCACAGACAGTGACCCAAGCCGGGAATCGAACCTGGGTCCCTGGCGTTGTGAAGCAGCAGTGCTAACCACTGTGGGTTGGTTTCCCAGGGAAGGGCTATGTTGTAACCTCACTGTAATAATTGCCAGATCTAAGCTGAGGGAATACAGTTATATAGAATCCCTACAGTGCGGAAGGAGGCCATTCAACACATCAAGTCAGCATCGACCACACTCCACCCAGGTCCTATCCACATAACCCCATGTAATTACCCATCCTGTTTGTCCCTCTGACATTATGGGGCAATTTACCATGGCCAATCCACCTAGCCTGCACACCTTTGGATTGTGGGAAGAAACCGGAGCAAACCCACGCAGACACAGGGAATATGTGCAAACTCCATCCAAGCAGTAACCCAAGGCCAGGAATCGAACCCAGATCCCTGGCACCATGAGACAGCAGTGCTAACCACTATGCCACCGGTGCCTCCCTAAATAAACTGTTAAAAAAAAGGCTTGCATTAATGTAGCATTTTTCATGACCACAGGTCATCCCATAGAGTTTTACAGCAAATAAAGTAATTTTGAACCAGAACATTATTCAAACCAAAACATTAGAACATAAGAACATAAGAACATAAGAAATAGGAGCAGAAGTAGGCCATCTGGCCCTTCGAGCCTGCCCCGCCATTCAATAAGATCATGGCTGATCTGTCGTGGCTCAGTTCCACTTTCCCGCCCTCTCCCCATAACCCTTAATCCCTTCTCTTATCAAAAACCCATCAACCCGCTTCTTAAAAATATTTAGCGAGGCAGCCTCCACCACTTCAACGGGCAGAAAATTCCAGAGATTCACCACCCTTTGAGTGAAGAAGTTCCTCCTCAACTCCGTTCTGAACCGCCCCCCCTTTATCTTGAGGCTGTGCCCCCTAGTCCTACTGTCTTTTTTGAGCGGGAAGAGTCTTTCCACCTCTATCCTATCCATCCCATTCATCATCTTATACGTCTCAATGAGATCTCCCCTCATTCTTCTAAACTCTAACGAGTACAAGCCTAGTTTATTCAGCCTCTCCTCATAGCTCAACCCCCTCAACTCCGGTATCAGCCTAGTAAACCTCCTCTGCACTCCCTCCAAGGCCAAAATATCCTTGCAAAGGTTTTTAGCAAATTTAGCAAAGGTTCTGGATGAATAGTCTAGCAATAATACCACTAGGCCATTGCTTCCCCAATTTAGATTCGATAAAGGTTTACAAAGAACAACCCAGCACGGGAAACAGGCCCTTCGGCCCAACGAGCCCGCGCCGCCGCATCCTCCTACACCTACCCTGCCCTGCGTGTCTGCGAGTGGAACCCCTAACTTAGCCAGATTCAGGGGAGAATAGTGTCAATTTGGTAAACCAATCAGCCTAAGAGCATATCTTTGGGGTGTGGGAGGAAACCGGAGCGCTCGGAGGAAACCCACGCAACCACAGGGAGAATGCGCAAACTCCCACAGACACAGGCCCAAATCCATGTATCTGCACAGCTAGCAGTGCTAGTCACTGAGCTGTTGCGGCGCCCGTCTACCGGTCCAGAATCAAGCACACACACCGACACGAAGTACTAGGCCACTCCTGGAACCTCCAAGAGCAGCCCACGCACGACCCACCGTGTGCATGCCCCTTGTTTGACAACAAGGTGGACCTCCACCTGCGGAATAAAAAGACAAAAACGTTAACATATAAGTCTGCATTTCCGGTGTCTCCCGAGGCTCTGACCCTATTTAATAACCCCTACTATAACCCTCCATCCTTGTTTCGCTCATGTGTCTATCTCAGTAAACCTTAAACGAGTCCAACGTTCCCGCCTCCACCACCCTACTCGGTAGCGCGTTCCATACCCCCACGACCCTCTGCGTGAAGAACCTTCCTCTCACATCCAAATTATACTTCTCCCCCCTCACCCTTAGATCATGACGTCTCGTAATTGTACCCAGTCTAGGGAGCAGCCTCTCACTATTGACTCTATCTATTCCCTTCAGTATCTTATATACCTCTATCATGTCTCCCCGCAATCTCCGTCTTTCCAAGGAGAAAAGTCCCAGTTTCTCCAACCTCCAACAGTTACCAGCACCTTACAACAAAAAATGACTAGATAGTCTGTTCTTGTGACATTGGTTGGAGGATAAATAGTGGCCAGGGTAGTGAGATAACTCCCCTGTTCTTCCAAATAGTGCCATGGAATCTTTCACCTCCACCTGTGTAGGATGGGAATAGAGGATATGGTCCCCGGAAGGGTAGGGGGTTTTCATTCAGTTGGGTACAATGGTCAGTGCAGCCTTGGAGGGTCAAAGGGCCTGTTCATGTACTGTAATTTTCTTTGTTCCTTGAGTGCTGGCCTTGGTTTAGTGTATCACCCCAAAGTGGGCACCTCCAACAATGCCAGGCTCCCTCAGTATTGCACCAGAGTGGCAGCCTGGATTGTTGTCCATAAAATCTGGACTGGGATTGAACTTGGAACCTTTGGAATGAAGCAAATGTTTTCAGTATTAACTGAACTTGCATAGCCCCAGTGACTGAGCCAGGAACATATCGACAATCATTGGCTAGTCAGGGATAAAACCATCTCACTTTACATCAGTAAACATTTGCACAGGAACAAGTCAAAAGACATTACAGCCAGCTTCCTTCGAATTCATTCCACGTTATGACAGTTATTTATTTTATTTATTAGTCACAAGTAAGGCTGACATTAATACTGCAGTGAAGTTACTGTGAAATTCCTCTTGTCACCTATTTAGGTCAATGCACCTAACAAGCATGACTTTCAAAATGTGGGAGAAAACCGGAGCACCCGGAGGAAACCCACACAGACATGGAGAGAACATGCAAACTCCACATAGACAATGACGCGAGTCGTGAATCCAACCCGGATCCCTGGCACTGTGAGGCAGCAGTGCTAACCACTGTGCCACCATGCCACCCCAACTCTATGTTCACATGCTGCAATAGGTAATTGGCTTCACTGCCAACTGTGATCTCAATGCCAGATCTCCCCGCTGTGTAACAGATTTCTTCACATTTAGTAGCAGAAAGAATGAAAGACGTAGCATTATTTCAGCTTATCACTTAGTACCCTGTCTCAGCACATCATCCCAGACCTACCATCGTGACCATTTCAATATCCCGCTGTAACCTCCCTCAGTGAGGTGGCTGTAACAAAATGTTCCCGGAGTATGGTTGGAAGGGGAATGGGATCTTCCTGATCCTTTGCCGTAGCTTCAGTACGTACACACCTGGGCAGGACTGCACCAACCCTCTGCTGAAGCTAGCTTGGGAGAATTCAAAATGAGTCACAAGGGATCTGGGTTGATTGTGAGGGATGGTGGGGATTGGGGGGCGGGGCAGGGGGGTAGTCGGGCTGGGGTTGTTGAGCAAGAGCTTGTTCATCAAAAATATCCGGGGATGAATTTTCAGGCCATGCCGGGGGGTCGAAGTCAAAGGTGAACAGAGCCTGAAAATACCAGTCACAGTGCTGATTTTCTGTCCTCCAATTATTGGCACTGGGCAAATTTTGCCAGGCTGGGCTCAGGACTGGCAGGAATACTTACACGAAATAGGAGAACAGATCATTAAGGGATAGGGGGAGGGGGGGGGCTGCAGGAGAGATGGAGGGGAGGGGGGAAGGGAGAAGGAGGTAGAGAGGGGAAGGGAGGGAGGAAGGGAGGGGGGGAGGGAGGGGTGAGGGGAAGAGGGGAGGGGGGAAAGGGGAGGTGGAGGAGGGAGGGAGCGGAGGGGAGAATGAGGGGAGACGAGGGGAGAGTGGGAAGGGTGGACGGAAGGGGGAAGGTGTAAGGGGGAGAGAGTGGTGGGGGGTGGAAAAAGGGAGGGGGGATGAAATGGGAGGTGAGTTTAGGATCTGGAAACAGTGACAACTCACAGTTTCCAAACCTGGAAATAAAAACCAGCTTCATATAGATGCTCTCTGCATCTCACTGGCTTGTGTATTGTATAATTACATATCTTTAAAAATACTGTTGCATTGTAAGTGATATTTGGTAAATTTAATTTTAAAAAGATGCCATTCTTAGTCTATGATTCAAACTTTCTCCTGCATTATTTTGCATTTAAATTAATTTACACAACCCAATAAATGTTATCCTAACATGCAATGGTAAGCTTTTTGCAACATGTTTGTGACGTTGACTGTTTTCTCGCTGAGGTGGACCATAAACAAATTAAATGCTGATGATAAGACAGCGAGGTCAGCTAGCTTCCACGTCACTTTTTGTGCCCCATGTGCAAAGCACGTCCAGAAAAATAATCAGGGCACTATTGTCAAGATATTCAACTCTGGCTGGGACAAACAGCTGGTTTTGAGGTCGGGGGGTAATTGGTGGGGAGGCTAAAACTGGGTGGGATTGAGGTACTGTGCCTTCCCACCTCTGCTGACATTTTACCTTTGGCCAATTGTGTGAGTTTTGAGTTTAAGGACAGCAGTGTCTGTCTCAGTGAGAGGCTTTATTGAACTGGTCAGAAATGGCAGCCTGCAGTGAGTTTGCCTCATGGCTGAGAGACATGGCTACAGCCAGTCAGATGTGACGTCAGACACAGCCTAAACAGTGTGCGTGTTACTGTGTTCAGTCCCACTTGAATCCTGCGTGTGCCAAACCCTTATAATAATCATAGAAAGCCTATGGCACAGAAAGAGGCCACTTAACCCATCGTGTCTGTACTAGCCAAAAAGCAAGCCGCCTGGTCTAATCCCACTTTCCAGCATTTGGTTCGTGACCTTTGGTTACGGTACTCAAAGTGCACATTCAGACACCATTTAAAGGAGTTGAGGGTTTCTTCTTCCACTGTCCTTTTAGGCAGTGAGTTCCAGACTCCAACAACCCTCTGGATGGAAAAGGCTTTCTTCTTATCCCCTCTAATCTTTCAACCAATCATTTTGAATCTCTGACCCACTAGTCATTGATTTCTCTGCCAAAGTAAATAGACCCTTCCCATCCACTCTATCCAGACCTCCCACAATTCTGTACATGACAATCAAATGTCCTTGCAGCCTCCTCTGTTCAATCCCCAACCTATCCAATCTTACCTCAGAATGGCAACTCCTCCAGTGCTGGCAACATCCCCGTAAATCTCCTGTGTACTCTTTTTAATGTTACAGTCTTACCTCAGACCAAGTGAGGCCCTGAAGGGGGACAATTCATGTGTTTACCAAGGGCTTGCGGGTATCCCACCATCTGAGGAAGCTGCACAATAAAATCTGCCAGCCTGCTTGCAGGACCTGCTGTGTCTAGGAGCTCCACTTACTTTAGGTTTCCTCCACTGTGGATGGTCTGCAACCTGCCGCAGTTCCAGCAGTGGCCATTGCTCAACAAATACTGCCCATGGGCTGTAAGACACAGTAATGGCTTCCAGAGCTGACAACGGTGAGTTGCCCCTTTCTGGCCAGAGGTTGGGGTCACTGCTCCCTCATAAAATCCCAGCCCATCTTTAAATTTGACCAGAAGTGACAATACGATGATACAAACTTCACCATCAATGTGTTGCTTGTTTATGGAGCCATCTCAAGTTTACCTTCTCCCTTTTCAGATATAAAATGTCTCCCGAGAAAGAGAATATACCTTCATGAATGTTGGTGATCATTTTTCTGTCCCCACTTCCACCTCCTGCTGACTCATTCCAGAAAGATTTGTACATTAAGTGGATTGGCCATGGTAAATCATCACTTAGTGTCCCAAGATTGTTAGGTTAGGAGAAATCAGCCATGGTAAATGTGTGGGGCTACAGGGATAGGGCATTGGTGAGGGGTGGCATGGTGGCATAGTGGTTAGCACTGCTGCCTCACAATGCCAGGGACTTGGGTTCAATTCCCAGCTTGGGGTTACTGTCTGTGTGAAGTTTGCACATTCTCCCTGTGACTACATGGGTTTCCTCTGGGTGATTTGGTTTCCTCCCACAGTCCAGAGATGTGTGGATTAGGTTGATTGGCCATAGTAAATTGACCATAGTTTTGGGGAGTTTAGCAGGGTAAATATGTGGGAAAGGGTGGAATTGTTGGGGGTGAGGCTCAATGGACCAAATGGCTTCCTTCTGTACAGTAGGGATTCTTATGATTCTATGATTCTAAGATACTCTGTCAGAGAGGTGGTGCAGACTCGATGGACCGAATGGTCTCCTTCTGGATTCTATGACTGTTTGTTTCTGTGCTTATCCAATTCTGAGGAATGGTCATCGAGCTGAAACGCTGGCCAGAATTTTGCAGCACTATCATGGCAGGACCCACCACAGGTAACTCAGTGGCCCAGGCAAAAACCCATTGACTTTCAGCAGGACCGGATAATCCCAGCAGTGGGTGAGGTTGGAAAACCCCACCCATTAATTCTGTTCTCTCTCTCTCTTTCCACCAAAGCTGCCAGAGCTGCTGAACATTTCCAGCATCTTCCTTTTTTTAATTTACAATTTCCAGCAGTGCTTTGCTTTCTCTTTAATCATTTCTCTATAACTTTGCTGCTCAAGGAGGTCCAGCCATGGATGGGAAAGTCAACAATCTGGAATCAAAGCCAAAACAAGATGTATCCAATACTTCCCACCAGCGTGAGTGAGAACTGCAACATTATGGCACCACCATCACCTCCAAATGTCCCTCCAAACCACACATCATTTTGATTTGCACATATCTCTCCTTTCCTTCATCATCAGAATTTTCTATCCAACTCTATACTGGATGCACAATCACCACAAAGATGCAATGATTGAAGGATCATTTCTTAAGATTGCTGCAGGGGATGTGGGTATCACTGGCCAGCATTGCCCAATTGTCAGTTAAGAGTCAAACACATTACTATGGCTCTGGAGTCGCATGTAGACCAGACCAGGTAAGGATGGCAGAATTCCTTCCCTAAAGAAACATTAGGGAACCAGATGGGTTTTTAGAACAATTGATGATAGGGGCGGCATGATGGTACAGTGCTTAGCACTGATGCCTCATAGCACCAGGGACCCGGGTTTAATTCTGGTCTCGGGTGACTGTCTGCCTGTGTGGAGTCTGCATGTTCTCCCCGTGTCTATGTGGGTTTCCTCCAGGTGCTCCGGTTTCCTCCCACAGTCCAAAGATGCGTGGGCTAAATTGGCTGCTAAATTGACCCTCAGTGTCAGGGGGACTAGCTAGGGTAAACACATGGGGATATGGGGATAAGACTTGGGTGGGACTGCGGTTGGTGCGGACTCAATGGGCCAAATGGCCTCCTTCTGCACTGTAGGATTTTATGATTCTATAGTTCTCATAGTCACCACTACCTGAGGTTAGGTATTCCCAATTTATTAACTGAACTTAAATTTCACTAGCTGGCTGAATATGAACCTATGCCCCCAGGGCATTAGCCTGGACCTTTGGTTTACTAGTCCAGCGACATTACCACTGTGCCACCCTATCCCCCGACTATCCTTCAAAGATAATGACAAATGGGCAATAAATGCACCCTTAACAATGTCATCCATGTCACCCAAAATAAATAGGGAGATGCCTGTGTTGGACAGAGGTGGGCGCAGTAAGAAGTCTTACAACATCAGACTCACCTGATGAAGGAGCAGCGCTCCGAAAGCTTATAATTCCAAATAAACCTGTTAGACTTTAATCTCTGATGTTGTGAGACTTCTTACTGTGCCCACTCCAGTCCAACGCTGGCATCTCCATCTCACCCAAAGGAATAATAAAATACATTAACTTTCTCTAAAGACATCAATGCACTGAATTATACTGGGGTGCCAGATGCCTGTCTAAGAGATTCTTGGTTAAGCTCTGAGCCGTCCCATTAAGGGGTGCTCCTGACCACCTAACCAATACATTTTAAAAAAATTATCTTTTGCAATATTGCTGGATTGGTTATTATTTGTGATATAAGGCCCAGACTAATGCCCTGGGGACAATGATTCATGTTCAACCACCCCAGCCAGTGAAATTTAAATTCAATTAATAAATCATTCCACACATGACATAGTTGAATTTTGCCTCTAGCTTCAGTCCAATCCTTGTGAAGCTGTACAAGTCTCCTGTAGATTGAGGCCCAAGATGTCCTCAGCATTCATGAGCCCTTGTGCCCGTAGATGCCTGGAGTTGCCATATTCATCATGTAGTGTGAGTAGCTAATTGTCCCCAACTGCGTAAATGCACCTGGTGGATTCATCCATATTCCAATGCAGAGTCTTTGCAGAGTGTTTCACACAAACACGAATGTCTCTCGTACCTTAACCTGCTCAGACTGTAATCCTCCTCTATCCTGTCAGGCCACAATCCCTAGGCCTTGCATCTCATTACCTGTCAGCACCATTTGCTGCTCCTCACCTATGCATTGTGACTCACTTGAAGCAAGCTCCACAAGCTGACTACATGCTTTCTCCGAGGTGTGCTTGAGCGTGCCAAGATAGGTGCGAATGACGCAGGAAGGCTTTGAGAATTAGGCTCACTCAGGACCATAAGCTATTCCGGCATTCTCTTCTTCCATGTGTACAAATTTTGAGGCAGAACATATCTCAAAATGTAGCCTCAATGAAGCATCATCAAGACCTGATTTCGTTGCCCTGCATATTATTGTGGTTGTGAGTCCATGTGTGGAACCCAGTGAGGAGAAATTTCTTCACCCAGAAAGTGGTGAATCTGTGGAATCCACTACCACAGAAAGTAGTTGAGGCCAAAACTTTGTGTGATTTCAAGAAGAAATTAGTTATAGCCCTTGGGGCTAAAGGGATCAAGGGATATGGGAGGGAAAGAGAGAATCAGGATATTGAATTTGATGATCAGCCATGATCAAAATTAATAGTGGAGCAGACTCAAAGGGTGATTCCCGGTTTGGATCACTGTCAGTGTGGAGTTTGCACATTCTCTCCGCGTCTGCATAGGGGTTTCCTCAGGGTGCTCCAATTTCCTCTCATACTCCAAAGATGTGCGGGTTAGGTGCATTGGCCGTACTAAATTCTTCTTCAGCCTATCTGAACAGGTGCTGGAGTGTGGTAACTAGGGGATTTTCATAGTAACTTCATTGCAGTGTTAATGTAAGCCTACTTGTGATACTAATAAATAAACTTTAACTTTCCTGCTTCCAGCTTAATAGAAGCACAAGGCATATCAAGGAGAGGGCAACGCTACCTCAGAATTTTCACCCTTCTCCCTCAATGCCCTCATACCCCTTCACAAGAACCTCTTTTGTGTGATGATTGAGAACGGATTCACCTGATCGATTTAAGTTAGTTTGAATGACAGATTTTTGAGAAATTTTAAACCACACAAAGGTCTCCTTGTGTGAATAAAAAATTGGTTGACAAAAGTTGAAAATGTCAAGGCCACATTTTGATCTGTGCAACTTACACAATGACAAGCCACTGAAAAACCATCGCAGCATCGGACTTAATTGTTAAAAATAACAACCCAATAATCTTTTGTCCAACACTCATACATTTGAGTTCAAAGGAAAGATGGTTCAGAAAAGTATTGCTAATGCAGAAAAAAAACAGAATTATTTTGATAAGACAAGTTATTTCCAGGAATTATTTTTGATCTTACCCATTATTACTCTCACTGAATCGTGTTATTATTTGTTACAGGTTCGAAGTTACATCAACACTCACTGAGTGTTCACAGTGAGAGGTGTGAAGTAAGGATGTGATTCATTTCCTCCTCATCCTGTCTAAATTAATTCATCTTCAGATTGCCCTTGACAACAACCATCTTGTGTTTATGTTGGCATGGCATTGCAAATTCTCATCATCTGGCATGGAAGCAGTGCCACTTAAATCCCACTGTATGCATAGAAAATAATGAAGCGAGCGCAACATTACAGAATCAGATTTGGTTCGATCATAGCTCCATACTGCTCTGTAACCTACATCAAAACAGTCAGAAGAAAGGTGTTCGTTTTTCCCCCAAAACAAAGGACGACGTGACAGAAATGTGACCATTATCCAAACCGCTGCTTTTAAACCCATTGCATGGGTGGCACGATGGCACAATGGTTAGCACTGCTGCCTCACAGCACCAGGGACCCAGGTTCGATTCCTGGCGTGGGTCACTGTCTGTGTGGAGTTTGCACATGCTCCCCATGTCTGTGTGGGTTTCCTTCGGGTGCTCCGGTTTCTTCCCACAGTCCAAAAATGTGCAAGTTAGGTGGATTGGCCATGCTCAATTGACCCTAGTGTCAGGAGGGTTAGCAGGGTAAATATGTGAGGCTACAGAAATAGGGTTGGGTAGGATTGTAGTCAGTGCAGACTTGATGGGTCAAATAGTCTCCTTCTGTACTGCAGAGATTCTATAACTGAAGGAACAACATACGGTTCCCAGTGTTGACTCCAGAGTCACAGCAATGTGGATGACTCTCAACTGCCCTCTGAACAAGGACAGCTAGGGATGGGCAATGAATGCTACCCAGCCAGCGATGCCCCTAGCCCACAAGTGAATGAAAGAAAGAACTGAAATATGAAATTTGTTACTTGGGTGTGGGAGTGCTGAATGCAATTGGCTTAACTGATTTATATATCTGGAATTACATGTAACAGCCTATGAATTACATGCAAGCCAACTGTTAAAATTTACCAACAGACTAGAATCAATATGACTCAAGTTTCCTTCAAAACAGACACAACACGGCATTGCCTATGACGAAGGAACAGGATAAACTGGAGTTACAGCATCAGCTAGTGGCGCCTGTGTGCAATTACAGCACCATTAGGGGTTGTTTACATTGGAACCCACTGGAATAGTTCATTTATTTATTGGTGTCACAAGCAAGCTTACATTAATGCTGCAATGAAGTTACTGTGAAAATCCCCTATTCGCCACACTCTGGCATCTGTTTGGGTATATGGAGGGAGAAATTAGCATGACCAATGCACCTAACCAGCAGACCTTTTGCACTGTGGGAGGAAACCAGAGCGCCCAAAGGAAACCCACACAGACATGGGGAGAATGTACAAACTCCACGCAGACAGTGACCCAAGCCAGGAATCAAATCGGGTCCCTGGAGCTGTGAGATGGCAGTGCTAACCACTGTGCATCTTTAATGTTAAATGTTGACACTTGACTAAGACCTCTCAATGTACAGTTTTTAAAAGTATCTAAAAGATGTCCTGGCTATTCCTATCATTTTAAAAGATGCCCTGGCTATTTCTATCATTTTAAAAACCAAACAAGTACCCTCAAAACATCGCAAACTGTTTTCCTGGTTCCTAACAGGGAAAGTCAGGGTAGATAATGGTCAATTACCTCCACTGCTTGGAGATTCTAAAACCAGAATTAGGGCCAGACCATTCAGGAGAAATGTTTGGAAGCACAAAGAGTGGTAGAGCTTGGAACTCTCTTCCACAAATAGCATTTATTGCTGGATGAGTTATCTTTAAATCTGAGATAGATAAACTTTTGTTAAGTAAAGGTATTAAGCAATATGGGTCAAAGGCAAGGATTAGGGCAGCACAGTGGTTAGCACTGCTGCCTCACAGCGCCAGGAACCAGGGTTCAATTCCTGGCTTGGATCACTGTCTGTGTGGAGTTTGCACATTCCTCCCGTATCTGCGAGGGTTTCCTCCAGGTGCTCCAGTTTTCTCCCACACTCCAAAGATGTGCGGGTTAGGCGGATTGGCCATGCCAATTGCTCCTTAGTGTCAGGGGGACAACCTAGTGTAAAGTATGTGGCTATGGGGATAGGGCCTGTGTGAGATTCTGGTCGGTGCAGAATTGATGGGCCAAATGGCCTCTTTCTGCACTGTAGGATTCTATATGGAGTTAGACCACAGATCAGCCATGATCTCATTGAACAGTAAAACAGGCTTGATGGGCCAAATGGCCTACTCCTGTTGGAGATGAGGCTGGCAGGAGGTTGGAGATGAGGGTGACTTTGCAAAGGCAAGAGGGCTCTAGAAATTGGTATTTTCAGGAGCGGTAAGATTTAAAGGAAGTGAGGGGGGGAATACGTTAACAATATCAGCTTACAAAGCAGGCAGGAAGCAAAGTTGGTTGGTTGCACCAATGGATGGAGATAGAGTGGAGGGAGCAAAAGGTGGCTGCCCATGACAAGATGAGAGAGTACAGAAGAAAAGAGAGAAACCAGAGCCAGATGAAAGCTTGGGATTGGTTAGGGTGGAATTTTGGGGGTTGTTTTGTCCAATGGGCAAGGGGCAAGGGGGAAGGGGGGCAGAGGCAGCTGAAGGGATAATTCAAACCTTTGTGACAAAGAAGTCTCTGAGTTTCTTAAACATTTTGGAGATGTTTGGAGGAGGTAGGAGAGACAGGCTTAAGAAAATGGTTTCTAGTGGAAAAGAGTAACCCGTCATTTGTCTTAATAATCTCAGAGTAAAGGGTTGCCCATTTATGACCGAGATAGGAATTTCTTCTCTCAGACGGTAATGAATCAGTGGAATTCTTTACTGCAGAGAGCTGTAGAGGTTGGGCCATTTAAAGCTGAGATAAATAGGTTTTTAATGAGTAAGGGAATCAAGGGTTATGGAGTTAGGGGAAAGTGGAGTTGAGGACTATCACATCATATCAGTCATGTTCTCATTGAATGGTGGAGCAGAATTGATGGGCTGATTGGCCTACTTCTGCTCTTATGACTTATGGTCCAGGATGATCCTAAAGCATTCAGTGGTTTTGGAGAGCAGGATCCAATTGTGCTTTATGTGGTCTAACCAGATCAACCAATGAATAGTTAAACCGGTTGTCCATCATAGATGTTCAAGTTCCTTGGAGTTAAGAAGTGAAAATGAGGGCCATACCAAGGAGAATGGCCAAGGTGAGGAAGAGTGATGGTTTTGATAAGGACAATGACACTAAAGGTATGATTGAACAGATCAATGGCTGCCAGGGATAAAACAGTAGATCCATTGATATCTAGGATAAAAAAAGTGCAGCGAAGGTTTACCAGGCTGATTCCTGGAATGGCAGGTCTGTCATATGAGGGGAGATTAAGTTGGCTTGGACTGTATTTATTGGAGTTTAAAAGAGTGAGGGGGTTTTCGTAGAAACTTATAAAATTCTAACAGGGTTAGACAGGGTAGATTCAGAAAGTGGCATGCCGCAGGGATTGGTGCTGGGGCGTCAACTGTTTACCATATACATAGATGATCTGGAGGAGGGGACCGAGTGTAGGGTAACAAAGTTTGCTGATGACACAGAGATGAGTGGGAAAGCAAATTGCGTGGAGGACATGGAAAGTCTGCAGAGAGATTTGGATAGGCTGAGTGAGTGGGCGAGGATCTGGCAAATGGAGTATAATGTTGGCAAGTGTGAGGTTATCCACTTTGGAAGGAATAATAGTAAAACGGATTATTATTTAAATGATGAAAAATTACAACATGCTACTGTGCAGAGGGACCTGGGGGTCCTTGTGCATGAATCGCAAAAACTCAGTCTGCAGATGCAGACTAGAAGGCAAATGGAATATTGGCCTTTATCGCGAGGGGGATAGAATATAAAAGAAGGCAGGTCTTGCTGCAATTGTACAAGGTACTGGTGAGGCCGCAGCTAGAGTACTGTGTGCAATTTTGGTCCCCTTATTTGCGAAAGGATATATTGGCCTTGGAGGGAGTACAGAGAAGGTTCACCAGGTTGATACCGGAGATGAGGGGGTTAGCTTATGAGGAGAGATTGTGTAGATTGGGCCTGTAATCATTGGAGTTTAGAAGGCTGAAGGGTGATCTTATAGAGATGTATAAGATAATGAAGGGGCTAGATAGGGTTGAGGCAGAGAAATTCTTTCCATTTAGAAAGGAAACAAGAACTGGAGGACACAGCCTCAAAATGAGGGGGGGTCAGTTTAGAACAGAGTTGAGGAGGAACTTCTTCTCTCAGAGGGTAGTGAATCTCTGGAATTCTCTGCCCATTGAAGCGCTGGAAGCTACCTCGTTGAATACATTTAAGTCACAGGTAGATAGATTTCCGATCGATAAGAGAATTAAGGGTTATGGGGAGCAGGCGGGTAAGTGGAACTGAACCACTTCCAGATCAGCCGTGATCTTATTGAATGGTGGGGCAGGTTCGAAGGGCTAGATGGTCTACTCCTGCTCCTATTTCTTATGTTCTTATGTTCTTAAAGAATGGTGGGGGAGTCGAGAACTAAGGGTCATAGTTTGAAGGTAAGGGGTGAACCTTTTAGGATGAGGTGAGGAGAAATTTCTTCATCCAGAGGGCAGTGAATCTGTGGAATTCACTACCACAGAAAGCAATTGAGGCCACAACATTGTGTGATTTCAAGAAGAAATTAGATATAGCCCTTGGGACTAAAGAGATCAAGGGATATGGGGGGGAAGGAGGGATCATGGAGGGAATTTGATGATCAGCCATGATCATAACAAATAGCGAAGCAGACTTGAAGGGCTGAATGGCCTACTCCTGCTTCTATTTTCTGTTTCTATATTTCTGAACATTCCAGAAAATATTGTTGTTTCACCTAAGAATATGGACAACTAACATAGTGATTGTTTTCGTCAGAAATAGAATGGGGAAACTGATGTGGGGCAAAAGATAACAGTGAAAATGTAACTGAGAAAATTATTTTGTCTTCTACTTTAAGAAAAACAGATAAACATCCACTTTGACCATAAATTAATTACAACCTGAGATAATAATTAGAAATGAATAGGAAAATAAGAAGATGTGCAACGCCTGCAACATCACAGTTTACTCTGCACAGCAGGAGTTCACATCAGGAGGTGACTCATTAGTGAATATGTGAAGAATGTAGCTCCCTTAATAACTCAGCCTGAAATTCAGGGGCTGACTGCAGCAGACAACAGAGCCACACAGAATAATTTAAACAGCTCGAATGAAGACTATGAACACTAAACGTTCGTCATGTGACTTCCAGACTTTACAAACCAATATTAGCAAATCTATTAAAGAAATATAAAGTGATTCAAGCTACTTATTGTGCGCTGGGAGAGGGAGGGTGGCTATTTATAATGACAAATTATTCCTTACTCTGTTGAATGCTAATAGTCAGAGAACACACCGAATGAGGTTGTTTGCAAGGATTATTACTTGCATGCTGCAAGATGTTTTTTTCAGACTTTTTAGTCTGATGTATGTTTTTTTCATTGTGGTTGGTAGAGTTCTTTAAATTCCAAGGAAGATATCCATGGATGCAGTGAACTGATCCACCAGTAAATGGTGGTTGCCTGCATTTTATTTTCAATCTCCATGTTCTGAATTTTATATCCAACATCACGACAATCAGCACAGTTCAATTGCCTCTTCGCACCTTTTGACTTCTTAAAACGTTGGCCTAGTGGTATTATCACTAGACTATTAATCCAGAAACTCAGCTAATGTTGTAGGGACCCAGGTTCTAATCCCGTCACAGCAGATGGTGGAATTTGAATTCAATAAAAAAAATCTGAAATTAAGAATCTACTGATGACCTTGAAACCATTGTCGATTGTCAGAAAAACTCACCTGGTTCACTAACATCCTTTAGGGAAGGAAATCTGCTGTCCTCACCCGGTCTGGCCTACATGTGACTCCAGACCCACAGCAATGTGGTTAACTCAATGTGGGCCACTAGGGATGGGCAATAAATGCTGGCCAGCCAGCAACACTCATGTCCCACGAATGAATGAAAAAAAGTTCATTTTGGTTTCTTGAGGACCTACCATTGCCAAGTATAGGTTTTATAAATCTGATTTTGAAGAGATCTCACCTGGATTATGTTGATATAGAAGAATGATGCAGCACAGGAGATGACTAATTGCCCTATTGCATCTGTTCTTGTTCCGTGTAGAAAGCTTTTCAATTATCGTTGATCTTTCTCCATAGTCCGCATGCACACAAACACACACACACGCACAGGCACTCGCACACATGCACAGACACACATGCACATACTCCACCATCTTTTCAAACATCATAACTTTCGTTATAGGAAAATATTTCTCCCCATTCCCTTCAGTGTGGTATTTATTTTGCTAGCTACCCTCAATCCGTGTCTTTCCCTTGCCAAGAACATTTAGATGTTATACCCAAATGTGAAAAATGCAGTTACATAGAATAGAAGCCGTGGAAATTTTAGGGAACCAGGCAGTGACTTAGGCACCAGCCTTTACTTCTTGGATCCAGGTTAAAATTTGAACTTTGATTTATTATATAATTTTTTGCAGCTGCTATGGGTGTCATGCAAAGTGAGCTTGGGAAGTCTCAGCACAGATCATAGTGGAGGGGCAGACAACACAAAACTTCAATGCAACAATAAGAGGTAAAATCACGCGACGGACCTGCTGTTAAAGAAATGTGTGAGGTGGAGGTGCTGGCATTGGATTGGATTGGGCTCAGTAAGAAGTCTCACAACACCAGGTTAAAGTCCAACAGGTTTGTTTGAAACTATGAGCATTTGGAGCACTGCTCCTTCATCAGGTAAGTGGAGTGGATGAAGGAGCGGCGCTCCCAAAGCTTGTGATTCCAAATAAATCTGTTGGACTTTAACCTAGTGTTGTACGAAGAAATATAGAGCAGTGCTACAGCAGAACTTGCTCTTCTGAGATAGTGGATATAACCATCTGAAAAACTTACTGCTTTGCAGTCCAAAAGTATAAAGCAGGAACATAGGAACGAAGGCTAGAAGCAGCAGGAGTGGTGTGTGGGCAACGGTGTATACAAGTGATTTCCCAAAGTGGCCATGGCAAAGCAGTAACTTGAATTTACACAGCAGCTTCAAAAGCTGAGCAACATTCCAAGTTGTTTCACAATGACATGTGAGAAAAATTGACATCTAACCAGATCAGTAGAGATTGGGAGGCATGAATGACTAGGTGGTTGAAGAGATGGGATTATGGGGCTCCAAAGAATGATTAAGGTGGTTCCCACACAGATCCATCTAGCTTAAAATACTCAAGCAGGTAGCACACCCGAAAAGGGCACTGGCAATCAATGACTTCCATTGGATTGGTACATAAAGTAACTACAGTGCAGGAGGATGCCATTTAGCCCAACAATCCCACCCATACCCTATCATCTTAACCTTACATATTTACCCTGCTAATCCCCCTGACACTAAGGGCCAATTTAACATGGCCAACCAATCTAACATATTTGGAGTGTGGGAGGAAACTGGAGCACCCAGAGGAAGCACGGTAGCACTGCTCTATATTTCTTCGTACAACACTAGGTTAAAGTCCAACAGATTTATTTGGAATCACAAGCTTTGGGAGCGCCGCTCCTTCATCCACTCCACTCACCTGATGAAGGAGCAGTGCTCCAAATACTCATGGTTCCAAATAAACCTGTTGGACTTTAACTTGGTGTTATGAGACTTCTTACTGAGCCCATGCAGACACAGGGAGAATGTGCAAACTCCACACAGACAGACACCCAAGGCCAGAATTGAACCCTGGCACTGTGAGGGAGCAGTGCTGACCACTGTGCCACCCTATGATTATGCTTAGCAAAATATTACAATGATGTCTACAGTAAGGCTGACCAGGGAAATTTCCCACTCTTTCCACAAGCCATCAGGCAAATTGGAAGGAATTAGAGGATGCCATTCAACACTTTTACCCATGTTATGGACATACCTTCCTTGGCCATCAAATCCTGAAGTGGGAATTTAAACTGGAGCTTTTGACTGAGAGATTGGGATGGTACTGACTGCATCGCAAGAGTTTAAAATGTCACAGAGTCCATTACAACCATGACATTACTTTATGTGGGTCAATATCGAAAGACAAATGTTGGTAATGACTGCTTAATATGTCCATAAAACATATTAATTTAATACAGATAATTATCAGCTATATGGTCTGGAGTATCATCAGCTGTGAGGTTCTGGGAATGAGGAGAGAAATCATCCAATTTGATCCATAAAGGTCAAATATTGAAAACCAGTACAGTGTGTGCTCTTGAAGATCTGAGTTAATATAATGATCTAATACAAATACGTCTGAGAGTTTTCAATGATGCATTTATAGAATGATATTATTATATGTTGGTGACCAATAGGCATTTTTAAAGTAGAATTAGTGTACAGGGATTAGTTTACAATTTGCCTCTGTGACACACTGATTAGCACAGCTGCCTCACAGCACCAGGGACCCAAGTTCAATTCCAGCCTTGGGTGATTGTCTGTGTGGTTCACATGTTCTCCCCATGTCTGCGTGGGTTTTGTCCCACTGTCCAAAATGTGCAGGTTAGGTGGGTTGGCTATGCTAAATTGCCCCTTAGTATCCTAAGATGTGTAGGTGAGGGAATTAGCAGGATAAATGCGTGGGGTTATGGGACTAGGGCAGGGTGAACCTTTCAGAGAGTTAGTGGGCTGAATGGCCTCCTTCTGCTCTGTAGGATTCTATGATTTTCTGATATAAGCTCACCTACAATTGAGTTTTCTATATAGTGTCCCTGACTTATAGAAAGACAAATTAAAACACACTGCAGAGTTCAAGAGGAGAAAACAATTGGGGAAGGAAAACTCAAATACTGGCTAAAAGAAACACTTTGAGAAGTTATTAAAAAGCAGGGAGCAAGTTAGCAAGATGGAGCAATTTAGCAAGAATTGTGGAGGACAGTATAGTGGCTGAATTGACAATATTGGGGTAGAGGAAGAGGGAAGCACAGAATCATCCAAAGCGTATATATATGAACATTGCTGAGGTAAGAGAGGACAAGGACTACCAAAGAATTGAGAAGGACAAGATTCTTGGCAGTCAGTTCCCAGGAGCACAGGAGCTTACAGAGGGCATTATGGTGGAAAGGATGAGGTTAGCATTGGCCAGAATGGGGATGATGAACACTCTAAATTGTCATTTCTTATATTATCATTCAACAAAGAAACTTTAAACACCTGTAAAGAAATCCCAACACAGAACTGTTACAATGCAGAAGGAGGCCATTTGGCCCATCCTGATTCCCCCAGTTCTTGGAATGAACAACTCACTTAGTCCCAATCTCCTGCCTTCTCCCCCTAACCTTGGACATTCTGGCTGTGAAGTGTCATAACAGTGGGAAATCCGGAGCATTCTGCATAGGTCTGTCCAGCGTGGTCTTGTCCGTAATCATCCCAAACTTAATCTTTTCTGGGGAGAGAACGGTGAGTTTTGTGCTGATTCTGGGAGGGGCGGAGCTTAAACACACCGATGAGCCCAGCTGCAAACCAATCGGGAACCGTTTTGAAATGGGTCTCACAATGCACTGGGAGACCCTCCCCCTCCCCCTCTCCCCCCCCCCCCCCCCCCCCCCCCACACAGACATTGCAATACCCCCTCCATCAGTGGCATGTTTCCCCACCCCCTCCCTGACATGGAGTGCTGACAATTGGGTCCCTCCCATTGGATCTCTCTACCTGACCTCTGATTGCTCCTTTGTGCTCCACCCCACACAACCACCCCTGCATAGTCCCCTTTGCCAGGAGTCTCTGCTTAGGCCCTGTCCCCAGTCCAGTACCACTCTTTTGACACTACCCCCTGCACACTGGCAGTTCCTGACTGCAAGATGGATCCCTGACCACCCAGGTGCTTCAATGGCCCCTGAGCCCCCATGTGGCCATCGCACCCATCCCTGCTAGTGGAGACCAGTAGTGACTCTCGCTGGTCTTGTGCTGTGCCCAAAGATTGGAAGTTCCCTGGAGCTGGGAGAATTTGGTGTCAAACATGGTGATATCATAGAATCCCTACAGTGCAGAAGGGGGCCATTTGGCCTGTCAAGCCTACACCAACAGCAATCCCACCCAGGTCTTATTACTGTAACCCCACATATTTACCCTGCTAATCCCTTGAGATTATGGTCAATTTAGCATGGCCAATTCACCTAACCCGGACATCTTTGGACTGTGGGAGGAAACCGGAGCACCCGGAGGAAACCCATACAGACCCGAGGAGAATGTGCAAATTCCACACAATGATCCAAGGCTGGAATCGAACTCAGGTCCCTGGTGCTGTGAGGCAGCAGCGCTAACCACTGTGCCATCGTGCCATTCACACGGTGTGCATATTAGAAAGGGACCCGATCACAAATTGTTTGGTGCTGGGCACATGGCCGATTTTTAGGCCCACGTGGGAGCTGGGATCGGCGAGATCTGTGCCAGCTGCGGTGAGACCGGAAAATTGCTCCCCTCTATCCTTTCAAATAACAGTCTAACTATTGACCATGTGAGTGTGTGTGCTTCTCCTAGCAACGTTACAGCAGGAAATATTGGATCAAAGTCATAATTAAACCTGAATTGTAGAAATGGAAAGAAAAGTGCTGGAAAATCTCAGCGGGTCTGACAGCATCTGTGGACAGACAGACTGGAAACTCTATTCTGTCTGCCCACAGATGCTGTCAGAGCTGCTGAGATTTTCCAGCATTTTTCTGGTTTGGATTTCAGCATCTGCAGTAATATATCTTTATATTGTGGAAAAGGATTCCTCCTGTATAGTGGAATGTGAAGGGTGGGGGGGGGCCGCAGGCGAATATCCTATTAGAGTTACCCCGTCAGTGGGGAAAGCTCACCCTCCCACCCCCGGTTATTGCTGGACTAAGATATCCAGAGACCGTGTCCAGCTCATTAAGCTCCATGTTGCCCAGCCCTATCGCCACGTTGTAGCCAAGGGGAGGATGTATCCTTGCTGCGAGCGGGGGAACGCGGGGTAATTGACATGAAATTGGATTCCTTTCTCTCTCTCGCACACACACACACAGAGCGATCCGGGCTGCCTGTCAGAGGCTGCAACTGTCCTGTCTGCTGGATGGATGCTGAACCCAGAGGGAAGCGGGCTGTTTATCGGCTGAAAGTGTTGCAATGAGAAGGAGGTGGCGGAGAGACGCGGGGGGAATATGACCAAAGGACAGATCGAAGAATGTAACCTGGTAGGTTTGGTCTTAATTGGGTTTAATCATTTCCTCCTCGGATTGTATCTCAGTGCAAGGGGAAACCATTCAGTTTAACCCCACCAGCCCTTCTCTCAAACATTTAAAAATGCTAAGTGTTGCAAATTAAAAGGATTTCCTAAAATTCTCCCCTCCCCCACCCCCAATTTAGGAGCTAGGAATTGGGCAGGTTTTGTATTGTTCGATGTAGTTGTTCTCTGGGTTGAACTCTCTGCTTCCTCTCCCTCCCTGGCAGGTGATACAGGAATTCAATATTCAGGTGGCACTCTTCAGGGAATTGGTCATCTCCATCGGGAACGGTTCCAGCGACTCTCCGGCCGTCCGCAAGGAGATTAAAACTGCCAGGAGCACCTGCAAAGAGCTGGCCAGAAAATCCGAGCGGGTGTGTGCGCCTCTCTACAGGTAAGCACAAACAGAGCTTGAACCCCCAGAGCTATAACCCCTCCAGAGCTTCAATCCCTCCAGAGCTTCAACACCCTCCTCCCAAGAACTTCAACTCCCCCCACAGAACTCTAAACCCCCCAGAGTTTTAACCACCACTCACCCAGGGCTTTAACCCCCCAGAGCTATAACTCCCCGAGCTATAACCCCCAAGCTTCAACGCCCCCCCCCCAGAGGAGCTATAACCCTCCCGAGCTACAGAATTTTAACTCCCACCCTCTCCAGGGCTTTAACCTCCCAGAGTTTCAACATCCGCTACAGCACAGAAAGAGGCCCTTCGGCCCATTTTGTCCGTGCCAGCTATCAAGCAACTATGTATTCTAATCCTATTTTCCAGCACTTGGTCCATAGCTTTGTATATTTCAAGCCCTCATATAAATGCTCCTTAAATGTTGTGAGGTTTCCTGCTTCTTCCTCCCCTTTCAGACAGTTCCAGATTTCCACCACCCTCTGGGTGAAAAAATTTTTCCTCAAATCCCCTTTGAATCTCCTGCCCCTGAATTTGTTCACACAAAAAGTTCACTGAAGTTCCCTCAGGCGAATGGAGAAGTTAAGAGAAGTGTCAGAGCTGTAAATACATTACTGAAGAAGAATGAGGATTTTCACTCAAACATATGATCGGAATGAGCTGGATGGAGCAGGTTTTGACTATTTTGAATGCAGATATAATTTGTCTAAATTCAACCAAATGCAAGTCCTTCGTTGATCTGTGTAGTATTAGTGATTTTAGGATTAATTCTGTAATCCTAATTATTGACCCAAATTGCCTGATAGCCTCTAGTTCCTACCATAGTAATGTGTTGTTGGGTTGAAGTAGTTTAAATAATGACAGAAAACTGCTAGTTATGAAGATTTATTCCAGCATATTTACAGATTTTGGAGAATACTCTTGCAAGTTCCTGACCTGTGTGCTTTTCTTCTGCTCCACTTTAGACAGGGCTAGAATCTCACATCACATCAGTGTATGGCATTCCCTTCTGTAATATCAGAAAATTACAGATAACCCTTTATGGGACTTAGTCCAACATGCATCATTATACTTTATCTCCCCCCAGGTCTCTGTTCTGACTTCAACATTCTCTTACGTCCCTGGAAACCCAATGATTCAGTCTCTTAGACATTCTAAACAAGTCCAAGTTTCAAAGTCTTGAGGGAAATATGACTTCTTTTTGCTCTCGTAGGTAAATGCCATTTCTTTTGCTCTCCATGTTCTCTTCTCCAGCTTCCAGTTTCTTTAAGGTTCTTATATCCTCCAGCACTGATGTGCTTCTTTCACTCATCATCACTTATCAACCAATCCTCATTCTCTTCTCACCAATTGGGAATAAGCCTTTTTCCCATTCTACTGTTGCTGCTTTTTTTATTCATTCATGGGACATGGCATCACTGGCTGGGCCAGCACTTACTGCCCATCCCTAGTTGGCCTTGAACTGAGCGGCTTGCTCAGCTACTTCAGAGGGCAGTTAAGAGTCAACCACATTGCTGTGGTTCTGGAGTCACACATAGGCCAGACTGGTTAAGGACGGCAAATTTCCTTCCCTCTTTGTGAGGAAATGCTTTCTATTCTACAATTAATTTAAACATGAAAAGCAGGGACAGAGAAAACAACCAACCAATCAGCAATTAAATCTCTGAGCTGACTCTTAGTACGTAAAAGGGAGTCAGGATGGCCAAGTGGTCCAAGGCATGATGAGTGGCACAGTGGTTAGCACTGCTGCCTCACAGTTCCAGGGACCCGGGTTCAATTCCTGGCTTGAGTCACTGGTTGTGTGGAGTTTACACATTCTCCCTGTGTCTGCGTGGGTTTCTTTCAGGTGCTCTGGCTTCCTCCCACAGTCCGGAAGACGTGCTGGTTATATGCATTGGCCACGCTAAATTGACTCTTAGTGTAGCCAAACAGACGCCCGAGTGTAGTGATTAGGGGATTTTCACAGTAGCTTCATTGTAGTGTTAATGTAAGTCTCTTGTGACACTGATAAATAAACTTTAAGATATCACAATGTCAGAAACCCAAATGATCGCAAGCATTTCTTTCACTACTTCCGATGTGTGACAATGTTACTGTCTGACTTTAATTCACATTTTCCCCTTAATAAATCCAAATCCATTAAATCCAATCCTAGGTGAGCCATGGCCTTGTAGGAAAAGAGAATGACAATAGTGATTTTTCTGACTCCCATGTGAATTGTACATGTGACACATCTGGATATCATTTCTTATACTGACTTCAAGAGACTTGGCCACCAAACTGAATACCGTACTTTGGTTCTGCCCTTGGAAATACCCAAATATTCTTGATGTACGGGTTGTAAGATTTCAATTCTCCACCCTCTTCATTTACAGTGCTATCATCAAATACCAGTAAGTCATCGATCACTGTCAGATATGCTTTCTGCTCACAGTATGATCTCAAGACAGGACTACGTGTTCTATGTATCTAATACAAAATTCTCTGACCTGTTTACATTTTCTTGTCTGATTTTGATTTCACTGAATCTTTGTGTGGTTGCTGGCAATGTAGGGACTGTCATTGTGACAAGCTCCTGGATTTCTCCCGCAAATTCAATATTGCTTTTTCCTAGATCCTCTGTTTCAGTAGGCCTCTAGATTACTAGTCCAGTGATACTACCACTACCTCTCCCGTCACACATGGCACTGCGTGTCTTTGGGACAATTCCTGCACCCATGCCTTTCAAAACCTCACCCACAGACATTAGTTTGGGCTGCTATCATTAATTGCTTTTCATGCCCCGTGAATCTCCTTCTTTCCAGATTTTATGTCTGTATCTGCTACTTTGGGATCTGCGCTGAATCGCTCGCTCTCTCTTCTGACCAATCGATTTTACTCCCTGATAACTGCTTGCCTACTGAATTGAATTGCTTTCGCCAGTGTCAAGTTTTCTCAGGAATGCAGAATCTCGCACTGAAACTCAACTGGTTGACGGGAATTCTGAAAACTGCCCTTGGGCAGCCGAGTAGGGTTTTGTATCCAGTCCCTGGGCCCTACCTTGGACAAGCCTGATCTAACATACTCCATTGTATTATAATTAAAGTAACGTTATTCACCTTGCTACAAATCATATCAGAAGCAATACCTAAAGACCATTCTAGAATCGTACAGTGCAGAAGAGGCTCTTTGGCCCATTGAGTCTGCACCAACACATTAGAAACACCTGAACTCCCACCTAATCCCATCTGCCAGCACTTGGCCCGTAGCCCTGAATGTTATGACGTGCCAAGTGCTCATAATAAGTTCATAAGATATAGGAGCAGTAATAGGCCATTCGGCCCATCAAGTTCACTCCCCCATTCGATCATGGCTGATATGCTCCTCATCCCCATTTTTCTGCCTTCTCCCCCAGAACTCTTCAACCCATTACCAATTAAAAATCTGTCTAACTCCTCCTTAAATTTACTCACGGTCTCAGCATCTACTGCACTTTGGGGTAGTGTATTCCTCAGATTTACAACCCTTTGGGAGAAGTAGGTTCTTTGCAACTGTTTTGAATTTGCTACCCCTTACCCTAAGACCATGACCACTCGTACTTGTGTACTTCCGCAAGAGGAGTCAATCTAATGAACCTCCTCTGAACTGCCTCCAATGCTACTACATCTTTCCTCAGAAAAAAGGGACTAATAGGGGCAGTATGGTGGCACAATGGTTAATACAGCTGCCTCACAGTGCCAGGAACCCAAGTTCGATCCCTGGTTTGGGTCACTGTGTGGAGTTTGCACATTCTTCCCATGTCTGCATGGGTTCCCTCTGGGTGCTCCAGTTTCCTCCCACAGTCCAAAGATGTGCGGGTTAGGTGGATTGACAATGCTAAATTAGTGCCCCAAGATGTGTAGGTTAGGGGGTATTAGCAGGGTTAATACACAGGGTTATGGGGATAGGGTGCGATGGGCCTGGGTGGGATGCTGTGTTGGAGAGACGGTGCAGACTCGATGGGCTTAGTGTCAAGGGGACTAGCTAGGATAAATACATGGCATTATGGGGATAGGGCCTGGGTGGGATTGTGGTTGTTGCAGGCTTGATGGGCCGAGTGGCCACCAGCTGCTCAGTAGAATTCTATGATTCAAATACTCCAGGTGCAGTCTCACCCATGCCTTATATAGTTGTAACAATACTCCCTTCCCTTTATATTATGTTCCTTCAGCTATAATTGTCAACATTTCATTTGCTTTCTTCATTATCTGCTGTACTTGTAGTTTTCTGTGACTCATTAATGATTCTTTTTAAAGGATTTGAGGCAACCTGCTTCTACCACCCTCCCAGGCAGCGCATTCCAGACCATCCCCATGCTCTGGGTAAAAAGGTTTTTCCTCACAATACCCCTAATTCATCCCCCCATTCTGTACTGATGGACTTGAATTCAAATATTCTACAAGCTAATGGAACACAGACATTTTATTGTGGTCAATTAAGCGGCAGTAGTATCTCCTGATCATGATGATTAGCCATGATCAAAATGAATAGTGGAGCAGGCTCAAAGGGCTGAATGGCCTCCTGTTCCCATGTTTCTAAAAGGCGTCGAAAAGTGCGATTGGTATGTAGTGTTGGTAAATGTAAGAGATAAATTTGTATTGATGTAGCACGTGTCACATCCTCGAGATGTTTACGGCCAATGAAATACTCTTTGTTTGTAGCCCCTGAACTGTTCCTCAAGGTCCCACAAGCAGCAAATGAGATGGATGACGAGATAATGTATATTGTTGACATTGGGTGATTGAAATGCAGAAAGGGCCCAGATTCTTGGTTATTGACACTGAGATGAAGTCATTTGAGGTCAATGTCTAGACTTTAACAAAGAGGACTGTTTAGGCTGATTAATAAAAGTACAATACCTGACAGCAGCTCAATAAAATGTTGGAAAGAAAAGTAGTGGAGTGACAGAATCAATAGGACAAACCTGCACAGGAATTTTGACTCCAGCAATGTTATGCAATTATTTGTTAGCATTGTCAAATGCAACCAACAAAAAAAAAGACATTGGAAGAGAATAATTTTACCACTGGATTCTCTGCTACACTACCTGGCCCTTGACATGCTTAGCCAGCTTTCGATCGCCATAAAAGCAAAATACTGTGGATGCTGAAAATCGGAAATAAAAAAAGAATATTGCAAATATTTAGAAGGTTAGACACAGGATTTAAGTTTCAGGCTGAAGGTCTTTCAAACTGAGGAAAGGCCATCAATCTGATATGTTAACTCTCCTCTTTCCAGAAATACTCACTGATCATCTGGATAACGGTTAGTTTTCACTGCTTAAGAAAGAAACGTTGCTGAATTATAGAATCCCTGCAGTGCTGAAGAAGGCCATTCAGCCCATCAAGTCTGCACCGTCTCTCCAACAGAGCATCCCACCCAGGCTCACCACACCCTATCCCCATAACCCTGTGTATTAACCCTGCTAATACCCCCTAACCTACACATCTTGGGACATTAAGGGACAACTTTGGCAAGGCCACTGCACCTAACTTGCACATCTTTGGACTGTAGGAGGAAACTGGAGCACCCAGAAGAAACCCATGCAGACTTGGGGAGAATGTGCAAGCTCCACATAAACAGCCACCCAAGGCTAGAATTGAACCTGGACCCTGGCACTGTGGGTGGTAGCACTAACCACTGTGCCACCGTGCCGCCGCCCACTGTGCTGACGTATTTCCTATCCTGCAGGTAACATCCCTGCAGTCATGACAGCGGCAAATCACTGCAACAGTGTTAACCTCTTCACACTAGAGATCACAAAAGAACTAGGAGCAGGAGTATGCCATGTGGCCCCTCAAGCCTTCAATAAAATCATGGCTAATCTTTTTGTGGACTCAGCTCCACTGACCTGCCCGCTCACCATAACCCTTAATTCTTTCACTGTTCAAAAATTTATCTGTCCTTGCCTTAAAAACATTCAGTGAAGTAACCTCAACTGCATCACTGGGCAGGAATTCCACTAATCCACGACTCTTTGGATGAAGAAGCTCCTCCTGAAACGCTGAACCCTCCATCGGTAAATATCCGGTTATCCTGCAATTTCATTGTCACGGAGCACGATAAACAAGACCTGAAACTGATGCATTTCTTTCCTACTCCGTATCTATATTTTGGGGGTCAGGGGAGGTTAGATTAGTTGGTTGAGATGCAGTTGAGAATGACACCAGCAGTGTGGGTTCGATTCCCATTCTGGCCGAGGTAGACTTGGGTCTTGCCTGAGAGACGAAGGTAATGGCAAAAATTGGCTCAGGATGTGGCATCAGCAGATAGTGATCCTAAGCCATGCCTTTGGGCAAAGCAAAGCAAAACATTTATGTTTCTTCCCAAGCTTATTCTGAAGTGGGTAGTACTTAGTCCGGGTTTCTGGGCAGAAGGAACAGCTGTTTGGTGCTTTTGTTAGTAATAATTCCTCTGTTCGAGTTTAGGTTAAAAATCCAAATGTCCTGTCTCTAATTCCAGGACCTGTGTGCTATTGCACCCAAACTCATAACTATTTGGGGAAGTGGTGGAGTAGTGGTATTATCACTGGATTAGTAATCTACAGACCCAGGATAAACTCTGGGGACCATGGGTTCAAATCCCACTACAGCTGGTGAAATTAGAACTTAGTAAAAGACCTGGAAGAGTCCAATGATCAAAAAACCATTGTTGTAATAATCCAGCTGGTTCACTAATGCCCCTTAGTGTGCTAACCTGGTCTCCAGATCCTCTGAAATGGCACACCAAGCCACTCAGTCAAGGGACAACCAAGGATTGGCAACAAATGCTGACATCCCACTACAGTGACAACCATATAGCACCATAGAATCCCTACAATGCAGAAGGTGGCGGTCGAGACTGCATTGACTCTTTGAAAGAGCATTTTACCTAGGCCTGCCTTGCCCCATAACCCCACACACTTCCCAGGGCAAATCCAACTAACCTACACATCTTCGGAGTGTGGGAGGAAACCGGAACACCCAAGGAGAATGTGCAAACTCCACACAGGCAGTGATCCAAAGCCACAGTCAAACCCAGGTCCCTGGCACTGTGAGGCAGCAGCGCTAACCACTGTGTCATTGTGCTGCCCCACGAATGAATTTTTAAAAAAAAAGAGCGTAGTAGGTCTTTCTTTGGAATACAGGTTATTTATTTCTTTTCTGATCTAAACCTTTGAATTATCCCTGATATCCTCCCCAGCCAGTCGCATCACTATGTGCCTCTATTTAGATTTAACTATCTTTCTGAGGATGCACGCTATGTATTCTCAAAGCTAGCCAGAGACTGAAAAAGCTCATATCTTTTTGAGCGCTGTTAGCAACGTGCTGTTAATTGTGGAGTGAGATCTTCAGGAAATAAAGTAAAAAGTTGTTTAAGAAGTAGATAAATGAGCATGAATGATTCTAAATTTGGAAATTATCCTTCTAAAAATTAAGACACATTTCAATAAAGTATCAAGTAGGAATAAATATTTCTGGCATATAAAAACTTACAAATATAACACTTATCATGTAGCAACCCTATTTTGATACAAAATATGACTGAAAATACATTTTGTCTCAATTCATAGGTGGACACTGGAACGTAAAGTAAATGTTGTTTTTGCTGAGAAGAATTATTGCACCTTCAGAAACTGGGAACTGCACACACTGTACCATGCCAGTTATTTCAGCTGGTTGGATATGCTGAATAGTTAATTGTAGAAAGAAGACATGTAATGCCAGGGGATATTGTAAACAAAGAACTGTTATTAGGATTTGCTGAGGTGTTAACTTGTTAATTAGCTAACATGTTAGAATATGAAGAGGTAGAAAACAAGACAAAGGAATAAATTTTGCTGAGATGTGACAGTATGTTCTTGTCCCAATGGTGTTACAATGAAAGCAAACAAAACCAACAATATTAAAACTGCATCTTCCAGATACACTATAAAAGTAGTGTGGAAAATGATACTACTTTCTAAACAAGCCCAAAATATTTCCTTTTAAATCATTGCCTATACATAAAATATACATTTATAATTTACAGGGACAGGGCAGGAGATAGTGGGCCTGGATAAGTATGGGCGGCATGGTAGCACAGTAGTTAGCACTGCTGCTTCACAGCTCCAGGGACCTGGGTTCGATTCCCGGCTTGGGTCACTCTGTGTGGAGTTTGCACATTCTCCTTGTGTCTGCGTGGGTTTCCTCTGGGTGCTCCAGCTTCCTCCCACAGTCCAAAGATGTGCAGGTTAAGTTGATTGGCCATGCTAAATTGACCATAGATGCATAGGTTAGAGGATTAGTGAGTAAAATATGGAGATAGGCCTTGGGTGGGATTGTGTTCGGTGCAGACTCGATGGGCCAAATGGCCTCTTTCTGTACTGTAGGGTTTCTGTGATTTCTAAGATGCTCTTTTGGAGAGTCAGTTCAGACTTGATGGACTGAATGACCTCCTTCTCCACTGTAGGTAGGATTTTATGGCAGGATTTTCTGGCTGCACTAGCCCCAAGGTTGGAAAATCCCACCTAAGGTCAACAGACCTTTGCATGGTCCATGTCCCGCCGGCTGCAATTCTTGTGGCGAGTGAGACAAGAAAATTCCATCCCATGTCTCTGAGCACTCACAAGTAACATTCTTACCATGGAAGTTCCAGGCAATGACCAGCTCCAACAAGAGAGAATCTAACCATCTCCCCTTAGCAATCAATGGCATTGCGATCACTGAATCTCCCATGATCAATGTCCTGGGGGCTACCACAGAAACTGAGCAGGACCAGCCATATAAATATATTGCTGCAAGCACGGGTCAGAGACTGGGAATTCTGAGGCAAGTAACGCTGGATTGTAATGGAATGCTCTCCACTTGCTTGGATGGGGACAGCTCCAGCAAGAAACCTGATACCATCCAGGACAAACAGCCTGCTTGAACGACTGCCCATCCATCAGCTTGAACATTCACCCCCTCCAACACTGACGTGCAGTGGCAGCAGTGTGTACCATCTACAAGATGCCCTCTCACAACCCACCAAGATTCCTTTAACAACATCTTCCAAACCAGTGATCCCTACAACCTGGAAGGGCAGAGGTAGCAGGTGTCTCAAAATACCACCACCTGCCGGTTCCTCTCCAAGTGACACACCATCTTGACTTGGAACTATATCGCCATTTCTCCTTTGCCGCACTGAGTGTTCCTACAACGCACAGACTGCAGCGGTTCAAGAAAGTGGCTCACCGCCACCTTTTGCAGAAATGCTGGTCTAGCTGCGATGCCTGCATCCCATGAACAAATAAAAAAAAAACTTTGCAAGGTGAGTGAATAAACAGAGCAGCAGCTGGTGGAATGGGATCCACAGGTCAATGAGATGGGTACTGTGGAGCCGGTCAAATCCTCAAAACAGACATTCTTAAAGTATGCTGTAATGGATCAATGCCAGTGAGTTTTAAGCGCATGTTAAATGTCTCCTTTTACAATTGCAAGACTTGGGGTGCAATTTTGCAGCTCGTGAATGGCAGTGGGCCAGGAAACATCAGTGGGGTGACAGTAGCAGGAATCACAACTGCCATCCAGCTGATCTCAACTTTCCCAGACCCTTTTTTCTTCAATAGCATCAGCCAGAAATCAGCAGAAGAGAGACTGATTACCATGGAAACGTCAATTACTAATATCATTAGCAAGGACAGTGTCATGGCTAGCTATTGTCTCCCCCCACATCTCCCCAGGAAAGGTCCCACCAACGGATATTAAAGCTAGTCCCCGTCAACAGGGACCAGGTGTGATCACCTCACTGGTGGGGACTGAGGCCATTGAGGCCCCTAGGAAGTTGAGGGCATGAGTGTGTCCCTTGGGCAGTGCCAGCTGGGCACCCTGGTGCTGCCCACTGGGCACCTGGCAGTGCCAAGGCTTGAGGAGTGGGGCCTAGTGGGTTGGGACCACTGTGCACTCTGTATTAGGGATTGGTGGAGGTGGGAGGGAGAAGGGCAATTGGGAGGCTGGTAATGGGGGTGAGGGGGCAGTGCACATGCACCAGTCTCCCTAGTGACAGATCGGCGAGTGCGCAGTGGCCCACTCATCACACTGGTGCCAGCCTCTTGGGTGGCATGAGGCCCCCCCACCCCACAGCGTGACTCCCCCAGCAGACTCTGTAAAGCACAAAGAGCTGGAAATCCCATTCCACTAAGTATGCCCAAAAAATGTGCACTTATATTTCTTTTGGGAAAATCGCCCCCAGGACTTTGCTCACAATCCTGGACTAATCTCAAACAGGAATAAGGGAAATCATTGCCTAGGACCTAATTTGTTACTGCTGGGTCTCAAGTTCTACATTTCAACAATGTGTCAACAATGAACTGCAACAAATCAGCACAATACGCCACAAATCAGCTGACCCAAAAAAGGACACTGAACCTTGAAATTGAAACTATGTAGGACATTATGGATAAAGGCACATAATCCATCTTCCCATGTCTCTAGCGCTTTCTCACATTTAAACCATGTAAAAAAATTATCAGAACAATAGATTATATCCACCGGGTAAAACATAAAACAATGGCATTGTCTTCTAAACGATCCAGAAACCAAATTAATATATTGATGTGATTGGCATTAAAAAAAGCTAAAATACACACAGGGCGATTTTCAACTGCTGGCCGTCGGAGTTCTGTCTGTAAAACAGGAAAATGAGCAAGAAAAAATGTTAGTGCTTTCGTTTAGGCCGATCTGGTTCAATTTTTAGGTTGCCCATTAAATGGCACCTGCCTAAAATAGGCAAGATTGTTTACAAAGAACAGTCATGATGTGGATATGCTGCCGTTGGACTGGGGTAAACACAGTAAAAAGTCTGACAACACCAGGTTTCAGTCCAACCGATTTATTTGATAGTAAACTCACTAGCTTTCGCGTTAGCCCCTTCGTCACCTGACGAAGGGGCTAACCCGAAAGCTAGTGAGTTTACTATCAAATAAATCGGTTGGACTGAAACCTGGTGTTGTCAGACTTTTTACAAAGAAGAGTACAGCACAGGAACAGACCCTTCGGCCCTCCAAGCCTGTACGATCACGTTTACCTATCTAAACCAACTGTTTGTACCCCTCTATTCCCTGCCTGTTCATATGCTTATCAAGATAAGTCTTAAATGTGGCTAATGTAACTGCCTCAACCATCTCACTTGGCAGTGCATTCCAGGCCACCGCCACCCTTTGTGTAAAAAAACTTCACCCGCACATCTCCACTGAACCTTTACCCCCTTATCTTGAAATTGTGCCCTCTTGTAATCGTCATTTCTGCCCTGGGGAAAAGCTTCCAACTGTTCACTCTGTCTATACCTTTCATAATTTTCTAAACTTCTCTTAGGTCACCCCTCAGTCTCTGTCTTTCCAGGGAGAACAATCCCAGTTTATTCAATCTCTCCTCATACCAGACAACATCCTGGTTTACGTATGCAGATCAGGGACTCGGGCTGGTTACGGGGCTCAGATTTGTAATTTATGGGTCCGAATGGATAAAGCTTTAATCTACTCCTCCCAGCCCCACAGAAATCCTTCAATATTTTGCTGGCCCAATTTTGTACCCTCCTCCCCTCCCAACTGGTCTCATCCGTTGGCCTGGTCCATGCAATAGTCAATTTTTGTCCTACCAAAATAAATAAGCTTTTCCTACTTAATGGATATGATGGTTTAATATTGTCACTGGTACTAGTAACCCACAGGCCCAGCACAATGCCCTGAGGACCTGGGTTCAAATAATATCATTATAGGTAGTGAAATTTGAATTCATAGAACCCCTACAGTACAGAAGGAGACCATTCAGCCCATTGAATCTGTGGCTACTCTCTGACAGAGCATCCCATCCAGGCTCTATCACTGGAACCCCACATATTTACCCCACTAATCCCCCTAACCTACACATCTGGAGACACTAAGGAACAGTTTAGCATGGCCAATATACCTAACCCACACATCTTTGGACTGTGGGAGGAAACTGGAGCACCTGGAGGAAACTCACGCAGACATGGGGAGAATGTGGAGTTTGCAGTCACCCAAAGCCAAAAATTGAACCCTGGTGCTGTGAGGCAGCAGTGCTGACCACTGTGCCACCATGCCGCCAACTAAAATCTGGAATTACAAGTCTAATGATCAAATAGGCATTGCGGATTGTTGTAAAAATTCATCTGGTTCATTAATGCTCCTTTAGGGAGTGAAATCAAACATTCTCACCAAGTCTGTCCTCCATGGCCTTCATTTACCACCCTCTGAAATGGCCTAAGAAGCTGGGGCAATTTGGGTTAGGCAGTAAATGCTGGCCTAGCAACAATGCCCACATCCCATAAATAAGTTTTTTAAAAAATTCCCATGATTCATCACCTTGATCCCACAGAGACCAAACCTCAATGGCTGCAGCCACTTGTGATCAAGGCATTGGACAAATGTCACAGACTCAAATGCTCACTTTTCATCCATTTTGGATGTGCAATGATAATCCCCCCTCCCTCCCCCCCAACATTTGGTGCTACAGCTGTTTTGCAAATGGTAATAGAATTTTCAAATCCTGCATGTGTAAAAAATTATAGTTCAGCATTTCCGTTTTAACAGTTATCAATAAAAAATTTATGTACAATATGTATTGTTTGAAAAGGAGGCAGTGATGGCCTAGTGGTGTAATCGCTAGACTATTAATCCAGAAACTCTGGGGACCCGGGTTTGAACCCCGCCACTGTAGATGGTGGAATTTGAATTCAGCAAAAGATATCTGGAACTAAGAACCTACTGATGACCATGAAACCATTGTCGAAATATCTGGTTCGCTAATATCCTTTAGGGAAGTAAATCTGCCGTCCTTACCTGGTTTGGCCTACATGTGACCCTGGAGCCACAGCAATGAGATTGACTCTCACTGCTCCCTGAACAAGGGCAACTAGGAATGGGCAATAAATGCTGGCCAGCCAGTAATGCTCATGGCCCACAAATTATTTAAAATACATGTCGGGGTGGGGTGGGGTGGGGAAGCATGACAAAAACCATACAAAGAATGCATTTTTGATTTAATAGTTACTTTTTTCTGTGCCGAAATTCCTATAGCCTTGAAGATGAAAATTTGCAGCTGAGCATCTGCAGACTTCATATCCTGTTTTATGGGTGTCTGGAGATGTTTATAACTGAAATGCTTAAATCAGCATACTTAATGGAATCTTTTCAACTTCGAAAAACAGGTACTTTTTGAATTTACTGACATTCTTACATATCGAAAATTCATTAAATTGCAAACTGATTGTGAAGATGTGTAGAAATATATTTAACTGCTGTTTGGAAACAGACTTTAGTACACTAGAAAAGCATTGCAAAGATATACTACTGGCTACATCATATGAATAAGGAGACTATCTGTATTGATTCTGTGGCTCAAATCAGTACGGAGACTAAAGGCTTCACAATACAGCTTATCTTAAAAAGAGTGGCCACAGAAAACATTACTGAAGGTTTGGATCCCCTCGATTAGATACTCCTACAGTGGAACCCTCCACAGGTTTGAGGAAGGAGTTGGTTTTGACAGGAATTGGATTTAGTCAAACTGCAGCAGACTTGATAAAATGTCAAGGCAAAATCTGCCATTATAGGTTGCTGTTTCAGTTTTTGTAAAGTGAGCACAGCATCATGGTGTAAAGAATAGGGCATCCTTGAAAGATGCCAGCAGCAGTTAGTGTTATTCTACCAATTTTCTTCACAAAAAGAATTCTGATTTGATTTGACAAGTTATAGCAACATGGGAAGGAATTTTATTTTTAATTGAGTGTAATTTAAAATGGTAAAGCAAATTAATATTTGATCTTAGAAATATAAACATTTCTATGATCCTTTGACTGTAAATTGAAATAATTTTACACCTAAAGCTTTGTAACCTTGAGTGAAATCTGGTTTATGTGTTGATTTTTAATTTGGGCGCATAAAGAGCATGACAGGAAGCAGGAAGGAGCACAGGGTGTGGACAAGGTGATTGTTATAAAAATGTTTAATGTATTTGACTTGCAGCTGGTGGGAGCAAAAATTAACTGAGAGAATTCCTGAGGGAAGGTATTCGATAGTATTTTACTATCGGTTTAGCTCAGTTGGCTGGTGGCTGGTTAGTGATGCGTAGCGACAGCAACAGTGCAGATTCAATTCCCATATCAGCAGCGGTTATTCATGAAGGTCCCGCTTTCTCAATCTTCCCCCTTGCCTGAGGTGTGGTGACCCTCAGGTTAAGTCACCACCAGTCAGCTCCCACCCTCAAAGGGAAGAGCAGCCTATAGTCATCTGGGACTATGGCAACTTTATCTTTTTACCAGTAATCATTTCAGGGGTATTATTGAGAAGAGGCCAGACATCATATCTTGTGCCAAAGAAGACATTTGTGGATTGGGATGGGAAGTTCATTTACAAAGTGGGTTGGAGCAGGAATGTAATAGATTATAAGTGAGGCTTGTTACAGTAAGAGATTTAAACTAAAACTCCTTCAATACAAAGAATATTAACTTGCAAAGGTGAAAGCATTGCAACAATTTGTTTTACTGCAGTTATTAGAAATGGTCTCATCCTGTGTTAAGCTTAGACTTAACACATCTGTAATGCTCAGAAAAGAATAACTTTATTTAAGAATTTAAATAATTGGAGCATGTTCAAAAGCCAATGTGCAGAGTGGGCAGAACAAACCCTTAATCCAAATATCTGCTTCAATTTCATTTTTTTCCTATGCAAATAGGAAAGTGCAGCTAACTACCCAGACATGTAAAGGCAGACCACTTTTGGGAAAAGGGGATTCCAGTGTCAGCTCCAAACCTTGCAGGTTTGGAGAACTGGGAGAGGTTGACTTTTGGGGTCGTGCTGACTCTTCGTCAGAACACAGAGTTTCCAAAAATTTATTTCAGATTTCCAGCATTTTTCATTACTGGCAAAGGCTGCTCTCTGACTGGTAGATCTAGACCAATGAGGGAGCAACTTTTTCTTGTCCAGTTGGGAGTCACAGCCAGGAGTCTAATTCTGTGAATTTAAATATCTGGATTTAAGAATTTACTGATGATCATGAACACACTATTGATTGTCAGAAAAACCCACCACGTTCACTAATGTCCTTTAGGAAAGGAAATCTGCTGTCCTTACCTGGTCTGGCCTACATGTGCATACCACAGAGTTATAACAATGTAGTTGACTCTCAATTATCTTCCAAGAGCAACTAGGTATGGGCAATAAATGCTGGCCAGTCTGCAATGCTCATGTCCCATGAATGACTAAAAACAAAATAACTTTAAACAGCTATAGTTAGTGTTGAGGCATCCAAAGATTTTTGGTGCTTGTGAGCCTTGGACTTTCTGTAGAATAGGAACTTACATGTTGTACAGCTTTTATTTTGGCACATGAAACTATTTGAATTTTCTGTATATGAAGAAGTCAGAGGTCAGACAACACAGGTGAATGTAAGTTACAGGACTACAGTTGTGCCCATGTTCTGTTCTTAATAAAGTTAAGAAGAGAAAATGCTGAAACATCTCAGCAGGTCTGGCAGCACCTATAAGGAGAGAAAAGAACTGACGTTTCCAATCTAGATGACCCTTTGTCAAAGCTAAAAGGCATAGGAAGTGGGAGATGTTTATACTGTCGGGTGAGGGAATAAAGGATGAGTCATAGCCACAGAAACCAGGGGAAAGGCTGCTAACGGCAGTCCACGGAGACAATAAAGGGTGGGAACGGCCAAACAGAGAAGCTGAAATCAGAAGTTAAACTGTGACAGATGAAGATGTGTGTGGATAAAGAAGGAACAAAGAGTGGGGGGTGGGGGGGGGGGGCGGAAGAAAAATAAACATAGATAAAAAGAAATAAAAAGTAGAGAACAGTATAAAAAAAATCTTAATATAGTTTACAATAGTGATTCTGGTGATCATGTAACATAAAAGCAAGCAAAGAGCAATAGGTGTTAAACACAAGTATTTATAGCGAGAAATTCAGTGGTCTGCAAAAATAATTCAAATTGATACATGAAGAGTATCAAACCATGCATTATTTATTATGTGGAGATGCTGGCATTGGATTGGGGTGGGTACAATAAGAATCAGCTCACCTGAAGAAGGAGCCACACTCTTGACAGCTTGTGCTACCAGATAAACCTGTTGGACTTCAACCTGGTGTTCTGAGACTTCTCACCGTGATTTATTAGTCAGTCATTCAGAAGATGACAATATTAGTGGACAGGCTGACATGGGGGTAGCCGGGTGAAGAAGCAAGAATGCAAGCATGCAGCAAACATCTCCCGGGTTAGCAACAGCCCAAATTTAGATCTGGCCATTGAGTGACATGTATGAGAATTAAATGGGATGGGAGGCTTAATGCTTTGCAAGCCAATCAAGGAAGAATAGAAGAGTGAGGGATAATCCCTAGTTACAGACAATGAGAGGAATATATTTAGAACAAAAAATAAATGACTATATGCTGAAAATAAATTATAGAGTTTTGGTTTCAAAGTCATGTTTGCTAATGAGCGCTGTTTGGAGCAGATGTCGGTTCCTCCTGCATCCTGAATTACTGAACCACAGCAAAGTGAAAGGGATAAAATAAAGGACATGATGTGAAAACGGACAGGAATGAAAAGTTGATGAGGCATGTTGTTTTGGAAAAGGAGCAAACCTGGAAATGAGGTAAAAGCAAATCATTGCAGATGCTGGAATCGGAGACAAACAGAAAATGCTGGAACATCTCAGACGAAGGGTCATCCAAATTTCAAAAAATTGGTTCTCCATAGATGCTATCAAACATGCTGGATTTTCCAGTATTTTTTGACATGGAATAAGGTATTGGGATAAATGAGAGGTGTGAGTAAAAGAACAAAAATAGTCAAAGACTGTGGCCATCATTAGTATCTGTGCCAGTTTTAAGTTAATGCTGCTGAACGCCTTGGTTTGTGTGCAAATATAGTTACGCGAAAAATAGGTTACTTTTTGATCTTGTGAATACAGCCAAGTACTTATTAAATCCTAACATTGCAAGCAGAATCTAAAGTTGAAGGGTGAGCTTGGTGATATGCTGATATGTGGGGGATCATTATCCCTTAAGAAATTACACTTGAACCATTGCTAAAATCATCCTCACCTAGGATTGGGAATGATGGAATGTCGAAGCAGATCTGTTGATGATAGAGCATTGAGTATAGCTTCATAAGATGGAGAAGTGTATATGTACGCCCACAGATAACAAATGTTGCTAGAAAAATGCAGTGAGATATAGTGAATAAATTAGATGTTTAACAGAGAATACTAAAATGAATAAGTAAATTAAGAAATTAAAACTGAAAATGCTGGAATAGCTCAGCAGTTCTGTCAGCATCTGTGGAGACAGAAACTTTATTTATTAGTGTCACAAGAAGGTTTCCATTTTCACAGTAACTTCACTGCAGTGTTGATCCCCTAGTCACTGCACTCCCGGTGCCTGTTTGAGTACACTGAGGGAGAATTTAGCACGGCCAATGCACCTAACCAGCGTGTCTTTCAGACTGCAGGAGGAAACCAGAGCACCCAGACGAAATCCATGCAGATGCGGGGAGAACGTGCAGACTTTGCACAGACAGTGACCCAAGCCAGGAATCAGACCCGTGTCCCTGATGCTGCGAGGCAGCAGTGCTAACCACTGAGCTGCCCACAGAATCCAGATACTGACTCAAAAGTGTTAACACTGTTTCTCTCTCCGCAGATGCTGTCAGACCTGCTGAGTTTTTCCAGTATTTTCTGTTCTTATTTCACATTTTCAGCATCTGCAGTATTTTGCTTTAATTTTAATGGAGATAATTAGTTTGAAATGGTTTAAAAACATCAAAAATATTTTCATAAGCAACATTACATACTGCGACCGGAGTCTTTTTTGAAGCCTGTAATTTTTAAAGAGTATTTCTCCTGTTTCAGAACAAGTGATTTGTTCAGCTCCTGGAATCACCTGTGAAAGGGAAGAGGAACATTCTCAGGCCCCATTCCTGGAAGATGCCACCTGTTCATCATCCTCACAAGAATTGGACATGTTGGCATGTCAATTAGATACAGCACTGGAAATTGAATCCACAGAAAGGTAAAGTCTTTAGACTTTACATTTTTGCAAATATACTACAATATTTCATACATCTCAATCATAGAAGCATACCATGCAGGAGGCCACCATTTGACTCACCAAGCCCTATCCCCGTAACCCCACGTATTTATCCTGATAATCTCCCTGACGTAACAGGGGGCAATTTACCTTGCTAATTCCCCTAATTAAGGGGTAATTTAGCAGGGCCAATCATTAACCCGTACATCTTTGGACTGTGGGAGGAAACCAGAGCACCCACAGAATCCCTACAGTGCAGAAGGAGGCCATTCAGACCATCAAATCTCTGACAGAGTATCTTACCCAGTCCCTTTCCCCCTCCTAATCCCCATAACCCAACAAATTTACCATTTCTAATCTAACTAACCTACATATTTTGGGACACTAAGTGGCAATTTACCACTGCCAATCCAGCTAAACTGCATATCTTTCAACTGAGGGAGGAAACTGAAGCGCCCAGAGAAAACCCACAGGGAAAATGCAGTCACCCAAGGCCAGAATTGAACCTGGGTCCCTAGTGCTGTGAGGCAGCAGTGCTAACACTGTGCCACCATGCCACCCCACATGTTGTGTTAATAACTGGCATCTGCCTTTACAATCACCATATTTTATTTTAGCTCAGTTTAATCATGGCACTTCTTTTATCTTTGACTGTTGATGGCTTCAGCATCCTCCTTTGTGGTTTTGTCATGGTGATTACCTTTGAAAATATCATGATTTCTGCTATGAATAGAACTATCCAAGTGAAAACCAGGAATTCCAATTTACATCTTCAAATCACGTAATGGTTTGATAATTAATTTATGATAAAGTTTAATAGCTTTCAGACACCCACTCAAATGCTGTGCATCATTGATACTGAAGAGCCCGTAGATTGTTTGCAATACAATGTTGATGGATTCTTCAAAAAAAATGAGAGACTTTCTTATAATTGTTATTTCAGTGACATTCAGGAAATGAGGTACCTTCTGAGAAATCACAGGGAATCCGTACCACAATATCTTAAAATACAGGGTATGTATTTGATATATTTGTGTATGTAAGCTTGCAAAAACTGCACATTTGAAAAGTTCCTTTGGAAAAATATGTTTAATTTATATTTGCATGTTATCTAAACAGATGCAAAGGAAAATATTCATGTCACCTTGAAATATTTCCCTTCTGTTTAAAATCACAACTCCTAAAGGCAGTGATCATACTATAATGCAACTTTAGGAAGACAGGATATATAAACTGAGTGGCGCAGCGCATTACAACATCTTTGGCCCTAGGTTCGAATCAAATAATAAAAAAAGGTTGAAAATGAAATAGGAGGTCTTGTGGCAACAATGGGTAGTGCCCTTCCTCTGAGTCCGGAGCTTTGGCATCAAGTCCCACTTTGGGGCTTGATGGCTATGAAAGTCACATACGTAACGTGGGTGTATTCACAACAGGATCAAACAGATTATGATCAGTCTGTGAACCCTTCTAATAAGCTTGGTGACAGGCAGCAAGAGTGGGAGAGATTCCTGTTCAGTCACACTGCAGAAGGCAATGGCAATCCACTGTAGTACTTTGCCAAGCATAACCATTGGACTGGTCCAATGGAAGTCCATGATCACCAATATCCTCTTTGGGCATGGTACCTGGAGTCGGCAAATGAAATATTATTTGGGAATTTCAACCTGATTCACCAGGGTTCAAATTCAAAACACAAAAGATAATTTGACATTATTTGGGCATAAAGATGATTGGTGTGGAAAATGGGAAAACCCACAATGGTGCAATAGCGCATGGATTTTCACATTCATGGATCCTCTGGGTGCCGAGGAGCCCAAAGAATCCTAAAATCATCTCCATTTGTTAACATACTAATGTTGTGCTGAAATGCCAGTAAAGCAGATTTCCCACAATGGAGAAGCAAGTCACCAGGCTCTCTGTCCCATTTGCTTTAATTTTACATGCTGATCACTTACTTTGTCAAAAGCCTTCTGAAAGTCCAAATTGATCACATCCGCAGGCTCCCCCTCCAGCTCTACTAGTTACATTCTCAAAGAATTCCAGTAAATTTGTCAAGCACGATTTCCCTTTTGTAAATCCATCTGAGTCAATCCGCTATTTTCTAAATTCTAGCACTGTCTTCCAATGTGATGAACCACTATCCACTTGTCTGGATGAATGTGGCTCCAACAACACTCAAGGAGCTTTAACACATCCAGGACAAAGCTGCCCACTAGACTGATACCTCACCACCACTGACACATGATGGCAGCAGTATGTACCATCTGCAACTTGCACTGCAACAACACAGCAAGGATTCTTTGACAGCACCTTCCAAACACGTGACCTCTACAAAGGCAGTAAGTAAAGATGGATAGGAGCACAACTTGCAAGATCTCTTCCTTTCACCATCCTGAATTGGAACTAAATTGCCATCCATTTACTGTTACTGAATCAAAATTTTGGATGTACTTTAAGTCTAATGTTTATTTTATTAGTATCACATGTAGGCTTACATTAACACTGCAATGAAGTTATTGTGACAATCCCCTAGTCGCCACATTCCAGTATCCTGTTCGGGTACACTGAGGGAGAATCTAGCATGGCCAATGCACCAAACCAGCACATCTATCAGACTGTGGGAGGAAACCCGTGCAGACTCAGCACAGGCAGTGATCAAGCCAGGAATCGAACCCGGGTCCTTGGCGCTGCGAGGCAGCAGTGCTAACCACTGTGCCACTATAGCAGCACTGTGGGTGTACCTATACCGCTTGGTCTGTGCTGGGTCGAGGCAGCAGCTCACCACCTCTCAATGAAAATTAGGATGGGCAACAATCACTAACACAGCTAGTAAAGACCACATAAGAACATAAGAAATAGGAGCAGGAGTAGGCCATCCAGCCCTTCGAGCCTGCCCCGCCATTCAATAAGATCATGGCTGATCTGGCATGGCTCATTTCCACGTTCCCGCCCTCTCCCCATAACCCTTAATCCCCTCGCTTATCAAAAACCCATCAACCCGTGTCTTAAAAATATTTAGCGATTCCCTCAAAAGAAGAAAGGACTTCGGAAGTAAGGATTTCAGAAGTTCTGATGCATAATTCCTCAGAAGTGCATCAATATTCAAAGGAATTCCTCCATACAATAAAGCTCCTTCATGGCATTAAGCCAAACAAAAATTTCTGATTTTTAAAATTACCTTCCTTTTTCGCCCAACCTCTTACTTATCGCACTTGTTTTACCTCCCTCCACTTTGCTTACATTTCTCTTCCACTTTTATTTTCCTCCCTCAATTTTGTCTCGTTTTTGCTTTCCCCCTTTGCATCCAAAACAGTCCCCCACCTCCCCCCACCCCCCCAGCCCTGCCCTGCCCCTTACTTCTAATGGCATTGGAACAGTGATACTTCAAAACTGAGAGTATTCCATGAGCAAGATAGAATTGGAGAATGAGACCGCCGATGAGCGAGATTGCAAAGGGTCCCTGGGGAATGGATTATTAAAACAAAAACTGACGAGGCAGCTTGTGCTAGATGTAATCAGGTATTTATTTACCAGCCCAGACATGCCAATGTTTCTGAAGAGACTGAGGATGAGGAATTGTACTCTGTAGTCTCTATAACCCATTTGGGAATAAGTGTTGCCAACTTGGATATGGATGTGTCCTATCTTTCAACAGTAATAATACATCTTCGCCTTGATGAGCACAAAACTCTCTCCCCAATGCAGTTAGTTAAGATGTAAATAATAGGTTGATATAAAGTAATCTGCATAGATATATAGGCTTAAAATGATTAATGTTAAAAAATTGAATGAAAGGGGAGATAGAAAACAATATGCCAGCTGTTTTAAATGGGTATCATTGGAATTTAAATTTAACAGAAGATGGTTAATTTTGAATCCAAATATATCAGAATTCGGCACAATACTATATATTTTAGTGCTATAGTAGTGATTGACAAAGAAGGAAAGTATAGTGGACAAAGTATGTAAAATCAAAAATCTATTTCACATGTAAATTTTATAATGCAAGCAGTGAAGTGCTAATTACCATAATTGGTTAGACTATTTTTAAATGTTGAATCCATGAAGCAGAATTGTGATACCCAATTACTCTCTCCAACATCCCCCACAACCTGTTTCTAATGAATACAGGCATAATTACATACAACTACTAGCACATTACAAGTATTGTGTGATTTAGAGGTGATAACACTCTTTTGTTATAATTCCTTCATATAAGTCTTGTATCATACATTTTTCAATTAAACTATTCAAAAACTTCAACAGGGCATCAGAGGAGATGAAACCTGCAGTGAAGGGCTTCGGTTATCTGAGGAGATGAGGGAAGCTGGGATTGTTCTTCATAGAGAAGATTAAGGGGGAGATTTAAGAAAATGAAACTATAATGATCAGAAACGCATTTCTTGAAAAGTTGGTTGAAGCAGTTTCAGTACCAGTTTTCAAAAGGAGGAGTGGGTATATACTTAAAAAGAAAGGATTGTGGAGCTAGAAAAAGTGCAGGAGAGTTAGGCTAGTTGGATAGTTCCTTCAGAGAACCAGAATGGACATGAATAACCTCCTTTTATCCTACATGATTCTATGGAAACAAAACCTACACTGTATAGTTACATAAAGCTGTAATACTGAAAATTTGAGAGATTGTATTTAGCACAGCAGGCTGCTGTCCAAACATGAATTATGTTGTTAACCAGACTGGAGACTTAGCTGGCTCGATGCTGCTTAGAAAGCTGCAGTCCCACCAAGTCACGTCACTAGGTGAAGATTGTTGAAGTGAATGTTTAAACTGGTCAACTGCTGCATTGGCATTGAAGGCACAAAGGCAGTGTCAACAATGCAAATATTCACCTAGGTTTCTGCATAGCTTCTCCAGATGACAGTATTGCATAGTTCTACAAATATCTGTTTCTTAAAATGCTTGGAATGTATCTATCTGGAAAAGGCTTAGAATGTCAGTTTCTCTGAGATTTACACAAAATGCATGCTAGCCTTGAGCTAATTACTGTCGTTAAATGGGTGGGCAACGTAGGTTTACAGCAATAAAACAGACCCTTCGGCCCAACTTGTCCGTACCGCTTTTTTTTAAACTCCTAAGGTAGTCCCAATTTCCCACATTTGACCCATATCCCTCTGTACCCATCTTACCCCTGTAAGTGTCTAAACGCTTTTTAAAAGACAAAATTGTACCCACCTCTACTACAATCTCTGGCAGCTCGTTCCAGACACTCACCACCCTCTGTGTGAAACAATTGCCCCTCTGGACCGTTTGTATCTCTCCCCTCTCACCTTAAAACCTATGCCCTCTAGTTTTAGATTCCCCTACCTTTGGGAAAAGATATTGACTAACTAGCTGACCTATGCCCCTCATTATTTTATAGACCTCTATAAGATCACCCTCAGCCTTCTATGCTCCAGAGAAAAAAGTCCCAATCTATCCAGCCTATCCTTATAACTCATACCATCAAGTCCTGGTAGCATCCATGTAAATCTCTTCTGCATTCTTTCTAGTTTAATAATATCCTTTCTATAATAGGGTGAACAGAACTGTACACAGTATTCTAAGCATGGCTTTACTAATATCTTGAACTACTTCAACAATGTAGTATTCAATGTTCCGACCAATGAAACCAAGCATGCTGAATGCCTCCTTCACCACTCTGTCCACCTGTGACTCCACCTAGATCTCTTTGTTCTGTAACTCTCCCCAACACCCTACTATTAACTGAGTAAGTCCTGCCCTGGTTCAATCTACCAAAGTGCATTAGCTCGCATTTGTCTAAATTAAACTCCATCTGCCATTTGTCAGCCCACGGGCCCAACTGGCTAACATTTTGATGGCTATTTTGACAGATTCCTTTGTGCCCATGTTAATTTGTTTGACGGCTGAAATTCTTTCTCAATCCGTGTGAAAATTCCCAGGGTGTGGTTGATGAGGAGGGGGAAGAAAAAAAGTAACACAATACCTATTTTACTTAATTTAAACATGTAGGCATTGCTTCTAAATATGACTCAGAATTGTAGAATCCTACATTAGGGAGGCCACCACTCAGCCCATTGAGTTTGCACTAACCCCATGCCTTTACCCTAGCTAGTCCCCGTGACACCAAGGGGCAATTTAAGCATGGCCAATCCACCTAACCCGCACATCTTTGGACTGTAGGAGGAAACCGGAGCACCTGGAGGAAACCCACGCAGACACAGGGAGAATGTGTAAACTCCACACAGACAGTGACCCAAGCCGGGAATTGAACCTGGGTCCCTGGCGCTGTGAGGCGTCAGTGCTAACTACTTGTGTCATGATTTTCCAAACATAATGGCAAAAAAATTAATTTTGATGCAAAGAAAATAAAATTTATTTTAAAAAATCATAACAGCAATACCACAGTGGAAATAAAACGACATAAAAAAAAAATATAGGTTGATGACAATCAAACTATTAGTTCAAATTCTGAACACTTTACAGCCTATATTAGGCAGGCGACATGGTCCCGTGGCTCTGCAATGCTGATATAAAACAAGTGGCCTCAATCAGTTTGAGATCTTGCCATTTAATGGCACTATTCATTGAAGTATCAAATTGATGTTTTTCCCCAAAAGAGTAATGTTGTCCGATGTAGAAAGGTATTCCAAAATCCTTGTACATCCAAGTGGGAATAAAGGAACTAATATCTCAGAGGGGACTTATGTTTGGTTTACACAAACCTGGTTGTCTGGCTACACATTTTTGGGACAGATGTGCGCAAATGCACTCCAATAGACACCCTAGCTGGAAAATCTGAAAGCCTTTTTTAAAAATATGATTCACCAAAAACTGATGTTTATTTTTAAAATCTAGATTTATTCCTTATTCCGTACTCTCTTTCCCACAGATGAAACCTGTTTGTTGACTCCATCACCCACACATCCAAAAATTCGGAAGCGGAGGAAGTGCGGACTATGTTGTCTAAAGAAATAAACTCATTTGTTGTGCTGTCAATTCTTAGTAATAAAGTCATAGTTTAGGAATCAAAGGTGTTTAAATTTGTTGAATATGTTTGGTTGTGAAACATTCAGCGAACCAAGTGCAATATCAAAGTAACTTCTTGAGTAATTCTAATCTGTGGTGTAAAATAGCTACCAATGTGGAATTCTGTTTTGTCTCAACAGCACAGGGCTATTTATTTTGGATTCTTAAAAAATGCTACAATACTGTTATTTAATGCTGTGTTAGCTTCTTTTGTGCCTTGCTGGTTTTACAAAATTCCTCTCCCCTGTATTGAGATATGAAATATAAAAACTGTTTTTTTAAAAAGTGAGGACTAAACGTGAATAATAAACCTGCCGTACAGACCAAGTAAATTGTGGCTAAATTTATTTTGCGTAAAGAAGCTGCAACAATCTGTATTGAAAAATAAATTGCATGCAGCATTAATTTCTTCTGAAATGATTCTTTTGGTAGATATTTTAAACATATAAAAGATTGATTCTTTTCAACATAAGTGCTTTGTAATGTGTGTAGTAAATGCACGGCAAACAAAATTAGTTATAGTCAGAGTCATAGGTTTACAGCATGGAAACAGGCCCTTTGGCCCAACTCGTCCATGCTGCCCTTTTTTAAAACACCTAAGCTAATCCCAATCGCCCACATTTGGCCCCTTTCCCTCTATACCCATCATACCCATGTAACTATCTAAATACTTTTTAAAAGACAAAATTGTACCCACCTTTTTACTATCTCTGGCAGCTTATTCCTGATACTCACCACCCTTTGAAAAAATTGTCCCTCTGGACCCTTCTGTATCTCTCCCCTCTCACTTTAAATCTATGCCCTCTAGTTTTAGACTCCCCTATCTTTGGGAAAAGATATTGACTATCTAGCTGATCTGTGCCCCTCTTTATAGACCTTTATACGATCACCCTTCAGCCTCCTACGCTCCAGAGGAAAAAGTCCCAGTTTATCCAGCCTCGCCTTATACTCAATCCATCAAGTCCCAGCAGCATCCTAGTAAATCTTTTTTGCACTCTTTCTAGTTTAATGATATCCTTTCTATAACAGGGTGACCAGAATTGCACACAGTATTCCAAGTGTGGCTTTACTAATGTCTTGTACAACTTCAACAAGACATTCCAACTCCTGTATTCAGTGTTCTGATCGATGAAACCAAGCATCCAAATGCCTTCTCCACCACTCTGACCCCACTTCCATGGAGTTAAATCAAATCATGTCCAAATGATCCAAATCACACAGAGCAAATGATAGAGGGTTAGATAAATTTCAAGAGAAAATAGCAAGTATTTATTTTTCCCTTGTTTATTCATCGTATGGTTTAAACTATATTAACAGTGGTGCCAAAGATGAGAATGAGTTTAATTTTTAAGAGGTAGCTTAAGCATTGTTGCACAAGACTGCACCAACAAGGCCAATCTTAAAAGCAGCTTTCTACTACATTAAGAGGATGAATTCCTTGACTTGAATGAATCAAATTACTCGTTAGTAAGAAAAGGCGATCACATAATAAGCCAGCTCCTTTTGTGTTCTAAACACGTACTTTCACTGCAGAACTGAACAGGTGAGAAGCCAAGATTCTTCTTTCTTTCTCCACCCAACTTGCAAGCTTTTGGGCCATATCTGTATTTTTGACTCTCTCCATGTGCAGTAGATACATTTTAAAAAAAACTCAATTCCAGGAGAATAATAAACTCAAAACATCTACAAATTTAAATTGGAAGTATCGAATTCAGCCTTAATCAAGTTGCTAAACTACTGACTGTATAGTCCTTAACTTTTTTTTTAAAACGGCCTCCAGTTTGACTGACCCAATTTGTATGTGTATGAATGAAAGTGTATTTTATCATTTTAAATTGGATCAGTTTGAATATAATACTGTCAACCTTATTAAATTAAGAAAACCTCTCCTATTGGTTATTTTATGATCACCATTTCATTCACTGGATCAGCAAATATAAACTTTTCAAACAAAAAAGAAGCCTGTTCTGGTCAAACAAGAAGAGAGGAGCCATTCTAACTATCCTCATCTGATCATAGCAGCGGAAACATTTATTCTAGGATCGTGTTAGGAATCAGACATTTTCTTAGCCTTCTGACAATGAGAGGTTGTACGAACATTGCTGGGACTTTTTTGCTGAGGCTCAGGAATCAGCTTGGGAAAATAAAACAAGGAAACCAGGCTAATTCCAGGGATGGCAGGACTGATGTATGAGGAATAATTGATTAGGTTATGATTGTTTTTGTTGGAATTCAGACGAATGAGGGAGGAAATCTCAGAGACTTAGAAAATTCTAACAGGACTAGACGGAGTAGATGCAAGGAGGAGATTCTCAATGACTTGATTTATTATTGTCACGTATTTACAGTGAAAAGTATTGTTTCTTGTGTGCCATACAACACATACCGTTCATAGAAAAGGAAATGAGAGTGCAGAATGTAATGTTAGTCATAGCTAGGGTGTAGAGAAAGATCACCTTAATACAAAGTAGGTCCATTCAAATGTTTGACAGCAACAGAGAAGAAGCTGTTCTTGAGTTAGTTGTTATCTGACCTCAGACTTTAATATCTTTTTCCCAAAGAAAAAAGGTGGAAGAGAGAATGGCCAAGATGCATGAGGTGTTTAATTATGCCGGCTGCTTTGCCAAGGCAGCAGGAAATGTGGATAGTGTCACTGGCTGAGAGGCTGGTTTGCATGATGAATTGGCCTACATTTTGTAGTCCCTTGAGGTCTTGCCAGAGCAGGGGCCATACCAAGTTGTGATGCAACGAGAAAGAACGCTTTCCGTGGTGCATCTGTAAATGTCGGTGAGGGTCGTAACTGACATGCCAAATTTCCTTAGTCTTCTGAGAAAGTAGGAGCGTTGGTGGCTTTCTCAAGTATAGTGTCAGCTTGATGGGACCAGGGCAGGTTGATGGTGATCTGGACACCTAAAAAAAAATTGAAGCCCTCGACCCTTTCTACTTCATTCCCATTGCTGTAGCTAGGGGCATGTTCTCCTTTATGCTTCCTGAAGTCAATGACAATCTCCTTCCTTTTGTTGATATTGAGGGAGAGATTATTGTTGCCACACCAGTTCACCAGATTCTCTATTTCATTCCTGTATTCTGTCTCAATATTGCTTGACATCCGTCCCACTATGGTGGTATCGTCAGCAAACTTGAAAATCAAACTGGAGGGGAATTTAGCCACAATCACAGGTGTATTAGTAGGGGGGGAGCTGAGAACACAGCCTTGTGGGGCACTGCTGTTGAGGATGATCATGGAGGATGATCATGTTGTTGTCTTTCCTTACTGATTGTGATCCGCGTGTTAGGAAGTTCAGGATCTAGTCGCAGAGGGAGGTGCCGAGGCCCAGGCTATGGAGTTTGGAGATGAGTTTTATAGGAATAACGTGTTGAAGGCTGAGTGTAGTCAATAAATAGGAGTCTGATATAGGTATCCTTGTTAACTAGTGTTCCAGGGTTGAGTGCAAGGCCAGGGATGTGATGTCTGCTGTGGACCTGTTGCGGCAGTAGGCAACCTAATGGATCCAGGTAGTCTGAGAGGCTGGAATTAATTCATGCCATGACTAATCTTTCAAAGCATTGGCTGATAGGGATGGAAGAGTCCAGAACCAGGGGTCACAGTCTGAGGATTCAGTGTAGGCCACTTAGGATAGAGGTGAGGAGACATTTCTTCACCCAATGCGTGGTGAGTCTATGGAATTCATTACCACGGGAAGTAGTTGATGCCAAAACATTGAAGTATCCAAGAGGCAGCTGGATTTAGCACTTGAGGCAAATGGGATCAAAGGTTATGGGGAAAAAGCAGGATTAAGCTAATGAGTTGGATGTTCAGCCATAATCGTGATGAATGGCAGAGCAGGTTCGAAGGGCCAAATAGCCTCTTCCTTGACAGATAATAGACATGGGAAATCCTTCTGAGTAACGAAGAGTCACATAATTCACAATTAGATGCTGCTGCAGCTCTGTAGGCATGACTGATGAAGCCATATACAAGCAGCAATATAATCACATTTCACAGATGCCCCATCTGATTTATATACAATTTACAATGTCAAATTATATTATAGAATGATTAAAGTACAGGAGGCAAAAGCAAAATATTGTGGATGCTGGAATCTGAAACAAACACAGAAAATGCTGGAAAATCTTAGCAGATCTGACAGCATCTGTGGAGAGAGATTACAGCCAACATTGAGTGTGGATGACCTGTCATTGTAGTATAGGAGACTGCCATTTGTTCCATGGATGGGATTTTGCAGCTGCTACCATCGGTGGGTTCCCTAGAAGTGGAGGGTGTGAACAATGGGAAACCCCACTGACTGACAGAACTGGAAGATCCTGTTGCAGCTAATGACGGGCCACCTCCACCACAAAACACTACACAGTCGGGGTGGCAGCAGCAGCTACAATTGGAAATCCCATCGACAGCAACAGGATCAGAATGTCCTGCTGCAAGCAAATGACACCCCACCTATCGCTGCCAAGAAACCCAATGGCAGGAGGCTGGAAAATTCCGGCCATATAATACCAAGATCTGTTCGTGTGCCAGTAACCTTCCTGACACAATCTAATACAGTGATGTGGTGGGAAGAGAAAATTTACTTTCTTTTTATGCTGTTTTACTTGAGTAAAGTTGAGTGTTTAAGAATGTTAATAAAGCAAATATTAACAGCTAACCCACTTAATAAAGTGAATAATTAAAAGGCTTGGATATGGTCAATATTATAGATGAAAGAAGAGTAATTTGCATGTAATATCCAATATCATGTTGTACGTAAAACATCAACTTCATGTAGGGATTAAATTTGGATTTAGTTTGGATATTCCATTGTCAGAAAACTTGAGAGTCACAAACAAGGCTCGGGTAAGAATGGCCGCTTAGGCAGAAGCATAAAGGAGATCGCTGTGGAGAAACACCACTCCAGCAAAGGATTCAGGGGAGAAAATGTACCAGGAGAACATCAGAATGTAAATTAGAAAAAAAAATGCATGCATCAGGGATATTCTTGCATCCTTTATAATTAAGAATTCTATCAAAAACAGTACCTGCAAAGTCCTTTGGCTCCTTGGTTAAAGATCATAGAGCATGTTGACAAACAAAATGATAAAGGATTGTAACATTTAAAATTAGCTGTATAAGAGAACTGGCATGGTTCAAATGTTCAATTTTTATTTTAAAACCAGTTTGCTCATAATGTCACTTCATATATTTTCAATTACATCTGGTTAATGTTGAGATTCTGGATCCAAACATAACGTGTGCAAAAAAGAATTTGGATAAAATACCCACACTCTCATTTTCACTAGAGATTATAACAATAGAGTGGTTGAATGTACTTTATTTTTGATTTACTGAAAGGCAAGATGTAATATTGGTATAACTTAAACAAAGGGATAGCAATGTATAAAAATATACTAGACAATACTATAGAACAGCATTATTTGCCCTGATTCTTCAGTATTACTGTACAATACTCCAAGTTTGTTCATCTCCTAAAACTATGGAACAGAATTTGTACAGCCAAGTTGTTTTCATTTGAATCCATGTTTAAATGCTGTGAGCACAAATTAAACTATGAATGAATTACACAATGCAAGAAAATTTTCAATAATGTGGATAATTTATTAGTTATGGAAGGAAAAAAATTACTGATATTTACATAGTGCAAAGTATGCCTTTTTAATTTCTGAATTATGTACATTACAATGCAATGCAGAATGTTGTCATTTCATGCACAAAACAGATCACCCTTCATATAACTAATTTCCCAATCTTTACTTTGCACCTTCCTTTCTGTTTTGATTCATTTTCTAAAAATAACAAGACAAAATACAAAAAGATATTAATTGTATTTCTTACTCAACATAAAACGAGACGTACATTACTGAATGTTTTCCCTTGCCTCTTTGAAGGGAACACAATCGCACAACTTAATTTTACAGGATTGATTAGGCCAATTTGGTTCACATTTCCATAAAGTACAATTCATGTTCAGGTCAGTTCTCTCAATTGCAATTCCTTAAACACTTGAACATTTGAAGCCTAATAAATCCTGTACTCACTGGTACGTAAACCTGTGAGTGTATCCAAACAGAAATGTTTGTATGTCTCAATCTTTTGCTATTCAAAACACAAGCAATGTACATGAAAATAAAAAGCCCGGTTCCTTGTGATTGGAATAGGAGGAGAATCCGCTGGATTATCCGCACACCATTCATGTATAAATTGCAGATAACCACTATTTGAAATTTAACTTGGATGATACTTCAAGTTAGTTTTAAAACCATCACCTTGATGGAATGTACTTCCTTTCGAACAGTATTAATGTAGGATTTTACTTCAGGGTATTAGTTTACATTATGAAGGAACCAAACTAAGGTAACCAACTCATTTTGAAAGTTGCTTTGCTTAATATATTAGTTCTTTATTAAGAATTAAATACTGGAGATCGTTCAAAAGTCTCCAACATTTTGTATACCAATCGTTCGATTGCAGGTATAAATTCAATTTACAAATGCAATTGACTATTTCAAACAAAAAGATAAAAGTTTAAAAATATTTTCTTAAAATTTTTTTTCAAACAGCACCAGAGGTTGCTATAGATCAAGTTGAACACCACCTACTGGTGTGACCAGGAAATACAGACTTCCAAGCACATCGAAATGTGGAAACAGCAAACACCAGCCGTAAAATGCCAGTAGCTTTTTCTCCCCCATCATTTCTATAAAGCAACAAAGTTCCATAGTGAAAATGTCTCCATGAGTGACAAGAATCACCAGCCAGGCGTTCTGTGTCCATTTTGAATGTGATGCAACATTCAATCCAATTTGGTTTCATCATAAACCGTCTGAAAATTTAGCTCAGGCAAAATGTGCAACTTGCTATCACCCATTGCTAAACAACACAACACGTGTAGGGATTAGCTTGTGTTAGTCAAGAAATGTCAATAAAGAAAACCTGCAGTTGATTAGTGCACACTTCATTTAAGCCCTGCCACTCATAGTAATAAAAGCATAATTTCTTTACATCGAGTACTGCAACTAGCAAACTTTTATTTAAACCTAGTAAATATTCAAGCAGAACTGACATCTGATAATTAATTGTTAAAGACATTAAAAATATGTTGCCCCTGTGTATTTTATGATGCAATACATCCTGTGGATTTACCAAAACTACTGCCATCAATTCAATGCAAAATAAATTTATTTGCACAATGATCATGATGCAAGTAAAGTTACAGGTATGATTTGCCCGGTCAAATGTATATGACTTTTGCTAAAGAAATTTCAGCTTAAATAGATCTGGGCTACTCATTTTTTTTGAATGCAGGGTCAATTTTCAAATGCTATTAATTAAGACACAAAAATATATTGCCTCAGTAACTAGATTCACAAAGATAATCCATTGAGTATGTTACTCGAGTTACTGCAGTCATTGCTTATGCTACAGCACCACAGGTACAGTGTGATACTATACAAGTAAAGAGTTCCAAAGTTTGTAGAAAAACACACCTAACTTGCATCCTCAGAAACTGCAAGCCTGATCAGATTAAAAAGGAACCATTAGTTGATCAACTATATAATCACCATTGTTTTTGTTCATGTTTCTGTAAACCTATGTAGCACAATGCTGTAAGGAAAATATTAAAAAGAATTTTGCTTGGTCATCTCATTTAAAATTAATAGCATTTACTAGTACTGTCCCATGCATGCATAAGGACATACTTGTATACTTAATAAATATATAAATGTTTCACATTGTTTCAGGTTAAATCCCAAAAATCTTTTTCGGGCAAGTGGGTAGAAGGAAGGAATAGGAATTTAGAACTTGAGAATAAAGAGATGCATAACACCCAATTACCCATTTAAATCAACTTTCTAAATACAAGTCAGGTCTACACTTATCTATCCCTGCCATAAGCAAATTCCAGGCTAATATCCACCATAAACCAGTAATGCTCTTTTTACAGCCAGTAATAGTCAACAGTTTTATTACATACACAAGTCTGGTCACATGCATCTTTTATCAACTTCAAGCTATTGCACATAACTGGATACCACTAGACTTTGAAGATGAAAAGTAGTAGTTTGTACAAGGAGTGGATCCCTCAAAAATACCATCATTGCTTTTTAAATTCCTCACAGACAGAACTTTTAAAAATCAGTCAAATTAAACTCTTGCTATAAAACTACTGCCACTTATGAGACTGAATTTCTTGTAAATAGAACAACTGGCTTTTTCTCCACCAATTTTTACATTTTCTCCAAAGATTCCAAAAGGACTTTCATAAACCATCTAGAAAAAAACATTTATTTTATGATTCAAAATACACCAAACAATTTAGGTCAATGGAGAACAGGTTTTGAGATGGTACAAAACTTGCTAACATGTGATCTTACGACGACATATCTATACAACTTCTAATTCAGATCATAAATTGGTGAAAGATTGAAATGATAAAGTTACAAAGAGCAAATTCTTAATTTAAATTGTTCCTATACATGTTTAAGTGTTCCTGAGGTCATTGTTTCACATACAGTAACCCTCCAGGTAGACTCGAATGATTGCTCACAAAAAGGTTTTGTACAGTTAGCCGTTTATTATAATGCTATGCAATTTGTTTGAAATGGTAACAGAGGTGTTCTGAATCACATGCTTACAAGCAAAATTTGAATATTGCTTTAACCAAATCAAATGTGAAGAAAATAGAAAGTTACTACGACAGAAGATCAAAATAAATTCAGACTTTGCAAGAGGGAGAAATAAATCAAATTAATTCTTTAATGTATTGAAGATAGAAACTTTCAATTATTTTGCGTTTTGTACATATGGCTTTTACACTACAGACTTGGGGAAACAATATGTACCAAACTAGATAGTTAACCTACTTCAAATAAAGTGTAACCTTGAATGGGGGCACAATGTTTTTAACAGCTGCTTGTGTTTCAATGCAAGAATTGACAAAACGATTTTTGTAATCCCACGAGTCTACCTAAAATAAACGTAGTTCTATAAAAGAGCTGCTGGTCCAGGTTCTAGAATTATTAGTGGGCTTGGCTCTCTGATTCTGCAGGCTGAGAGCTTTCACTCTCTGTTGCATCCATCTGTTCCACTGTGTCTAATTCTTCTATGTCACTTTGTCCATTGTGATCTTCCTCTGTACTATCAATATTTTTGCCAAGCTGCAATGTTTCCAGTGTTTTTTGTGCTTCTGATACCCAATCATCAATTCTGCTGCTAAATGTTACCACAATGGCAACAGGTTCAGGGGCATAATCTTCCTCTTCTTCATCATCAACATCATCATCATCATCATCCTCTTCCTCCTCCTCCTCCTCAAGCATATCTGGTACAAGAGTGCTGGTGGTGCTTATCATGGAGGAATTAAGAACATCTCTGCAGCTACCATCAAGGGATCCCGTTTCAGTGCTTTGCTGAGAGGCCCATTCTAACATATCGTCAGTCTTCCCTTCTTCCTTGTCTGAACCAAAGGATTTTGTAGCATGGGTTGTCTGACCCACAGAAGAGCCAGTGGTTATCCCCAAGATTGGTTTGTTGGCACTGTCTATGACTGCTGGCAAGCTTGAAGACTTCTCCAGAACAGTTGTTGCACTTGGTGTGGGTTTCTCACTCTCAGGACATTCAGGTGCATCAGTGGCCTCGACCATATTTCGCCAGTTTGTTTCTAAATAAGAAAAAGAGCATTTTAAAATTATGAAATGACATTTTGAAGGTAAATAAAAAAGGGAACATTGCAAGAAATCTTCTAAATTCTTGAGAACGATGGCATTTTAAAATTACTTTTCATTTTGGTCAGCCTATTATAGAAAGGATATTATTAGACTAGAAAGAGTGCAGAAAAGATTTATTAGGATGCTACTGGGACTTGATGGTTTGAGTTATAAAGGAGACGCTGGGTAGACTGGGACTTTTCTCCCTGGAGCGTAGGAGGCTTAGGGATGACCAAATAGAGGTCTATAAAATAATGAGGGGCATAGATCAGCTAGATGGTCAATATCTTTTCCCAAAGATAGGGAAGTCTAAAACTAGTGGGCATAGATTTAAGGAGAGAGGGGAGAGATACGAAAGTGTCCAGACGGGCAATTTTTTCACACAGAGAGCGAGTGTCTGGAACAAGCTGCCAGAGGTAGCAGTAGAAGTGGGTGCAATTTTGTCTTTTAAAAAGCATTTAGACAGTTACATGGGTAAGCTGGGTATAGAGAGATATGGGCCAAATGTAGGCAGTGGGATTAGTTTAGGGGTTTAAAAAAGGGGCAGCATGGACAAGATGGGCCAAAGGGCCTGTTTCCATGCTGTAAACCTCTATGACTGTATGACTCTATTCAATTCTCAAAGACTGCATCTTAACATGATACATTACAGAAATGAATAACAAGACAATAAGAGTTATTTTCACAGGACAAAGTTCCATACAACTATAATACACCATTCAATAAAAGAAACCCAACTCTTAAGTCTTAGTGAATCCAAATGGTTATTTTTCAAATAAAGATTAATGCTAAAGACAGGGTAGAAACCTTCTAGATGTAACACACAAAATATCCACGATTTAACCTTTTCCCTACAGCTCAATATAAAAGTACAATAGAAAAACTGAATGTGCTTATAAATTAATCTGTACAAAATTTTACTGCTACTCAAATTCAATCAAGCATCGCAATCACTATCTTACATATTACATTTGGGAAAGCAAGCTGCAATATAGATACAAAAACAGAAAATGCTGGAAATACTTCAGTCAGACACCATCAGTGGAGCGATGAGAGAGTTAATGAGAGGGGATCTCATATAAACTTATAAAATTCTAACAGGGTTAGACAGAGTAGATTCAGAAAGAACGTTCCCAATGGTGGGAGAGTCCAGAACTAGAGGTCATAGTTTGAGGTTAAGGGGTAAATCATTTAGAACCGAGGCGAGGAGAAATTTCTTCACCCAGACAGTGTTGAATCTGTGGACAGAAAGCAGTTGAGGCCAAAACATTGTCTGATTTCAAGAAGAAATTAGATATGGCTCTTGGGGCTAAAGGGATCAACGGATATGGGAGGAAGGTGGGGAGGGGGGGGAAAATCAGAATATTGAATTCGATGATCAGCCATGATCAAAATGAATGGTGGAGTAGGCTCAAAAAAGGGCCAAATGGCCTTCTCTTGCTTCTAGTTTCTATATTTCTATTAATGGTTCTATTAATGGTCAATGATTCTTCCTTGGATCCGTTTTTATTTCAGATTTCCAAAATTTGCAGTATTTTAACTTTTGAATTACTACAACATGGATCTATTCCAAGACAACTCTAACATAACAAATATGTCTTTAATAACAATAAACTAAAATTCAAACATGCACCAGAACAATAAACATACAAAATAGAAACAGGCCATTTGGCTCCTTGAGGCTGCTCTGCCATTCAATGACATAATGGCTAATCTGTAAACTTTTTGACAATCAAGGCCAATCAATCACAATCTTGCTAACAAAGACACATTGCCTTTTACAGTATAGTTAACTAATGCCTTTTTAAAATTTGGGATTAACATTAACTAATAAGTCTGCATTATTACATAATTCCATTATTGTTTAATATAGTGGAAGCATTACACAATGTTACCCAGATGGCAAACATGATCCAAAATTGATTGCTTACCATATTCCTTCTCATTCACTTCGGAAATGGGTTCAGATATTACGCTGCAGAATGAAATTGCACTTGCTGCAGAAGGGTTGCGAGAATGGCCCATGTGCGGTACCTTTCTGGTGTGCTTCAAGGCCTCCTCAGCTTGCTCTTGTTCCAAAGCTGTCACCATATCACGGTATGCCTTACGGGCTTCCTCAGTTAATGCCACCAATTTATTGAACAGGCTCTAAATATGGAAATTAAACAACTGTTTATTTGAAGTTACATTTTCTCTCAAAAAGAAGCCTTCAACATACTGCAGTAAGCCAGAGTGATAAAAGGGAAAAAATCGCAAAGGGCATTGTTCAATTAAGATACTTCAACAGTTAATAATCCTACCAGTCCATGATGTGCGAAGCTACCGAGTTGATAAGGAAGGGAGGGTGGCTCAAGAATTTAGTAAGGGAGCTAGGGAATATGGGGCCAGGTGGCTTAACATAAATACAAGATATCCCAGGACCCAGTAGGGAAGGAATGAAAAGCTTTAGAAATGTTGTGGGTTTCAGGATGAGGAGGTTACAGAGATAGGAAGATCAAAGACATGAAGGGAATTAAATAGTGTTGAGAAAACTAAATTAGAGGCATTGGGAGGACCAGGAGTCAATGTTGTGACAGTGAGCTTGATGTGGGATAGGATACAAATTTAGGTAGTATTAAGGAGGGAAGGGTGGCTAAGAGAACACTGAGGTTAGCTGTAAAGACTTGCATTCTAATCAGTATTCTGTAAACTGTGTGACTTTATATGCCCTCCTCTGATCAGAACCTTTCACACACCTGACGAAGGAACATCGTTTCCGAAAGCTTGCGAGATTACTATCAAATAAACTGGTTGGACTCTAACCTGGTGTTGTGAGACTTCTTACGAAGTCTGGGAGGCCAGTGACGGAGTGCTGTGGGCCTGGCCAGTGATCGGAAGGCTGGCAATGCGGGGCCCCGGTTAACGCGTTTGTCTTGTATTTAATTTTTTGCTATGAGGTGAAGATGCTGGCATTGGACAGGGGTGGGCACTGTAAGTCTCATAACGCCAGGTTAAAGTCCAACAGGTTTATTTGGAGCGTTGCTCCAAAAGTTCCTGATTCCAAATAAACCTGTTGGACATCAACCTGGTGTTGTGAGACTATGTAATTTTTTGCAGCGTCCTACAGCTGTTTCCCTGTAAATAAAGTATTCTTTTAGACCAATCAGCAAAGGCATACTGCTATGTGGATCTGTGTGTAGCAATCAATGATACAACTAAGCAAAGGGCTGACTCAGTCAATCAGTACAACCAAATTCCATTGTATAGCTTTTGTGCTAACCTTAAGGTGGAAGTAGCATAATTGAAAAGCTAAAAAAAAACATACCTCAGCACCACTGTAGTTGAAGATCCCCACAACACTTACAGGAACAAGTTTATTCACACAGCGACCAAGAGCTTTACGTCCAAGAGCAAAAACAAAAGGAATTTCTTGCTCCCGAGCCATGGCAATCACATTGTACAAAGCTTCATCTAGTCCACCTAAGGGAAAGAGTAAAATGAGGATGAATTAGACAAAATATAATTTCAACATTGCGTGCCTCCAATAGCTCAAGAAAATACTGCTTACTGTACCTTTTGACTGAATTTTCTCACAGTTTGGAGAGATGATGACACATTTAATCTTTTTTAATTTCATATGCTTGGTCACTTCACGCAGACCCATGACAAGCCGCCTCTTCATTTTGGCTTTGATTGGATCTTTCTGGTAAATCCGTTCTTGAAAGCGAACAAGCTCTTGCAACAACAGTGTCACACATTCATCAATATCTTTACTAAGAACTTGGTTACAGTATCTGGTAAGGGGAACAAATTAAAAATGAAAACAAAACATTATTTCCAAATATGGTTCAAGTGTTAGCAACTGCAGTGCTGATAAGATTACACTAAAAAAAGTCATGAGACTGTTTGAAGAGCTTACTAGGGTTAATGAGCTACTTAAATTTTTGGGACATTCACAAACAACTGGACGCATGTATCCACATACATTATTTCAAATTGGCTGTCAATCTAATTTTGATTTGATTTATTATTGTCACATGTTAACAGTGAAAAGTATTGTTTCTAACGCACTATACAGACAAAGCATATCATTCACAGAGAAGGAAATGAAAGAGTGCAGAATGTAGTGTTACAGTCATAGTTGACAGTAATGTTACAAGTCATAATTGCTCACGGGATGTCTGCGAATGGTTTAATGACGATTAACTAATATATGCCTCCAATACAAATTACTCATCAAAACAACTTTGTTTCTTGAAAAAGTATTAAAAAAATCTTCATCCAACTGTGCTGGTCTTTCATTTGAAATATTTCCACAGCAAGGAAAATGCTCCCTCCAACTAATCCTTCCCATGAAGCAAATGCTGCACAAAGCATTTGAAAAGGAAACTGCTCCAGCCCAAATATTCTGGATCTTTCCATCAACCAAATGCTCATTAACGAAACAAGGCGGAACGTTAATTGGCAGTTTGTAGCCAAATGCCAGAGCTCAAACAGTACAACGTCTGAAACTTTTTGGATAACTCAATGAGCAGGTAGCTAATGGTTTTACTGTAATTCCATACTCCCAGATGAAAAAGCATGGCACTACATATTTCCATTGATATACACACGTGGAGCTTCTTCCATTCTGAGAATGCTGATGAGTTTTCCAAAACCAATTCCTCCCTACATTACAAATTTAAAGGTGGTTCATTTGAAATTTTAAAAATTTGGCAGCATGCTGCTTTAAGTTATACTGCAATATAAGTGCAAAGCTAGATTTCCCTTCATACTGGCTCACAATCAATACTAAACTGACTATATCTAAGAAATTAGGAGCATTATATCTTGTACTTCACATTGGCACGGTGGCACAATGGTTAACACTGCTGCCTCACAGCATCACGGCCCGAGTTTGATTCCTGGCTTGGATCACTGTCTGTGCAGAGTTTGCACGTTCTCCCAGTGACTGCATGAGTTTCCTCTGGGTGCTTTGCTTTCCTCCCACAGTCCCAAAGACATGCTGGTCAGGTGCATTAGCTATGCAAAATTCTCCCTCTGTGTATCCAAATGGACACCGGAGTGTGGCGACTAGGGGATTTTCACAGTAACTTGATTGCAATGTTAATATAAGTCTACTTGTGACACTAATAAATAAACTCTAAACTTTCACCTGCAGGATGCGAATGATTGCACCACACCAATGTCAAGTCTGTAGCGTAAATAGGGTATACTTGCAACACTTACCCAATAAGAAGCATTGGAGAGCAAAGCAAAATAAGACTGTTTATGCCACAGCGGTTTTACCTGTTTCCCAATAAATTAAGCACCCACTGATTCAATTGCTATCTCCTGTCAGAGTAGTACCAAAAGGTAAAGGACTACAACTGTTGTTTTTGTCCTAACAACATTTTAAAATTCCGCAGCTTTGACAGAAATATTTACAATCCAATAGCAGAATTTCTTATACAATTTCATTCCTTCGGTGAGATACATGGATGGAAATAACTGGCTTCAATAACTTATGATCATTTTGTGATGGAACCCATTGCTTGAAACACTTAAATGTGATTACTATCTATTTTGAAATTACTTCCCTTGTCATTCAAATTGTACACTAGTTTGCAATAAATCAGAAATACTCCATTACGCGTTTCTATTCCTTTTCAAAAGCAGTGGCAGGTTGTTGAGCCATGTACATGAGAAAACAAAAAGGATAAAACATATTTTAAATCAAAGATTCTTCCTTCCCTTTTCTAATGCAGTCAGGAAACTAAAACCAATAGTTGTCATTCATTCAAAAACATAGCAAAAACTCTTTACTCAGCCCTCATTGCTCATTTACTTTAAGCTGAAAATTCAATTAATTCTAGCTTTTTAAACAGCAAAGGGCAGATTTACATTGGATCTTTAAAACTACAGGAACAGAAATCTTTTGTAAATACACACACATCTCAGTATTAAAATGTTGCATGTCATCAATGTGTGACATTCTTCGAATGCCACCCTTACAGCTGCAAAATGTCCCATCATATCATATAGAAGGTATGCATTCAAGACATGAAGAAGTGGGCAGCGGATGGGGGAGTTTATAAATTCTTTAACCAACTGTTTAAATGTAGAACAATTCAGTCCTACACATAATAGCTTGCTGGTATTTAAAAGTACTTAATTATTTCCATAAGTATTGGAATTGTAGCATTTAAAAAAAATTTTAAGGCAATTTAATCAGCTAATTTATATTGAAAATGTAGAAATTTAAAGCCAATCTTCAGCTTACATTTATTTCTCTACCTTCGTACAATTACATTTCAGAGCTTGAAATAAAAGATCAGTCATCAGGCTGATAACCTGCTACTGAAATGTTCCGTGATCCTTCAACATCAAAACAAAATTACTCATACAGCTAATATAACAATACCACCATTCTGGGAGCAGACATTTTACAGAATTCAGCCCACCTTGTACAGTATTACAATTACAAACAATTCTCAGCCCACTGCTTCTATTCATAATGGGATAGAATGGAAAGCCATTTACATTTGTGGATTAAGATGGCTGGGTGCAGCACTATTCACAGTTCTTACGCAAAAGACAACTGGAAAACATCAGCAATACAGATAGCACCCAATATTTCAGATTGCAAGACAATGCTATGGAACATGCAGACTAGTTAAATCTTAACTTCAAAGTACGAAAATAACTATACCAGACACGGCAATGAAACTCAAAGAACCAAAGCAGCAAAGATTTTTAATAAAACTTTATAATTCTAAACAAAGATTATTGCTTCTCTTTCGTAATATATTGTCACAAATGTGACTGAGAAAGAGACAGCTTTTTACAACTTTTCTTAAAATGCTTACTCTCTGAAGCGCCTGCTGTGGATTTTTGTGATCGTCGAGGAAGCCATTGGACTGCCAACTCCTGAGCTGACTGGGGACCCTTGTGAAACTGGCGTCATACTATATGGCGAATTCTGGCTTGCAGGAGACAGAGATGTGTCACTAGGAACGCTTAATCCAATGTCTGAAAATAAGAAACTTAACTAAATTAATTTGCTCCATTTTTCTTTTTAAAGTCACGGTTACTTCATTCATCTTGAGCATCTGTTTATTTCAACAACCACATCTGCTGTGATGTTTAAAATATGTACTGAATGCATAACGAAGATATTTAGCCTCCATACACATCCAACCTCTGGACATGCAAGGTGATGGAACAAAATAACAAAAACATTTGGGCAAGCTATTTTGGTAGGTATCTTCCCCACTTCATCATACACAGTATCACTCTGGATTAAACATCACTTAGTTGACCACAGAAGTCAGCAGATGTTTCAAATGATTAAATAAGCAATAGAACTTAAAGCTTCCGAGTACCAGTTCAAGTCGCAGGAGGTCAAACAGATGATTACAGGCTAGTTGGGCTAAATGAAGCTCAATATGTCAATTGCCAAAGAATGAAGGATATCATTTCTGGAGCAAAAAAAAAGGGGCATCTCTAATATCAAAGCACTTCAGAAACTAGCATGGGAACTCTGAATATTAAACATTCAGACTTAACTTGGATTCCTTACTCCTGGCTTGGGTTACTGTCCGTGTGATATCTGCAAGTTCTCCCCGTCTGCGTGGATTTCCTCCAGGTGTTCCAGCTTCCTCCCACAGACTGAAAGATGTGCTGTTTAGGTGCGCTGGCCATGCTGAATTCTCCCTCAGTGTACCTCTACAGGCACCTGAGTGCAGTGACAAGTGGATTTTCACAGTAACTTCACTGCAATGTTAACGTAAGCCTACTTGTGACTAATAAACAAACTTTTTTTTTTAAACTTTGGAGCCTGATTGACAGCTGCCTTTGTGCAGCTCACAGGCCAGTTTTATATTCATTCACCAGAACACACAAACATTGTGGAAGGCATTCAAATAATTGTCAAAATATCAGTATACAGAAACATGTTAATTACAAGCCAAAAAACATAAATCAGTGTCCAGATACAAGTGCACAGAAAACATAACTCTTCCTCCAGAGAATTTACCTTCCTGAGAAACCACTTCCTGAGTTATAGTCTGTTCTTCCGGAAAGCTCAGCTGTACATCACCTTGTTCCTCTGATCCAACAACTGTTGGTTCTATCGAAAATCTGTTTTTCTTTTCTTCTCTTTCCTTCAGGATAATCTTTATGCAAAAGGGCAAAAAGTTTTAATGTCCTGACTGGAATAGTAACTGGGGCGTTACCATAATTATTCCCATCTTAAAACATCAATTCATTGCATTATATAGTGAAAACTAAGATTTACACCTCATGTACAACGATCTTGATGCTTATTAATTTTTCAAATCCCTTCAACCCTAGTTATCATCTTATCTACCTTTCCATTTAGGTAGAGGAATAAGGGATGGCCAATGCTTTGCTAGAAGCATTCAATCCTCGGATCATATTTTTCCCTTGATGCCATCTCCCCATGAAGGTGGGTCACTTAGTTACAACAAGCCATCCCAACAAAATTCAATAATTATAAATATTCATGTTTTAATATCACTTGGTCAATCGACAATTTCCACTTCAATACAACCGTTCTTTATCAAAAATATTTTATAATAACTAAGTTTTATTTAAAGAAAATATTTTTAATTAGAACTGAAGCTGCTCATACACCAGTTTTTCATCCTCAAGCTCATGGTATAATATGAGGGGTGAAAAGTCTTCTATTCAATTAAGAATTCAATTATCTTCTATTCAATTAAGAATACTGGCTATTTTAGTTTCTTAATGTGCAGCGGCCACTCAATGAAGATTTTACCTTTTTAAGTGCAGTTGGACGTTTCGCTTTTGGAATTTCCCTTTCCTTTCCTCTCTTCACCCTTGGGGCACCCGAATCCAATGGATTCTGAAATCCAATAAACTGCTGATTTTTATGCAAAGTTTTCATGTTCCCACAGTCTTTGACAGAAAAAAGCGTAGTTGTACCAACTGGAAAAAGAGAATCTTGATTAGTAAAATACTTAAATCACTAAAGTCCAGCCTAGCAAAGAATGTTTTCCGTAAAAATAAATTATATGGCATACTGAAAATATGAGTTTAAACCGTGAAGACTGGGATACTTGTCGATGACAGCAATTAATGCGAGAGCCTTTTTGTCTGTGATCTGCGCTTGAATCCAGTCCAGATTGACAGGATGATAAGGTTATCATTCTGGTAGCTGCAACTGGCCATTTTTAAAACCATCTGAGGAGTCAACTTAGTTTTATTGTGCAAAACAAGCATCCAATTCAGCACAAAAAAGATGTTAGAAGGTATTGACACTGGTTCAATAGTTATTTTACTGCGGTAGTGGTTTACCTAGATGCAAGACATAGTCACCAATTTTGGTAGATTGTTACTATGTTCCATTCCCTAACTGGAATCATCGATTAACATAAAAAATAAAAAGCATGCTCAAGTTTAGTTACCTCGTAAAACAGATAAAATGATATAGCTTTACACAGAATTTAAAACGGGTTTTGCTTTTTGATACAACTTTTCAAATAACCGCTTCACTGCTCAAGTGTGTTCCAATGATACTGTTTAAATTTTATTTATTAGTGTCACAACTAGGCTTACATTAACACTGCGATGAAGTTACTGTGAAAATCCCCTAATCACCATGCTCTGGTGCCTGTTTGGGTACACTGAGGGAGAATTTAGCATGGCCAATGCACCCAACCAGCACGTCTTTTGGATTTGTGGGGGATACCTGGAGGAAATCCATACAGACACAAGGAGAGCGTGCAGACTCTGCAAAGACAGTGACTAAGCCAGGAATCGAACCCAGGTCCCTGGCGCTGTGAGGCAGCAGTGCTAACCACTGAACTGCAACATACAATTAAAAATATACACAATGATTCTGATTAATGCCAAATAAGGCGGCTTCATACTGGCTGGCTCAGTAATATAGGTAAACTATACAGCTAATTAATAGTTTACGTACAAGTGACAGGTTGGGAAAACCTTCTGCCAAACAGTCTCACAAGAGACAGGGTGTTTTCTTTTTATAGGAAAGGATGGATTCATTTTACACATCCTTTCATTTTCCAACACCACCTAATAGCTGGCATCGAAAACAACAAAAGTGTGTAAGGCATAGTGTAAGAGGGGGTGCATGGGTGGGAAAGTAGAGAGAAGACAAACCAAAAACAAATTCAGCAAATATAATGAAGGAGGACCAGCCAGGATTTTCTACTGTCCATTCACTTTGATGAATCTTTAAGTGTACTTTGTAAGCGCTTTCCCATTTTAAAGAAACGTTATTGGGATGGAATTGCCTGAGAGAGTGAAATTAAACAAGTACAGCAGCAGAATTCATCATACCGGAATATGACAGAGGTTTTGTGTTCGTCAGTTGCTTTGCTTTCATGGCTTGTTGTTGTTTCTCTAGTGCAGCTAACATGTCACCAAGGTCCAGCTGTACAGGGGCTTTACTCTTCTTCCCTGCTGCCTTATTCAGAGCCTCCTTAGGAAAATACAAAGCATAATGAGACCAGGCACAAAAAGCCAATGCCACTGCACAATACTCCTGGTAAACAACTGTTACCTGATCCATATAACTTCATCTTACAGCTGATAAATAAGGTAACCTTTCACCATACTGCACAATATCTTGTGCAACCTGAATTTAGGTATAACTATTAGCTGGAGCAGGAAGTTATTTGGGGCTAGAGTTTGTTTCTTTGTGGTAAGGAGGAATAGAGACAGGAACTGGGGCAGCAGTACAAAAAGTGAAAGCCATTAATTTCTTGTTAATTGTGAATAAAGCTTGCCTGATCTGCCCTTGCCCCTACTAAATAACAAATCAAGTGTCAAAATTATTAAGCTTGCTGATATCAACATTCACGTGAAGCAAAACAAATCACATGCCCATGCTAATAACTTTAACACAACACATACTTTGCCTGTTGCATCATTTAAAACAATTGCCACAAGAGAAGAGAAAAATTGAAATTTCCTTAAGATTAAAAATTCAAAAAAGAAACTGACCTGGAGTTTTTTCTGCTCCATGCTGATCTCGGAATACTCCTGAGCTGTAGCCAGAGCAGCAGCCAATGCTTTTTTCCTTTGACTTTTAGCTCGTTTCGGAATAGCTGTAGTTATTGGAATAGGTGTCTGCACTATATTGATTGGAGAAGTTTCTGGCAGATCACCCAGCTGAAAAACAACACAAAAAAAATTACTGGTGAAAATAATTAGCACTACAGATTCCTTATTCATCAATCTTATAAAGGACAATTTACTTGAGTATCAAACACTTGGAGGTAACTTTAACTTCAAATGGTAAATTCAGATACTATTTTCAGTTCCTTTTCCAAAATGACACATTTATCCCAAATATTTGAGTGAAAACACAGATTTTTAATGTTAACATTTTGTTAAATGCAGGCATATAAATGTGGTTGAACACATCACTCACCCCCAGTGGTTTTTTAGTGAGTTGACAAATGGAAGGGTTTTTATTCTGAGCATTATCATGTGCTACAGTTTTGCTCTTGGAAACCCCAACTCCAATAATCAATTCTGGAAACTCACTATCGTCCTGTAAGTAACAGAGATTTGCTCAACATTGAAATGCAAGAATATTTTGTATATTTCTTTACAGGTTACTAGTGACTGTCAGTGAACAACAAGGTGTTAGTTGTTGATACAAAACTTAGACTAGAAATTCAGTCTAATGTATTAAACCTTCAGAACAAACCAAATTATATTATTGTGCAAAGCAGAGCAGGCACAAGATTTTGAAGAAGGGAATTTTTTGTAATTATGTCATTACATTCCTTTAGTTTCAATGATGCATAGGCAGCAGGGTGGCACAGTGGTTAGCATTGCTGCCTCACAGCGCCAGAGACCCGGGTTCAATTCCTGGCTTAAGTCACTGTCTGTGTGGAGTTTGCACATTCTCCCCGTATCTGCATGGGTTTCCTCCGGGTGCTCCGGTTTCTTCTCTCAGTTCAAAGATGTGCGGGTTAGGTAGATTGACCAGGCTAAATTGACCCTGGTGCAGAGGGTTAGTAGGTAAGTGAGTAAGTAGGATTATGGGGTTAGGGCCTGGGTGGGATTGTGTTGGTGCAGACTCAATGGGCCGAATGGCCTCCTTCTGCACTATAGTGATTCTATAAAAATAGACTGCATCAAAAGATAATGGGGAGTAGGAATTCATCCATTTCTTTAAATCAAGTCAGAATTATTGATGTTTTTAATTCAACATTGCCCTGGCTTATATTAGTCAACTTAGCTTGAGTTAGAAATTAAAGTCAAGACCCTCCTGATTTTTATGGCACAGAACCACATCACATGCATCTCACTCAACTGAAGTAGAGAAACAAGTAGAACCAAGCTAAGATGCAAACATTTCATACAGTGGCTATATGAAGCTTCCAATACCTCAAAACATAAAGAATCAGATTTTTGTTCATCTCCAGCCATCCGCCCATTGACAAACCGTTGCGTTTCAGACGACTGTCCGGCAGTCCAATCACGACTCTTCTGCTGACTTGGCATCCTCTGTGAAGACAAACTCTGCACCTTCCCTCTGGCGTTATCCTGCACATCAAGTAGTTATACAACAAAAACTGATCACTCTGCAAGTGGCCCAGATTTTCCTGAAAACTTGCACTGTTGTAATTTGTACTATTACTTGTGCCATATCACCAAAAATAAGCTAATTTCCATTACTCCATCCCCCATCTATGACAATTGTGAGTTTCCTCAATTGACAAACTTTTTCCTGTTTGAATTGAGTTTGAAAGTATTGACACAGGTGCCATGCCAGCAACCTGCTTTCGCCAAGACAGGAAAGTAAATGGAGAAGTATGCACTTAAACTCTCGAGTTATTTATACAAATATATCTCTAGCACTTTCTGAAATGTTAGCTTGGTTAACTGCATGGCTATTATTTGCTTTACATAAAGTCCATGAAGAAGTTCTTAATTTCAATTGCATAATAAATTAAAACTAAAATACCTCAAAACTTCCAGAAATAGTCAACTTGTAATTGAAATAGACACCATCAAAATTATCTACCCATAAGGAAAAAGGAACATTATTTTAAAGAAAATAACTTGTGCATTGCTTTGAGGTGTCAATGAATTACTGTATGTGAAGTGCAGAAATATTACTCATGTTAGCCTAATAAATAGCTACATTCACAATCTGTCTAATTAATGGTCTTTGTTATCAGACATTATAGAGGCTGAAAGGTATAGTTAACACACATTAGAATTTATGAAACACAATACACCATATTCTTTCACTAGTTTCATCATTCATATTTTGCAATTTATTGCTTCAATTTTCAATATGGTAATTTAAAGCTCTTTCACAAATGCTAAGGTCAGTAGGGACACCTTGATTTAGTCATTGTTTCAAAGCATAATGTTCATAGAAAAAGAAACAAGAGGGTGCAGAATGTAGTATTACTATCATAGCTAGACTGTAGAGAAAGATCAGCTTAATGCAAGGTTGGAGCATTCAAAGGTCTAATGGCAGCAGGGAAGATATTGTTCTTGAGTCGGTTGGTACGTGACCTCACACTTTTGAGAGTTTTTCCTGATGGAAGAAGGTGGAAGAGAGAATGTCCGGGGTGTGTGGGGTCCTTAATTATGCTGGCTGCTTTGCTGAGGCAGCGGGAAGTGTAGGCTGTGTCAATGGATGGGAGGCTGGTTTGTGTGATGGACTGGGTTACATCCATGATCTTTTGTAGTTTCTTGCGATCTTGGACAAAGATCACAAGAAACTGAAATTCTGATGAAAGGTCAGCATAAGGTCAAACACTTCCTTCCACAGATGCTGCCAGACTTGCTGAGTATTTTCAGCATTTTTGTTGTAACATTGGCCATCAGCTGTGCTGCTTCGAGTTCATTACCATGCTCAGTGCAATGTATTCTGATTAGAAATTTAAAACAACGAGATTGATGGTGAAATCAGCAAATTAGGCCATGAACTTTACTGGATACATCACCAACTGTGGTGTTGCTGTATTACAACACACCACGGCAGCTTGACATGGCAACAGGATACAGCATGCAAGGCTTCTGTGCCCTAACTAACAAGGCTGCCTACGCACAACACACATGCACATGGGATCCAAAAATAGTACATCCTGCAAAGAGAAACTAAAAGTGCCATTGGAGAACTTGTATTTTAATATTTGATAAAAAGTGAGTTTACAGAAAGTGAAATCAGTGACTGAAATCATCAAGTAATGCAAACAATGCAGTAATTTAAGACATTTCATATTGCCTTTCAAATGCAAAGTTTCTAAAGATCACAGAAAATCCTGGGATTACAGTTGAAAACTCATGACTGGATCAGCAAGCCTTGATGAGCAGTTCAGCTGAATGTGGCTAAGAAACTTGGGTACCTTTCAGTTTCTCTTTATATCGTTAAGATTAACATTTGTCATTTTGTTTTGTTTGAAAAGAAATCCTGACCTTAGAAAAAAAACGCAAATTTCAATTTACGTAAAGGTTACAAAATTCCTGATCTGAGTGACTTGAAGCAATTTTTTTGTGATGCATTGTTAGTGATTGGCAGGATGTAACAAGTGGAATCTCACAGGGGTCTGTGCTGGGTCCTCAACATTTTACAATTTACATCAACGGGTGGCACTGCTGCCTCACAGTGCCAGGGACCCAGCTTGGGTCACTGTCTGTGCAGAGTTTGCATGTTCTCCCAGCGTCTGAATGGGTTTCCTCTGGGTACTCTGGTTTCCTCCCACAGTCCAAAAAGTGCAGGTTAGGTGGATTGACACACTAAATTCTCCTTCAGTGTACCCGAACAGGTGCTGGAGTATGGCGACTAGGGGATTTACACAGTAACTTCATTGCAGTGTGAATGTAAGCCTACTTGTGACTAATAAATAAACTTTAAACTATGATTTAGATGAAGGGAGAGAAGGCATGGTAGCTAAATTGCAGATTACATAAAGATAGGTTGGAAATTACGTTGTGAATATGACACCAGGAGTTTGCAGAGGGATATAGATGGGTTGACTGAATTGGCAAAAATCTGGCAAATGCAAGTATAGTGTGAGAAATGTGAAGTTGTTCATTTTGGCAAGAAGAATCAAAAAACAGAGCCTTATTTAAATGGAGAACAACTGCAGGAGCCTAAGTGCAGGGGGAGCTGAGTTTTCTTGTGCCCGAGTTACAAAAAGTTAGCAAGCAGGTGCAGCACATAATCAAGTAGGCTAATGGAACTCTTTTCTTCATTACGGAGAGGAATTGAAGAGAGTGTGTTTTGCTTCTATTACACAGGGCATTGGTGAGATCGCATCTCAAATACTGTGTACAGTTTTGGTCTCCTTACTTAAAGGATGCAAATGTCTTGGAGTCAGTTCAGACGAGGTTTACCAGATTGATATCTGGAATGGGTAGGTTGCCTTATGAGGATAGGTTGGAAAGGCTAGGTATTTTCCACTAGAATTTAGAAGGAGGAAAGTGATTTGATTGAAGTTTACACGATGCTGAATGGTATTAACAAGGTGGAGGCAGAAATGATAAGCGAGTCCAGAATTAGGGGGCATTTTAAAATTGGAGATCACTCTTATAGGGCAGAGGGTCGTGCAACTTTGGAACTCTGTCTCATAAGACAGCGGAAGTAGGGTCACTGAATATTTTTAAGATCATGGTGGTTCTGCTTCCGTTGAGTTCCACATTCTCATCTAGCCACAATAACCTTAGATTCTTGTTGTGCAACCTAGATAGGTTAACTCCATTGCACAACAAGAATCTAAGGTTACTGGGGCTCGATGAGAATGTGGAGCTCAACGGTAACAGAGCCACCATGATCTTTTTAAATGGCTGAGCAGGCTCAAGGGGTTGAATGGCCTACTTCAGCTCCTGTTGTGTATAATTGGATGATGTTGGGTTATTCACAATAGCAGCAATTAGCACAGAAGTGGATTTAGCATACCCATTGGAAGATGTGCAATTTTTTAGATCTTGGATAGCCCAAATTCTTAACCATCTTAGCAAGCACACACACATACCTGAGAGTTTCGCACGTTTGCTGGTCTGCCACCTCGACCACAAGAAAATGTCTGGATCCGGTCCATCCCAAATCGCTGTGGTACTTGGGAAGCTACATTTGCCCAGCTTGGGCCTCCTGACAAAAAGACCATTTAACCATATTAAGTGAACTGTTACCTTCTTGTTATTAAAACGTGAACTAATAAAATTTGTGCATCAAAACTTGCTAAATGTGTAGAATCACACAATATAAACTTTCATAAATATCAACAGTTAGGTCATCTATCTGCATGATTGTAATTTAATGAATAATTATTTATGCAATCACAAAATATAGGTCACAAAGTTTAAAGATGCCAGCTTTACATTTCGAATAAAATGTACATAAATTCATGGGCAATGATAGTTGTAATTGCCAGAAACCAAAAAGCTGGATCTGATCAAATTATATATTGTAACATCTCTCTAAACATTTCCTTCTTAATAAATACTATTAAATATGTATAAAGTACTAAACCTAGGAAGGGAAAGAAAATTTCAAACGCTATGCATACTCCATGAATGGCGTTGATATAACAATGGACAAAATTCAACATTCACCTAGTGCAATTAAAGCAGTAATGTAATCAATAAAGCAATGAGCCATTTCATTATAAAATCAACTGGTTCAAGGTGACTAAGCACAACCAACTTCTCAGGGTAGTAAGGGATGAACAATTAATGGGGCCTTGCAAGACACTTTAAAAATCAGAAGAAAACACGTTCTGTTCAGACCACAGCTTATGTGATTTGCCCAGTCCTGGTCATATACACAAAGCAAACGTGATATGGTTTAAGCCTAATCTTTAGCATCAGAAAGCTGAAAAATGCAATCTTGGTGGTTGTATCCTTGCTTCGAGGTCAAAACATTAAGTTTAAGCCCCATTCCAGAGCCTAGCACAATCTCGATCGACTTTTTAAATGGTTAGCAGTTGAAGTTCAATGTGGAGGAGCATGAGGTGATGTATTTTGGTAGGAAAAACATGGAGAGGCAATGCAAAATTAGAGCTAAAATTCTTAAGGGAGTGTAGGAATATAGGGACCTGGGGGCATATATGCACAGATCACTAAAGGTGGCCGGACAGGCAGAGAGAGCAGTTAATAAAGCATATAGTATTCTGGGCTTTATTAATAGGGGCAGAGAGTACACAAGCAAGGAGGTTATGATGAACTTATACAAGACACCAGTTAGACTTCAGCTGGAATATCGTGTACAGTTCGAGGCGCACACTATAAGAAGGGTGTGAACACATTGTAAAGTGCAGTAGAGATTTACAAGGATAATTCCAGGGATAAGAAACTTCAGGTATGAAGATCGTTTGGTGGGGTTGAGACTGTTCTCCTTGGAGAGACGGAGGCCAAGAGGAAATTTGACAGAGATGTTCAAAATCATGAGGAGTTGGAGAAAGTAGATGAGGAGAGATTGTTCCCACTTGTAAAGGGATCAAGTGGGCACAGATTTAAAGTGGTTTACTAACGAAACAAACTTTTTCCACATAATGAGTGGCTGTGGTTTAGGTCTGGAATGCACTGCCTGGAAGTGTGGTGGAGGCAGGTTCAATGGAGGCATTCAAGAGGGAATTAGATGATTGCTTGAATAAAAATATAACCTATTACCCCCTCCCTTCTGTACCAAGGATCTATCTGCCTCAACGAGATAGAGAGAGTGACAAAAGACAAAGGGGGTGTTGCTTTACTGATTAGGGAGAATGTCACAGTGACACAGAGGGAGGACACTGGTGTGATCATGCAGTGAGGCCAAATGGGTAGAACTCAGGAACAGGAGCAGTGCAATCAGACTGTTGGGGTTGTACTACAATCAACGTGAACTGGAGGAACTGACACGTCAGCAGATTATGGGAAGACATTGTTGAGATGGACAGTTTTAATTCCCCCAACATAGACTGGGATTCAGGCCTGTAAGCCTTACATCAGTGGTGGGGAAATTACTGGAGAGGATGCATTCACATTTGGAACAGAATAGGCTTATTAGTGATAAGTAGCATGTTTTTGTGAAGGGGAGGTCATGTCTCACAAACATGATCAAGTTCTTTGAGGAAGTGGTAAGAAAAATTGACCAGGGCAGGGCAGTGGATGTTGTATACATGGACTTTAGTAAAGCCTTTGATATGTTTCCTTATGGCAGACTGATACAGAAGGTGAAGTCATATGGGATCCAAGGTGAGCTGGTAAGATGGATACAAAACTGGCTTGGGCATGGAAAGCAGAGAGTAGCAGTGGAAGGATAGTTTCCTAACTGGAAGCCTGTGACATATTATTTGGGGGAAAATGTAGGCGGTCTGATTAATAAATTTGCAAATGATACAAAAATTGAGGAAGTAGCAGATAGTGAGGAGGATTGTCAGAAAATACAGCTGGATATACATCAGCTGGAGATCTGAGCCAAAAGATGGCAGATAGAATTTAATACAGACAATGAGAAGTGATGTGATTTGGAAGGTGTACTGCAGAAGGCACGTATAGAGTAAATAGTAGAACTCTCACAAATATTAACATACAAAGAGATCTAGGCGTGCAGATCCACAGTTCCCTGAAGGTGGCAACTCAGGTGGACAAGGTAGTCAAGAAGGCGTATGGCATGCTGGCCTTCATCAGTCAGGGTATTGAGTATAGGAATTGGAAAATCATGTTGCAGCTGTACAAGACTTTGGTGAGGCTACATTTGGGGTATTGTGTACAATTCTGGTCGCCACAGTACTGGAAGGATGTTGGTGCATTGGAAAGGGTGCAGGAGAGATTTACCAGGATGTTGCCTGCGTCAGAGAATACACTATGAAGAAAAGTTGAACAAATTTGGACTGTTTTCACTGGAGCGTCAGAGGATGAGGGGGGACTGAAAGATTTACAAGGCTTGGATAGAGTGGATAATCAGTGTCTTTTTCCCAGGGTTGAAAGGTCAATTACTCAGGGGCATAGGTTGAAAGTGAGAGGAAGAAAGTTTAAAAGAGATGTAAGGAGCAAGTTTTCCAAACAGAGGGTGGTGAATGCCTAGAACGTGCTGCCAGAGGTGGTGGTGGAAGCAGATTCTATAACATTCAAGCAGCATCTGGATAGCTACAATAGGCAGGAAATAGAAGGATATGGACCATGTAAAGGCAAGAAAATGTTAGAGGGGCATCAGGACTGTCACAGGCTTGGTGGGCCGAAGGGCCTGTTTCTGTGCTGTACTGTTCTTTGTTCTAAGACTCTGCTTCCATCACCTTTTTAGGAAGAGATCCAAAGACTCATGACCCTCAAACAAAATTTGCCACACCTCCATTTTAAATGTGTATCACTGTATTATTTTTTTATAAAAACAGTAACCCCTAGTTCTGGATTCTCCCACAAGGAGGAACATCCTCTCCAAACCCACCCTGTCAAGACCTTCAGGATCTTGCATATTTCAATCCAGCCCCAACATCTTTGGATTTATCTGGGCTCCTCAAATTCTGTTCTTGAGCATCCTGAATTTTAATCGCTCCACCACTGGTGACCATGCTTTCCAGTTGCCTAGGACCCAAGCTTTAGAATACCCTTCCTATACCTCTCTACTTTGCTTTCCTCCTTTAAAACGTTCCTTAAAACCTAGTTGTCCAAGCTTTTGGTCATCTGTCCTTGTGATTTGGTCTCATATTCATAATGCTCCTGCAAAATGCCTTGGCACATTTTGTGTTAGACACTATACAAGTTGTTGTTTTTGTATAACTACAGTGTCTTCACTTAATTCCCTCCCCCTTGAGAAATTCTCATGCTTCAAACTCCTACTAATAACATGGAACTTTGAACAATGTCATCCTTTGTTGCACGATTATGTTGAATTTCAACTTTTCCACTGAGCAGCTGACTTGAACATGACGCCTGTTACAGGAATGATGCGATGAGGACTTATCACTAGCACTAGAAGGTCACCGGTGTTAACATCAGACAACAAACCAACACAAAGACAACCAACATGGTTTTGGTTGGTGTTGATTGGTCTGACCCAATTGTGTCCCAAACCAAAGAAATTTTATCACAGTGAAACAAAATATATATTGAAAGCTAACGAATAATCACCAAGATGTGCAGAACAGATTCAAATAAAAACCTATTAAAAAAAGCCTAAACTTTAAAATATCTTAATTGTGGACTACAAAACAATGCATAGTAATTGTTTTTAGTCAAACAGATTGCTGTTAATGGGAGGCAGAATAATATAAGGAGGAAGCTGAGAATATGTATACCACAAGCAACTCTGGTGGCATGGTGGCACAATGCTGCCTCACAGCTCCAGGGACCTGGGTTCGATTCCCGGCTTGGGTCAGTGTCTGTGTGGAGTTTGCACGTTCTTCCCCTGTCAGCATAGGTTTCCTTTGGGTACAGCGGTTTCCTCCCACAGTCCAAAGATGTGCAGGTTAGGTTGATTGGTCATGCGATGTGTATTTCAGGGGGATTAGCAGCGTAAATGGGGGGTTTTGGGGTTAGGGCCTGGGTGGGATTGTTGTTGGTGCAAACTCGATGGACTGAATGGCCTCCATCCGCACCGTAGGGTTTCTATGATTCTTCTTTGAACATTTAAAGATAAGCTATCAATCAAGATTTAAAAAGGGGCAGTCTTACATTTTGAAGAATGTCTTGACTGAAAATCATTTTCATCTAACAGTAAGAGATAACATTACTTCAAGACTCAAGACATTTGTAGCTTTATTTCTTTTCTTTTGCAAGGCTAACAGGGAGGGGGGGGGGGGAGGGGAAGGGAGAGAGAGGGAGGAAGGAAGGGAGAGGGAGGGAGGAAGAGTGGGACTACCTAATTGCTCTTGCAGAGAGCTGGCACTGGTTAACAGACTGAATAACGATCTTGTGTTGTAATCATTCAACAATTCTATTATATTCTTCCTTTAATTCCTTGAATTACTTTGAATATACAGAAGAGAAGCATGATATTTGGTCCATGAGGTCTATGTCAACGTTTATACTGCACAAGAGAATCCTCCCCTCAAACGGTCACTTCCCACCCTGCCACCTTATATGTATCATCTTTTTCCACATATGTTCATCAAATGCATCATTAAATGCATCAATGTCTCAATCCTTCCCATCAAGCTGTGGCTTCCATTTTCTTACCACTGCTGTGAAAATTCTACTGCACAAATATCTCTTATTTTTAATTACCTGTGATCCCTGTTAAATCGTCGATCTGAAAGGAAACAAATAACCACTTAATCAAATTCTGTAGATGCACAATATTTCATTAAAATCAAAACTATTTTTAAAATGAACGTAAATTGACAATTATCACAATACCTTTTCCGGAACAGAACCCGAACTAGATTTTACCATGTAGACTTTGTCAGTTTTATTCAAATTATTTAAATACAAGGGATTTAAGTACATTTATTTATTTGTCACAAGTGAGGCTTACATTAACACTTCAATGAAGTTACTGTGAAATTCCCCTAGTCGCCATACTCCAGCGCCTGTTCAGGTTAATGCACCTAACCAGCACGTCTTTCAGACTGTGGGAGGAAACTGGCGCACCCAGTGGGAACCCATGCAGACACAGGGAGAACATGCAAACTCCACACAGAGAGTGACCCAAGCCGGGAATCGAACCTGGGTCTGGCACTGTGAGGCAGTAGTGTTAACCACCGTGCCACCCATATTTCAGATTTTGCTTGTATTTCTTCTGAATGTTGTGAAATACAAGTCTAGTTTTGAATGACTGGATGAAAGTGCTGTTTAATTTATTTCATTTTACAATGCATTTTTTTACCTTTTGAGGTGTAAATTTTGATTAATGGGTCAAACAGTTTTGAGGTGGGTTTCAATCTTATAATTTTGATATGACACACAATAACGTGCAATATGTAACACATTTGTAATCTAGTTCTTTTAGAACTGGTATTTGACTTCATAACACAATAATGCACAGCTGAAATCTTCCGCATGATTGGTTCGGGTGGAAGTGAGATCTTTGGTACATCCAACCTTGATATCAACCTGTCCATTTGCAGCTTTATTTTTTAGGTTAGCAAGCAGAATGTCAGTTTAATATCGTTTGAAGGACAACACAACTAATAGGGCCCAATTTTACCACCAAGCTGTGCCCGTTTTCGGGTGCAAAAACTAGGTAGTCGGGCATGAGGTGAGTAGTGCAATCAGCACCCGCCGTGTCCATTCCCCCTGTATCAAAAGCCAAAAATAATCGTGTCAAGACCGTGCCCAAAACAGGTGTGACAGCAATTTAAATGCATTTGCGTGCATTTAAATTGACTTAATGGGCTGCATGACCAAACTTACCAGCATTTCCCCCTTTACCACCGCATTCACCCGTGTGGATTTGACGCAAAACCAACATGGTCTGCAAAGGTCCGATTTGGGCGCTCCAGCTTCTGAACAGGTACGTTCATTAGGGCTTCTGGCAGCTCTCCGACTTAGATCAATGGTGGTGGTGGTTGGGGGCGGGTGTGTGTGTGTGTGTGTGTGTGTGTGTGTGTGTGTGTGTGTGTGTGTGTGTGAGAGAGAGAGAGAGAGAGAGATCGGTCTGGATAGCAGGGGGATATGGGGGTCAGTTATGTTGTGGGGGTGGGGCAATGTCTGTGGGGGCTGGGGGGAGCCATTATCAAGCCAGGGAACAATGTGGCAGGAGAGCATTTTTCAACTTTTTTTTAAAATTGTGCATACACAGTTGAAGGTTCTGATTGAAGCTGCAGTGTTTCAGGCGTGCTAAGCCCCACCCACAGGCTTCAGCAGCACAATTCAGAACTGCTGTTATTTTTTCAGGCAGATTGCCTATGAGGGACCTGAGAACAGGTCCAAAAATCAGATCTGAAACATTCCCAGTCCACCCAGCACTTAGAATTAAAATGGTAAAATAGGGCCCTTAATGTACATTCTCTGGTCAGATGCAAAAGCACAACATTTTAAACAAGAGATGTTTGTTACCAACTCAAACAATTTTGAACCGAATTATAAAAATATATGAATTTACTCAATCTTGGCCTGTTTTCATCAAGAGGTTTTAGTAGTTTTTCAGATTAAATCTCAATGGCCATTTATTGGACAAGACAGCTCTACTCAAAACTTGTACCAATAAAACTACCTACTCTTTCTTTTAAGAAAGATAGGGGAGCGATGACCTAGTGGTATTATCGCTCAATATTAATCCAGAGTCTCAGCTAATGTTTTGGGTACCCGGGTTCAAATCCCATCATGGCAGGTGGCGGAATTTGAATTCAATAAAAAAAAATCTGGAATCAAGAATCTATTGATGACCATGAAACCATTGTTCACTGTCAAAAAAAAAAACCCATCTGGTTCACTAATGTCCTTTACTTGGTCTGGCCTACAGGTGACTCCAGGGCCATAACAATATGCTTGACTCTCAACCTGGGCAAATAGAGATGGGCAATAAATGCTCACCAGCCAGTAACACCCATGTCTCATGAATGAATAAAAAACATTTATGGTAAATCCAAAATGAAATAATTCTGGATGTTACCAAATTTAAAAGAAGTTAAGGATTCCCTAAATAACTATTTAAACCTCATACCTGAAAGCAAAACACCAGGGCACAATCTATTATCAACACTTTCTACTCTGCCACATTTCAATATTACAGTTTATGTTGATTACGCGAACCATGTAGATTTACATACTTTGCATTCTGTACTCCTTGTAGTAGCTGATGCAGCCTGACTGTGACTGTGCTTGGGACTGCAGTAGCCACTATCACTGTCAATATCAGCTTCACTAGCTCCTTGTTCACTTGAAGATTCAGCAGCAGGGTGAGATGCTCTTCTTCTCCTGACTTTTGATTTCCAGAGCAAGGGGCTGGCCCTTTCAGAGAGTGATTTATTGGCTACATCCCCAGGAAAGTCTTCCAATGACAAAGACAATTACATTTACAACAAAATATGTAGGTTAGAACATAAAATTTAAATAGCTTCATATCTTATTTTAGCATAATCCTTTTATTCTCTACATTAGATTACAGTAAAGTCCTGACTTTCACGATTTCCTTGTTCATGTTTTCACTTACTTACACTTTGCCATCACATGAACAATGTTCGTTTATCTACATTTTCTTCCCCTCCCTCCCCAGAGGGATGGCAGTCATGATAGAACAGAGATTGAAATGGTTGCAACTGAAGCGCAGCCCAAATGAAAGGACTAACTCAGTTATGTGTGAATCTCTGCATGGATTCTTTGGCAAGTATACCCTCTGAGTATAGCTCAAGTGTGGGATCAGTTAACTTATCCTGATATCAGTTTTATCACTAATTAATTTTGCAAAATATCTTTGAAAGTGGAGGTAGATACAGGGCAGAATTCTCCCAAAAAAATTCTAATTTGCATGAAAACTGGAGTAATTCATGCTGTTTTTTTTCCAGTGGGTTCAGAGCAGAATCTCCCACACACTGTTGCACTGCAGAGGCCACCAGCATGAATATCATTAAATTTCAAGGTTGGGGGGGCTTATCCCTACTGAAGAAGCTCAAATCAGTATGCTGAGCATGCGCCAATCTGTCAGTGCTGAGATTGGCACACACACAGTGGCCCTGCACTGACGACCTCCAGATTGCTGCCCGATTGCTGGCTAGCCCTGCGATCCCCACAACGCTGGCTCTTTGCCCCACCCCGCAGTCCTTCCCATGGCCTGATCGCTGCCCACCCCCACCTCACGATCTCCAGCCTCAACTCCTCCGATTACACCCTCCCCCCAACAATTCCAACCAAGCCCCTTCAGTGCTGACCCCCTCAGACTGGCACTGCCAGAGTGTCAATATCTGGGGGCATCCCTCTGCCACCTGACCCTCTGGCAGGCCCCAATTGCCCCCCTTCACTCCAGCAGGGTTGAGCCGCAAGCTCCCCTAAAGTGGGGAGCTAGTGTAATCCCCGCTGGAATGAAGCACTCTGGCAGGGTGGGGGAGGCTAGCGGGCCCAGAGACTTCAGCCCCTCACTTAAATTAAATGGAAATAATTATGTAAATCATTTCCATGTCTCCCCACAATGCTGGCTCCCCCCACCCCCAACATAGTCCATGTCTCCCAGAGTAGATGCCACTGGAAATCCAGCGCTGGGACTGCTGCTCACACAAGCCCTGTGAATCGGTTGCCGCCATTAGTGCACCAGGATTGGAGAACTGCAGCCATAAACTGATGAATTTAAAGCTGTTAGACATGACCTCCAGAGTACTGAAACATCAGCAAGGAACTGTGCTAAACTGAAGTGATGTCTTATAATGGAGGATACGGCAAGTAAGTGTTGGGGTCAGTTACATAGAGTAACATCTTTGTGAATTCAGCGAGTAACTGAACTGTACAGACTAGGGTGGTCTAGAGCTATACAGGGTTAGCTGATCTTAACTCAGGCAGCGAGATGATACAATTGACCTTAGAAATCAGCCTTCTGAACTGTTATCCAGTAACTCTGGTGGAATTTCAGGGCGAGTAGATATAGCAAGAACAACTGGTCACAGGGTAACTGCCCAAACCAATGATGGCCTTGCACAGCCGGAGTCAACCCAATCTACTCCCATTCAAAAGCACGTTGTTCCTTTGTCATTTGAGAGGTTTCGTGGGAATGTAAACCCCACGAACAGCAGGATTTCACTGTATCAAACCAAAAACTATCCGTTGGGAAAAAAATAACTGCAGATTGGTCATTAATTTTGTTGATTTCCATATCTAGAAAACTGGCACTGTGCAAAACTACAAACAGTACTTCATTTCTTTAATAACTTATGAAAATCTTGAGATTTAATGTTAGCATAATATGAAGAATTTATGGCACTTTCTCTGAAAACCAATACATGTATATATTTAACATACGTAATTACCAGCATCAGGATGTGCTTAAAGAAGATAAAAAAATGCAGCAGGATCTGCTGCTGGACTTGGGAACATCATATATAAAAACTTAGCTGTGCCCAAATGCATTTTTTTAAAGTTTCAAAAAGCTGGTTTTCAAAATATAATTTAAATTTAAAACTACATTTGCCACATTTGGACATTTTTAAATGCAAAAGATCATTCCTCATTTAAATATCCCCATTCATCATTATATGGTCTTGTTTCCATGCTGATCTTTCTGTCCAGACCTGCTATGCAGTGAAGCTCAATACAAGCTCGAAGAACAGCGCATTATCCCTCAGCTCAGCACCCTGTAGCCTTATTTACTTAAATTTAACAATTTTGGATCTTAACCTCTGCCCCCATTTTGTTGTGTATTTTTCATCTCTTTTCCCGTTTTGCTACGTCAGTCTTTGCTTTGATTCGTCCTTTATTCCTTCATGTTGCTATACAGCATTTCACACTTCATTTGGATACAACCTTTATTTCTTTATTATATCCATTACCACTCTGGCTGTTGTGTGACAAAGTTTTTTGTTGTTTTAATCTATCCATCCTATCAGAGGCATTCTCCTATGTGCTCCCCACCACCCCCAACTCTTCCACATGCTTAAGAACTCTACTTTTCTATCTTTCTTCAGTTCTGACGAAACATCAGCCTGAAACATTAACTCTGTTCTCTCCACATATGCTGACTGACCTGCTGAGCACTTCACGCATTTTCTATTTTTATTATTGGAGTAACAATGAAGTGACAGTTTTGAATTTCATAGTCAAATGTTCACTTTTACTGAGAAAAAGATGTTTTAATACTGGCAAAGGTGAATGAAGAAGTACAAAATAACTGTTATTTCCAAAAGTTCTAAATATCTTTAGGATGTTATTTTGTTAGGGTTCAAAACAGCTTTATCGGAATGAAGTTTGGTTTGATTTCATCAGAAACCCGTAGTCTGGAATTACAGGATTTTTCTAAATTAAACTTTTGAATGAATACTGTTATCAGGTTGCTTACCAGTTTGCTGACTGGCATCCACCAGCAATACAATCTTTGATCTATTTTCAGGACCCGAGGCACTGCTTTCCTTTTGAACAGCGACACTCCTTACCAGAGGCTTGCTGGATCTCAAAACCTGCACAAATATAAACAAATACGATCCACTGCTCATTGCCTGATAAGAGGTGTAAAAGAGATTTCAAGAGGCTGCAGTTTGCCTCAAGAAAGAGGATTGCACCTTTCAAACCACTGAGGTGACCTACCTGGGGAACCACATAGACGCAAAAGGATTACATCCTTTGGAAAATAAAGGAGGTGTCAGCCGCCAAAAAAACAACTGAACTCAAATCATTTTTGGGGATGGTAAACTACTATGGACATTTTTTTGCCAAACTGATGGTACTGCCCCTGCCTTGCACATTCTGCCAAAGAAACGCTATTGTTGGTCTTGAAAGACTTCCTAGGAAGAAGTTTTCAACTGAGTGAAGCCTTGCTGCATTCATCAAATCTGTTACTATACTTCAACCCATCTAAATAACATTGACCTGTGACATCTGTCTATGTATGTTGTCTCATAAGATGGACTATAGCTCTGAAAAGTGGATACGGTGTGTGTCAAGACCCCTCTTAGAGGCTGTAAAAGACCACTCACAAATTGATAAAGACAACCTTTGGCATCAAAGGATTTCCACCAGTACACAAGGTAGATGATCACTGGCATAATCTAGTTGAATGGTGGAGCAAGCTAGAGGAGCCAAATGGTCTGCACACTCCTATATTCTGATGTTCCCACATCTGGTGAGGACAGACTGAGCTGGTTATGACAAGCAAGTGTCACCACCAAGGATTGCACATGATTAAAGAGTATTATACAGGTGCCTGAAACTAGAGGAATCATATTGTAGCAAGCAGTGTATACCTTGCAAATAAATGAAACAGAAAATAAGTACAATTCTTAAAAAAGTATTCACATAGTCACTAGAACCTCTGGTGTATTAGCATGCTGCAAAAATAGCTGGCAACCATCTTCAATTAGCAGGCAAGATCCTTATTTTGCTGATAATCTTTTACGTCCTCCTCTTCTACGCTCTAGGCATGTCATTATAAAAGCCATGAATATCACTATTCTATCAACCATCATAAGAAACTGGGTACAAGCCAGCAAAGGAATGGTGCCGGTTTTTCTGCTCAAAGCTAAAAATACTTAACTGTGGCTGATGAGTAAATGGCATGAGATATTTACACGCACTGGACATGGTCACGTGAAAGTGACTACATTTCACCAACTGGAAGTGGTTTTGAGATATTTCCTTAGAGAAGATAGTTGGCGTTACTGTTTATCCCTTCAAAAGGGATACAAGATGCATAAGATAGTTATGACCGCCCAGCAGTTGAGTCAGAGTTCTAATGCAATATTTATTAGGTCATCGCAACTTTACAATCTGAAAAAATTAATTTTATCAAGAATATTAAATTTGGAACCAACATTCTGGATTAATCGGTTCTCCTTTTTCTGATCATTATCCAGTCATCTCTGGGGGACCATTTTCTGCCTTCTACGCAGGATTTATTAGCCTATTGACCATTATCTAGGCTTATTAATCAATAATGGTTAGTTGGGTAAGGTATCTGAGAGTATATAATGTCTAGTGGTTAGCCAACATTTACACAACGATCAATATTCCCCTAGAAGGACGGAGAGATAAAAGAGGAAGAAAAATATTTATTATAATTAAGACCTTTAGGCAGAAATGTACCCAACCAGATCATGCACAGTATACAAAAAAAAACCTTACTTTTCTCCCATGGGCTTTACAATAAAACCAAAAATCTGGTTTTTAATTGGAGCGAGGAGGAAGAGGGTCATTAAACTTCAGTTGATAAAGAGTAAACCCTTACCTTTGACACTGGACCTCTGCTAGTTCTGCTTCTCTGAGCTGCAGCTTGACAAGCTTGTCCAGCAGGAACAGGTCTTTCACTACATTCACCCGACACTGCATTCACCACATTGGTTGGCTGGAAGGGTGCAGTGTACGGTGTAGGAAAAGGAGAATAAAAGCCCACCATTGGTGTGCATGGTGCCGGCATGAGTTGGTAGTAAGCATAATCTGTAGAAACAGGAGGCTGCGGAGTTGGCAATATGGGATAGGCAAGGTATGGTCCTGTTGAGTTTGGATTCCCTTGCTGCCACCGAATATCACCGTTATAAACAGGCAACTGCCTGTAATAGAATTAAAAAAATTAATATATATATATGGACCTAATTTTAAAACACACACAATATATTTGCACATGGACTTTTCAAAAAATGCTTTCCAACCTCCCCTAGAATTGTTGCAGTGTTGGAAAGCAAGCAATTTAAGCATGAGGACAGAATCATGGAATCCCTACAGTTCAGAAGCAGGCCATTTGATTCATTCTGTCTGCACTGACTCTCCAAAAGAGCATCTTACCGGGGCCTTATCCCTGTATTTACCCAGCTAATCCCTTAACCGACACATCTTGGGACATTAACACACAATTTAGAATGGCCAATCAACCTAACCTGTACATCTTTGGACTTTGCACATCAATCATGATGCCACCAGAACTAGAGATTCCTCCTTACAAGATTTCTTTCTTTTGTCTTACTCTATTTCCCCTAGCACCCTGCACAGCTCATCTACATGTTTGCTACTTTTTGTGAAGACTGAATCGCAATCAATGGCTTGCTGCACTTTATCTATCAAACCCACACACTGCATGAATAGAACACATTGTGACTTATGGTGGTAATGCACATCAAACACTTGAGCGACTTCAATTTAGTGCATCTCTACCAGTCCTTTCCTACTTTCACTGCACCATCAGTTCTCTCATCAAATTACATTTAATAGTGCAAATGTTAAATTCAAGAATTATTTTCAACAGTTTCTCTGCCACGCAGAAGGTTGATGCACTGACCTGCACTAGAGGAGTTTCCACAAAATTCACGATTCTATCAGTAATCCAAAGCCTACTTTCCTTCCAGTGCAGCACCCATCTTCCTTCATGCATAGAGTAGGACAGTATTTGATAGTGGTGAACCATAATTACTTACAAGCAGCATGAAACAGACTGCTGATTCTCAAGTCTCCAAGCAACTGTTTCTTGCTAATAACCTCTTTCGCTGCCAGGTATTTCTCCTCCTAGACTTAGTTTTTACTCCTTCATGGGGTGCAGACATCACTGGAAAGGTTGGTATTTATTACCCATCCCCAAATTCCCTGAAGATGGTGACTGAGTCATCTATTTGAATGGCAGGATTCCCACTTGTGCAAGTATGCTCAAAGCTTTGGTAGGAAATGCATTCCAGGATTTTGGTCCTCCAACATTGAAAGAATGGCGATATAGTTCCAAGTCAGGATGATGTGTGGATTGGAGAGGAGTATAGTATTCCCAAGTGTTTTCTGCTCTTGTCCTTCTGGGTAGCAGAGGTTGCTTGTTTGGATGGTGTGGTAGGAGGGGGGTTGGAGTGCCTCTTGGGGTTGCGGTGGTGTAGTGGTACTGTCACTGAACTAGTAACCCAGGGAAATCCTCTGGAAACCTGGGTTCAAATCACACCACAACAGACGGCGAAATTTGAATTCAATAAAAAAATTCTGGAATTAAAAATAGCCATGAAGCCATTGTTGATTCTTGTAAAAACCCATCTGGTTCACTAATGACCTCTGAGGAAGGAAATCTGCCGTCCTTACCTGGTCTGACCTACATGTGACCCCACACCCATAGCAATGTAGTTGACTCTAAACTGCCCTCAAAACAGCCTAGCAAGTCACTCAGTTCAAGGGGAATTAGGGATTGGCAACAAATGCCAGTCTTGCTAGCAATGTCCACATCCCAAGAAAGAATTCTGAAGCATTGTATAGGGTACACGCTATGGCCACAGAGTGTGTGTGTGTTGTATGGATTTTTCAGGAAGGGATGCTGGAAATGAACATTTCCTCATCAATATTTTGTTTTCACAGCAAAGGAATCACCAGCACCTTTAGCGCAATAAAAAATATTCTCTTCAGATAAAAAGTGGATAACAGGTTGAAGCAAAAATTATGGTTTTCATACAAGGATGTCACATTTCCAGATTTAAAAATCAAAAATCAAGAGCAACAGTGCAGTGAAGATTTAAAAATAACGTATGATGAATACGTTGGACCACACCTATTAGCTGTCAGTCGTCTACTATGCAGCATTTAAAAATGGTTCTTCTGACTAAAAAGTAATTTAATTGTATCTAGCCAACTCATTCAGTCCTACTGGCCAATGCTCCAAATACTCTGCGTCACAGGTAATGCTGTTCAGCTGACATATATTCCAGCAGAAAAAGTATGTCCACTGATACAGGCTTGAAGAATGTTGACAATTTGAGCTGTTTGATACTCAAGTCATTTGCATTTCAATTTGGGGTCTAGGGATAATGCATTATTGGAAAAGATGATAAGCAACTGAAGCAGAGTCATCCCACCCTATCCCTGTGACCCCACACATTCCCCATGGCTAAATTCTCCTAACCTACTCATTTTGGGACACTAAGGAACAATTTAACATGGCCAATCAATCTAAATTGTAGATCTTAGGACTGAGGGCAGAAACCAGAGCATGGAGAAAACCTATGCAGACAGAGAGATCACGCTTAAGTGCAAACAGTCACCCAAGGCTGGAATTGAACCTGGGGCCCTGAAGCTGTGAGGCAGCAGTGCTAACCACTGTGCCACTGTGTTGCCCAGCGGAATATTAATATAGTCCAAATGAACTATCCCAACAGAAGCCTGCTCCTGAAATGCTTATAGTGTTACAGTGCAGGACATTCTAAATCTGCTCACCTTGCGAGACCTGCCCTCGTGTCAGACTGATGACTTTCCAACCTCTTTGCTTACCCTACCCAAATTGAAAAAAGGCCAGTATTGATATTTTCTGCCATTTGTTGTCTGGTTTTACTTTTTGGGTAGTCAGTGCAGAAAAACATGAAGGTCCACACGTGACCTTATGCGTAGATTCACAGTCCAAGATAACTTAGGCTGTAACAGTCTGAAACCAATCCATTCCAACTAATCCAAGGTAATAATGATCACTAAATAATGTTCCTTAATTCACTAAAACAGATGGAATGCTGAGAAACTGATTTTTAACATTCATTTACAAGATATAGGCATCACTGTCTAGGCCAGCATTTAGTGCTTTTGAAAAAAAAAATGGTGGTGAGCTGCCTTCTTGAACTGCTGTAATTCATGTGGTGCGGGTACTCCAACAGCGCTGTTAGGGAAGCAGTTCCAGGATTTTGACCCAGCGAGTGAAGAATCTGAGATATATTTCCAAGTCAGGATGGTGAGAAACTTGGAGGGGAACTTCCAAGTGTGGTGTTCCCACGTGTCTAATTTAAAAGCTTATACCTAGGATTAACAGCTCTAACTGAAATTATGCAAAATTACACGCTGATTCATACACCTCTACTCACCGATTAGCTTGATTTTCTTGTACGAAGGGGTAACAGGTTATCAAGTAGCTAGGTATAGGAGGAGCTTCAACACCACTACCATTTCCATCATTAGGAAGAGCCATAGGAACAATTATGTCAGTACCCTTCTTCTGGGGTATAAATGGCTCTACCTCTGCTGAAAGCTGGATATCCTGAATAAAATGGTGAGGAAACACATTACTCAAAAATAAATTAACAACAGCAAAAATTACACACACACTTGAATGTTCCACTTTCTCAGAGCAGCTGACAAAAATGACAGTATTCAACCCCATCTACATTTTACATAGGTTAGATTAAGTAGTCTCACAACACCAGGTTAAAGTCCAACAGGTTTATTTGGTAGCAAGAGCTTTCGGAGCACCACCCCTTCATCTTGATGAAGCAGCAGCACTCTGAAAGCTCGTGCTACCAAATAAACTTATTGGACTTTAACCTGGTATTGTGAGACTACTTATGGTGCCTACCTGGGTCCAACACCAGCAACTCCACATCATGGTTAGTTAGTATAGCTTTAACGTAAAAATCCACTTAACACGTAAAAGAAAATCCAACATTAGGATCCAGATTTGAAAGATCTCCAATCCAATTTCAATTCCAAGTAAACATGCAAGCAATTAAGCAGCAAGTGAACCAGGATCAAAAAGTAAAAGTGAGTTGCACGCAAAAGAAACTTCCAATAATCATTCCTTTTCTGATTTTTCAAATAATCAGATGGGCATCTTAGAAACACAGAAATCCATCACCACGACACAAAGCTCACTCATTACCACCTGCCTAATCCAAATTTTTGAAGATATATCCCACCCCTCCTCTCTCATCCTCCAAGGTAGCACTAAACCAGAGCACCTTTTCCACGCAATACTTCCGTATTGCTGCAAGTCCATCTCAGATTGGTTCTAGACTTCCATTTGCTTTCTTCCCCCTCAAAATCAGCCCGCTGAAATCAGAAGCTCCTCTTACAAGGAAATTAGAGCGTGATGTGTCCAATTTCAAGAAAAAAAACATGGGGCATCCCATTTCAGTATCACTCCAGCACAGCATAAATAGAGTTTCTGCTCTTCTCCTAAGTTAGGCTGGAAAAGGCTCTCGGGAGACCTTTGCTGAAAAGCTAGTTACCTTTTAGTTTCAAACATAAAACACTGAATTCATAGATGCAAAAGATAATCAACGCTAAATGTTGGACATGAGTTACAGAATAAATATAAGAAATGAGAAATATTAAACTACCTCATATTGTACAGTACTTCAAACAGATTTTAAGTCTCTAGCTATTCCTGTTAAGTATAGCTGTCACATGCTGCATGGTGCAAGTCTATTTTGAGATTGAAACTCCTTTGTGGAAAAACTGACATTTTAGAAATGTTAGTTCCAATGTAATTTGGGTCCCATCATGTCACTAGACTTTCCTGTTGAATGTCTAGTGACATGAGCTGAGAAATTATGACTTACCACAATTAGCTCTCCTCCACAGTAGAGAGATCTTAATTTCAGTTGTTCTATATGGCAAGGCAGATGGAGTGGGACGAAAAAATGCTTCAAGTGCCAGAGACAATTCAGACTTGGTAGGTCAGAATATTTGGTCTCTTATTTAGTGTTGCATTGTTGGTGCTCCTTTTCTTTTAAGTTCCTTTTTTTTTTCTTTTCTTTCAGGCATTTATTCATGGAAAGTAAGCACTGTAAACAAGACCAACATTTCTTGTCCATCCTCAATTGCTTAAGGAGCTGATGATGAGCACCTTTTTGAACCCATGGAGTCGGTGTACTGTTGATATACCCACAGTACTGTTACTGAGTTCCAGAGTTTTGATCAAATGACAGTGGAGGAACATCAATATAGTTCTAAATCAGGATGAAAGATTTGGAGGGGAACTTTTAGGTAGTATCCTCGTCCTTCTAGGTGTTAGAGATCCTAGGTTTGGAAGGTGTGGTCTGAGGAGCTTAGGCATCTTATTGCAGTGCATCTTGTGACTAGCCACTGTGCATTGATGGAGGAGTAAAGGTTTGGGTTGGCAGTTAGGATGAAGATCAAGCTCTGTCCTAATAGTGTCAAGCTTTTGGGTTGGGTTTTTCAACCTGCACTCATCCGGGCAAGTGGAGAACTTGCCACCACAGTATTTATGTGGCTGGTGCACCCAGCTCAGATACGAGGGGAATGATCATCCTCTTATTGGGGATGATCATTGCCTGGCACAAAGTAGCACGCAGTCTGCTGTATCTGAGCTGGGTGCTCAAAATGCTTAACCTCCCAGCACTAGAAGTGTAATGTATGTTCCATATGGACATCCTAGATTAACTGATGTCACCACATCTGATATGAAATAATAATGATGTTGCATCATAGTTGGAGTGATGGATTCTCTAACAAAATAAATAAAATTCTAATAAAATTGATCACATAAAAAGGCCAAATGAGATGAAACTCAGTCCCAAGTTGTAGAAGAACAATTAATTAGAGCTTAATTGCGAAATAATACAAAATTGGATGTTGATAATTCTACTACACAATCGGCTCAAATTACAATTTAAGATTGTAGAATTGTTAGAATTTTGTTTTAGCATTACAGAATTCCTAGAGTGCAGGGGGCCACTCGACCAATTGAGCCTGCACCAACCACAATCCCATCCAGGTCCCTGCAACCGCACGTATTTAGCCTGCTAATTCCCCAAAGGGGCAATTTATCATGGCCAATCCACCTAACCCATCCATCTTTGAATTGAGGGGGGAAACTGGAGCACCCAGAGGAACCCCACGCAGACAGGAGGAAAACATGCTGTCACCCAAAGCCAGAATTGAACCTGGGTCCCTGGTGCTGAGAGGCAGCAGAGCTAATTGTGCCACCATGCTGCCCCCAGCTTATTATCTATAATTTAATATTTATAGTTCCAATACAGAGCTATGAATGGCCTGAACCTGATTACTTCTTCAGCATATAAAGGATACAAAACCATACAAAACTGTCCAAGCAGTTTAAATTGGCTTCACGGTGTAACTGCGATACAAACATAACAGCACCGTGGCACTTTACAGCAAAGGAGGCAACAATTGGCTCCAATTTGAGTTGGATCTTTGCCACAGTAATGCAGAACTAATTACCTTTTCCAAAGTCATGCATCTTGCTCTGCTTCAGGTGCTTATCTTCTTTTCCAATAAAAAAAATCTGTCTGAACTATTCGCTGTGTGCAGTATTTAGTGCTCTGGGAAATCAATGCATATAAGGACTCTATCTCTTAAATCACCGCTACTTAGTCTTTTTTTTAAACTGATGACAGTGCATTCCCAACCAGATAGAAGAGTAATGTCCTATTCAATCCATCAAATTTTATAATTTCAACAATTGCAAGTTATGTTCCTCTTAGCTTCACATAAATAGTCCCAGTGCATGAAAATCTCACCAACTACAACTTTTAACTTCCAGTATAATCTTGTATACAGCGATATGTACACAAATAATTTATTTCTAGAAACAAATGAAATTATCTCCTTATTAAAAACAAAGATAAGATTGAGTCAAAAAGTACATTGAAGATCGTAATATTTTTAATACATTTCTCCAAATAAATGGCATTTACAACAACATAAGAGCAAATTACTGCAGATGCTGGAATCTGAAACAAAAAGCTCTGACAACGAGTCATCCAGACTCAAAACGTTAGCTCTGTTCTCTCTACAGATGCTGTCAGACCTGCTGAGATGTTCCAGCACTTTTTGTTTTACTACAATGATCCTGACTTAACAGATAAAATAACAAGGTAGACACTGGGATCCGACCATTGGGATAATGAATAATAACTGAAAGCAAGCAAAATCCCACAAAACGGCAAGGACTTTCACATCATATGTTGCACGAGTTACTTTTGTTTAAAAAAAAGTTGCACAAGGGTACAAGTTGGAGGGTAGTTTTTGGTTATGGTACTGGTTTAATATACCAGAGGCTGCAATTTCAAATCTCACATTTTGTAAATTTGTGTGCAATAAATTAGCAATTTGTGAGTTAATGCCGAAAAAAGTGTCAATATTAAAGTTGCCAGATTTTAGAAAAATCCTTGGGTGCAACTTCAGTCCTACCACACATGGTTGACTCTTAACGCCTTTGGAAATTAGTCAATAAGGCTCTCAAAGGTAGCAGTGGTTTGAGGAGAAGGTCCACCAACTTCTTAGAGCAATCAATGATAGGTAATAAATGCAGCTCTTCCAGTATTGCCCTCTTTCCAAGAAGAGAGTAAAAATGACTGCGAATGGAAGAAGCTGAACAAACCCATGGACGTTGTAGTTTAGTGGTGCAGCTGCAATTTGTTCTGGTTTGCATCACTACATCATCTGTAAAGGGCATGCAGCAGTGAAACCAAGTTGTGGATTAGCTAAGTATGATGTTGAGAGCAGAAGGAAAACAGAATCTCTAGAGTACAAAAGGAGGCCATTCAGCTCATCGAGTCTGTACCAACCACAACCCCACAAAGGCCCTCTTCCCGTAACCCCACACATTTACCCTGTTAATCCCACTGACACTGGGATCAATTTAGCATGACCAATCAACCTAACCCGCACATCTTTGGACTGTGGAAGGAAACCGGAATGTATAGAAGAAACCCACGCAGACATGGGGAGAATGTGCATACTCCGCACAGTGACCAAAGGCCGAAATTGAAGCTGGGTCCCTGGCGCTTTGAAGCAGCAGTGTTAAACCACTGTGCCATCGTGCTGCAAAATATCACTTACAGGGATTATGTAACAGAATTAAAATATCTACGATTCACCAGTGAATTATTATATTGCAAAGTGCAGCTTTAAATGGGATAACCATACACTATACAAAATGGAACTCTGGACAGCTTGCAGTGTCAGTCATTTAACTTGGGTCATCACTCAAGTCCTGCTTAGTAATCCATCCTAACCATCTCAAAGGATTCAGTTCCCTTCTGAATATATTTCAGTATTTGTTACATTAACTGGTAATCTACTCCATATAGTGAGCACTCAATGAAGATACCAATGCACAAAAAAAATTCCAGTGAATATTTTCACTAATGTCCATTTTTTTCCTTAAATGTTGTATTATTTTAATTCAAGAAAAAAAAATAGGTTTGCATTGTGTGTTCCCGACCAAATGGCCTGAAATCTTGCCAATCTGGGATTTAAAAAGATATTCCCATCATTTTAAAGTTTAAAAGCAACTGCAAAAGTTGATGATTGGCAAATGGTAAACAGTCCTACAGGAACTATCAGAATAAATAATGCAGTCCTGAACAGAAAATGTAGTGCCACAATCCCATCTGATATTACAACTGCAGTGTCAGGTCCCAGAATGGAACCTTGGCTCAATAGACCATAACTTTTTTTTCTGTTTAGAGACCTGGATGAACATCACAGGACTGCTGATTAACTTTAAACAGAATAATAAAATATTTATTAAATATCAAAAGACTGACTATAACACAATGTTCTTCACCCCACCTAGTCTTTACAGATGAATACAGATTTTTAAGGATAACAACTTACAAAATATGCCTTGCACAATAATACTCTCACAAGTATATAGTCCATGTAAAGCAGCCAGCCAACCGTGGTCAGATGCCCCACACTCTGGAAGAAGTGGCAGATACCACCCCGTACAACTCTATGGAGTTCTCATCAAATCCCCAGATACTTATCACACTGAGCAAACGGGTCTCATTGAAGCTTTCATTTTCACACAAGTATTTCCAAACTCCATGCTCAAAAAACATACGCAAGAATCTTCTCCGAAACAATGCTATATCTCAAATGCCTTCAGCAAGGACCTACTTCCAGGATTTCAGTTTCTCCTTTTAGCTTCTCTGTCTTGGATTGCCATATGTATTCAAACTTACACACAACCTTTCAGGTACCCAGCGATGCCAACAGAACACTACTGCTTCAGAGGCTGCATTAAACATATGATTACTTCAGAGTCTGGCTTTTCATTAACAAAATTCACCAGTTCTGCACTTTTCAGCTGTCTTTAACTATGAGCCTCTCTCTCGCTCTTTATCTAACTTCAGTGAACAGTACCTTGTTCAGGTTCCAGTATTTCGTCCTTCTGACTTCAGTCTTCCTGGGACTTCTCTTTTCACTCATTCCCAGGTTTCTAGTACTATCTATTCTTTAATTTCTGGGACTTGCTTTCATCCCCTTACTCTATTGCCCTCCTTCTGTTGGCAGTTTCTACAAGTCTCACAACACCAGGTTAAAGTCCAACAGGTTTGTTTGGAATCACAACCTTCTGCAGCGCTGCTCCTTCATCAGGTGAACAGTGCTTCGAAAGCTCGCGATTCCAGATAAATCTGTTGGACTTTAACCTGGTGTTGCGAGGCTTCTTACACTGTGTGCACCCCAGTCCAACACCGACATCTCCACATCGTTTCTGTGAGAGCTGCTTTCTTCTCAGAGACCTCAATCCAACTGAACCACAAGCACATGCTCTTCATTGGGGGCTCCTGATTGCTAAGCAACAACCTTGTCTTTCTTCAAACCCTGTTTGTTTTCACATCATTATCCCTTTAATTACAATGTAGGCAGAGTTTGAAATGAAACAGGCACATTTGCTTAATATGAAGCTAATTAAAGCTTACTTAAAGTTAAACCTTGTTTCTAATATCTGCGAATAAAAATATAGATTACTTAAGACTACTTTGATTTCCTAACAGCAGAAAAATTTCAAAGTTTGCGATACAATTGGTCTATTACCACTGTGCCATGCAGCATATACGCGCTGTAAAATTAAGCCAAATTTAAGCTCCCATTACAGCAGAAACCTACAATCATTTCATAAAATATGGTCACCTTAGGGTTAGTTAACTGAGCACATTTGTAAACAATTCAGACAGTCCAAGCTACAGAATTATAGCCAGAACTTTTCCATTAAAAATTTACAACCTAGTACAGGTTTTTTAAAATATAAAAAAACTTCCAAGCTAATACATAAAATTACCAATAAAAATAGAAAATGCTGGAAATAGTCAGGTCAGGCAGCATCTGTAGAGCGGTTAAAAACCCACCAGACCTAGCATGAAAGGTTTTTGACCCGAAACGCTAATTGCGTGCATGTGAATCTCTCTCTTGCTGATGCTGCCTAACCAGAGTATTTCCATTATTTTTTATTTTTATTAGTAGCTGCAGTATTTCGTTTTATCGGATTATAAATTACAATTTATAAACAGAACAAAAAGATGCAAGAATAATTTTCTGTAGTTAAGCCATCACGCATCAGTTTTTATTTCACAACAGAAGTACAAATGAACACATCAGGATGATTAACATGACAGTACATACTGAGAACAAATTATATACTTCCCAACTAATGTGATTTCCACATATGCAATCTTTTATTGGCTACAAATGCAACCAATCTTCTTACTGAATTTTATCCATTTGTATCTATTGCTTGGTAGAAAACTGAATGCAAGGCAAGATATCAGTGGCACAGTCTAGGGGAACTAAATCATCTTTTACCTGTAATTTACAAAACAATCCTTCCAGCTTCCTATTATCAAGTTGGCTAATTCACTACATATTAGCACATGTTGGCAGACTGGATTACTAGTTTCTGCAAATAAAAACAAAACAAAAACAAAACATTAGTGTTTTTCTGATACTGTACGTTTGCACTATCATAAAGTAATCTGTCAACATTTCTTTAAAACTGCGCTTACTTTCACAACTGGTTTCCCTAGTGCACCAATAACCTTTGTAATCCTATCAATTATTAATAAAAATTCATCATACATCACCTCTTGGAAAATGTTTTACATCTCAAGAAGATGTCATGTAATGATGGAACATGGCAACTGAACCAAAATCTACCTAATTTAGTTTCCAACTGGAAGGTAAAATTGTTCTCAACCAGTTGCATATTTTCCCTCGGATAAACCAGGGATTCACTTGGGGTAATAAAGTCCTGAGAATCAAATGAGGGAATCCTAGATGATTCCAAAGTTCATCAAGTTCCTCTGAGCTATTTTCTTTGTATTGATTAATTTCCTAAAATGTTATTTAATTTGTTGTCTCAGTGAAGATTTTCTGATATATTGGCAGTTTGCTTTTGGGTTGCTGGCACTATCTTTAAAAAAATTTGGGTCAGAGGTCCTGGGAGTGAGCCAGCATTTGCAGGGAGTCCTTATCAAAGGAAAAAGTTCCAAAGTCACAGGCGCACAAATGCTGGACATTGAGAACAGGGTGACATGCTGGCACAGTGGTCAGCATTGCTGCCTCACGTCAGGGACCGAGATTCAATTTGGGCCTCGGGTGACTGTGTGTGGAGTTTATACATTCTCCCCGTATTTGTGCTGGCTTCTTCTGGGTGCTCCAGTTTCCTCCCACAGTCCAAAGATGTGCAGATTAGGTTGTTAAGCTATGGTAAATTGCCCATTAGTGTCAGGGGGATTAGCAGGACAAATACATGGGGTTACAAGGATACAGCCTGAGGGGATTATTGTTGGTACAGGCTCAATAGGCCAAATGACCTCTTTCTGCACTGTAGGGATTCTATGATTAACACTGACTTCACTTTAACTTCTCAATAAGAGAGGAACTTTCCAGGTCCAGATCAACATTTATCCATCAACCAACATAATTTAAAACAAATTGGCTGATCATTTATTTCACTGATATTTCTGTGATCTTGCTGTATGCAAATCTGCTGCCCTACTTGCTTTACCCTGATGATGGTCTGGGAAATGGTACTGACCCATTCTTTTTTTCTTCTTGTGTTAGCGTTGGCAAGTGCTAGCATTCACACCAGAGTCGCAAGTTAGGGTTCAAACCCGAACAGAAATGTGGAGCCCATATTTTGGATTGACACTAAAGTGCAGTGGCACGGTGAGCCACACCACCTGAATGATTAGAATTCAGGCGAGATAAACAGAAGTCCCACTTATTCTCTCAGATGAGCAAAAAAGATCCCATAACAGTTTCAAAGAAAAGCAGGAAGTTTGCATAGGATCCTGGCCAAGAAATACCAATACAACTGTAAAGGGATTACTGGTTATTTCATTTCTCTGTAATTCCAAAGTGGCTGTATTTTAATGCCTATATCACACTTTTGGAACTTCCTAATATCACAACAGGAGTTGCATAAATGTAGATAATTTACATTCTTCATTGTGATCTATAATTCATACTTGTTTTATTTAATTTCCTGTTTGTTACATCTGCAGTTTCTTTTCCTCTCATTTCTCACGGTGATTAACATGACCTCATGACTTTTCACATTCTACAGGTTTGCGTTAGTTTATATCACTCTTCATTCAGCAGTTTAAAGATTATTTACACGTTCCCTTCAAGTTAATCTGTTGCTTCCCCCAGCCCTTATTTTGCTCTATTTTTCTAATCTTAATATCCATTCATAGAAACACAAAAACTAGAAGTAGGAGGAGGCCACTCAGCCCTTTGAGCCTGCTCCGCCAGTCAACTTGATCATGGCTGATCGTCAAATTCGATATCCTGTCTCCCCTCCCCCCATATCCCATGATCCCTTTAGCCCCAAGAGTTATATCTAAATTTCTTCTTGAAATCAGCCAACATTTTGGCCTCAACTACATTCTGTGGTAGTGAATTCTGCACATTCATCACCCTCTGAGTGAAGTTCTCCTCACCGCAGTTCTAAAAGGTTTACCCCCTTATCTTCAAACTACCATCCCTAGTTCTGGACTCCCCCACCATTGGGAACATTCTTTCTGAATTGATCCTGTCAGAATTCTGTAAGTTATGTTGTAACACTCCATTTTGTGAAAGAAACATAACAACTCTTCCCTCTCCATAAATATTGACTGATCGCTGTGCTTTCAGCATTTGTTTTTAATTCCAAATTTTCAGCTCTTCATTTTACATGTATAAACATATAATAATCAATGAATGTTATGAGATTGCAATTACAACTTAAACTATGGATAAGATAAACTTAGTCAACTTTTTACATAATGATTCCAAACCAGTTACAACATGAAATAAAAACAGAAAATGGTATTGCACAGATTAGTCAGCATGTATTTTAATTTACAAGTTAATTTTTCAGATGAGGCTGTATAGAAATGATTCAGTGAGAGTCAGAAAATTTCTTTTAGAAGAACTGGCTGATGCAAAAAAAGGCAGGAACAACAAGTACAAATCAAAAATTTAACCATGCCAATAACTGATATAAAAATGCAGCATGGTGGAACCTGCGCACCTCTGAATTAGAAGGTTAGGGTTTCATGCGCCTATTAACACCTCTTGTTCACCCATTGAAACTTCAATCAACTGCTGAATGAAACCTTTATATCCTGGGACTGCTGCACCCTCAAAAATTTCTGCACTTCAATTGAGGCAGCAAACTGAGATCTTCTTAGCCTGGGTTTGGTGGACCAAAAGGATATTAAAGGATCCTATTGCACTTTTCAAAGAGCCAGATGGTCCAGTGTGCCAGTAAATATATCTCTTTCCATCACAGCAGTAACATGTTTAGTAGATTATTCATTTTGCCATTATTTATGGGGGTCTTGTGTACAAAACAGCTGTGCTTACCCACGTAAATTATATCATTGCGTGCAAATTGCTTTGTGGTATAAAAAGGCACTCAATAAATACAAGTTTTTGTGGCTTTAATACCATGTAAAATTTGCAAAATATCTAAAGGCAACTCCTGCTTTAATGATGGAAAAAAGTTGAAACAAAACTTCTAAAATCTACTATCCACAAATTTATTCAACTCTAAAAAGAAGTTTTCTTAACACTGTTTAAGGTCAGCAACAGAACCTCACAATCTTTTAGCAAGAATTAAAACCAATGCGAACCTTACTGATGCTCTAGTTTGGAAAGGCAGTTGGTGAAAGATAGATCTGGAGCCAATCTTTACACATCTGTATTTGTTTACAGAATTACACACAACAAATATATATCTTCTGCCTTCACGAAGGCAGTTGTGTGTCCCTTTACAGCGGCTGAAGTGCATTGCCAGTTAATATCCACCACTTGTGTGCAATTGTACACAAAATATACAATTATGTGGTATCTGAATAACTGGTAATCAGGATGCATCCTTAAGAAGTATTTTCTAAAATTTCAATTGAAGAGCATCATAACCAATTGATTAAGATTCATGTTGATTGGTAATGGTACCACCAGCAGAGGCAAGCTACCACACTGCAATAACCAAGATAGTATTTTAAAAATATGTTTGCATTTTACAGCAATCATCATGTTTTATCACTGCTTTGATGCAATTTCTTAAGGAACATGCCAGTAATATTCAGCATCTTCTAAATTTAAAATTAACACGCATTAACAAATTTAAGGGCGGCACAGTGATTCACACTGCTGCCTCATGGTGCCACAGACCTGGTTTCAATTCCAGTCTTGGGTGACTACTGCTTCTGTGTGTGGGTTTCCTCTAGGTGCTTCAACTTCCTCACACAGTCCAAAGATATGCTGGTTAGGTCAATTGGCCATGCTAAATTGCCCCCATGTTTCCCAAAACGTGCACTTTAGATGAGTTAGGCATGGAATAGGGTAGAGTGGTGGGTATGATATTCTGACAGAGAGTCAATGCAGGCTTGATGGGTTGAATGGCCCTCTTCTGCACTGTGAGGATTCTATGATTATCTTACTCAAATGTCAAGCAGGCAGGCCAGCAACTTGTCCATGTTTTTGTGAAGCATTGTGTGAAACGTTAGCAGGCAAAGATTTTATACTTACAGGAATTAAAATGCAAAATCAAAATATTTAATTCTACCATATTTACAATACATAATGATCTACTGTAATTCAATGAATGCACATTCAGCCCACTAGTGAGTTGGGCCTACACAATTCTCCTGTCATGTGTTATGTTGCTGCTCCTCAACCCCACCCTGGAACAAATTCCATGTTTAATGGATTACCACTTGTCTCCTTCATGCTGTAACTTCAATAAAAAAAATCAAACATTTGGATTCCCTGGAATAAATTGACACAATGTCTATCAGTGTTACACTTATAATGCTGAATCAAGAAAGATGGAAGACAATTAAACTAAATTCCTGTTCATCTTTAGAAGTTTAAATTGTCCAGTTTTAAAATTACAAAAACAGAATGCTTTTGATTGAATACATCTGTTTTCAGTAATCAAAACTAATACACAAAACAGCAAATTCTAATGTGCTTAAAAAAATGTACTTAATTTATTGCAACCTTTTCTAACAACTGCTGCAGTCCTTTCAGCAGGGGTCACACTGTTTATTACCTGTATGTTCTGACCTTTAAACGAGATTCTCAATCATTCATTTTACAGTACCTGTTTTGATACCAGAACAAACTTAAAAGGCATCATTGTTCTGAAAGATTTTAAAAGACTGAAGTCATTGGCAGATGCACAGACCAACAAAAATATATAGAACAAAAAGAACACAATTGGTGAAAATAGGCCTGTTCATTCCATGAGAATTCCTTTAAGTACTGTTTCTTAATGAACACATTGTTAAAGAAAGCCATGCTTGTGCCACACTGAAGCAGCCATTGTAGACCTATGGAGATGGCGGGACAAATTAGATACAGGGGCAGAAAAGTGCAATGACAGCCCAAGAACCATCGTGAAACAACAGTGTTTTTGGTTCTCAGTAACCACAAGAACAAAGCAGGAAGTAATACTGCAGTGTCAGAGGGAGTGTGACACGACATTGAACCCTGCTTACTTAACACAATGTAAAGGTTTACTCAAAAATGTAGGTTGCAAAACTGCTCTGGTGCTGAAGTACAACAGCGCACTCTGTTCATTACAAAAACTTATGACAAACAACATAAATCACAGCAAAGCACATAATGGCAAATCCCATTACCATGACAACATAGATATGATGCGTAGACGTGTAGTTTCGGCGTCAAGGAAACATTCATCCTATATGAATTTAGCGCATTGCAAAACTATGTTTCACTGTTATTTTAAGTCTTATATAAAAGATGTTTGAACAGCAAAACTTCCAGTTTAAAAAAAATTTCTGCTGCAACAAACTTGACTTTCCAGCTTTAAACATATATCAAGCTGCTCAAATAAGTCATTCAGGATCCAAAAAGAGTTGCTCTGCTGCACAGTGATTAGCACTGCTGCCTCACCATGCCAGGGACCTGGGTTTAACTGCCGATTTGGGTCACTGTCTGTGCGGTGTTTGCGCGCTCCCTCTGGGTGCTCCAGTTTCTTCCTCCAGCCCAAAAGATGTGCAGGTTAGGCGCATTGGCCATGCTAAATTCTCCCCCAAGTGCCAGAGTGTGGCGACTAGGGGATAATGTACATCTACTTGTGACACTAACAAATGAACTGAAAAAAAACTGAGGTCCTCAATATTAGCCATTTGGTTGGACTATGAAACTTTCTAGTTTTCTCAAGTAACTCTGTTGTAATACGGAAACAAACAGTAATTTAATGTTCCAAATACATTATATGGATGTGCAGATGTGAGACATGCAAGACAGAAAATCAGTTCACTTCATAAATATGCTGATGAAATGGTGAGTGCTGTCCTTAACTCATAATACAGTTGTGGGGCTGTATCCATCAGGAAAACACTTCTTAAAAAACACAGGCACAGTTGTATGAAGTAAAATCACCATAGTCCCAGATGACCATAGGCCATTTAACCAGAGAACAACCACACCTGGATGAGATGCAAGATTGAGAAGGGGGACTTTCATGAAGAACCTCAGCTAGTACACTCTGTGGGTGTCCTTTTACATCACTAATCAGCTGTCCAGCCAATACAGCTATAAATTTAATGTGGTCTTATCAGGCACACCCAGCAGTCTGAAATGAGCAAGTGCTTGCAATCTCTGCAAGAAAGATAAAACATTCTGGGCAGCAACAACATCTTGCAGGCAATGTTGCAGGGGATAAAACAACGTGCGTGTATTCAAATACCATGATGCATTTTCCCAAGTAAAAATTTTAACAAATAACAAATTCACTATTGGTAGGAAAAGAGCCATGCACCATACTCTCAATTTGAATCAAGAATGCAAGTACTTAAAAACAATGTTATACAACGCATTAACTCGTACCTGTGTGGCCAATTGGGAATCTAGATGTAGCTAACCGTATCTCTGATCAGTAAGTTTTTAAAACATATGGAAGCATTGCAGTTATATGGATTCAGCAGGCATGTGTACTTGAAGCATTGTTTTTTATCTTGATCGTTTTTACCAACAAACAAACAAACAGAGTGCTTATTTGGGAATGCTTCATTTCCTTGGTTGCTGAATAACGTGTATACTTACTTAACATCTAACGAGAAATGCATTTACAGGTACTGAGTGTGTGCACATGACTAAAACAGCATCACCTTAGCTGACACTGATTTAAAAAAATGAAGTATTCCAATTTGCATAAACAAATCCCAACTTACATTATGGGGAATAAAAATTATTGCATTGACATTTCAGTGCTGACTGCAAAGGTATTTTTCTTTAAAAGCTACAAATTTTAGCACTTGGGACAAAAAAGCGCAGATTGGCAGCTAGAATGGGATCCTGACAGCAGAACTTGTGATTTGGGAGATGAAGCTTAGTTACCAGTGCTCAAATGTTTCACTTTTTTTCCCCCTCCTGGGGGAGTTTTTGTACAACATGGTTATGTTGACTGAGTCAATGACCTTCCCTGCATTTTATTCAAGCATATTTCTTGGGGGTGGGGGGGGGGAGGTCAGAAGATTTGTAGGAAATAGCAGTCTGCAGGCATCCTCAGTGATATCCATCAATCTCCAAGAAAAGAGTAGATTGGACTGCAACTTTAATGCTTTCTTAAGAAGTTTAAATCTGTTGCTCAACAGCAGATTTTGCTGAAGGAAAGCATTTTGGTATCCCTTAAAACCAGGTACAGAATTACCTGACCAACTTCCTTGACAAGCTTAGAGAAATTAAACCAAGCTGGCTCACGTGGCAAGTTAGAAAAGGCACCATATTTTCTGAACTGCAAGCATGAACATTGTGAAAACTGATTGTGACCTCTGCTCAAGAACAACAAATACTCAGTTACGTATTTTCAACTGGTGGATGAAGACTTGCTTTTGGATCATTATGGTCACCACCTTTCAACATGATACCACTCAAGCTTGGCATTATGCCACTAAACCAATCTGCAATAATATTTGAATATTAAAAGGTCAATATTCAAGATTAAGGATAGCAGCTTACATAAGTACAAGGATCGCATTTCTCTTTGCCGTGAACAAGTGTTCTGTTGTTTTGAGATTATATTTGTTACAATACAAATCAAAATCTTCCTTGGTGAGAAAGGAGTATTATTGCATTAATTTTGGTCATGATTGCAGTGGAGAATGGGGGCAAGAAAGAGAAAAGTCAAGAGTGAATGTTATTGTGCAACAATTTAAGGCTAGGGTAAGATGACATTTCTAATGACATCATGCATCAAACTTCCCAGCTCAACTACAGGGTTTAAGCTCACGTCTTAAAATTGTGAACTTTTTATAATTAAAAAAAAATTTGAGAGAAAACTGAGAAATGATTACATTTGCGCATGCAAAATTTAGGAATTTCAGCTTAATTTTAAACAGTTACTTACTGTGTTACTGGTTTTGTATATGTAATTTTTAAACAAAACAAAATTAAAACTGTGCAAATAAAAATTAATTTAAACAGTTCTGTTAGCATTAGAAACAGGATCAATAGACCATACAGGCCCTCGAGCCTGCTTTGCCATTCAACAATATTATTCGGGCTGATCTTTTTGTTCAATCATTGTATTTGTTTTGAAAAAAACTCCCTTCATAAGAAGAGATCTGAACCCTGGTAACCTTGCCAACATTACTTTCCAATCAGTTCAAGGCAGTGCAAGACTATTTGGACAGAGAAAGATTGGAGACTAGAGACATGGAACAATCTGCAAGAGTCTGGAAAAACCAGAAACTCCAACTGGGCTCCTGGTCATCCAACTGGTGTAAATCAATACAGAACTATCATTTGCATGAGCAACTCAAGTCAACATCCAGTGAGGCTAGAGAGAAAAAAAAACAGGGAGTGGGATATGTACTGCAATAGACCCTGACCTCTCATGCAGCTCAAACGAACACCAAATCTTCCAAGAATCACAACAATCTGAAGGTTTCTATGAATTCTAGATTGTAACATCCCAGCAAAAATTATGATGGCAGCAAACAGAAATTTGTGGAGCACTGAAAAGACCAACTATCCAAAGAAACTAATATCAGTAACACAAATTCAGCATCGAGTATTATCTCTTTATGCAATGTATGGGAATATATAACAACTATGTCTACGTTAAACAAATATATCAAGAGTTTCAATCCAACAAAGAAGGTGGGGGCATCCAAACCTAAATTGAGCTATACAGCCATTCTAGCTTATTGACGTCCTTTGTCAATATAAACGCCTTTATTAGATCACGCCACAATCTTCTAAACACATGGGAATACAAGCCAAGTTTACACAACCTGTGCTTATAATGTAACCCTTTAAGCCTGGTTATGATTCTATTGATATTGTGTTGTATCCTGTACAATTGCAATAGATCTTTCCTTTGGTTCAGTGCCCAGAACTGAACCAAGGCTTTGTACAACTGATGCATCACATCTGTCCCTTTGTATTCCAGAGCTCTCTCCCCCACCGCCCGCCAAGAGATAAAGACTAACATTCCAACAGCCCATTTTTTTACATTTTGCAACTAGTTTTATGGAGACATCGCAATCCCTTTGCTCTTCCACAGTTCCTGGTCTTTTGTAACTAAGAAAACATTACAATTTGTCTCAGAGCTAAGGAGATGACCTCACACTTCCCCATAATGAAGCCCCATCTGTTCCTGTTTTGCACATTCACTCAAGGCTTTGTAACTTCCTGTTCCTATCTACACCACACCTCCTAAATTATCACTGCAAACTTTGATATTCAACTTTCCATTCCTTCAAAGTCACTGATATATAAAAAGGGTAAAAGACGATCCAAGGAAGACTACTTGTCATATTCCAGAGAAGATTCCAATAATGCCAACTGGGTTATCTCCCAATTAATTACTAATCACATCACAAGGTTATCTTCAATTTTACATGCATTTATTTTTTTCCCAATCTCTTACTCCAAATGCCTTCTGGAGGTCCACAATAGCCTTTGGAAATCTATGCACTTTCCTGCTCGACCACCAATTGATGATCTCTTCAAAGAAAATTCAACTAGATTAGTCGGACACAATCTATCCTTCACAAATCAATGCTAGTTCTTTGATCAGCTGAATCTTACCCAAATGCTCATTCTGTTTATGACAGATTCCAGTAACCTCTCCATAGTGGCTATTAAACTGACAGATTGGTAGCTACCTGGTATTTTCTTCTTTCTCTGCTTAAATAATGGGGCAATAGTTCCAATTTTTCAATCCAAAGGCTCAATTCCTGAATCCAGACAGCACTGGAAAACAATTACCTTTTACATCTCTATTTTCCATAGCTAAATTTCTAAAGCACAAGGAGGGTGCAAAATAGCAGAAAAGAGTTGAAGCCCTGGAGCAACTTGTCGTTGAGGGAGTGCATTTTAAATTAAATACATTAGGAAAATAAGCAGACCATTCAGTATCCCAAGTCTGTTCCACCATTTAACAGGATCATGACTGTTGCACATCTCAACTTCATTCACCCATCTTAATACCCTTGGCAAAATTGATTTAAGACTTAAAATTATTAACTGAGCGAGCAGACCTTTTGTATGAACAAATATTTCCTAATTTCTCTCCCGAAATGCCTACCTCTGATTTTAAGGTTATGTCTCCTTGCCCTAGATCCAACCACCAGCAAAAAAGGTTTGACTCTTTATCTATCTTTGCATCCCTAAGCTTCAGTCAAATCACTCTTAACCATACTGGAGACATTTGGTGGTTGTGAAAAGCGCTTTATAAATATAAATCTCCTTTTCATAATCTAGGGACATCAAGCCAAGTTGACATACTCTGTCCTCATAATATAACACTTAAAGCTCTGGTAACATTCTGGTCAATCTCGCTACACTTCTTTTAAATGATGCAGGGCCCAGAACTGTACGCAGTACAGCAGGTAAAGTCCAACAGTACTTTGGACAGCTATAGTTAAAATTCCTCTTCTTTAAATTCCAACCATCAAGTTATGTGAGCCTTCTTGATTACAAGAAAAATACTTTGGGTGCTGGAATCTGAAACAAAAACAGAAAATGCTGGAAAATCTCAGCAGGTCTGACAGCATCCATGTGGACAGAATAGAGCTGTCATTTTGAGTCTAGATGATCCTTTGTTAGAGCCTTCTTGATTATTTGTTTGCACCTGACTTCTGACATTTTGGTGATCTGGGTACATGGATCCTTAAATACAAAGAACAAAGAACAACCCAGCACGGGAAACAGGCCCTTCGGCCCAACGAGCCCGCGCTGCCGCATCCTCCTACACCTACCCTGCCCTGCGTGTCTGCGAGTGGAACCCCTAACTTAGCCAGATTCAGGGGAGAATAGTGTCAATTTGGTATACCAGTCAGCCTAAGAGCACATCTTTGGGGTGTGGGAGGAAACCGGAGCGCCCGGAGGAAACCCATGCAACCACAGGGAGAATGCACAAACTCCCACAGACACAGGCCCAAATCCATGCATCTGCACAGCTAGCAGTGCTAGTCACTGAGCTGTTGCGGCGCCCGTCTACCGGTCCAGGATCAAGCACACACACCGACACGAAGTACTAGGCCACTCCAGGAACCTCCAAGAGCAGCCCACGCACGACCCACCGTGTGCATGCCCCTTGTTTGACAACAAGGTGGACCGCCACCTGCGGAATAAAAAGACAAAAACGTTAACATGCAAGTCTGCATTTCCGGTGTCTCCCGAGGCTCTGACCCCATTTAATACCCCCTACTATAACCCTCCATCCTTGTTTCGCTCATGTGTCTATCTAAGTAAACCTTAAACAAGTCCAACGTGCCTGCCTCCACCACCCTACTCGGTAGCGCGTTCCATACCCCCACGACCCTCTGCGTGAAGAGCCTTCCTCTCATATCCAAATTATACTTCTCCCCCGTCACCCTTAGATCATGACCTCTCGTAATTGTACCCAATCTAGGGAGAAGCCTATCACTATTGACTCTATCTATTCCCTTCAGTATCTTATATACCTCTATCATGTCTCCCCTTAATCTCCATCTTTCCAAGGAGAAAAGTCCCAGTTTCTCCAACCTTTCCTCGTAACTCAGTCCCTCCATGCCAGGCAACATCCTGGTAAACCTCCTCTGCACCCTCTCCAGAGTCTCCACGTCCTTCCGGTAAATCTTTTTGGACTGTGCATTGATCCTAGCTTTTCAAAATTAAAAACTTGGATCTAACTTTTTTTGATTCAAAACGGATGACTTCACTTCGCCCGTGCCTTTAACAAAATGAAACACTCCAAAGATCTTTCACAGAAGCATTATGGAACAAGAAATGACAGAGCCAAATAAGGAGATATTAGTTAACAGATGCTTCATCAAAGAGTATTATTTAAGAAGTAGTTTCCCTATTCGCTTCTATCGACTTCATTGTGCAATTTTATTCTCCAATTTTATTCTTAAATATACACTACTTAATGTTAGGAATGGGTTAACGGCAACCTCCCACTTTAGACCTAGTTTGTATGCTAATTGTTTAATAGCACTCACTGGGATATATAAAGGGGTTACAGGTGGTCCTGGGTGTTGTGTATGTGGAATTATAAAAGAGAATTAAGGGAATATGTGAAGAAGCTGGACTTGCTTCATCTTTTATTACTGGATTGCAACTGAGGGACTTAACACTTAATATGCCATCTATCTTTGAGTCATCAGCAAATTTTGAATATATGGCTCCATATTGTGTTTGTCTAAGTTATTAATAAATAGTCTGTAGTTGAGGCACAGGACTCTGAGGGATACCAGTAGCCACTTTCTACCAATTTGAAATTATTTTTATATTAGTGCCTTCAATGTAATAAAACAGGTAATTCATAGAAGCATTATAAAACAAAATATGATGCTGAACTGCAAAAGGAGGAATTATATTATTAAAAATTTGGTCAAAGATGTGGGTGTTAATGAGTTTTTTTTAAAAGGAGGAGATGAGGAAGAACATTTCCGAGCTTAAAGTTAGGTAATTTAAAGCTTGAATACCAATGGTGGAATGATTAAAACTGGGGATGTTCAAAAGACCAGAATTAGAGGGGCACAGATGTTTCAGAGGGTTATGGGGGTTGGAGGAGATTACAGAGATGCAGAGGGATTTGAAAACAAGGATGATAATTTTAAAATCAAGACATTGCTTGATTGGGAACCAAAGGAGGTCAGTGATAGGGGAATGGGACTGAGTGAGATTTAAGGCATTGGCAACAGAGTTTTGGAATACAAGTCTACACATCTGGAATAAAAAGCTTGTACCAGTAGCGGTGATTGTGAAATTACTGGATTGTCATGTAAACCCATCTGACAATCTGATCATACATGACAAAGGTACAATCGCTCCAGTCAACCTGCAAAGTTCTTCTCACATACACCTGGGGCTTGTGTCAAACTGGGAAAGCTGTTCCAACAAGTGACAACATGACACAGTCATGTTCACAGAATACTTACAGCTGATGTCCCAAACTCCTCTTTCCCCATGCTTGATCCCAGCAGTGCAGCAGACCTATCTGTGGTGTCAACACAGTGGTATAGCCTGGGGAGACAGGAGTGCAGTAAGGAGAAAGAAGAACAGTCCTGGGAGCCCTCAATATTGACACTGCACCCTATGAAGTCTCACAGCATCAGGTCAAAATATGGGCAAGGAAACCTCCTGCTGGGATTATCTGCTTCCCTCCCTCAGCTGATGAATAAATACGCCTCCATTTTTAACCCAACATAATAAAAGCAATTGAGAGTAGCAAGGGTACAGAATGTACTCTGGGTGAGGCATTTGAACATCCTTCATTAAGAATGGTGCAGTCCAAGTTCCTGAGTACTGAAGGACTTGGCCATTAGACTGGGCCCATGACAAGTTATAAAAGAGCCAACAAGAGGGAGACCAACTTGATTTTGTCCTCAGTAAACTATCACAGATGCATCTGTCCAATACAGTATCAGTAGGGATAACCACTGTTTAATCCTTATGGAAACAAAGTCTTGTCCTAAATACCTCCATCCTGTTGTGTGGCACAACATCAACATGATCTGTAACTTTATGGCTCAATATATTCCTCATTCTACCAGTAACACCAAGCCAAGGGGACAATTAGAAGTGAAGTGTCATACAGCATGCCAGAAACAGCACCAGATATACCTTAAAAAGGAGTTTCCAACCTGGTGAAGCTACAGCACAGGACCACAAGTAAGCCAAACATATCTTTTTGATAAGATGTTGAGCCGAGACTCCATCTTCCCCCTTGGGTAGATGTAAAAGATCACACGACATTATATCAAAAAAAAGAGCTAGTGAGGTATCCCCCGTATCCTGGTTAATATTTGTCCCTCAATCAATATCCCACAAACAACATCTGTCAATATCACACTGAGTAGAAATTGGCTACTGGTCTTCCTACATTATGAATGCTGCCGGGATAATTTCCTTGAACAGTGTGTGTTGGAGCCGACGAGGGAGCGAGCTATCTTGGATCTGGTGCTATGTAATGAGGCGGGTAGAATTAGGGATCTTGCAGTGAAAGATCCTCTTGGAGAGAGTGATCATTGTATGGTGGAGTTTCTGGTGCAGATGGAGGAGGAGAAAGTGGGTTCCCGGACACGCGTCCTTTGTTTGAATAGAGGGGAGTACGGTAGGATGAGAGAAGAATTGGCGAATGTGGACTGGGGGAGTGCATTGGAGGGAGGGTCTGCTCAGGAGCAGTGGAAAATCTTTAAGGAGATCTTTCTTGGTGCTCAGCAGAAATTTATTCCGATGGTCAAAAAGGACTGTAGGAGGAGAGGTAATAAGCCGTGGATAACGAAGGAGGTGAAGGAAAGTGTTAAATTAAAAGCGGAGGAATTTAGAGTAGCTAAGAGTAGTGGGCGAGAAGAGGATTGGGAGAGGTTTAAATGTCAACAAAGATTGACAAAGAAGTTGATAAAGGAGGGTAGGAGAAACTATGAAGCTGGGCTAGCGCTTAATATAAAAAAGGATAGCAAGAGTTTTTATAAATATATAAAAAGGAAGAGGCTGGCTAGGGTGAACGTTGGTCCTTTAGAGGATGAGAAAGGGGACCTAGTGGTAGGGGATGGGGATATGGCTAAGGTATTGAATAACTTTTTTGTTTCTGTCTTCACGGAGGAGGACGTGAATAATTTGCCGGGTGTTAGCGATGGAAAGGTGGTAGGACTGGAGGGTCTTAATGACATTACTGTTACTAGAGAGGCGGTGCTCGACAGACTGGAGGGGCTGATTGTGGACAAGTCCCCAGGACCGGATGGAATGCATCCGAGGGTTCTGAAAGAAATGGCGGAGGTTATAGTGGATGCATTGGTGGTTATTTTCCAGACGTCGCTGGATTCCGGGGAAGTGCCAGAAGATTGGAAAACGGCTAATGTTACGCCGTTGTTTAAGAAGGGTGCCAGGCAAAAGGCAGGGAATTATAGGCCGGTTAGTTTAACGTCTGTGGTAGGTAAAATGTTAGAATCCGTCATTAAGGAGGAAATTGCGAGGCATCTTGAAGGCAATTGCTTGATAGAGCAGACGCAGCACGGTTTCATTAAAGGGAAGTCGTGTCTGACAAATTTACTGGAGTTCTATGAGGATGTGTCTAGGGCGGTCGATAGAGGAGAGCCGGTGGATGTGGTCTTTCTGGATTTTCAGAAGGCGTTTGACAAAGTACCTCATAAGAGGTTATTGCAGAAGGTCAGGGGACTTGGAGTTGGGGGTAGGGTGTTAGCGTGGATAGAGGATTGGTTGTCAAATAGGAGGCAGAGAGTGGGGGTCAACGGGTGCTATTCGGATTGGCGGATGGTGACTAGTGGAGTGCCCCAGGGGTCGGTGCTGGGGCCTCAGCTTTTTACCATTTATATAGATGATCTGGAGGAGGGAACCGAGTGTAGGGTGTCGAAATTTGCGGATGACACCAAGATTGGGGGAAAGGCAAATTGTGCAGAGGGTGTGGAGAGTCTGCAGAAGGATCTAGATAGGCTGGGCGAATGGGCCAGGAAATGGCAAATGGAATTTAATGTTGGCAAGTGTGAGGTGGTCCACTTTGGTAGGAAGAATGGCAGGAAGGACTATTACTTATGGGGCGAAAAACTGCAGCAGGCGACGGTGCAGAGGGACCTCAGGGTCCTTGTGCATGAGTCACAAAAACCCAGCTTGCAGGTGGTCAGGAAGGCAAATGGGATGCTGGCCTTCATAGCAAAGGGGATTGAATATAAAAGTAGGGAGGTCTTGCTGCAGCTGTATAGGGCTTTGGTGAGGCCGCAGCTGGAGTACTGTGTGCAGTTTTGGGCGCCGCACCTGCGCAAAGATATTTTGGCCTTGGAGGGAGTGCAGAGGAGGTTTACTAGGCTGATACCGGAGTTGAGGGGGTTGAACTATGAGGAGAGGCTGAATAAACTAGGCTTGTACTCATTGGAGTTTAGAAGAATGAGGGGAGATCTCATTGAGACGTATAAGATGATGAATGGGATGGATAGGATAGAGGTGGAGAGACTCTTCCCACTGAAAAAAGACAGTAGGACTAGGGGGCACAGCCTCAAGATAAAGGGGGGGGCGTTTTAAAACGGAGTTGAGGAGGAACTTCTTCACTCAAAGGGTGGTGAATCTCTGGAATTCTCTACCCATTGAAGTGGTGGAGGCTGCCTCGCTAAATATTTTCAAGAAGCGGGTTGATGGGTTTTTGATAAGAGAGGGGATTAAGGGTTATGGGGAGAGGGCCGGAAAGTGGAACTGAGCCACGACAGATCAGCCATGATCTTATTGAATGGCGGGGCAGGCTCGAAGGGCCAGATGGCCTACTCCTGCTCCTATTTCTTATGTTCTTATGTTCTTATAACAAAATATATAGTTCAGAACATATTTAAATTGGCTGCAAACCATTTTGAGATGTTTGACAGTTGTGTTCTTTCTTTTGTGAAAAGCAGAAGCAGCAGACTATAGACAGTTAAGTGATCATAACCAATGGATTAGATCAACACTCGGTGGTGTTGATCTGAATACTCCTGTATTCAATGTTCTGACCAAACTTTTAATATAATTCCTCCTTTTGCAGTTCAGCATCATATTTTGTTTTATAATGCTTCTATGAATTACCTGTTTTATTACATTGAAGGCACTAATATAAATACTCCTGTATTCAATGTTCTGACTGGTGAAACCAAGCACGCTGAATGCCTTTTTTACCACTCTGTCCACCAAGTTGTGCAGTCCAACCACATCCAGAAGAGATAGTGGTGCAGAATTAAACTACTAACAGGCAGAAAATATTCTATGGATATCCGAATCCTCGATAATGAAGGAATCATGAATTAGATTACCCAAACACTCCAATCTCCTGGGATAATTGATTATGGTTTTCGCCTGAAGGCCCTATCTTCAGAAGCCAATCAACTCCATGTGAGATTAAGAAACATTCAGTGTACAAATGGCTATAGACCCTGATAACATTCTGGTTATCATACTGAAGACTTCTGACCCAGAACAAACCTTGCATCTAGCCAAACATTTTCAACACAGCTACAATACTGGCATCTACATGACACGAACAAAAAACTGTCCAGACACGTCCTCTCCACAAAAAGCAGGGGCAAATTGATTTCAGCCAATTGCCATACCATCATCATCAGCAAAGTCATACAGTCAGAGGTTTACAGCATGGAAACAGGCCGTTCAGCCCAACTTGTCCATGCCACCCTTTTCTTTAAACCCCTATGCTAATCTCAATTGCCCACATTTGGCCCATATCTCTCAATACCCATCTTATCCATGTAACTGTCTAAACACTTTTTAAACGACAAAATTGTATCCAGACACTCACCACCCTCTGTGTGAAAAAATTGCCCCTCTGGACACTTTTGTATCTGTCCCCTCTCACCTTAAACCTATGCCCTCTAGTTTTAGACTCCCCTATCTTTGGGAAAAGATATTGACCAGCTAGCTGATCTGTGCCCCTCATTATTTTATAGACTTCTATAAGATTACCCCTCAGCCTTCTATGCTGCAGGGAAAAAAGTCCCCGTCTTTCCAGCCTCTCCTTATAACTTAAACCATCAAGTCCCTGTAGCATCCTAGTGAGTCTCTTCTGCACTTTTTCTAGTTTAATAATATCCTTTCTATAATATGGTGAGCAGAACTGTACACAGTATTCCAAGTGCAGCCTCACCAATGTCTTGTACAACTTCAACATGACGTCCCAACTCCTATATTCAATGTTCTGACCGATGAAACCAAGCACACCGAATGCCTTCTTCACCACTCTGTCCACCTGTGACTCCACTTTCAAGGAGCTGCATACCCCTCAATCTTTTTGTTCTGTAACTCTTCCCAATGCCATTAACCGAGTCCTGCCCTGGTTCAATCTACCAAAATGCATCACCTTGCATTTATCTAAATTAAACTCCATCTGCCGTTCGTCAGCCCACTAGCCCAACTGATCAAGATCCTGTTGCCATCAGAGATAACTTTCTTCACCATCCACCAGTGTAGGTGTCATCTGCAAACTTACTAACTACACTTCCTATACTCTCATCCAAATCATTAATATAAATGACAAATAATAGTGGACCCAGCACTGATCCCTGAGGCACACCGCTGGTCACAGGTCTCCAGTTGAAAAACAACCTTCTATAACCACCCTCTGGCTTCTGTTAAGAAGACAATTTTGTATCCATTTAGATACCTCACCCCAGATCCCATGAGATTTAACCTTATGTAACAACCTACCATGCTGTCCCTTATCAAAGGCCTGGCTAAAGTCCATGCAGACAACATTAAATGCACTGCCCTCATCTACCTTCTTGGTTGCCCCTTCAAAAAAAAACTCAATCAAATTTGAGAGACATGATTCTCCACTCAAAGCCATGCTGACTGTCCCTAATCAGTCCTTGTGTCTCTAAATGCCTGTACATCCTGTCTCTCAAAATACCTTCCAACAACTTACCCACCACAGATGTGAAGCTCACTGGCCTGTAGTTCCCAGGCTTTTCACTGCAGCCCTTTTTAAAAAGAGGCACAATATTTGCCATCCTCCAATCTTCAGGCACCTCACCTTTCACTATAGATGATTCAAATATCTCTGCTATGGGACCCACAATTTCCTCCCTAGCCTCCCATAATGGCCTGTGATGCACTTCATCAGGTCCCAGGGATTTATCTACCTTGATGTGCTTTAAGACTTCCAGCACCATTTTCTCTATAATGAAAGATGGAAGTGATGGAAGATGTCAAACTGTAAACTGTGCTAGCAAGTGCACTTACTCAGTAGCTTGTTCAATAATCTACTCACAGATGCAAAGTCTGCCTTGGTCTAAATATAGACAAAAGAGTTGAATTCCAGAGGTGAGGGGAGTGTGATTGTTCATCAACAAAGCAGTAATGGACAAAGTGTGACTGTGAGCAGCCCTAATAGAATTGAAACAACTACTGACCACACTCATACTTCCATACCAAGGAAAATGGTTGTGGTTGTTGGATCCCAGTTATTTCAGCCCCAGAACATTGCCGCAGGAATTCCTTAGGGGTGAGTCCCAAATCCAACGATCATTAGCTGCTTCAGGAGTTTTTCCTCCATTATAAAGATCCAATATGGGGATGTTTGCTGATGATTGTGTGGTGCTTAGTTCCATTCAACGTCTCAAATACTGAAGCAGTCTGTATCTCCAAGCAATAAGATCTGAACAATACTCAGGCTAGGATTCAAAAGTTGTGAGTAATATCAGGCCAAGCAATGATTATCTACAACATGTAAAGGACTAATCCCCTCCCCCCTTTATTTGTAATGACATCAAACCATCAATATGTGTGCACGTGTGCATGTCGGCACACTGAAGCCACCATTAACCAGAAACTTAACTTGACTAGACAAAAATACTGTGCCTGCAAGAACTGGTTAGAGACTTGGTATTCTGTGGTCCCCAAAGCCTTTTCACCAACTACAAGGTATACTCCCCACTTGTCTGGATCCGTTGAGGGTATAAGCAGCCCACTTAACTGGCCCTCCATCCACAATTTAAAAATTCAATCCCTCCACCACCTGTACATAGTGGCAACAAGTGTACCAACAGCACGATCCAAACCCACGACCTCTTATCACCCCAGAAGGACAAAGACAGCAGATACATGGAACAACACCAACTCTGAGTTCCCGTCCTAGCCATTCTGATGTGGAACCATATCAACATTCATCCATGGTCAAAAGGTTAAAGTGTTAAAAGTCCCTTCCTAGTAGCACTATGGTTGTGGCTATACAACATGGACTGCAGTGATTTGATAAGGTCATGGTGGACAAGGGCAATTAGGCAGAAAAGCTCAAATTCCAGTTGAGAGTCAACCACACTGCTGTGGGTCTGAAGTCACACGTAGACCAGACCAGACCAGACAAAGAGGGCAGAAGTAAGGACATTAGTGAACCAGAAAGTTTTTTTTAACTACAATTATGGACTTTTAATTCCAAATTTTTTTAATATTGAATTCAAATTTAAGCACAGGTCCCCAGAGCATGACCCTGGGTATACTGGATTACTAGTCCAGTAACAACTCCACTACGTCACCACTTCCCTGTGCAGCAGCATAATATGACCAACTGTATCAAATACCACTGACAGATTGTTCCTCGCTGTCCTGCTCAATGTTTACCATCACAAAGGACACCATTCATGATTTTGACCAGGCCAGTGTTGGTGTCAGGAGCAGGCACCATCATCAATGAACCAAGTGAATGCCTCACATCATCTAAGAGAGAAAACCAGAAGTACAACCACTGGACAAAATACCTTGTCCGTGGCCCCAACATCCAATGGCACACTGATGAGATTATTCATTAGTAGCTCTCAAAAAGGTCAACGCCATCTCTTAGCTTCTGAATCACAGTACAGTGCAGAAGGTGGTCATTCGGCCCATCAAGCCTGCACCAACAACAATCCCACCCAGGCTCTAACTCCACTTATTTACTGTGTTAATCCCCCTGACACTAAAGGGCAATTTATCACGGCCAATCAACCTAGCCCACGCATCTTTGGAGTGCGGGAGGAAATCGGAACACCCGGAGGAAACATTCATACTTACTACTTGAAAATTAATCCAAGAACTGTATGACACCACCGATAATACAATAAAACTTTGACAAAAAAAGTTACATATCATATGACTATATTTAGTTTTACAATTTGCCACTCTCTATAATCATGTAACATTCTCCAATCTTCTTTGCTTCTTTGTTAAAAATATATCTACAACAGGTCATTTCAATTTTGTCTGTGAAAGAACTATTATTTGGTGCAAATGTCAACTGGTAAATTAAGCTAGTTTGGAATGTTACATGGAGACCTTACAATATTCCATTTATTAATTCATTATAAATAAAAGCCCTTAATGCAATGAAATATTTTAAAGGCACTTCATTGGAGCATTGTAAAACAAAGTATGACATCAAGCCAGATAAGGCAACATCAGGCCACAGAACCAAATCTTGGCTAAAGAAGGTTTTAAGAAGTGTCTAAAGGAGGAAGATGAGGTACAGAGGTGCGATGGTGTTGCCCAAAGGGTGGAGGCAGGAAATTATAGTGGCTGCGACCGAGGGAATTGAAGGCATGGCCACTTATGGTGGAGCAACCATTACTGGAAATGCACAAGAGCAGAATAAGCAAAGCCCACATATTTCAGGGAAGGTTGTGGGGCTGTAGGAGATTTACAGACATTTGGGGTAGGGCTATGAAAAGGCCCTTGAGGAATTTGAAAATAAGAACGAGAACTATAAAACCAAGATAATGTTTGACCGATAGCCGAAGGAGGTTGATGAGTGCAAAGGTTATAACAGAAGAAAACTTCCTGCAAGGCATAGGCAGCAGAGTTTTGGATGATCTCAAATTTACAGAGGGTGGAATTTGGGAGACCAACCAGAAATGGGCTGGATTCAGCTTAAAAATGCATATTTTGAAATGATCTCTGGTCAACACAAAAAAGTCATTGATAAAATAAAACAGAATGTAAAGAATTGATCACAGGATAAATGCCAGAGTATTAATACAAATTAAACATGAATTTTCAAAATTCCAATCTATAAGGAATATAAGTATACTAGGCAACTCTTAATAGTTGTTTTATAATACCTTAAAACCAAAATTTATACTGGAAAATCATAACCACCAGATTTTAGGTCCTGAATGTACTTCAGGTGCCCAATTATACATTAGAGCTAAAGCTGGTTTCAATCTCAAACGGGACTGCCAGCAGAAATTCTCAATTTAAAGCATTTACTTTCCAAACAATCACATTATTCAGTAGATTTTGTACGTGAATCTAATGTCTCAGCTGCATTAACTTGGATACAAGCCCAGCAGTTGCTCAATAATTTCCAACTTTAGCTAACTCCACAGTTACTTGTCTAAAAAAAACATGAAAGATAAGGCAAAGAATAACAAAAAAAACCCAATTCTATTAGGAGACACTTTAACATTTAAATAAACAATTAATTGTCCAGTCAACCTTTCCATAGTAGTGAGTAATAGTGATTGAATGCACAGAAATTCAGAGAGTCAAATAAATATCATTTTTAAAAACTGAATCTCAGGTGTAATTTTTTTTAAAAAGTTTTCCGAATATACCATAGGAAGCTTTTCGTATTTTCTAAAAACAGACAAAAATATCAATTCCAATGTAAATTACATAGTGACATTTGCCTTACAGTAAAATAGTTTCACTATATGACAAAGCTTTAATCAGCTTCCACCACAATAGAATGCAAGACATTTTTTACTCTTTATTCTAACTCCTGCAGCACCAGTTGTGCCACATTCCTGACAAAAGTGCTCCAGATAAACATATCTTAGGGTAGCTTGTCATTTGTAAGATACTCAGGTAGATGTTATAAAGGGAAAAGTAATATTATAAGGGAAAAAAATACTATAACTCAAGTGGAAAGTAACCAGCAAATTTACAAAAGCGTTCTACTTTTGTTGCATCTGGGACAAAAGACAAGTGCCTTTCTTTCAATTATTGCCATGACAGCCAGGTATCTAAATTGTAATTGACCCAATTTAAAAACTAGTCTAATGTGCACTGTTTAAAGCCCAAAAAGCCACACAGTGATTTTTAAGTGGCCCTTAAACGTTAGGTTTTGCAAAGGTGCTATCAGCACTTCCTAATGAGAAACAAAAGAGTGGATTTTTAAAAGTGGGAGAATTGAAGTGTCAGATTAGCAAACTCCGATTAAAGCCCATTATCAGCCAATATTATCTCTTGTAAATCCACCTTCTGCAGGGAGCTGGGACTCGGTTGCTTTACAAGCTCGGATCGGGGTGAAATTTTCCACTCAGGGCCGCTGCAAGGCCTGGTCCCCTGCTCGGCACAAACAAATCAACTGCACACACACACACACAACCGGGCATTGATCGGTTTACCTTCGCCACCTCCTTCTTCTCCATCCCGCTCCGCCGAAAGAGGCTGTGCGACCCCCTCCCCGCCCTCCCACCCCGGAGAGTACCAGGCGCTGTCAAATGAAGCCGCTCGTCAGCGTTGCCAGTCCAAATACAGGCTTCATGTTGTCGGTCAGGGCTGGGCTGTTGTCGCCGTCGCGTAAACACGTCGCAGTCCGGCCAGGCCCCTCCCCTACCCCGCGCCGCCCCACCCCGCCACGGTGCTGCCAGGCCTCGCCACAGAGCCGCCAGGCCCCGCCCCGCGCGGCCAGGCCCCGCCCCAACGCCGCCAGGCCCCGCCCCAGAGCTGCTGGCCTCACCCCAGCGCCGCCAGGCTCCGCCTCCACTCCTCCTGACGCTGCCTCCGCGTCGCCAAACCCTGCCACACACACCCGTGCAGTCGGGCCACGCCCCCATGTCGTCATGCTCAACCGCACGCCATCAAACCATGTCCTCCCCAATATCGTCAGGTCCCGCCCCTTCTGTCGTCAAGCTTTTCCGCGCGCCGTTGGCCCCGCCTTCGCACTGCCTCGTCCCGCTCCCAACATCGTCACGCCCCGCCCCCCTACGCCATCAGGTCTCACCTCGTCATCCTCAGTCACGTGCCGATAGCTTCTTCCCCTGTTCCTAGAGAGCCCCGCTGCCGCCTTCAGTGTCGCCATGGTTGCGCTCCACCTCAATAAGAAGTTTCATAACACCAGGTTAAAGTCCAACATGTTTATTTGGTAGTAAATGCCACTAGCTTTTGGGGCTTTGCCCCTTCGTCAGGTGATTGGGGCGTTCTGATCCCAAACAGGGCGCATAAAGGCGCACACTCATTACAGAATACTGATTAGAATGTGAGTCTTTGCAGCTAATCAAGTCTTAGAGGAGATAGCATTACGCATAAGTTCAAGAGATGTGTTTTCTCTCCAGACAGGAGAGACCTCAGAATGCACAGCAAGAGGAACCCATCAATAGGCAGCAAACACCTCAGTCCCCTTGCCATCCTGGAAACAAAGGCTGAGTTGCTAAACAGGAGGGTAGGCAAGAAGTATTCTGTATTTTCTTTAAGTATTCATGGTCTTAATCCCTCTGTAATTAGAAGGCAGTTAACAATATTTTCACATGCGGGGAGGTGATGACCAAGTAATATTATTGCCAGATTATTAACCCAGAAACTCAGCTACTATTCTGAAGACCCAGGTTTGAATCTCACCATGGCAGATGGTGGAATTTGAATTAAATAAAAGATATCTGGAATTAAGAATCTTTTGATGATCATGAAACCATTGTCAGGAGAACCCATCTAGTTCACTAATATCTTTTAAGGAAAGAAATCTGCCGCCTTCACTTGGTTTGACCTACATATGACTCTAGAGCCACATCAATGTGATTGACTCTCAACTGCCCGCCAAGGGAAACTCGGGATGGGTAATAAATGCTGGCCAGCATTGATGCCGATGTAAGAACACAAGAAATAGGAGCAGGAGTAGGCCATCTTGCCCTTTGAGCCTGTCCCGCCATTCAATAAGATCATGGCTGATCTGAAGTGGTTCAGTTCCACTTTCCCACTTTCTCCCCATAACCCTTAATTCCCTTGTCTATCAAAAACCTATCTACCCGTGACTTAAATATATTTAGCGAGGTAGCTTCCACCACTTCAATGGGCAGAGAATTCCAGAGATTCACCACACTTTGTGCGAAGAAGTTCCTCCTCAACTCTGATCTAAACTGCCCCCCCCGCCCCCCTTATCTTGAGGCCTTTGCTTCTAGTCCTGCTGTCCTTTCTGAGCGGGAAGAATCTCTCTACCTCTACCCTATCCATCCCCTTCATTATCTTATACGTCTCTATAAGATCCCCCCCATCCTTCTAAACTCCAACAAGTACAGACCTAGTCTATTTAGTCTCTCTTCATAGTCCAACCCCCTCATCTCCAGGGGTTCCCACGAATGAATACCTTTTTATTCATAAAATCAGTATTTAAACAACTGGCCCTATTTTATATGGTAAATATTTGATGAATATGTTATACATTTCAAATCAAAATGGTCAGAGTTGCTTCCCAAAGAGTGTAACTCAACAGACCAAATGACATGAACATGGAGTAGGATTTGTCCACTCATCATGCTTTTTCATTCGATATAGATCATGGTTGATCTGATTCTAGCCTCAGCTCCACTTTCCTGTCTACCTTTGACTCTCTTGTTAGTCTAACTCAATCTTTAAAAAATAATCCTGCCTCCACTGCTCCCTGGAAAGAGTTCCACAGACTAACAACCTTCAAATAGGGAAAGAAATCCTCACCTCTGAAATACAGGAGGCCCTCATTTTTAAACTAGCTGATTCCCCTAATTTGAGTCTCTCTCATGAGGAGGAGCAACTTTTTAACATCCACCCCATCAAGTCCTATAACAGCTCCATGATGTTAAATATCTCATTAAGATCACTTCTCATTCTTCTAAACTCCTATACAGGCCCAACCTTTTCTCGCAAGACAACCCCTTCCGAGGAAACAGTCATGTGAACATTCTGTGAACTATGCCAATGCAATTATACCTTTTCTTAACTAAGGACACTAACATTGTACACAGTTTTCCAGATATGGTCTCACCTAAGCCCTGTACAACTGTAGCAAAGTTTCCCAACTTGTAGATTCCACTCCCCTTGCATTTAACATTCCATTTGCCTCACTAATCATTTGTAGTATCTGCATACCAGGTTTTTGTGATTCATTTATTATGACACTGAGGTCCCACTGCACTGAAGAGTCCTGCAATATTTCTCCATTTGAATTACATATTGCTGTTCCTGCCAAAATGGACAAGCCCACATTTTCCCACATTAAAGTCCATCTGCTAAATACTTGCTAACTTGCTTAATCTGTCTCTGTCTCTTTCCCTTTGCATATTCTTTAGGTTTTCTTCACAATTTACTCCCCTATCTAATTTTGTGTCATTAGCAAATTTAGCAATAATACATTTGGTCCCTTCACCCAAAACATTTAACTACATTGTAAGTAATTGATGCCCTGATGGCTGTGGCATCCCCCCAGCACTAATCCAAAAAATACCCATTTGTCCCTAACCTTATTTCCTGTTGGCTAACCAATCCCTATCCATGCTGATATGTTACCCCTATACCATATTACTTTGTGTAGTAACCTTTGACATGATACCTTATTAGATGCATTTTGGAGGTCCAAGTACACCATGTCCACAGGTTCTCCATTAGCCATGTTGTTTGCTACTTCCTCAAAGAACTCTAATAAATTGGCCAAACATGATTACCCCTTCATAAAACCATATTGACGCTGCACAAGAACAAGCAGCAGGAGTTGGTAATTCAGCCCCTTGAGCCTGCTCCGCCATTCAGTATGATCATGGCTGATCTCATCTTGGCCTCATCTCCACTTTTTCCATAATCTTTCAACCCACTATGAATTAAAAATCTGTCTCTCTACCTTAAATTTACTCACCCTGCCGACATCCACTCTGCTCTGGGGTAGTGAGCTCCACAGATTCGTAGCCCTTTGGGAGACATAGTTTCTCTTCATCTCTGTTTTAAATCTGCTATCTGTTATCCTAAAACTATGACCTCTTGTTCTTGATTGCCCCACAAGAGGAAGCATCCACTCTATGTCTACTTTGTCAATACCTTTTATCATCTCATATATCTTAATTCTCTCATTCTTTTAAAATCTCGACAGTATAGGTCTAAACTGCTCAATTTCTTGATATAAGACAACCCCTTCATCTCTGGAATCAATCGAATGAATTTCTCCTGAACTGCCTCTAATACCACTGTATCCTTCCTCAAATAAGGGGGCCAAAGCTGTACACAGTACTCTGGGTGTGGTCTCACCAATGCCTTATATAGTTGCAACAATGCTACCTTACTTTTATACTCCATTTCTTTAGCTATAAATGCTAAAATTCTATTTACTTTCCCTGTTACCTGCTGGACCTGCATACTAGTTTTTTGCGATTCATGCATGAGGACACCCAGATCTCTCTGCACCAACTCATCACGAAGTCTCTCTCCATTTAGATAATAAATTGCCTTTCCAAATTTTCCAACCAAAATGGATAAATTCACAGTTATCCACGTTAAACTCCATCTGCCACATTTTGGCCTACTTAACTAACCTATCTACATCAATTGCAAATTTCTTATTTCCTCACTGCAACTTTATTATCCTAACCTTTTTAGTGTCATCTGCAAATTTAGCTGTAATACCTTCTAACCCTGTATCCAAGTCATTAATGTAGATTGTAAATAGTTGGAGCCCAAGGACCAAACCCTGTGGCACCACTAGTTACTCTTGCCAAACAGAAAAGAAACATTTATTCCAACTCTCTGCCCTCTGTCAGTTATGATGTGGAGATGCCGGAGTTGGTCTGGGGTAAACACGGTAAGAAGTCTCACAACACCAGGTTAAAGTTCAACAGGTTTATTTGGTAGCAAACACCAATAGCTTTCGGGGCTTTCACCTGACAAAGGGGTAAAGCCCCGAAAGCTAGTGGCGTTTGCTACCAAATAAACCCGTTGGACTTTAACCTGGTGTTGTGAGACTTCTTACTTTATTCTGTCAGTTAGCCAGTCTGCTGGTCAAGTTAGTAAATTGCCCCTAACCCTATGTGATCTTACCTTGTATATTAAATTGTGCAGTGCTTTATCAACTGCCTTCCTGAAGTTCAGATATACTAGATCTACAGGATTCCCATTATTCACTTGGCTTTTTACATCTTCCCAAAACGCTAGCAAATTAATCAAACATGATTTACCTTTCATAAAACCTTGCTGTCTCTGATGGATTGTGTTTTGACTTTCCAGATGTACGGTTATTAATTCCTTAATAATGAACTCTAACAATTTCCCAACAATAGATGTTAAACTATCTGGTCTATAGTTTTTTACTTTCTGCCTCCCTCCCTTTTTGGTTAAGGGCAGTTTTCCAATCCACTGGAATCTCTCCACATTCCAAGGAATTTTTTGATTTGATTTGATTTAATTTATATTGTCACATATATTAAAATACAGTGAAAAGTATTGTTTCTTGCACACTGTACAGACAAAGCATACCATTCATAGAAAAGGAAAGGAGAGAGTGCAGACTGAAGTGTTAAAGTCATAGCTAGGGTTTAGAGAAAGATCAACTTAATGCCGTGTAGATCCATTCAGAAGTCTGATTACGGCAGGAAAGAAGGTGTTTTTTGAATCGGAACGTGTCCTCAGAGTTTTGTATCTTTTTCCCAATGAAAGAAGGCGGAAGAAAGTATGTCCGGGTGCACGGGGTGCTTGATTACGCTGGCTGCTTTTCCGAGGCAGCAGGAAGTGTAGACAGTGTCAATGGATGGGAGGCTGATTTGAGTGGTGGACTGGGCTTTGTAGTCCTTTGTAGTTTATGTCAGTCTTGGATAGAGTAAGATCCATACCAAGCTGTGATACAACTGGAAAGAATGCTTTCTATAGTGCATCTATAGTTGGTGAGAGTTGTAGTGGACATGCCAAATTTTGTTAGTCTCCTGAGAAAGTCAAGGCATTGGTTAGGAAAGACTATGGTGTCCGCATGGAAGACAGGTTGTTGGTGATCTGGACACCTAAAAACCTGAAGCTCTTGACCATTTCTACTTCGTCCCCATTAATGTAGAGAGGGGCATGCCCTCCACTTCGCTTCCTGAAGTCGATGATTATCTCCTTCGTTTTGTTGACGTTGAGTGAGAGATTATCATTGCACCAGTTCACCAGATTCTCTATCTCTTTCCTGTACTGTGTCTTGTCATTGTTTGAGATCCAACCCACAACGGTGGTGTCATCAGCAAACTTGAAAATCGGGTTGGAGGGGAATTTGGCCATACAGTCAGAGGTGTATAAGGAGTATATTAGGGGGTTGAGAACACAGCTTTGTGGGGCACCAGTGTTGAGGATGATTTTGGAGGAGATATTATTCCTATCCTTACTAACTGCAGTCTGTGGGCTAGGAAGTATAGGATCCAGTTGCTGAGCCCTAGGCCACGAAATGTGGAGAGTCTCTTAAGAATAATGGTGTTAATGGCTGAGCTGTAGTCTATGAATAGGAGTCTGACATAGGTGTCTTTTGTATTTCAGGGTTGAGTGTAGGACCAGCCAGATGGCGTCTGTTGTGGACCTGTTGCAGTGATAGGCGAACTGTGGTAGATCCAGGCAGTCTGGTAGACAGGAATTGATTTGTGACGTGACTAACCTTTCGAAGCACTTCGTAGTGTTAGATGTCAGAGCCACCAGACAATGGTCATTAAGGCTGCCAGGCTTTTCTTTGGTACTGGGGTGGTAGTCATTTTCTTGAAGCAGGTAAGGACCTTAGATTGGAGTAAAGAGAGGTTGAAGATGTCTGCAAATATCCAGGCCAGCTGGTCCGCACAGGACCTGAGTCCTCGTCCAGGTACCCCATCTGGACCAGTTGCTTTCCATGGGTTGACTTTTGAGATGCCTGCTCTGATGTTGATAATGGTGACCTCAGATACAGGTTATTCCAAGGCGTCTGGGATGGAAGGCTTGTTCTCAATGATCTCTTGCTCAAAGCATGTATAGAATGCGCTGAACTCATTGGGGAGGGGTGCATTGGAGCCAGTGATTTTACCTGCCTTCACCTTGTAACCTGTCATGTCTTGTTGACCTTGCCATAGTCGGCGGGAATCTGTGTGGCTAGCCTGGGATTCTAGCTTGGTCTGGTACTGTCTTTTGACACCTTGGCATCTCAACATTTTGGAATTTTATAACCAATGGATCTACTTACCATCTGTGCTGCCACTTCCTTTAATACCCTAGCATGTAGGCCATCAGACTTTTGGACTTGCCTATCTTCAATCTCAATAATTTGTTGAATACTATTTCCCTATTGATGATGATTGTTCTACATTCTATTACCTATTCTATTACCTTTTGCTTTACTTGTTACTATTGGGATGGTACTGGTGTCCTCCACCATGAAAATATTGACTTAGCGTTTCTGCCATTTCTGCATTCCCCATTATTAATTCCCCAGCCTTATCCCCCAAGGGACCAATATTCATGTTAGTTACTCTCTTCTCTTTTATATACTCATAGAAGCTTTTGCTATCCTTTTTCATATTTTGTGTTAGTTTTCTTTTATAATTTACCTTTGCTCTTTTTATTACCTTTTTAGTAACCCTTTGATGATCTTTAAAAGTTTTCCAATCTTCCAGCCTGCCATTGATTATTGCAATATGGTATGCCTTTGTTTTTGCCTTTATGTTTCTTTAACTTCCTTGCTTAGCCATGGATGTTGGTGTGTGTGTGTGTGTGTGTGTGTGTGTCCACACCCTTACAATCTTTTTTCCTCTCTGGAAAATATTTTGGTTGGGGGGAATTGAATATCTCCTTAAACAACTGTCATTGCTCATCAACTGTCCTACTTTCACAACCAATGCATCTACTGTCTCCACTGCTACTTCTTTAAAGAACCTAGAGTGAAGTCAGGTCCTAGGGACTTGAAAGACTTTAGTCCTAATAGACATAGACTCATTTAGAAATATACATTTACCAATATCCTTCTTATTTTTTTCTTGTCAAATATAGTATTTACCCACAAGCGTTGCAGAACCTATGGAGCAAAACACAAGTTAACATTTCAGGTCTGTGACATTTCATTCAGTTTGGAAAAGTTAGAAAAGTAAGAGATTTCTCTTATCCAAACTTTGTGGACAGCCTTTTCCCCTGGTTTCTATGGCTGTATGCCTTTTAACTTTGACGAAAGATCATCTGGACTTGAAATGTCAGCTTTTTTCTCTCCTTACAGATGCTGCCAGACCTGCTGAGATTTTCTAGCATTCTCTCTCTTGATTTCAGATGCCAACATCGACAGTAATTTGCTTTTATCCAGTGTTTAACTCACTGCCACTTCTCTTCCAGGAATGCTCTTTTCTCTCCTTACAGATGCTGCCAAACCTGCTGAGATTTTCTAGCATTTTCTCTTTTGGTTCCAAACCTTTCCCAGTTTGCAAAGTCCCTGTTTCATTCCCCACAGAGATTTCCCCTGGGCTTTTTTTATTAAAGGAATGGAAGGTTTTGTTTAGGCATACAGGGTCATGTGATGTGATTAATGAGAGGAGTTAAGTTTGTAGTAGAAAAGCAACTTTGTGTTTCAATTTAGTGCAGTTGGTGGCTGGAGCTGTTTAAAGACAGAAATCTACTTTCCTTGTCCAAAGTCTCTCTGAACTCTTCAAGGCTATTAACCCAATTGAAAGTAAGTATGCCTGGTTTCCGAACTATGGTTTAAGTGGGTTTTGAGTCTATGGGAAGAATGTTGCTAACTTGGAACTGAAATTGTGATAAGTTAGAAATTAGAGTTGTTTCTTTTCATTTTTAAAGATTGTTCAACCTATACGAGTTACACTGTTTCATTTTGAATGAGCTATATTTAAATTGCGTTGTGAATAAAACTTGTTTTGATTAAAGATCCCTAATTTGTCAGTAGAATTACTCGTAAAGAATCCTATCCTCATATTTATGCCAAAATAAAAAAAATGTTGGTGTCTAATCTGACTTCGTAATATACCTTGGGGTTTGGGTCCAGGATCCTAACATAAAGAGCAATCCAGAATCAAAATAATTAATTGGGGGAGGGCCAGTTTCAGTGGGGTGAGAATGGATCTGTTCTGGGTAAATTGGAATCAAAGATTGGCAGCCTACACTGAAATGGAATAATGCCTTTATAGAGGAGATAGTTTGAATGCAGTCAAACTGCACCCCCAAGAAGGGAACAAGTGGAACATGCATCTACTGCTGTAACACAGTTGCAGTGCCACCCAGCCTCCACTCCATTTTCAATGATGCAGTTTTTAGTTATCTTGTTCCAATTAAGTCTCTCCAATTTTTAAAGGCCTCGTGCTACTTTGTCAAGTTCGCCTCCAAATACTACTTGGAATTCATTTTCATCATAAGGTCTTGGAACATTTAAATAAATTAAGAAGACATCATTGCAAGTTAATGATTGTATGGATTTACTTGAGAAGAGGATGGAAAGCTGCCATAAGCAAATATCAGGTTTCCATGAATAATGTAGATGGAAACAAATAATTACTCATATAAAATGGTTAGGTGCTGTTAGAATGCTCAAAATAGCATCACTATAATCCAACATATGAACACACACACGAATATATGAGTTAGGAGCAGGATTAGGCCACTTGGCCCCTCAAACCTGCTCCACCAGTCAATAAAATCATGGCAGATCTGAATATACCTTCAATAATCACTCACCCTCTTGTTTTTTGGGAATCTATCTATCTCTGCCTTGAAAATATTTCACTGCCTTTTGAAGAAGGAAATTCCAAAGCTGAGAGAAACAAACTTCTTCTCAGCTCTGTCTTTAATTCGTGACCTGTAATTTTTAAACGATGACCCTAGTTCTAGATTCTCCCATAAGAAGAAACATCCTTTCCACATCCACCCTGTCAATACATCTCAGTGTTTTCTATATGTTTAGTCAAGACACCTCTTATTCTTCTAAACTCCAGTGAATTTAAGCCTAACCTGTCCAATCTTTTCACATATGACAACCCACTCATTGCTGGTATTGGCTTAGTAAAAATTCTTTGAACTGCATTTAATACATGTACATCCTTTCTTAAAGGAGGCCATAACTAAGTTAGTGTGGTTGAGTGTCTTGGGCTACAACAAAATATAGTTTGAAGTTTATTTATTTATTAGTGTCACAAGCAGGCTTTCATTAACACTGCAACAGAGTTACTGTGAAAATCCCCTAGTCGTCACACTCCGGTGCCTTTTCGCGTACGCTGAGAGAAAATTTAGCATGGGCAGTGCACCTAACCAGCACGTCTTTCGGACTGTGGGAGGAAACCGGAGCACACAGAGGAAACCCACACAGACACTGGGAGAACATGCAGATTCTGCGCAGACAGTGACCCAAGCCGGGAATCAAACCCAGGTTCCTGGCACTGTGAGGCAGCAGTGATAAACACTGTGCCACAGGATAGTCAAATGGACAAATGAGTGGCAGATGGAATTTAACCCTGAAAAGTGTGAGATGATACACTTTGGAAGGAATAATTTGACAAGGAAGTATTCAATGAATGGTATGACACTGGAAGGTTCTGTGAAACAAAGGGACATAGACACGTTTGTTCATAGATCTCTGAAGGCGGAAGGGCATGTTAGTAGGATGGTGAAAAAGGCATATGGGACACTTGCCTTTATCAATCGAGGCATAGATTACAAAAGCAGGGAAATCATGTTGGAGTTATATAGAACTTTGGTAACATAAGAACATAAGAACATAAGAAATAGGAGCAGGAGTAGGCCAACTAGCCCTTCGAGCCTGCCCCGCCATTCAATAAGATCATGGCTGATCTGTCGTGGCTCAGTTCCACATTCCTGCCCTCTCCCCATAACCCTTAATCCCCTCTCTCATCAAAAACCCATCAACCCGCGTCTTAAAAATATTTAGCGAGGCAGCCTCCACCACTTCAACGGGCAGAGAATTCCAGAGATTCACCACCCTTTGAGTGAAGAAGTTCTTCCTCAACTCTGTTCTAAACTGTCCCCCCTTTATCTTGAGGCTGTGCTCCCTAGTCCTACTATCCTTTCTGAGCGGGAAGAGTCTCTCCACCTCTATCCTATCCATCCCATTCATCATCTTATATGTCTCAATGAGATCTCCCCTCATTCTTCTAAACTCTAACGAGTACAAGCCTAATCTATTCAGCCTCTCCTCATAGCTCAACCCCCTCAACTCCGGCATCAGCCTAGTAACCCTCCTCTGCACTCCCTCCAAGGCCAAAATATCCTTGCGTAAGTATGGCGCCCAAAAAACCAGTTACAGTACTATGTGCAGTTCTGGTCACTATATTTTCAGAAGGCTATAATTGCACTGGAGGGGGGTGCAGAAGAGATTCACCCAGATACTGCCTGGGATGGAACATTTAAGTTATAAAGAACTTGGATAGACTTGGGTTATTTTTGTTGGAGCAAAGACTAAGGGACGACCTGATCGAGGTGTACAAGATTGTGAAAGGCATGGATGGAGTGGATAAAGAGCAGCTGTTCCCCTTAGTTGGAAGGTCAATCACGAGGGGACATAGATTTAAGGTGAGGGGCAGGAGGTTTAGGGGGGATGTGAGGAAAAACCTTTTTAACCCAGAGGGTGGAGACGGTATGGAATGTGCTGCCTGGAAGGGTGATAGAGGCAAGTTGCCTCACATCTTTTATAAAGTACCTGGATGAGCACTTGGCACATCATAACGTTCAAGGCTAAGTGCTGATAAATGGAATTAGGTGAAAGGTCATGTATGTCAGTACAGACTCGATGGGCCAAAGGTCCTCTTCTGCACTATGTCATTCGATTAATATTGTTCATAACATTCCAGATGTGATCTCACCAAAGCCCTGTACAACAGAAGGATAACTTTCCTACTTTTATATTAAATTCCCCTCACAACAAAAGATAACGTTCTATTAGCTCTCCTAATTGCTTGCAGTACCTGCATACAAACCTTCTGTGATTCATGCATTGGAACACCCAGATCCCCCTGAATCTCAGGACTCTGCAATCTCTCACTGTTTAGATAAAATGCTTCTCGTTTATTCTTCCTGCCAAAATGGACAATTTCACATTTTCCAAAAGCTGTGAGCAGCTATTCCAGAATAGACATGCAACAAGAGGAATTTGCTTTAATTGGTGAGAGGTGTTGGATGTCTCAGGGCAACCAATTGATAGGCATTTAGAACATCCAGAGACACACCTTGCAATATTAGATTCTTACCATATGAAGTACATATGTTGTACGGAGTAGCACAGTATTCCATAAACATTTTTGGAAACAGCGAAAATGTTGGTTTCTGCTAGAATCTCACAGGTAGAAAACTACTCGAACTAGTTGTGAAGAGACACAAAAAACACAAATTTTCAGTTACAGAGAACCCAAGGACATTGGATCAAAGCTGGAGCCAGGTGCTGGAGAAAGAAATATGGCAGGCAGCAAGTGTTAGCAAATACATTGTGACAAACAAAACTAGTGAATGAGACAAAGAAATCAACAGAAAAAAGTGACGATGAAAGAGAAATAAAACATCTTCAGGCATAATATTTCTGGAAGAGAGAGGCTCTCGTTCATTTTTTGTTTTTGGTGTATTAACTGATCACATGTGGAATGGCAGTCAGGGTGGTGCACCTTAGTAAAAATCTGACAACACCAGATTAAAGTCCAACAGGTCTACATGGAATCACGAGTTTTTGGGGCGCCACTCCTTCATCAGGTGTGTCACTCACCTAATGAAGAAGCCATGCTCCAAAAGCTTGCGATTCCAAATAAAGCTGTGGACTTTAACCTGGTGTTGTGAGACTTCTTACTGTGTCCACCCCAGTCCAATGCCGGCATCTCCACATCATAAGTAAAAATCAGCAATGGTTATCCGTTCTGATCACTATGGATGCCAGGTGACGACACAATCAAATTTGGCTGTGATGTCTTCCTTGTCCTTGCTGAAATGGCTTATCAGGTCTCACCAACTGGAGTCACATATGAAGACTACCTTCTTGGGTAAAAAGATCTGTGGGACTGTATTTCAGCAGAAAAGAAAGAGACAAGAGAGATTGTTGGCATAAAAGTATAACTTTAAACATTAGTATCTCTGCTTCCAAAGGATCTAAGCTAAAGTACAATGGGCATTTTTGTCTTAACTATCCAGATTGAACCATAGCAGAGGCTGCTAATGTTTTCTTCGAGTGGACACAACAAGCTTTGTTGCAAGTGACAGCGCACACCCAATTGTTCACAATGAATTTAAATAGGAACACACACATGATTGTTCATAATAGATGCACTTCAAAAATAGCTTCAGTGTTTTTCTACATACCCACAGGGGAATATTGAAATATAAATATCTATCTGAGTAACACGCCTGGTTTCCTTTTAATCCTTAGTAGCGTAAGAACCTAAAAACAAACTTTTTTTTTGTCGTGCAAATGTTATAAAATTCCAAGCTGTTAACTTTATGCTCTTTCTCCAGCTGCAATTGACGAACTGTACTACTTCTCCTTTTATTGTTATATCAGATTTCCAACATTTGTGACCTTTGTCCTTTTACCTTTGCTATTTTGTTCGTAGCCTCTCTCTTCCAGGAATGTTATGCCTGAAGATGTTTTATTTCTTTCTCATTGTCACTTTTTTCTGTTGATTTCTCTGTCTCATTCGCTAGTTCTGTTTGTCACAATGTATTTGCTAATACTTCCTGCCTGCCGTATTTCTTTCTCCAGCACCTGGCTCCAACTTTGGTCCAATGTCCTTGGGTTCTCCGTAACTGAAAATTCACCCTGTGTTTTTGTGTCTCTTCACAACTAGTTCGAGGAGTTTGCTAACAGTGAGATTCTATCAGGAACCAATATTTTCACTGTTTCCAAAACTTTTAATGGAATAATACATTACTCAGTGCAGCACACTGTACTTCATACAGCAAGAATCTAATTTTACAAGGCGTGTCACTAGATGTTCTAAATGCCAAATCATTGTTTGCCCTGAGTCATCCAAAACCTCTCACCAATTAAAGCAAATTCCTCCAGTTGCATGTTTTATCTCCAATTCTTTCTACAATAACATCCCTTGAATCTGTTTACCAGTTGGCGGGATCTGTCTTCCAGCTTCTAGTCCCATCCTTCATTTTGACTTTCAACAACGTATTGTCTTTAATTTAGACAACTGAACATGGTTCCAGGATGCAAGTCAATCACCAGACCCACCTTATTATGCTCCAGATATCTTCCTTCCTTCAATATCTCTGGACCTTAACCATCCCCTCTAATCTTTCTAATTATAAATCACACAGCGTGTGTGTTGTCTTCATTCCCCAACACCCTCACCTCAATAATTTCTAAGCTCAACATTACACTAGTTTTTATATGGCCTTCTCCTTCGTGCTTTGTTTGGGGATGTCTCCCTTTGTAACTCTGAGCATTTTTTTGGTTCCAGCCTTTCTGATATTGCCTCTGGCCGTTTATCTTTTCATCAAATTGAGAAGCACTGCAGCTGAATTTATGCACTCTAATCTGATTCCTCATAAATTGTCAACTGTGGCATTGTTATCAAACCTATAATAGCAGCACTGTTGAGTGGTTCAAGAAACTTGACTTACCAAAGCAAAAATGGCAATTAAGGTATACAAGGGACAATTCAAAATTGCTTAGCTCAAATTATAGGATAATTTAAATTTGAATTATTGAAAACAAAATCCTCCCGACTTATTGCAGTTACTTGTTTCAAATTACCCAATAATAATTACATTGTTTTGGTAGAAAATTCCAACTTAGCATTATTGAGTAGACTCTATTTGACCCTTTTCCTTCTCTGGAACATGGACCGAATATTAATCTGTTTATGAAAACTGCCATTTTGTAGTGAGCAATAAGCAGAAGTATTGGGAGAGAGCACAGCTGCAGCATCCATTCAAAACATGTTTTACCTCTTCCCCGTTTCTCCTTTATAGACAAACAAATACTGTCTACACTATCCATGTTCACAATCACATATCAGAGATTCAGAGAACCCAAATGTCCTTTGATATGAGATGTTATATCTATTTCCTCCAATCTAGTGTACTGTATTTGCTACTCGTGGTGCAGGTTCTTGTATACTGGGGAGACCAAAGCTAGATTACAGAGGCAGGTCATGACAGCTCATGAGCTGCCAAACATTTTGAGGTTGGATAGTTTTATATGTCACGATGCGGTCTAAGCTGACTTAATATAATTTGTGCAAGTAACTTCTAAATTCACAACCACAATTTTGATATTGTTTTGTGTCTGTTTTGAATAGCAACTTGGCATTGGAGGATGTTGTTGTGACTACTGCATCAGGTTGCATATCTGGGTTTGACCACTAGCCCCACCTCAGACCTGAGCTCTGCCCCTGTCAGATTGTGTGCCGTCTTGTGCAGAATATCTCCAATCTGTGATAATGACCCCTTTCCACACCCCATCCATTTGCACTCAAAATTTTCCGGTCTCCTGCATTGTGTCAATCAAGTTAATTCCAGTATCAGGAACAATTTGGCATCTGTTAGTTAAGAGATTGCAGGCTTGCAGGTTATGATTTTATGGGAATTTTGCTGGAGGATCAGGAATTCCTCAGCCCTCAGCACAGAGCAGAGCAAAGCATCTACATCAGGTTTGAAGTGCAGATGTACCAGCAGTGAGAATATCATCAAGGAACAGCAGCCACTTCCTGGCCATATCCCTTGGGGCAGCAAATCAGCTGCTGCATTGTAGGCAACTTGCAATCCCGAGATCAAAAACATATAGATTATAAAACTGACTATATTCCTGCTGGTGCAAAATAAGCGAGTTTTACATCAAACCAAATGTACATTATACAGCTCATAGCTCAGTAAAATAATTATACAGCCAAATACATTAAATTATCTGCATTCAAAGTAGTTATAATTTTCAAAGTGGCTTATGTGGCTGTTGCATTTTAAAATCTACAAATTTTAATACACGTTTTCCATGCATTCATTAATTATTCTTTTGAATAAGTTCTGTGGAGTTCATTTTACACAGATTGTTCTCATTTAGAGGATGAGTCGTCCTTGCTTTTGTTCTTTTGAATTGGTTGGGCACTGCTTTAAATGGCAGTTTTCATTGATTGTCAAAACAAAATGATATTTTATTTGTTGTGAGCTTAATTGATTTAGTGGTGCCCTTCTTATAAAAGAGGCACATGTCAGAGATTGAGGGTCGTTTTATGGCTAAAACCACTTATTGATTGAAACAAAATAGGCAGCACACAGATTTCAAGTTTGGTATAAAGTTCTGCTGAGTTAATTCATTGACAACAACAAGAGAGCTACTGTTTGCTTCAGTGCCCCAGGATAGGGAGGGACAATTCAGCCAGTATTTCCAACGCTGATTGTTATCTTGGTTATTCCAGGCAAACTGTGCATTTGTAGGTATTGAGTGAGAACAAAATTGATCATTGCTCTAAGGTGATTAGTAATTGAATAGCCCAGTCTATATTCACTATCTGATCTCACACGTGACGAAGGACTTTCTAGGTGGGTGAGGGGAGTTGGTCACAGTGCAACCAGCCAAGAGGCAACAGCTTCAGGAAAGGGGAATAAAAACAGGAAGGAAGATGTTTAGCGTCAGCTGTGGTTCGCAATTGGCCTGGAGTCTGCAGGGATTTGAGATCAATCTCCAGGACACTGCTGGAGAATAATCATAGGGACATTTTGTTTTTGTCATTTTTGTCATATGGAAACATTGAAAATGGGGGATAAAAAGGTTGTTTGGCTGATAATCAAGAATATTCCAATTGTACTGAGTCTTTTTGCATTCCAGTTAGTGTAGGAAGGCAGTACGTCACAAGAATGGATGTGTTGGTCAACAAATAACTGGAGTTTGGGGACAAGTCATGTGATGAAACCTCCAGGAATACATTTAATCACAGTTGGTAAGCCTAAATTGGCAGTTTGCCCACTTCTGAATTGCTGTGATCCAGGTTTACGGCCAACTCCAGAGCTTGAATGCAAAAGTCAAGGCTCACTCTCCAGTGCAGCACTGCTGAAGGTGCTGCCTCTTGGATGTGATGTTAAGCTGAGGCCCCATTTGCCTGAGTGGACATGAAAGATTTTGAAGAGGAGCAGGGGAGTTATCCTTGGTGATCTGGTTCAAACTGATCCCTCAATCAACTTCGGAAAAACAGATGATCTGATTGTCGCATTGTTGTTTATGGGTATTTGCTGTTTGGCTAAAATGTTTCCTACATTACAACAGTCACCTGCTGCAAAAGCACTTCATTGGCTGTGAATTGTTGGTTGAGAAAAGTGCTATATGAATCCAAGTACTTACTTTGTTCCTGAATTCCAATTAATCTAGGCCAGGGCTTCCCACACTGGTGTTCTGCGGGACTCCTCCAGGGGTTCTGTGGTAGGTCTGGCTGTTTTAAATTTAACAAAAAGCTGACTTTCTAGCTTCACCTATTGACAGTGTTGGTTTCACTTTGTTGGTTACTGATTGGTGCACCAATGAACTGAGTAGCTGACTTTTGATTGGACAAGCTGGAAATATTCGATTTGAATTTACAGGCAAATGAAAGCCCTTAACCACAAGGGCTCGAGAGGGAATGGAGTCTAGAGGACTACAAGAGCTTGCATTGGGGAGCGGAAGCTTGATAGAGGTAGTGGGGGCTAAAGAAAGGCTGGGTTCAAAACGTTGGGGGCCCAAGAGAGGAGGTTGGGGACTGCCTTTGTGCATGCGTGGGGGGCGTGGGGGGAGTGGGGGAGGGGCGAGAATGCATGGAGTGGTGTATATGGGTGCTTGGGGGATGAGTGTGTGCGTGTGTATGTGGGGTGATTGTATACAGATGTGTGTGTGGGGTGTGTGAGGAGGTGTGAGTGGGGTCTGTGTGTGGGGGCTGAGTGTGTGTAGGAAGTAAGGGTAGTATGTGTGGTGTGTGTGTGTGAGAAAAGTGACTGGGTGGGTGTGAGAGAAGGGTGAGTGTGTGTGCTCACAAGTGAGAGGGATGTGTTTGTACGTGTCAGAGGGGTGAGTGTTGTGCATATGTCAGAGAGGGATGAGTGTGTATGCGTGTGTGTGTGAGAAAGGGGTGAGTATCTGTGTGTGTGTGTGTGTCTATATGTGTGTGTGTCTGTGTGTGTGAAAGAGGGGTGAGTGTATTGATGTGCATGTTTGTAAGAGGGATGACTGTGAGAGAGGGGTGTGTATGTGTAAGAGTGCAATGAGTGTGTCAGTGTGTGAGAGAAGTGTGACTCTATGTGTGTGTGTGAGAGAGGGATGAGTGTTTGTATGTGTGAGAGAGAGAGGGGTGAGTGTGTAGTGTGTGAGAAGTGTGTGTGTGTGAGAGGTATGTATGGGGGGGGTGTGTGTGTGTGTGTGTGAGTGAGAGAGAGAGAGAGGACACATGACTGAAATGAGAATCATGCTGTCTAGCAGCAGGCCCAGTTTTAAATGGATTTGTGAGCAAAAGATCAGCATCACTCCTCCCATTAAAAATGACAAAAAGGCAAAACTCGCAAAAATTTGTTGAATAACAGCACAATTTTATTATAATAAATGTATACATATAAGACATAGAAACATCTTTTAAGTTTGGTTTTGTATGTAGGTGCCTATTGTGCAATGATGATCATTTCTTTTGTGGTTTAATTCTTCAACATAATAAGAATTTCTTATTTCTCAGTACTCTTGGAAGGGTTCAGTGGCTGGAAAAGCTTGAGAAACCCTGGTCTAGATATTACCCAGGATCTTTTAATAGCAGTAGGCAAATTATTTTTATAATATTTCCATTGTCAGTGAGAATGAGTGCAATTTCTACGCACATTAACTGTATTTAAAATCAATGACCTTCTGTGTTAGAAATTCAATCCAACCAATTGGAGACAATTTCCCAACAGTATGGTTGTAATCTATGTGATCTATACTAAGAAACTTTAAATCTCTCAGAGTAATAAATCTGTTTAATTCCTTTATCGAGTACCACAACATAAATTACATTGTAAACCTAATTCAACTTTCAATACTTTGTATTTGAGCTGCTTCACAGAGTTATATACTCCAGCAACAATTTGAAATGTGTTTGGATTATATATTGCATGCTTATAGGATTCATTAATTTGATGAGATCTGAATTTGCACCTAGTAATGTGGAGTAACTTGTTATTCCAGACTTCTAATAAGGCATAAATTCCGCTACCATGGGCCATGGCCTAATGAAGGATCCATTATGGATTGCATCATTGGAGCTATAATTATACCAAATGCTCCAACCCACTTGTTAACATTAAATTCCATTTACCTGATATTAAATTTTCTGTTTTAGTATCCTGTAAAACTTGAATAGTCAATCACCTTTGATGCCTGAAGTCAACTGTAATTGACTGTAGAACCTACAGTGAAGCATTTGCACATAAATGTGCATCCGTGTGTGCACTTGAAAAGCTTGCTGAAAGGTCAAAAAGAAATGAAAGTATGTGAAATCTATCCTTGGCCTCTTCTATTTTTCATTTACATATTGCCCCTTGGCAATGCCATCTAAAAGCACAGTTTCAGTTTCCACTTGTCCTCTGATGATACTCAGTTCTACCTATCTCTCTCAACTCCTCCATTCTGTCAAAGTTGTCATAGAATCCCTACGATGCAGAAGGAAGCCTTTTGGCCAATTGAGTCCACACCGATTCTCTGATTGAGCATCCTACCCAGAGCCTATCCTGGTAATCCCATATTTTCCCTCTAATCTCCCTAACCTACACATCTTGGAACACTGAGGAGCAAATTAGCATGGCCAATCTGTCTAACCTGCATATCTTTGTTCTGTGGGAGGAAACCAGAGCACCTGGAGGAAACCATGCAGACATGGGGAGAACGGACGGTCACCCAAAGCAGGTCCCTGGCGCCACAAGCCAGCAGTGCTTGCCACTGTTTGCTTGCCTGAGATTCAATTCGGCATGAGCAGAAACCTCTTCCAATTAACTTTTGGCAAGACTGGAGCCAATGTCTTCAGCCTTCATCCATTACCTATAAATGTTTTATGAATAAAGTGTTGTTTTGGGAAGACAGAGGTGGAAATCATTGCTTCATCATTGGCCATGCCTTCAGCTGCCAAGAACCTAAGTTCTAGAATTCCCTCCATAAGCCTTTCTACTTTCTTGCTTTCCTCTTTTAAGATGCTCCTTAAAACCTATTTTTTGATCAAGCTTTTGGTCATCATCTAAAATCTGGAAACTGTAGCAGCTGCTGGTAATGCACCCAGCAGAGCTCTGGCCTAGGGTTGCCAAGTGATCCAGGTGCAGGTGAGTGTCATGGGGAAAGGATTCCCTGGATAGGCAAGACAGGGGAGTTGGAAGTAAGACCATGGGGTAGTTACCCCATCATCCCAAAGCCTCGATAATGCACTGAATGTGTTTGAATGAGGTCTCGCTCCACCTCCCCCTAGCTGGTGGGATGACATCATTAAGTGGGCATTAATTAAAGGCCTCAGTTAGCATCCAGGCCAGTAAGCCGACCCCAAGCCTTCCTACCCTGGACTTAATCTGGTGGAGTTGGAAGGTGACAGGGTGGAAGGTGACAAGCTCCAAACTTGCTGCTGAGGTGAGGTGAGGGGATGGGTTGGGGGCGGTCGCTTTAAACTCCACTCAAAGACATAATTTAAATTCAAGTTGTTGTTGAAGAGTGACTTGAGAAGTTGCAGAAGTTTCCCTCATGTTTCCCATAGATTGTTGGCATCCACAATATTCTAAAAGACAGGAATGCACATATTATTCCTTAGTCTTAAAACTTAGAAAGAATAAATGAAACCTGATTGATTTTGTTGTATTTGTATAAATTGTTGAGCCCAACTAAGTGATAATAAATGGCATAACATAACATTTGCTTTATGTTGTAATAATTCTGGGAAAGCAACTTAAAATTGCAGTTGATTGAAGTGGTGCGGATGAGTTCAGGTAAAAGCAAATAACTGCGGATGTTAGAATCTGAAACCAAAAGAGAAAATACTGGAAAATCACAGCAGGTCTGGCAGCATCTGTGGAGAGAGAAAAAAAGAGGTGACATTTCGGTTCCAGATGACCCTTTGTCAAAGTTGCAGCTTTGACAAAGGGTCATTTCTTCTTGAAACGTCAGCTCTTTTGTCTCCTTCCAGATGCTGAGATTTTCCAGCATTTTCTCTTTTGAGTTCAGGTAAATAGTTAACATAAATGTGAATGAAAATATGACAAATATATTTCTCATCCTGACAATATTTCCAGATGAATGATAAAGATTGACCGTCATTTGTGTAAATCCATTGGATGAAGAATTTGACCACTGAAAGTGCACTTTCTGTCAATCAGGTTCATATTCCTTTTGTTGAACTCCCTGAAAATATTCCTGGTGCTAAGTTGGATAGTCCCTGAAAACACGTACTGGGTTTGCAATGCTTGTTTAACCTGTGCTCATTCAGTGGAATTCAGGCAACATGCCAGCATTGTGTTGCAGGCTCATTATAATGAGTTCTGTATGTATCTAGTGCTCCCTGTGCTGTTCACTGGTTGTATCATCAGGGGTGTCCAATTTGATTACTTCTGAGCACAAATCTTCATTATTTGTATCTAACCTGCACCTCTGAAAGGAAAGGTGCATTCTGGCTACTGGAAGTGCTGAGATCATCAAGAATAGTGTACTGGGCATCATTTGACAACAGCTGACCATAGGAAAGGACATTTCCATGATTTCTGAACACAGCACAGGAGGTCTTAGTGGAAAAGATGGAATTGAGCTTTGATATTCTGTAGCCCTGGGGATGGTTGGATTTGGGGAACGGGGGTGATGAGTAGTCTGAGGCCCTCCAGACACATACCCCAAAGGCAGTGCCAGGACCTCACACACGTGGTTAAGATCATTTGTTGCATCTTCAAACTGCATCACTAACCTCAACTCAATTTACCACACCCCATCACTCACCAAACAACAATCTCTATCACTCAGCACTCATACCTAACATACATATGCTTCACACTCTCATGTACTTAATACTTGTTCAAGTTTCAAATCAACATCTCACACTGCCAGCTATTCAACCATGACAGCCAGCTCACCCACAAGGATTGTACAACACTCAATATCACATTTCCTTCTCTCTTACAGGAGAGAGCTGTGCACAACTGGAGGCAGCAGCAACTAACGAGACGTAGGGAGTATGTTCTAATCTCTGTGGTGGGGATGGTGCTGGCCATTATGAGTAGGGCCTTTGCTAAGGCTATGACCACCAGTGGGGCTGCAGCTATTGAAGTTAAGATTCCTAATCTGTGTTCTCTCATACCAATGCTTTCTTATTCCACAATATCTTCTGAATGATACTGTAAGCATGGACTTCTAATTTTCTTCCACAACCCTATCCCTGTCCCGTTTCTGTCAGTTACTAGCTTATAATTTAGTGTGTAGGATTGAGGTGGAAAGGCAGTCTATAAATGGGAGATATTGGGCACAAATGTAGAGGAATCAGGATGGGGAAAAGGAAAGTGCAGATATAGGTCATAGGAGGATAAGTAGTAAACTAGTTCTGCTGCAGAGGACTCAGTTGATTTCTTTTACAGGCCAGTGTAGGAATACAGCCAGAAAACTTGTACTCAATGTCGGGGAACATTGTCCCACACCAACTTGACACAGAACTTTATGCAGAGCTTGGAATCCATCCTTTCAAAAATATGCAAAAATGTGTGGGTTCGGTTGATTGGCCATGCTAAATTGCTCCTTACTGTTAGGAGGAGTTGGTCGGGAAAATGTGGTTAATGGGGATAGGACCAGGGTGGGATTGTTGTCAGTGCAGGTTGGATAGGCCAAATGGCCTTCTTCTGTACTGTAGGTATTTTATGATTATATGATTCTTTCCCTAATGGAATGGGTGCACTCATGCAACCAGCTGTGATCCAACATGTGAGATCAATATCTCAGCTTTTATTGCAGTACAAGCCTAGTTCCTGAGAGCTGCAGTGGAAAGTCAAGCTGCCACCATTATGGCTCTGAATACCAGTGTGCAAAGGGGCTGCCAAGGCATCATAATATTCTGGAAAGAAACCAAAAATGCAGTGTAGGTCTGCAGGTCTCAGCAAGGATTAAAAAAAGCTAAAAAAAAAACTGAAGAACTATTATCTTTGTAGTACTTAAAATAATTGACTTATTTTACACCCATTTGAACTACAGTAGTAATTGAAATTTTGTGTATACTATTCATATGTTTGAGCTGAAATGATTATAATGATTGAGGAGTATTTGGATGCAAGGGTTGATGGATGGATGGTGAAGAAATTGTATAGTGGCTCCCACATGCAATTTTACTGACCTTTAATACACCAACAAATTTATATAAAGTAAAAGTTTATTTATTAATCACAAGTAGACTTTACACTGCAATGAAGTTACTGTGAAAATTCCCTAATAGCCACAATCTGGCACCTGTTCAGGTACATTGAGGGAGATTTTAGCATGGCCAATGCACCTAACCAGCACATCTTTCGGACTGTGGGAGGAAACTGTAGCACCAGGAGGAAACCCACACAGACACAGGCAGAACATGCAAACTCCACACAGACAGTGACTCAAGTCAGGAATCGAACCCAGGTCTCTGGCATGGTGAGGCAGCAGTGCTAACCACTATCTCATATTTCTAACGTGATAAAACCAAGGCACCACAAAAGGAGATATTAGTGTAGATGGCCAAAAAGCTTGGTTAAAGATCTAAGTTTTAATTAATGTCTTAATGGAAGAAAGGAAGGTGGAGATGTTTGGCAGTGGAAGTTGGGGGATTGGGGGTGGAATGGTGTTTTGGAACTTGGGGTCTATAGGCAACTGACAGTGCAGCCGTTAAAATCAAGGTTTCACAAGAGCCAAGAATTGAAAGGAACGCAGACTGCTATGTTTTTGTTCAACTCTAAATCACCACTTTGGCACAATTTCCTCAAACATCTAGGTCCTAATGGATATCTGGCAGGCATATTTGCAAATATAACATTTTCAAAGAATTACAGGGCTTTGCCAACCATTCTTGTCATTGGATCATTGTATGGTCCTATGGCAAGAAATCTGGTCAAAGAGATAGGTCAAATGAGCATCTTAAAGGAGAAGTGATAGAGAGAAGGAGGCCGTTTAAGTTGGCAATTCCAGATCTTCAGATCAAAATAACTGAAGGCAAAATGGCCAATGGAGGAGCGATGAAAATCAGGGGGTAGCTCGGGACCAGAATTAGGGGAGTGCAGATATCTCAAAGGGTTGTGAGGCTGGTGGAAGTTTCCAGGAGAAAGAAAGGACACAGCTACTTACCTATTTAATCTTTACTTGGACAGGTGAGTCAATTGAGAACCAATTCTCATTTATAATAATGACCTGGCCAAGACGCTAACATTGCAGCAACAGAAATTACACAAGACAATTTATAACAACACGAGAAACAAAGTACAAGATAGCAGTGAAAGAGAATTGATAGCTTAGCAAGTACAAGTATCAGTCAACAGAGTTGAACCCTTCAGCGAAAGGGTGTCCATGGTAATAAAGTTTCAGCTTTAGTTGTACCCCATTCCAGTCACTGGCAGCCACAAATCGAAATGAGTTAGGACCAAAGATGGTGCTTACTTTCGGAGTGACCAATTTAATCACCTGATCTCAGATTATAAGAAGAGTCGGTGTAATGTGACAAACAATTAAGTGATTTGAAAACAAAGATTAAAATTTTAAAATGGAGGCATTGAAGGCAATATAGGTCAGCAGGCATTGTTGCTTTAGCAAACAGACTTATCCAACTCACTGAGGTCATGTTGCATCATTACGTGTTCTTTTGTGCTTACTGGTATAGTTTATTCAGTTGCATAGTTATACCATTGTGCTATTAATGTTGTTTAATGGCTGAGGAGTGCGTTTTGAGTTCATGCAATGTGGAGTGACTGGTGTGTAGTAGTCAGACTGTTTCCCACCTCTGGCTTTCAGATCTAGTAGTGTAACTTGTGAAAGGAGAGCCAGCTGAGTAAGCCTCTCCCATCAGTGTATAGATTGCACAAACAACAAGCCCTTTGTTGTGCCTTCCCCTTGCAACATATGTAAACTGGGGCCTTATGCAACTAGGCTAAAGTACAGGAGATTTGGAGGAAGCCTGACACCCAGATGGGTGGCACACTGGCCCACTGGCATGTGGTTATGCTCTGGCACCCACGAACAACACTTCCAGCCATGGGTATATGGCCCCACTGCCTTGGGGGTGTCCCGGGAGAGAAGAAGGCTAAGGAAGTAAACCCTGACAGAAAATCCAGAGTGGAATCCTGTATGTGGTAATCTGTCATCTATCAAAAAGCTTTCCAGCAACTCCTGCAGCAGAGCTGGTACCAAATAGTACTGGTTTCAATCCTTTTCTTTCAATAAGCTAGCAATGCTAATATTAGACCAGGCCTACACTCTGGAAGGGACAATTCCCTGGTTTGTGATTTATGTTGGCACAACAAAGGAAGGAACAGACACCAGGATATAAGCTCTTGCTCCATTGGCAAAAAGCATGAGCGCCAAGGCACCAAGGTGGGATAGATCATCGCATCCCGTTGGATAGTTCCCACCTGCCTCTAGTTGGACTGTTCCCAGTCAGTTAGGTACTATCCTGCCGCAGGTTGCTTGATTCAATGGGTGTTTGGAGGTTAAAGAGTCAGTTCTCAACAGGCAGGTTGCCAATCTATGTACCAGGCGAGACAAACTCAACAAAGAAGATACCGGTCTTCTGCATCACAAGCTGGGGTGCAAGGTCCATGCGTCCTGGCCTTACTGACTACTTTCTGAAGGTTGACTTTCTCAAGGAGTTCAACACGTGGGTGAATACCAACTGTACAGATTGGCCAATGTGCATAAGGCACCAGGGAATTGGCAAGATTAACAAAAATGGACAAAGATTGCTGGAGCTATGTTGTTACCATGGATTCTGTGTGATGAATAATTACTTCTGAACTTAGCTGTGACGAAAGGTGTCCCGGAGACATTCTTGTGCATGCTGCTGGCACCAGCTAGATCTCATCATCCTTAGAAGCATCACCCTTAACAGCAGCCTCATCATTCGTAACAATCATAGTATTGATTGTGACACTGACCTCTCCCTGCCACGTTGCAAGGTCAGGCTTCAGCTAAGGATACAATACCACTCCAAGAGGAAAGGTCACGCTCGGATCAACACTTGCTGTACCACTGATCCGGAAAGGACCCAGGAGTTTCTCAACATCTTCAGTCAGGTTGTTTTGGACAACATCCAAGGCCAGAGTGTGGTGTCAAAGTGGGGTCATCTGCACACCATCTATAACTCTGCGCTCACCTGGGTAAGGGAAAAGAGATCAGAGGAATGCTGACTGTTTTGAGGCTTATTTGACTGAAGTGGAACCAGTTGTTGCAGTTAGGAGCAGAGCCCACAGAAACTACAAGCAAGCATCCAGCAAACAAAATCTAAAAGCCCTCAGAGCTTCCACAATCAAATCTCAGCTGACTGCTTGGCACTGAAATAAATGTTGGCTGAAATTGGGTTCAAGAGGAATGTATGAAGGAATCAAAAAAGTAACAGGCTCAGCAGCAACCAAATCAATTCCCTTGCACGGAAAGGCAGGGATGAGCATTATTGTATTTCTTTGTCTACTTTATGCAAACTCACCAGCCTTACACCAAGACCGGTAAACCATACATGGGTTTGGTTTATTTGAAGATACAATATGAGATCAGGGCGACACAGTAGCACAGTGGTTAGCACTGCTGCTTCACAGCTCCAGGGACCTGGGTTTGATTCCCAGCTTGGGTCACTGTCTGTGTGGAGTTTGCACATTCTCCTTTTGTCTGCATGGGTTTCCTCCAGGTTCTCCGGTTTCTTCCCACAGTCCAAAGATGTACAGGGTAGGTTGATTGGCTATGCTAAAATTGCCCCTTAGTGTCCTGAGATGCATAGGTTAGAGGGATTAGTGGGTAAATATGTGGGGATATGGGGATAGGCCTGGGTGGGATTGTGGTCGGTGCAGACTCGATGGGCCAAATTGCCTCATTCTTCACTGTAGGATTTCTATAACATGGCTCAGATCTACTTTATGGATTCAGCAACCTTTACTCATAAGGACAGCACAGCTACGATTTACTACACATGCTACTTGCTGCTAGTCACATGCTGCTCTACATCCTGGTTACTTGCTCATTTGCATAACCTTAAAATGATGTCACAACATCACCTTTTATTTCCAAGATAGTATAACATCTATTAAGAATAAAAATACACGCATGTTGGGATAATTGTGAAAACTATTTACACAAAAAGTGGATGGATCTCTGTTTAAGAGTTCAAGAGTCAGTATAATATATGCGTGACTTGCTATTCCTCCTGGATCTTGTGATAGTATGATCTTCCCAAGATCTAGACCTGTCATTCAGGTGTTTTTGACCTGTGGATGCAGTGGCATCCTGTGTATTATTAAACTGTTGGCTGTTTTCATTGTGTTCTTCCACAAGTTCCCTTTCTGAGTTCATTCTCGGATGTGTTTTAGATGCAGTTGGAGTGCTGAGTGTTATACAATTGTACAGTTCCCTTAGCTGGCTTCTATTTCTTCTTCACACCACTCCATTTGGTGTTGTGACCTTATAGGAACTTGGCTTATTATGCAATTCGATAGCTCTGAGGGTGACCAGGTTCCTTGAGTATATGACCTGAATTTTCTGACTTTTGTGCAGGCTTGACAATTCCGTGCCTGCATGCGCCCTGTTCATTCTTCCTCATTTTTTTCTCGTGTATCACTGAGAACTGGGATAGGTGATGGCTTAGCAAGGTTGTCCTAACTTGTCTTCCGAACATGATTCCTACTTATGACAGTAAGCCCATTTCTAAAGGTGTTGACCTTAAGTGTAATGTAGCAATGCACCCCCTCATCCTCTCCCCCGACTTCTGGGCAGCTGCCACATGCCTCAGGCAATCCCTTAACAGTCTGTACCTCTATTCTGCCATTCACAAATTCTGATCATCTAAGGACAACTTTGAGCACCTTTCTTAGCCTTTTTCATCAGAATTTACATTCCCTTTGTCCTATTACAACCCCCTGTCATTTTCTTTGCTGTTAGCTCTGACAAAGGGTCATCCAGACTCGAAACATTGGCTCTATTCTCTCTTCACAGATGCTGTCAGACCCTGCTGAGATTTTCCAGCATTTTCTGTTCTGAATGCAGAGATCTTGTTTTATTTGCCTACACTTCATGATTAATGTCCTAACTGTAAAACCTATTCGCTCAGCAAGACCTGGATCTGGGAAAGTGTGATGAGGTTATCACATAGTTTATGCCCCATTTAGCACATGTCCTTAAAAGGTCTGCCAGTATTCTATCATCCATTGTCTGATCTCTTCATGTGTACCTATCAGACTGAATAGTGCACTGATCGTGTCCACAGCAGATACACTTGAAGTATTCTTCAGCTGTCTGATGATTGGAAACCTGGTTAAATAATTAGTGTCTAGGAGAAAGTCATTAACATGTGTATGAATCTATTGTGATTTTAGTCCAAGGGGAAAATGGAATTTCATAAGGACATGTGCTTATGAGATTCCATCTCATCAGAGTCTGTCTGCTGCTTTCATATCGATACCATCTGCTTGTAGATCTTTCACAGTCTTTTTCAGGTTTTGAAAGCTGCTCAGTGTGTCATTTTTCTAGCTGGATGGTAGCAAATGTTACATCCCCATATTTTTAATCAGAAATTGTTGTAGTCTGGGTGGTGCATTTGAAAGCATCACATCTGAAGTTTGCTTTACCTCCAAACCTGTCTGGGTATATCTACTGTACATCATGGATTGACTCCCCTAAGGGGAGGCGATGGCCTAATGGCAAATGGTGGAATTTGAATTCAATGAAAAATATCTGGAATTGAAAATCTGCTGATGACCATAAAACTGTTGTCGATTGTCAGAAAAACCCATCTGGTTCACTAACATCCTTCAGGGAAGGAAATCTGCCGTCCTTACCTGGTCTGGCTCCAGAGCCACAGCAATGTGGTTGACTCTCAACTGCCCTCTAAGGGCAACTTGGGATGGGCAATAAATTCTGGCCAGCCAGCAATGGCCTTGTCCGACAAATAAATTTAAAAAATGCAATTTTTCTTGGCTTTTTCTGCTGTGCAGGGCATATTGCTGATCTCAGTGTATGGTCACAATGTTGAGGTTCTATATACATCAGTGACCCTGGTTTTGCTGGTCCACCCATGTCCATCAAGTAGAGTACTTGTGATTTCCATGCTAACTTGCTGTAGCTGCATTTCAATGTCAATGTACCAATGCAATGAATGGATGACCAATTTTAAGCAATTAGTTTGTCTGTCAGAAGTTGTATCACTGACTTCCAAAGATCCAGATATATATTTTTCAGGATTCTAACTGGTTCATGATTAAAGGTTTTGGTGAAAAGTGGCTCTGCAATATTTTGACTATCCACTATTTCATCATAGGTTTTAGTGCCTGACTTTTCTGAGTGTACCAGAGTTATCAGGAGGTTAAATGCTTTCCTCCCCATTATGCTCAGGAAAATTTGAACTACTATATCCGCCACTATCTTGTTTGCTTGGATAAAAGAGTCAAACCTCTTTGTATATGAGCTCCATTGCTCTGTATTGTCATCTCACTATCCTGCAAAACAATGGAGGGATTCTGTCCCATTCCCAGGCTTTCAGTGTGTATGCAGCCTCTGATCTGTCTGTGGCCCATTCTGTGGTCTTCAAATCCACATCACGGCCATAATGTTGCCTGCCTTACACAAACTTGCCAATTTCACACCAAGACTGGTAAACTCTGCATAGGTTCAGTTTATTTGAATAGACAATACAGGTTCAGCAGACTTTACGGATTCAGCAACCATTACTCACAAGGACAACACAGCTACAGTTCCTACACAGACATTAAACATTACTGGCTTCCAGTCACATGGTGCTCTACATCCTGATTACTCGCTCATTTGTATATCCCTTCAAAGTAATATCACAACAATCGTCGCTGAACCTAGTGAGCAGATGGACATGTGGATGGACCACCATCTCAAGCTCTGCACAACAGAGAATGTTGTCAGTGAAGAAACTCTCAGATTTTCCTGTCATGGAGGGGCTGAATAGCAAGCCCACCATAGTCAAGCACAACAAGGAAATTGGCCACCTTGCCAGTGGTGAACCTCAGGAAATGATGGCACTCCACCTGAAATCATCAAAAGTGCAAAACCAGCACTGGTGCAGCGTCTCCATGAACCGTGTCTCTGTCAGAAGGCAATATTTATGTTCAAGACATATGTGGTGCAAAAATAATCACCTGGTACAAACTGAGAGAGGGATGCAGTGATTGTAACAATTACCATGCATCTCCTTGTCAAGTATTGTGGGGAGGGTCTTTGCTCATGTTGCTCTGGTCAGATTGTAGACCTTAGCATCACACATCTACCTGGAGTCTCAGTGCAGCTTCAGAGCTGGCAGGTCAACAACTGAAATTACTTTCTCACATGCGCTCCAGGAGAAATTCTGCGAACTGTGCAGACCACCCTATATTACTTGAACTGACATCACCAAGACCTTCAACCTTATCACCACAGGCAGCCTCTGTAAAGTGCTATAGAAAATAGGCTGCTGCCTAGATTCCGCTATGTTATTTCTCCCATCCACAAGAACATGCAGAGTTAGTCAGTTACAATGAAGCATTATTGGAGGCTTTGAAGATCAGCAAGGCAAAGCAGGGCTGTGTCTGGGCACCAACTATCTTTGGCATATATTTCTTCAATCTGCTATTGTACACTTTTGGTCACTCCAATGATGGTGTCTACCTGCAGGCCAGAGCCCACCAACAAGCTGTTCAACTTGGCAAGGCTGCATGCCAAAACCAAAGTGCGTATTGCCCTAGTTTGTGAGTTGCTTTTTGTTGATAACACCACGCTGGCATCTCATACTGAATTTCACTTGCAACAACTTGTAGATCAGTTCTCTTGGGCTTGTAAGAAATTTGAACTGACGATCAGAGTAAGGGAGACCAAATTTATGGGTCAGAACATACAGACTCCACCTTCTATCAACATGGATAACCTCATGCGGGAGGTCATTGACAGTTTCACATAATTTGCATCAACAATTACCAACAACCTGTCTCTGGATACCAAAATTAACATGAGGATTGTCAAAGTTGCAGCTATCATATCAAAGTTGAGAAGTCGAGTGTGGACCAACAACAAACTAACCAACAATACAAAGCTCTGTGTACTAGGCTTAAGTTCTTAGCACCCTTTCTTAGAGTAATAATACACGTATAACTTATGCAAGTCAAGAAAAGTGGCTGTTGCCTTAGATGAATATTGGGTATCTCCTTACACGACAGTGGTGAATATGGAACTACACCAGTGTTCAGGGATCTCCATGAATCAGCGGCAGCTCCATTGGCTGGGTCATGTGACCTGAATGGATGATGGCTGCATCCCCAAAGACTATTTATGGTGAGCTTGTTATCAGCATGAGTCCAACAGGTCACCCACTTCTGTGATATTAGTTTGCCTGCAAACTAGACTTCAAGTTGACTGCGATCAGAATTGATACGTGGGAAGTCCTGGCTGCTGACAAGCAGTCATGAATGGTGTGAACAAAGCATAAGACTAAAGAAATGACCAGATGATGGAAAAGAGAGCCTGCCAAAAGTAAAGAAGTCAGTTGACCTTGGGCCAATGCTATTCATTGTGCCAGCTGTGGAAGGGACTGCCACTCGTCAATTGCCCTCTACAGCCATAACGCACAGTGTCCAATACAGAAGTAGGTTTTAATCCAACCAATTTATTTGATAGTAAACGCACAACTTGTGCGTTTACTATCAAATAAATCAGTTGGATTAAAACCTGGTGTTGTCAGACTTTTTACTGTGTTTACGCCAGTCCAACGCCGGCATATCCACATCATCAATACAGAAGTGACATAGACCCTAGGTGCAGTCTATCATTTCTTGAGATGGATGGTGCCAATAATAACACCAAGAGCAATATCTAAGGAATATGTAAATAGCCAGGAAAATTAAATTGCAAAGAACACGGGGTGCAAAATTAATTTTTACCCAGTCTGAAATGGATTCATTTCAAATTTGACGGTCCATTTTACACCCATGCAATGAAAAAGAAAAATGATATGTAAGGGAGTCCATTAGCTCACTACTGCTCATTTTGCATTACTGCTGAACATTTGCTTCACCCCAATTGTTTCTTAAAAGTAGGAGAGCATAGAACTGGTATACAACAAGACATGAAAATATAAAGCAAAAATAGTTTAAAAACTTCTGCCAATAACTCATACTATTTGTGGCTTAAATTATTTCCTGTCATTGGTTAATCAGCTCTTTTATCTGGATCTCTTCCTTTCCTCTCCACAAGATGAATAACTGTTCTGACATTTTTCATCCTGCAGCCTGTATCTCTCACTTTTAAATAAAAAACACAATAATTTGTATTTTCTGCGGTCAGGATTGTTTGGACAGCTCTGATAAAAATCCTTTACTACATGCAACATTATTTTGCTTTTTGAGTGTTCAGGCTGTATGATAATAGGACCAGGTCTAGAACATTCTTGCTTTAGGCTTCCTCTATCAGCATCAAACACTTAAGTTAGTTATAATGTTGGATTTGCTCAGGATAAGATTGTACATTGGCATCGTATAAATTTAACATCAGAATGTATAGGAATAGTTTTATGATTGAATTGACGCTGCCCAAACTCATTTCAAAGACAACTTTAGAGCTGTTGGGAAAAATTCTGAATTTACATGTTCTCAGTTTTCTTGTGTATAAATAAATCCACCTTCATTGCTTCTTAATAGTTAGCTTCTTCCGATCCTTTTATGTCTTTTTACATTTCTGATCAGATGCTCACAAAGTAAATCTTTGGCAACTGAATGCCAAATGACAAAAAAATGGTTTATGAGGCACACTTGATTCTAATGGTTAGCTTTGTGTATTCTATCACATTTCATTAATGACAGAAAAATATTATAGTGACTGATAATGATGTATACATTTAATTAAAAATATCAATGTTACATACATAAAAACAGTTGCAAATTGGAGATCATTTTCCCGTAGTATTACGTATGAAATGCTGAAGGAATTTTGAATAAATTTCCGATGCATCGGTCTTTGTAATAACGTAAAATACTCCTGCCACACTGCAGCATTTTCCATATAAATTATTTGTAGAAATGTCAAATATTTGTAGTATTTACATCCCGCTGCTTTTTTTTCTAGAAGTTTGGTGACCAAGAAAAAGACTGACGTAGTTAGTCTAAAACATGGCAAAATATTAGAAGACTTTTTAATGGACGTCCTTATGAAACACGAAGAATCAATGCATCTCCATTTAAAAAAGAAAGCAAGCTTGGCAGTTGAAAGGAAGAGATGGATGAAAGGTGATTAAAGCCTTTTTATAAACTGATGAAGACAATGCAAAGAAAGATTTAATCAGACTGACTTGAAGTATTCAGTGTCATATTGCTATTTTATTCTTCATATTGTGTTAGCTTTTAAATAGATAACTATGATTCTTAAATTGCAATATCCTAAAATAGAATCAACCACTTACTTAATAAGAAAATAAGAGGCATGCTAACTATAGCAGTACAGACTAGGACTGGTAGAAATGGAGCCTTTGTATCAAAGACGAAGAGATTTTATTCCTTAGAAGGGAGGCCTTGAAACTTTACTGAAGAATATGCCCCAGAAAGACCCCAAGCCTGGAACTAGAAAATGTACATGCTTCCTGTACTCGAGAGTTATAAACTCATATCAATCATTGAAGCACACATCAGTCGCTGCAAGGATAAACATAATCAAATCAGTGAAAGAAAAAGAAATACATCTTTATAACACCTTCCATGATCACAGAACATCCCAAAGCACTTTCTAGTCAGTAACGTTATTTTAAATGTATAGGCAGTTGTAAACGTGGCAGCCAATTTTTGCACAACAAATTCCCACATCATAACCAAATAATTTTTGTGATGGATAAATATTGACCAGGATACCAGGGATATCTCCTCAGTATTGAACAATATATTTGATATAACTATGCAATGTGCAAACATGTAAATTGTATGTAGCCAGGGCAAGAGAAATGTATAAAAAACGGCAGCTTACATTGGATACATCAAGTTTGAGCTCCAGAGTTGCGTAATTATTTATGGTACTAACACAAGTACTGTATTCTTAATAAATCTGCAAATGCTTGACCACAGTGTTTCCAGAAATCTATTGATGATTATGCGGTAACTGCAGGATGTTGATGTGCATCAAGCTGCAGTTCAGGATTTTCCTTCAGTCTTGTTTGCATGGTTGAGAAATGCAATTTACTTAAAAACTGAAATAAGACAAATCCTCATTTCAAGTGTTGTGCATTTAAATAATAGATAGGAAGCCTTGTGTTGTATTAGATCAGTCAGAAGTATTGTATCATTTTTATTAGCAAGATTCTCTTTGTTTCTTTCCTGGATAAAAGCAAAATTGACTTGTTGAATCAACCATAAATTAACTGCAGGTTTCTCAAAAAGTCATATACAGACACCCATAGTTTTTTTCCCCGGTCTTCTTTCTGAAAAGAGCATGGTGAACTACTCCAAGACTTTTACAGAAAGTCGTCTGCATTTATGTACAGTTCTAGACTGATCACATCTGTTGGTCTGCCAAGTTGGCAGAGTAAGATCTGGTATAGGTCTTGAAGCTTTTTGCTCAAAACTTGCTCATGAAATCAGACACATAAGGACTCTGGAAACAGGTGGGGGCTTAACTGAAGACAGGATCAAACATTTCAGTCTTTCTTCTGTAATAATTGATAGTTGGCTGATCTTTTCCAGCTTTGGAGCTTGTGTACTGTATGCCCGTCAACCCTACTTCAAAGATGCCAGATGCTGTAACTTTTTCTTTTGCAGGTTCTGCTTATATTTCTAGGTGGCAGCTCTCACCTAAAAATAAGCAAAACGTACAAAAAGCCAAAAAGGTATCAAACCCATTTTTGTAACTTTGATTTAATGGAAGTGAAGGCTTTAAAACAAGTTCAAAATTGTGGGAGATTAAATTCAATTTTTCACAGTTAAGTCCACAGCACCCCTTTACATGTTGCACACAAAGTTACTTAGCTGGAATATTAATACAAGGCTAAACATTCAATATAAAATTATAAATTTTAATGTTGCTGAAAAGACTAGAAAAATTTTCAGCTTGGGCATATTATTGTTATTAATTCTTGTTGCAAACTATAAATTAAAACTTTTAAATACAAAATATAAATGTAGTGACCTACATCTGAAATGTTTAGATAGCTGCAGGTTAATATTCTGCTGTCTGTATAGAAAGTTTACTTTCAAGCACGTTCCGAAATACATTAAGTATAATAAATTCATTTGTAACTTTACTACATCATATATAAACTACCTGAATTTATAATCATGTACATTTATCTTCTGTCAAATCATTAAAACAGGAATGCCAATTGCATAAATAAAATTAACAGCGGCATACATCATGCTTAGCACTGTTCAACATTAGTATTAAGACTCTGCTTTTGAAAAGGACCCCAAATTTTAAATAAGCCAAAGCATGCAATGAAAATAGTAAAATGCTCAGGGAAAAAAATGAAAACCTCAAATGTGAATATTTAAAAAATGGTAATTATTTGTGCAGGACACAATCAATGAACAAATTAAGATTAATAAGATTTGTTTTTAAAACTGATAACACAGGCAACAATGTTAACTAGGAAACAGAAGAATTAAAGGTTCAACCATGAAATTCAGGGGTAACAACATGTTGGGTAGTGGAAGTTTGTGATAACTAGTTTATTTTTCCAATTCATCAGTTAAAAGACATTAAAAAAAAAGCCATACTCAAATTCCAAAATCAAAGTGCTGTATTTTGACTATTCACACAGGCAGCACCAGTAAGAATAATTGCAGTTAAATAACCTTCAGCCAATTAAAGCTTGAGCAAAGATTGAACTTGTATTATGGCACACAACACCCACACGTTCCGTATTGTAAGAGTTTAAACTGTCAAATGATGTGTTTTCAGTTCTGTGTACTAGGCTAGTTAACGTAGTTCATTGAAACTAGTCAAAAATGTAAACTTGGAGAAGCCAATTGAATTCCTGACTTGTCTGAATTAACGCTATACTTTAAAGCATGTGTAGCAGATCCACTGGAGCCAAAGAGATGGAACATGTGTATGTTTTTCATTTGAATCGTTGAGAATGAAAAAGAAACAAATGGAAGCACTCCAAAATTACAGCATTTCCAATTTGAGCTGCATTTTATTTTGCTGCTTCAAACCTAATGTGACAGTGTGCCACAGTTGAAGGTTCCTGTCTATAACGTTTTACTACACTGCAGGTACAGAGAACTCATGGGCCACATAATTTGGAAGTTGACAAAACATTTTGCAGAATGACGCAACCATGCCAAATCGTACATGAAAGAATGCATCTCCAAAAACTGTGGTACACATTTTAAATTATTGCAGGTTGTTTAACATTTCAGTTAGAGGTTTTCTACTGCTAAAATATTTAGATGTCACCGAAGAGAAGAGTCTGTGTTTTGAAATTTTGACACAAACAGCTCTCTGACTGTCATTTCCCTTATGGTGGAGGGCACATTGTCAATATACCACAAATCTTGTAGCAGTTTGGTTTTCTTCAGATTAAAGCTGTGTCTTGGGACAAATGCAGCAACAAAACACAAACCAGTTGATCAAAAAGCACTTCTGCCATAGCTCTGGTAGTTTTCAGGGCCAACCAACAGCAGTTCAGCCATTCTCAGTTTTTAAGGTTTCACATCACTGCATCTTTTCCTTATTGTATTATTGTAGAAGCCTAAATTGCATCAAGCCAGTTTGCTGACAACTGCTTGGTTGAGTGTATTAAGCTGATTGGTCCATTTATCTAATGCAGTATATCGAGCCCCACCCCTTTTCTGATGATCCAATTCCAGCAATTGGTTGACTTGATCAATCCGACCATGAATAGTACTGGAAACAAAATGAAACATTATTTAGTAGATTGAATGGAACATTGTTAAATTACTGTTAACATTTTAATGATAGCTGTAATGTAGCATGTTAATTTTTTAAGAAATTAGTGTCACAAGTAAATTTACATTAACACTGCAATGAAATTACTGTGGAAGTGCCCTAGTTGCCACATTCCAGGCTCCTGTTCAGGTACACTGAGGGAAAATTTACTATGGCCAACGTACCTAACCAGCACATCTCTCGGACTGTGGGAGGAAACTGGAGCACCTGGAGGAAACCCACACAAACTTGGGGAGAACATACAGATTCCACACCGACAGTGACCCAAGCCAGGAATCGAATCTTAACTGTACCACCCAAATTAAACATGCTTTGATTGACACGTTCTATTCATTTGTGGGATTTGGGCGTTGCTGGCTGGGCCAGTATTTATCGTGCACACCTAACTGTCCTTGAACTGAGTGGCTTGCTAGGCCATTGTAGAGGGCACTTAAGAGTTAACCATACTGCTGTGGTCCTGGAGTCATGTTTAGGCCAGACCAGATAAGGATGGCAGATTTCCATCCCTAAAAGATATTAGTGAACCAGGTGGGTTTTTCCGACAATCGATAATTATTTCATGACCACCTTAGACTTCTAATTCCAGATTTTGTTTTTACTGAATTCAAATTTTACCACCTGCCATGATGGAACTTGATTCAGGGTCCCCAGAGCATTAACCCTGGGGCTCTGGATTACTAGTCCAGTGACAATACCACTACACTTCTGCCTCCTATGAATTTCCAGACAATCAATAGGTGTAAATAAAATGTCACCAGTTTGATAACAGAAATATTACACCATTCTTGCTGTAACTGATAGGCTATAGCAGTCTAGTGCAGCGCCTCAAAAAACAGCAAGAAAAATTTCATTGGCCAATAAATTCCTTGGAGTGGCAATCAGTGTTGGATTGCTACTCCACACAGGTAGTTGCACTAAAATTCTTAAGTGCCTCTCGTCTGATCTTCCTGACTCAGGCAAGGCGAGATTCAAGCAGCATAGCACATCCCCAGCTCCAGAGTCCAAAAGAAGTGGAGTGAAGGAGGAGATGCCTCCTTTTCATGGCACCAGCTGCCATAAAGCAGATGAGTTTAAAAGGTCCCAGTGAAAATAACAGGCTAAGAGAAAGGTAAGTGGATGGGATTTGTATTTCTTCTAACTCTTTCAGCATAACACTAGCAGAACCATCCAAAGTTAACAACTTAAATCGTTTTGTCAGATGGCTCCCAGTGCAATTGTCCAGGGGAAGTTAGTACTTCTGGACAATTGCCATGTAAACCTTTATCTGGGAGCTTCAGACAGGGTACTTGGGAGCCAGGAGATTATCTTGTATGTCTGCTGTGGTTCAGTAGGTGGCACATTTGCCTCTGAACAAAAGATTCTAAGTTCAAGTCCCACTTCACTCTCCAGAGTTTGAGCACCGCACTGTCAGAGGTGCTGTATTTTGGATGAAACATTAAACTCAGGCCCCAGCCTGATAAGGTCGATGTAAAGGTTCTGTGACACTATTGCAAAGAAGAGGAGGGGAGTTCTCTCTGGAGTCCTGGCTGTTATTTATCCCTCAATAAACAAACATCACAGGAAAAAAACAGTACATCTGGTTGCTGTTTGCGGAATGCAAACTGGCTACCACATTACAACAGTAACTACACTTCATGTGATAGTGAGCAGCACTATAGAAATGCAAGTCTCTTTTTTACAAAAATTATACGTACTTGTCCAATATGCACTGCACCAACAAGCTTTCTACATCAGCTACATCTATGTTCAACTCCTGGGGGAAAAATACAAGATTAATAAAGATAAGCGATTACAGAAATTTTTAAAGCTTCCCAATGAAAATTAATTGGATATCATTGAAGGTGCAATGTTTGATTTTCTGATCAATCCAAGTTTGATTTGTGTGTGAACAGTTGGAAAGGACTGCAGAGCTAAATGAAAGCAGCAACACTGTAGGTGATTAAGAAGAGAAAGATGTAAAGAATCAAAGCGGGAAATAATGATAGCATGAATATGAGTAGATACTAACTTAACTCATCTTATGCTATTAATAGCCTCACATACTTCCTTTCAAACATCATGCAAACGTTTCCAACATCCTCTACCAAAAGTGCTCTATGATCAGGGTAAGAGATGGTCCAAATACTTTCTACTGCTTTGTGGTCACCGTCTAAATTGCAAGGGTGACCTTTGTAGCTTCTTTTCCATCATTCAAATGCCCAGTTTATTCAGCATTTAAATTCCATAGCAACAACAAAATTCAGTATCAAATTTCCAATCTCCATACAAATGCTTTATATCTGATTAGCACCAATTTATTTTAAATTGGCTTGAGTAAAAAATTATATTGGTCTAACTACCCATTACTGGAGATAATTAACTCAAAGATTGAATATAGGTGATTAAACACCAAATGCTTGATGTGGCATAATGCCCCTCAAGCTACAAGCCCTTGGTGAGAGACTAGTGACCTGTTCCAGGATTAGTTACAGCAACAGACAAAAAGTCTGACCTATGCACCATCACGAGACAAAAGGTTGAGAAAGAGAGAGAGCGTCAAATAAGAAGATATTCAACCTAAACTTCTGTTCCAAAAGAATATGAATTAAAATCAAAATCAACAATAAAATGTGACCTCACCTTTGAAATAAATGGTATATGTATCCTAGTGTAAGGCTTTATTAATTTTATCAGGACTTGAGTTCTGATATTCCTCAGTAGCTCTATGAAAAACAGAATTCATTATCACAAAATGACCCAACTGTCAGAAGGAAGGACACACACAAAATAATTGCACTGGTTTGGACAGTACATTTTCATTAACAGAAAATAGGCTATTGGACATAAGCTTCATGTATAGCTTTATAATTTAATCTAGCAAATAAAATAGCTGCATTTTATCATATTCCTTTGTGCTGATAATACATATTTAGACTATGTTTTCCACACTGATGAAAAGGAAGCAAGTGTATAATTTGGGTTTTACAAAGCAGCTGGACAAATAGTGGGTAGGTACGGTTCGAAGTGGGCAAGTGCAGTGCAAAAAGGAACCAAAAAGGTGTGCATATTAAATTCAATAGTCATATCATGCACCGATCAGAAGAGTAACAAATTCCCCTTTCTAGCTGTGAAATATTGCACAATGAAATGAACCGTAAGTATTGGAATTTTTTCAAATTGAACAGAAAATGCTGGAAACACTGAACATCTGTGGGACCACACACTTTAGAGGAAATAGGAACATTGGTTAACAATTCAGTCCGACAACATATCATTAGTTCTATATTTTCAGCATTTTCTATTTTTAGTCCTCCGCTAATGCTTATCTCTATTACTGACATGACTGAGTAAAAACTAGGACAAAACATTGAAATATCTCATCCTATGTGGCTCAGTTCCATAAACCACTGCATTAACCAATTCCGTTAATAGGAGGGTTAGAAACACTAGCATTTAAAAGCACAGAATAATGAAACACAAATTGCTCAAGATGTGTAAACTTCAGTTTATTTCCCAGGTGTCTAGATACGCAAGAACTGTGATAAAGCGCTATTCATTTGGATATGAAGTGGGGACTGGCCCAGGTGCTATAAAGCTACCTTTAATTTTCCAGCATAGTAATCAATGGTTTCTTCACAAAACTTTCATAGGAAACATTTCCTTCCAAAAAGCTCAAATGCAATCAAACAATGATGGAAAACACCTTTGCAGATGTGCATCTGTAACAACCTCTGAACAAGAGATCCAACCAAACCTGCATGAAACTTCAGGAAATGCACAGAACTCCATCATGTCTTAAGTGGCTAATGATTAGTTTACTCATGCATCATCAGACCTATGAAATCATATTAGCCAATATTGGGCTTTGCTTTTCTCAGCCAAAACCTCTCATTATGTATTTTATAAAAGTAAAAATAATCCCAGGCTTAATTACCACAATACCAAGCATCTCCTTAGATCTTTCCATGTTGTGCACCCCAAAATTAACTGGATGGAGCACTTTGTCTGCAATATTGAGAATACCTGTTCTACTGCTCCTGCCATATCCCCCCCTCCCCCCACTTGCTGACAAATGCAAAAAACCTGCAGGTTTCATCCAACCTAACTCTGAACTACTATTGTTCTCTGGAATACCTCCCAAAGGCAGTAGTCTGTCATGTGTCAATCTCCCAGTGTGATGTCAAGATTCACATCGTAGAATATTTATCAAATAGTTTTTTCTGAACTTATCCAGTTTAGTAGATATCTTCCAGTTTGTGAAGGATAGCAGAATGAAGCATTTATTTACTGTATTTATACAGTATCTATGCATTATTGAGGGAGGAATTCCTAATCTTTGCTGTTCTATTTGATTTGCACTAGAATTGAACAGTTACGTTACTAAAATCTGTGTGTACACAAAATACATCTAATAATTTGCTGGGAAGAATGTCAATGAAATATTGGGAGAAAGCTTTTCATAAGTGTACTACACTATAGCATACTAAAGGGAGTTCCCGTTTTCAGAAATTCCCTCAGTACATTTAAATTCTTTGCACTAATATGCCACAGCAGTTATTACACCATAAAAGGCAATGTTCAAAGATAGACAATTCCAGAGCATAGATTTTTGAGATACATGCATAGAAACATTTTGCTTCAAAAGTTAAATATATTTTTGAGCCATACCTTCTATGTGTTCCCTTATGAAGGGATCATCCATGATGTTACTGTGATTGGTTTTCAGAATCTTCTCAAATTCAGTGATGTCATTATTTTGATAGGCACTGAAAAACAGCACATCTTAACTTGAATTCTCCTTCTTCAGAATTCTATTTCTTCACTAGGAGCAGATCCTACCAGTCAGCAGTACAAGTACAGTACACCCATTTATAACATTTGTGGTTTGCCTAAGCAATTATGTAAACAAGACCATTTCCCCCAAATGAAATGCATGAAGAGTAATTCACGTTTCACATGTTGTAATGGTTTCAGAACCTATCAGCAAAACTAAATTAATTCTGAGTGCAGAAAATACAAATTAACCAGTAGTTGATGATATCTTGAGTTACTCTGCTCAATTTTACTGATAACAAAGAAGTTGTAACTATTAAACTTTAAACTCAGTGACTGAACCCAATATTCACTCACGCAAGTTATTTAGCTCATTGATCAAAGAACTGATGAGAAGTTGCATTAACACAATTTTAAGGATTCAGAATAAAAGACATTAAACACTGGTTAGAATGGACTTGAATTAAGACAGTCAAATTAGGTCACAGGGCTCAGAATACAACTGATTTACATTGCAAATCAACCCAATCCATCTAAAACCACCAATTCCTCCAAACAACTGTAATTAGACTATCTATTCCTACGTTCATTAACTACTTGGATAAATTCATCGAACAGAAGAAAAGTGTTCTCAAATTTATTTTTCGGTAAATATTTCAATTATGACTTTTATGTCAGTTTAAAAGACCACGGGTGGGATATTCCGGCCTCACTCTGCCCCCCAAGCTGGAAAATCCCGCCACGGTCAATGGACCTTTCCATGGTCTGCCCCTCGCCTGCTGCGATTCCCATGGCAGGTGGGATGGTAAAATTCTCCTCCAAATCTGTTTTTAACCTCATGTAAAAGTCAGCCATGGTTCACTAAAGTGAAACAGGTGTAACTATACCATCCACAATGACAGATTTCTCAAATTATAATTTTAAGTAAAACTATTTTAACATCTACATGCTTTCCTAAATATTCAGGATTTTTTTGGCTAGAATTATAGTTTTCAGATTGAAACCTTGCTCTCCGAGTGAAAATTAAATTTGAATTCCTATTTGAGGCCAACTGTACTATATCACATTTTTTAAAAATTAGAACACAAACTGCAGGCATGTAATTATGCATTTTGATATCCTGTTATCAATAAATAGTCATTGCTATATAACTTCTGCAAATGTGTAGAAAAGATCCAATGGATTAGAATTGTATAATTTTGAACTTAAGACACTGCACAGAGCCAACGCTTCTGAAGAATGTCAAATGCTGTCTGAAGAGCCTGCAGAATGTAATAACTGAATTCCAATGCTACTCAAAACGATTGCACAACAGAGCAGTTCAGTACACTACGATCAAAAATTCACATATTATTGCATTGATCCAATTCAGATCAATAGATTGGGACTAAGGAGACACAGGCCCAAAAGTCAATTTAAGAACATCAGGACATTTGAACTTTCAGATATGGCAGTGGAGCTAAAAGTTCCACAATCAATTAAGAAACAAATGATTACTTTGATTGGGAGAAGAAAAGAAGATCTTTCTAAAAAGCATGAGCTACAATCAGTCAAACTGCCTTCCTTAGAAGCATGGGGGAGGTGGTGGTGGCGGCGTAGTGGTATTGTTAATGGACTAGTAATCCAGAGAACCAGATGGCAGATGGTGAAATTTGAATTCAATAAAAATCTGGAATTAAAAAATATCTACTGATGATCATGAAACCATTTTCAATTGTCGTAAAAAAAACCCCATCTGATTCACTAATAGCCTTTTGGAAAGAAAATCTGCCATCCGTACCTGGTCTGGTCTACATGTGACTCCGGATCCACAGCAATGGTTGACTCTCAAATGCTCTGTGAAATGGAGGGCAGTTAGGGATGGGCAACAAATACTGGTCCAGCCAGCAACGCCTACATCCCATAAATGAATATTAAAAAAATGCATCGATGTTAGATGGTTCTTCAGGACATTTTCTCAAGTGCAAGTTTATTCTTAATGGATTGTTGAAGCTCAATATGTTCTACATAATGACAGCAATTTCATTTTTACCCAATTTCCCCCCCGCCACCCATGTAATTTTCAGTTGCAGACTTGGGCAGCAATATTTTGCTCCAACAAAAAGAACACTCCTACACTGTAAACCAGGTCTCAAATCGAAAATCATTTAATTTGGCCATGGTTCGTAGTTTACACAAAGCAACAGAAAAAAGAGTTACGTTTTTACGGTCTTATACACAGAGTGTCTTACCTTACTAAATTTGTCATTGCAAGAATCTCTGGATCGTTTTTGTATGGCTTGGCCTAAACAGAAGAGAATTAGTAAGAATTGTAATAAAATGCTCCAACAAAATTGAAGGAAATTTAAATTTGATTTCCATTCTTACCTCCTGAGAGTCAAAAGGATTAATTCCTGACTTCATCAACATGTTAGCCAATACCAAATATTTCAGGCAGGTGGTACGTCTAGGGCTTCCTGATTCATCATAATTCTTGAATGCCTCAAAGAAGTCGGTATGTGCCTTTTCAAACTCCCCTTCCCTTAAGTGCATCTTACCTCCACATTCTGCAACAAATTAGAGACAGTTTTAATGCCAACAAATGAAATTTTAATTGCACATTCCTGAGCTGGATTTAAATCCAGATCCTGCAGGTGAAGATCATTACGTAACTGAAAGACCGACCAAACTCCTATTGCTCAACTTATTTAGATTTCCCAGAACTATGAAAATCATGTAAATTCACAGCCTGAAGAGACAAAGGCACAGATTCTTTGCTCTCAAGATCTGAAGATTTGATTTTCACAGTTTATCACACCTCTGTTGCCACCTACTGGAGGCTGTGTTCCATTGCAGTGACAATGGCACGTACAGATGTATTCACTACAAATCTCCACAATTCACAGCAAACAAAATATCTGTTGACACACAATCAGACACTGGAAAATTTTAAAAGATTAAAATTAATAGGCCAATACTGCAGCAAAAGGAGATTTCAGTAAGGAACAGGATTAATCCCAGACATTCTCGCTAATCCAATGTTTTAGAGCACATTGATAGAATTGCTTGGAGCACTCTTGGATGGGAGTGGCAGTCCCTTAATAACACAGAAGGGCTAGTTATACTCTAAGTAGCCAATTTTCCACAGCTTCTTCGCAATGACCTTTCTACGAGGTCAGTGGAAACAAAAATGTTCAGTGATTTCAGGAAGGAACTACATGGGCACATGAAGGAAAGTAATCTGCAGGGCTATGGGGATTAAGTGGGGGGAGTGGGTTACTCTAAGGAGAACCAGCATGGACTTGAAGGGTCAAATGGCTTCCTTCTGTGCTGCAAGTAATTCTATGACATCAGCCCAGAACGTTAGCAGCACAAAGAAAGGCAATGCTGTCCTTTTCTGATAATTAAGTGTAATACTTGGTCTTTTTAAGGTCAGAGCTCACATTTGAGTAACCTCAGAACCTATGCAGGTCATTAAATTTCCATTATCAAATAACAGACCCCATTGGACTGGTTAGATTAGCTTCTGAGGTCACTCAATATTAGCATTCATTTCTAGAGGGCTAGAATGCAAGAGCAGGGATATACTGTTGAGGCTGTATAAGGCTTTGGTCAGATTCCATTTGGAATGTTGTGAGCAGTTTTGGGCCCCATATCTAAGGAAGGATGTGCTGGCCTTGAAGGGGGTCCAGAGGAAGTTCACAAGAATGATCCCAGGAATTAAAGGTTTGTCATATGAGGAGCAGTTGAAAAGTCTGGGTCTACATCTGATGGAGTTTAGAAGGATGAGGGGGATCTAATTGAAAAACTTACAGAATACTGGGAGACTTAGATAGAGTGGACGTGGAGAGGATGTTTCAACGAGGGGGAGACTAGAACTCGAGGGCACAACCTCAGAGTGAAGGGATGCTCTTTTAAAATTGAGATGAGAAGGAATTCCTTCAGCCAGAGGGCAGTGCATCTGTGGAACTCATTGCTACAATGTGCTGTGGAGGTCAGATCGTTGAGTGTCTTTAAGACAGAGATAGATAAGTTCTTGATCAATAAGGGGATCAAGGATTATGGAGAAAAGGCAGGAGAACGGGGATGAGAATCATATTAGTCACGATTGAATGGAAGAGCAGACTCGATGGGTCGAATGGCTGAATTCTGCTCCTATATAAGAACATAAGAAATAGGAGCCGGAGTAGGCCATCGAGCCCTTCGAGCCTGCCCCACCATTCAATAAGATCATGGCTGATCTGTCGTGGCTCAGTTCCACTTTCCCGCCCTCTCCCCATAACCCTTAATCCCCTCTCTTATCAAGAACCCATCAACCCGCGTCTTAAAAATATTTAGCGAGGCAGCCTCCACCACTTCAACGGGCAGAGAATTCCAGAGATTCACCACCCTTTGAGGGAAGAAGTTCCTCCTCAACTCCGTTCTAAACCGCCCCCCCTTTATCTTGAGGCTGTGCCCCCTAGTCCTACTGTCTTTTTTGAGCGGGAAGAGTCTCTCCACCTCTATCCTATCCATCCCATTCATCATCTTATACGTCTCAATGAGATCGCCCCTCATTCTTCTAAACTCTAACGAGTACAAGCCTAGTTTATTCAGCCTCTCCTCATAGCTCAACTCCCTCAACTCCGATATCAGCCTAGTAAACCTCCTCTGCACTCCCTCCAAGGCCAAAATATCTTTGCGCAGGTGCGGCGCCCAAAACTGCACACAGTACTCCAGCTGCGGCCTCACCAATGCCCTATACAGCTGCAGCAAGACCTCCCTACTTTTATATTCAATCCCCCTCGCTATGAAGGCCAGCATCCCATTCGCCTTCCTGACCACATGCTGCACCTGCAAGCTGGGTTTTTGCGACTCATGCACAAGGACCCCGAGGTCCCACTGCACCGTCGCCTGCTGCAGTTTTTCGCCACGTAAGTAATAGTCCTTCCTACCATTATTCCTACCAAAGTGGACCACCTCACACCTGCCAACGTTAAATTCCATTTGCCATTTCCTGGCCCATTCGCCCAGCCTATCTAGATCCTTCTGCAGACTCTCCACACCCTCCGCACAATTTGTCATTCCCCCAATCTTGGTGTCATCAGCAAATTTCGACACCCTACACTCGGTTCCCTCCTCCAGATCATCTATATAAATGGTAAAAAGCTGAGGCCCCAGCACCGACCCCTGGGGCACTCCACTAGTCACCATCCACCAATCCGAATAGCACCCGTTGACCCCCACTCTCTGCCTCCTATTTGACAACCAATCCTCTATACACGCTAACACCCTACCCCCAACTCCATGTCCCTCGACCTTCTGCAATAACCTCTTGTGAGGTACTTTTGTCAAACGCCTTCTGAAAATCCAGAAAGACCACATCCACCGGCTCTCCTCTATCCACCGCCCTAGACACATCCTCATAGAACTCCAGTAAATTTGTCAGACACGACTTCCCTTTAATGAAACCGTGCTGCGTCTGCTCTATCAAGCAATTCCCTTTGAGATGCCTCGCAATTTCCTCCTTAATGATGGATTCTAACATTTTACCTACCACATACGTTAAACTAACCGGCCTATAATTCCCCGCCTTTTGCCTGGCACCCTTCTTAAACAACGGCGTAACATTAGCCGTTTTCCAATCCTCCGGCACTTCCCCGGAATCCAGCGACGTCTGGAAAATAACCACCAAGGCATCCACTATCACCTCCGCCATTTCTTTCAGAACCCTCGGATGCATTCCATCCGGTCCTGGGGACTTGTCCACAATCAGCCCCCTCCAGTCTGTCGAGCACCGCCTCTCTAGTAACAGTAATGTCATTAAGACCCTCCAGTCCTACCACCTTTCCATCACTAACACCCGGCAAATTATTCACGTCCTCCTCCGTGAAGACAGAAACAAAAAAGTTATTCAATACCTTAGCCATATCCCCATCCCCTACCACTAGGTCCCCTTTCTCATCCTCTAAAGCACCAACGTTCACCCTAGCCAGCCTCTCAATAAGTGAGCATTGGCCTAAAACAGGACAAGCCAGTTTTAAGAGCTACACATCACAACCATGATTTCAATTGTGATTACGAAGTAATGTAATGTATAAAAGCTTTTGAAAGCAGCCACAAATTACAGCTGAACAATCTTTTAACAAAAGCTTTTAACATCATCATTATTTGGGAATCTGAAAACTTCCATGAAGATTTAAATTTTAAGTGACTGAGGTTTCTGCTTAGCTACAGAAATTAAACTTGATTAAAAAAATGCTGAATAAACTCATTCACCTTGACAACTGCAGAGTACAGGCATCTTAAATGGCATAACGCTCCAGTCATTATAAAATAAAACATTACCGATTTTGCTTAGAGTATGACAAGAGATCTGCTTGTTTACTAAATCGAGTTTAAAAACTAAAAAATATTCCAAAGATCTGGTAGTGTTAGATCCAGTAGTTTAATACTTTATTAATATTTCTTTGATGTACATCTTGTACAGCATTTCACTAAAGAGCCAAAAAAACTCAAAGCCCTTGTGCAAATGTCCAGGAAATCAGATTGACATGTACTTGCTACCCAAATAAAAAATGATTCATTCCAATGACTTTGGAACTCACCTCTGATGACTCCCATAATAAGTGGATGAGGGATGGCAGATTTGATGTGTAAAGACTGCTCATATAGTGCTTTTAATTTCTTGTTGTTCTTTTGTGCAGTATACATCTGAATCTCCAGAGCATAAATTTCTAATAGTTGCGTTCCTTTCTTCAAATCATCCTCACCATCATCAGTCTACAAAATAACAAAAACAATCTTGGAAAATGCAAAGGATTTAATTGCATAGATTTAATCAAACATGAGATTAATTGATTATACAAAATAGGATGACAATGCTTCAATAGAATGGGCTTTGTCTGAACTTCTGTGAAGTGTCTATCAGTCGAATTGCCACTCCACTCCTGGTTTCTTAGCTGGCAGTCCAACCACCCCTTTCTCTCCCCACCTCCCAACTCAGGCCAGGTGAGAACTGTGCACTGCAGCATGCTCCTGAGGCCTTCAGTCAAGGTAAGGAAGTTACACTCCTTTTTTATGGCACTGGCTGTCGTAAAGTAAGTTTAAAGGTCCAGTTACTTTTAGAAGCCAGGGAATAAGATAGAATTTTGAGGTAGGTGGGTTGGATTGGAGGATCGGAAGTTGGATGGCCAGGTGGTCTGGGGGGATGGGGGTCTGCTGCGGTTTTATTACTATCGTTACCCAGGAATTAGAAGTGGTTTTGTCTAATATTTCTGACGACAGTTGGAACCATTTGAAGTTTGTGATGTAAACCGTACTTTTGGATGGTTCTGATTGCCCAGCAGAAGTTTGAACTTCCCAGGAAATTCATAGAATCCTACAGTGCAGAAGGAGGCCATTCGGCCCATCGAGTCTGCACTGACAACAATCCCATCCAGACCCCATCCCGCTACCCCACGCATTTGCCCTGCTAAGCCTCCTGACACTAAGAGGCAATTTAGCATGCCTAACCTGCACATCTTAGGAGTGTGGGAGGAAACCGGAGCACCCAGAAGAAACCCACACAGACACAGGGAGAATGTGCAGACTCCACACAGACAGTGAGCTGAGGCTGGAATTGAACCTGGGTCCCTGGGGCTGTGAGGCAGCAGTGCTAATCATTGTGCCACATCCAGTGCTAACCATTGCCGCGCCAGGCAATCCTTCGCTGGGGGCTTCCAAGAGGGTTCCCCAGTGCACCAATGGGGTACCCCTGGTTACAACCAACTGGAGTCCTGAAATTCCAGGCCAATGTATATCATGTTCATTATTATTTAATAGAAGGGGCAGCCCATTGGCATAGTGGTTAGCACTACTTCCTCACAGCACCTGGGACCTGGGATCCATTCCCTTCTAGATATGGGGTTATGTGGATAGGACCTGAGTGGGATTGTGATCAGTGCAGACTTGATGTACCAATGGTCTCCTTCTGTGCTGTAGGATTCTATCACTCGTAAGATCTCCTCAGCATTGCTCTCTAAAATATTGCTCTATAGAAGAAGTCTACCACACTGATAAGTGAAATGCATGTATAAGATGGATAATGGCTTTGAAGGGTAATATAAGCAATTATGTCAAAAAGAAGGTCATGAGAACAAGAGGTGGAGGCCAGATTGTTAAGTAGGTTCAAGGCTGAGATACAGATTTTTAATCAGTAAGCGAATCAAGAGGTATAGGGATAAGGTGGAAAAGTGGAGTTGAAGATTATTAGATCAGTCATGATCTCATTAAAATGTAGAGCAGACTTGAAGGGCCAAGTGGTCTAATTCTGATCCTATGTCTTCTGGTAATTGTATTTTGGCTCATTTGGTGGAAATTGAATCTTTATTAGAATAAAATTAGTTAATAAATGCAGATAAGTAGTAAGTATGCATAATTAAAGAGATAGGGGAGAAGCACTGTATTGGTGTTAATGTTGTTGGGAAGGAAGGCTAGAGATATGGGAGGAACAGAGAAGTGCTGACATGCAGATGCGTTGTTAAAAGTATGAGGTTTTGTAAGATGCTTACAATTCTGTCCTTTTTAATTCAATATAAAGTGGAGCATGCGACTTCCTGTTGGTTCAGCTGAGCAATAAGACAATGTGCCTCGGTTACCATGGAGATGGGCCAAGACCAAGTGCTACTGAAATCTAGAGAATAAGAGAATGAGTGTATATATGTGTTCCATAGAGAGAGAGAGAAAGAGAGGGAGATATAGAGACAGTAGCTGCAGAGGTCAGCAGAGGGAAAAAAAAGGCAGTATTTCTGTTAGTTACCAGACAGAATGTAGGTGAGAGGACATTTTCTTTTCGAAAAGAGAGAACCCATGAAAGTTTAAAGACACTGGAAGATTTCTCCATGTGTGGCCTGGTAAAAAAAATCACCAGAGTGAGCCCACCCTGTGGAGGCCAGTTTAGAATTTCTCAGAAAACTGAGGGATAAGACTTCCAATGGTCACTGGAAATTATGACTCATCAGAACAGAGAATGAGCCATTTGAAGCTGGGAATAAATTTGCACTGGTTCCTGTAAAGACTGAAATTCTGCAGCTACTGTCCCTGTCTCTCTCCGTGGGACACATACATACACACACACACATTCTCTTAATCTCTAGATTTCAGTACACTTGACCTCGGCCCCATGTCCATGGTAACTGACTCACTCAGCAGAACCAACAGAAAGCCACATGCTTCTTTTTATATTGAACTAAAAATGACAGTTATTATAATCTGCTGTACCATATAAATGTTTCCAAACATGCTAAAATGCTAATAATGGATGTATTTTCTAGTTTAGTATATTAATTGTATTAAAGTTATTAATTAGTTTATTAATTTTAGTTTGTTACAGTGAAAGTCTTAAATTATGAAACCTTGCCATGTGATAATTTGAATCCGTCATTTTAAATTCTAAAATCTTTTTTAAAATTTATGGTCTCTGCGGGGATTCTAACAGTATGGGGCCTGTAGTCCTTGAGCGTGCATCATTGAGAACTTAATTTCCAGAAAATGCGAGTACAGGTTCACAAAACCATATAAAAAAATGTACTGTGTTTTCTAAATTGGGGCACTAACTATTAGAGTAAAAAAGTAATGATGCATTTGAACAAAGAACAGATTGGGCCATACGGTTTAGTAGTGTGTGCAGTTTCAGGCATTCCATGATAGAACGGCAATTAAATCCATAGAGGCTATTCCGCAGAACAATATCAGTGTGGATATCTATAATTATCATAAGAAACTGGGGACTATTTCAAAGTTAAGATTTAATTGAAAGTTTCACTAAATTAGGGTTTTGATCAGTTAAATATAGAAAAATTATTTCCTCTGTGTGGGGAATAAGTGCCTATTGAGGTCATGAATTTAAAATTGATACAAAGAATTGCTGGAAGATTGTTTTTAAACATGGCAAACAATGGATAAAGACTGAACTGCTGCAGCGATTTAGTCAGGCATCAACTAATTTATCTTTTAAGCCACAATTAGAAAAATATTTAAAGCAGAGGAAGATAAAGGGCTAATGGAGAGAGGGTAAGACAGTGGGATTAATTTTTGATTGTTGTAAGTGTCAAGGTTTGGTCTGTACTGTACACTTTATTGGTAAAAAGGAATACATTGGACAACAATAAGTCTTGAGCGGTTCAGGAATTGGAATACAATTTAAAGTTATTGCAGCCAAAATAGAACAGTATTCTTTGCCTATTTTTGAAATTCTGCAAACGTAATGATGAAATATATGACAACTAACACAAGTGTTATATACCTTACAGATATTGCAAGATGCAAGACCTCACAGATATGTTTTGAACATCATTTACATACAATTTTACAATTTAAGTTTTCAAGGTGACAAAATATACTTTTAAGTATTGCCTCCATGAACCCTATTCCAAAAGCGAAAATACATCAATTTAAACTGGCATTTCTGTGCCAGCTTTCAGACCACACATTAAAGTTAGGCTCTGGGTACCCTCTGAAACAGCACTATTCAAATAACAGCAGGGAAATTCTCCCAGTGTTTATGCCAACATTTAAAACAGAATATCTGACTGTCTAATTGAAACATTCAGAGAGGTTGCTGTGTGTAAACTGGCTGCTGTATTCCCTACATTGCAGCACTGACGGCATTTCAAGAGTACTTAAGTGCTTTCGCGTGATCTGACATTGTTAAAGGAACTATATAAAGTCTTTCATTTTGTTCTCTTCTGTTTCCCCCAAAATATGTATTCCCAATTACTTATGTTTGTTAATTTTTTTTACTCTGCTCATAACTTGATTTGTAGCTTACTTGAATTGTACTGTAAATATATTGTCAGGGATCTTTCTTTATGCTTGTCTGATGTGTGTGGCCTAATCATTGTTAATAATTATCTAACTATTGTTAATATTATAAATTACACACATATGCACTCCCAAGAGTCATTTCTCACCAAAGCAGCTATTTGTTACAATTATATTTGATTTCAATTACAGTTTTTTTCTCCACGTTTTTTAAATATATAAAATGGATTTGTGTGCCATAATAAATTTCTTTCATCATAGCTCTCAGAAAATCCCAAAATACTTCATGCACAATAAACTGATTAGTTACTGCTGCTCCGCTCAAAACATACAATGTTTATTTCTAGCTATTAACAATTCATGAATGAAATATGGCACATGAAGACTGTTAAGAAACGTAGTTGATTTTGTGGTAGATCTTACTCTGGGGGATGGTGACTTTTTAAATATAGTTGGTAATCTAATTGCCATTTTCTCCCAGTTATTTATTCCTAATGTTCCTTTTTTTAATATATTCAGTCAACTGGATATTTCACTGATAACTTAAGTGTCAGTCTTGGCTCTGGTGTAATAACACACGCTTCCATCAGGTCATAGGTTCAAGCCCTACTCCAAAGAATTCCAAACTTCACTAAGATGTTATGTTTAAATTAAAAGTTAACTTGTGGAGTTGCCATCTTTCAGTTGAAATTTTAACTGCCTCCCAGTAAATATTAAAGAGCCAATGGCAATATTTAAAGAATAAGGGGAGAGTTGTTCACCTCTCCTGACTATTACAAAATCTTCACCCAACAACATTTGAACACATTACCTGGTCATTTCTCACATTAATGCTTCTTAGATCTTGCTTTGTGTAATTTGGCTACCATGTTACGTTCCAATAGTGAATACACTTTGAAAATATTAATTGGTTGTGAAGTGTTTTGGGGCATTTGGAGATTGTAAAAGTAATATGCAAGTTAATTTTTCTTTCTTTTTACTTATTACACTTTTGACATGCAACACCTCTCATACACATGATGCAACAGATGAGAGCAAAAGCAAAATCAATAGTCATTTGGTAGTACAGAGCTTGAGAATTGCCAAAAAAAGACATTTTGTCGAAGATTTTTGTCCAACACTCGTCAGGACAATCACAAGAATACCATTGTCAGGAAAAACAACAATTTTATACTGTATGAGAGGACAGAATCATTGCCAAGTAACTTTGATCGGTAGAGACATTGCCCCAACTAATGGGGACTGACAGTTAACTTCCTAATATTGGTTGAAAATTTAAACCAGGCAGCTTGACTTTGATTGGTCAAGGCATTGTCCTGAGGAATGAATATATGCAAATGTGTATACAAGTTTGACCGACAATTTTAATTGGTCATCAGCGTAATTAGTTAGGAATCGTTAGCAAGTGTTGTCCAATCACTGAATTACATCTAACATTGGATACTGTATTTTGAGTCTTGCGAACCTGGGCTTGATGGGAATGGTCTGTACCTTGTTGTTGCAAATATTATGCTGACAATCAATTTAAGATAGCCAGTTGGGCTTGTAGTTTGTTGTCTTTGTGTGTAGATACATAGATGTTTACAACACAGGAGGCATTCATCGTTTCCATGCCAGTCAACAAAGATCTGATTACACTAATCCCATTTTCCAGTGCTTGGTCCATAGCCCTGGAAGTTATGGCAATGCAAGTGAATATCCAAATACTTCTGCAATGTTACGAGAGTTTCTGACTCAATCACGCTTTCAGGCAGTGAACTCTGGACTCCCGCTACTTTCTGGGTGAAAAAGCTTTTCCTCAACTTCCCTCTTAGTCTTTTACTTTAACCTAGGTCCCTGGATATTGATCACTCTACTAGAATAAGTGCCTTCCTATCCACCCTATCTGTGCCCCCTATAATCTTATACACCACTCTCAAGTCCGCTCTCAACCTTCATTGCTCCAAGAGAAACTGCCCCAGCCCTATCCAATTATTCCTCCAGCCCTGACAGCATCCTGCTAAATCTCCTCTGCATCCTCTCTAGCGCAATCACATCCTTCCGAGAACGCGATGACTAGAACTGCACGTAGTAATCCAGTTGTGGCCTAACCAGCGTTTTGTACATTTCAAGCATGACCTCCCTGCTCTTGTACAGTATTGGGAGGGTGCAGAATATACTGTTACAGTCACAACTTGGGTGTAGAGAAAAATCAGCTTAACATACGATAGGTCCATTCAAAAGTCTGAAGGCAGAAGGGAAGGAGCTGTTCTTGAGTTGGTTGGTACGCAATCTCAGACTTTTCTGTTTCCTGACAGAAGGTGGTAAAAAGAGTATGTCCAGTATACCAGACGTACTTGAATATGCTAGCTGCTTTTCCGAGGCAGTGTGAAGTGTAAACAGGAATCAATGGATGGGAGGCTGGTTTGCATGACGGACTGGGCTTTGTTCGCAACCCTTTGTAGTTTGTTGCAACCTTGGTCAACGCAGGAGCCATACCAAGCTGTGATACATTGGATAGGATGCTTTCTATGGTGCATCTGTGGAAATTAGTGAGTCATAGCAGACATGCCGAATTTCCTTAGCCTCCTGAGAAAGTCAAGGTATTTGTGGACTTTCTTAACTATAGCATCAGTGTGGAGGGACCAGGATTGTTGGGGGGACACCTAGAAATTTGAAGTTTCCAACCATTTTCACTTCATCACCATTGATATAGACAGGAGCTTGTCCTCCGCTAGACTTCTTGTTGATGAGTATCTCCTTAGTTGTCTCTTCACATCTAGGGTTCTCTGATCACAGTCCCACTTCTTATCTTTGTGGGAACATATTTGCCCCGTGCTTTTTCTACCTCCTCCTTCAAAACCTCCCACTGCTGACATCTGCAAGGAGCTGCTCCCAATCCACTTGAGCCAAATCATACCTTAGTTTAGTAAAGTTAACATTTCCCCAGTTAGCACTGCTGCCAGAGACCCAGGTTTGATTCCCGGCTTAGGTCACTGTCAATGTAGTGTCTGCATGTCCTTCCCGTGTCTGCATGGGTTTCCTCCAGGTGATCTGGTTTCCTCCCACAGTCTGAAAGATGTGCTGGTTAGGTGCATTGGATATGTTAAATTCTCCTTTAATGTACCCGAACAGGCACTGGAGTGCTGCGACTTGGGGATTTTCATGGTAACTTCATTGTAATGTTAATGTGAGCCCACTTATAACGTTAATAAATAAACATACAACTTAAACATATTGCCAGCCCACGAAATGTACTCAAAACTACATATATTAATACAGAAGGGCCTGCTCTTTGTAGACAGAAAGAACATGTACACTCATTTTGCCCATTGCTGCTAAACAAAATAAGTGATAGCTGTTCACTGGTTTGTTCCTTAGGGCAGTGCCTTGATCAGTCAAGCTGCCTGGTTTAAATTTTCAAACAATGCATGTCAGTTAACATTAACTGATCCTTTTCCATGGTAACACCTCTACCAGAGTTCACTCGCCAATCAATCAGCACGGTCTTCTCACACAGTTATAAAGTTGTTACATTGATAATCTTATAATTGATCAGTGCAAAATTGTAAGCTTCGACAAAATGCCTTCTTTTAGCAATTTAAAAGCAAAACCATTAATTAGGTAGAACTATGAAATATGCAATTAATTTTGCCACTGGCTTGATAGCAATTGCCAAGCAAATGAATGATTTTCACCCATTTCTCTTCCTCACTTGTAGTGAGGCAAGGAAATCAAGTTAAGCCATAAAAAAATTCTTGCAATGCATACAGCTCAAATTAGTACTTCTATTTTTGTCTGCACTGAATTGACAACAATGCACAGCAACATCCTACGGTTCTCAATTTGGCTGGTTCCCAGGTGCATTAGTGGCAAGACAAGGCTTGGAGGGCAAGTCACCTGAAGTCAACGTTGCCTATCTTAATGATTAGTCATTAGTTAACATTTGCACACATGTCCCAGGTCAAAAAGCTTTTGCTATCAAGAAAACTCTTATCTCAAAAAAAAACTCTGATACTTAATCCTGATCGTTACTGTTCTCTGGATTTTTCAAGTGAAATCAGACTACCTGACAGGACTGGTGAAGTTGGCGTAATATTTTCTGTAGTTTCCCAAACTCTTCTCTTTCCAAATACAGTTTGCCAAGCTGGAAACAAAATAATATCATATTCATTTGGATATCACAAACAATTGCCTGGTCCAACATATTAAACCAATTATTAATTCAAAGCAATTTACAGAACTTAACTGTAACAGAAACAGAGTAATTACCTTTGTGTTTGTCTTAAACCATAATCGATCATTCTTTGCATCTTTTAAAGCTTCAAGAGTAGTTTCATAAAACTCTTGCAACAAATCCATCTGAAAAAGAAATGTTCAAATAGAGTTGCATTCCCCCCAACAATCGGAACGTTTATTGTTTTTTAAGCATGGACCATGATCCAAATTAGAAGTGGAAGAGACCAGATTTGGATCACAAGCTGAAATGTCAATGTTTATTGCTGTAAGCACGGACCAAATCTTGGAAGCAGAATGATTACAGCACAGAATGGGGCTGTTCGGCCCATTGTATTGACATTGGGTCTGTAAAACTGATTGTAAGTGTAAAGTGAGTAAAAGCCATTTTTTTCTTCAAATCCATTCAATCTTGTGCACTGGTGCTACAGCTAGCTCTCATTTTTGCAATTATCAGATCCTGTCATTCATAAAACCATATAATCTATCAGCATCTTGCCCAAGATGTAATTTCACACCAATTAACAGCATTCAGTGATGGGCCTATTCACTGTTATTCTTGAATTTAAAAAAAAACTTGCTTGAAGACAGTTCATTCTGCACATAAGAATTTCCTCTCATGTGGAAAGAGTGCTAAAATTAATTTGTTTTATTTTTTAAAAACAATTTCTTAACTTGGGCTTTTAAAAATAATAGCTTTGTTTAGCAGCAGGAAAGTGGATGGCTCTGAATGTGGCCATATTTTGCAAGGATCCAGTGTTTATCTAACGTATTGCACCATGAGAAAATGATGGGTCACACTGGAGGCAGAAAGCAACCACTGTTACATTTATTTAATTAAACACTACACACTATTTTCATGGAACTTGTTTAATTTACAAATAGGCCAATCAGACAATAATTATGACTTTCTGATGACAGGAAAGTATGAGAATTTCTTTTCCCCCTACTCCCATTATTTCCATAAATAGAACACAACAGGTCCAAATGTCTTGAATCACTAGGAGGCTTAAATGGCCACATAAATTTGAGAATTATGAATGATTTCCATAATTTTGAAACTGAAAAGTTCAAATGTGCTTGCTATTTCCACAATTCTGCACCTAAACACACTACGGACCAGCAAATGAATGATTGAAGATTAAAGTGGCTCAGATTTACTTAACCCCGCCACCATCAGCAAGAAAAGGCAAACAGCAAGCACTGAAGTTAGATTCTGGTCCATATCTTTGTCTCCTGACATTATGCAAATCTTTTTTCTGACCTTTGATTCAGCTTCCCCGCCAAAGCAAGCTTTCAGGTCCGTTTCTGCGATTCCCCCGCTGCTACCCTGCCTCTTCATCGACTTCTGCTGCTTGACCAAGGTAGATGTAACAGGTTCCGGAGAGGGCAGGTAAGGGAGAAAAAAAAGGGAAGGGGAAGGAGGAGATAGAAATAAAAATGTGAAAAGGACAGAAAGATGTTAAAATGGGAAGAAAAAGTAACGTGACAAAAAGAGAAAAAGTTAAAGAAAATAGGTTCAGAAAAGGAGGACATCACAAAAAACACAAGTTCAGAAATAAAAATGAAAAGTAAATAAAGCATAAAAAGTAGGCAAAACAAAATTGAAAGAGAAATAATAAGATTGGAAAAGTATATTCAAGTCTCCTACAATGCTTCCCTTGTCTACACCTTCCCTCCTATTCTTGTTTAGGAGAGAGAACATATGAATGCCACTGATTCATGAAGAGAAATTGTCAGCACTCTTATGACAGCAAGTTATGAAGGGAAGTTTTGGTGGGAAAGAGTGTGAAATTGAATGGAACAGCGGTGAATATTTATGCTTTCAAGGCCAGGAATGTCAAACAGTCACACAATATATAAAACGTAAGTGCAGATTACAACCTCTGTATTCTAGCTCTGCAATTAGTAGAATTTAACAAAACAAGAGTAACAGTTCCTTGTTCTACATTATTGCAGCCTGCTAAACTTGAGCGTGCATATGAAGGAAAAGAGCTGACTACAGAAGGAGAAATTTGGCAGTTAACAGAAGATGCGTCAAAGGACGAGCTGTGGAACAGTGTGGAAGAGCAATTACTTTGTTTTCCTACTAGCCAAATAAAAAGTCCGCTTTTCAATTTATTTTGAGGCACCACGAAGAGTAAATTTTCAAAAGACACACACCCCTGCCCCACACAGGATATCTGGGAACTCAAACACGGTCTACTACGACTGATACATAAATATTCAAACTACATTAATTTTCAGAAAGAGGGAACAGGTAAGAAACAAACAGAGAACAGTAACAATTTTATTTTTACACTTTGTACTGAGATGTATTATATTTCAGAATTTTGCAATGTAACTTAACTGATCTGCTGCTTAAGAGATACGATAATTTATTTACTGATTCAGCAACTGTCACTATTTCTACATTTCCTGTCTGTTTAGTTTTAAAATATACAGGACAAGAAACCTTTTGGAAAATGAGTGATCAGAAGCTGCTGTGAGCTTTGGAGGTCTGAATTCTACTCCAGGTTCAAATGTATGTGGGTTCAGCCCTCATTTTAGGACTTGAGGAGCTATCCCAGGTTGAAAATTCAGTGTGGTTTTATGGGACGTGGGGTCTTCCAAATATATTTAAACAACACTCATCTGTCCTTCCAAATGGACGCAGAAGGTTCCAGAGCACTCTTTGAAGGTGTCCTGGCCAATATGTATTGTATCCTCCTATCAACATCTGTACTTCATTTCTCTTTGTGGGACCTTGCTTTGAGCAATTGGCTCCCCACATTAGAGAAGTGATAGTATTTCAAAAATTTTAATTGACTGCAAAGCACTGTGAAAGATGTTTGCATAAAATATATCTGTCACATGTTGCATTCCTCTGTCAGAATTGAAAAACTGGAATTCAACTCAAACTCAAGGATCAATGTCAGGTCCTTAAAATGATTTTCTTCAAATAACTTAGCTTCATACTTAGACTTCCAAGTGATATTTTATAAAAAAGAAAAAATTTCAAAGTGCTGGAACCTTTATTATAGTGAAGAATGAGTTAGGAATAAGTTTTAGAAGAGGGCAAAAATCACAGAAAAGTTGGCATTTTGCTGACAAGCTGATCTGCTTGATAATCCTAGATTCTCATGTTTACTTTTACCACTTACATTGTGCAGCAGATTAAAAACAAATATAACTGGACACATATGAAGTTCACAAAATGGAAAGCATAGTAAAAGTAGCACATATATGAACACTGCATCAGTACATCAGATACATTTTGGTATTTGGTACAATTTATCTAAGTTACCATTGTTTTAAAAGCGTGTGAAAATTGAATTTAAACCCTTCTCCTGAAACAATCGTGACTTATGTTACATATAGTTCCTGAGATGTCAACAATTTCCTAGAACTTCACCCAAACTGCTGACAGGCCATTCAATGGTGAAAAACCTCACAGCTGACCCTGACAAAACATGCACATTTTCCAGTACGCATTACTGGATGGCAATCAGAGCCTGAAATCCTGGGAAAATCCCTGAATTCACTCTTGTTGTTATGAAAACTAGTTTAGTTCCTTTAGCTAGGTTTATATTTAAACATTCTGGTTTTGGGTTAAGTCCTAAAATCGCATTCAAATGTTTAATTGCGGAAAAAGAGAAACAGGGTGTCAAAGCTTTTGTCTTGCACTCATCGGAACAGATACACAAGAATACCAATTCTAAAGGGAGCAACTGGGGCGGCGTGGCAGCACAGTGGTTAGCATTGTTGCCTCGTTGCGCCAGGGTCCCAGGATCAATTCCAGCTTCGGGCCATTGTGTGTGTGGAGTTTGCACATTCAACCCGTGTCTGCGTGGGTTTCCTCTGGCTGCTCCTGTTTCCTCCCACAGTCCAAAAATATGCAGGTTAGGTTGACTGGCCATGTTAAATTGATCCTTGTGTGAGGGGGGATTAGCAAGATAAATACGAGGGGTTGCGGGAATAGGGCCTTGGTGGGATTGTGGTCAGTACAGACTTGAGTCGAATCGCCTCCTTCTGTACTGTAAGGATTCTATGAACAATCTATACTACATGAGAAGGATGCAATTTGGTTGGTAAGTGAACTCCGATTAGTTAAGTCACCATACTGGTAATAATTAACTTCCAAGTTTTTGTTTAAATTCAAATCAGGCAGGTTGACTCTGATTGGTCAAGGTATTGCTACGGGGAAGCTTATTATTCCCCATGGCAATACCTTGATCAATCAAAATGACTTGCCTGGTTTGAACTTAAACAAAAGCTTGTCAGTTTATGGTTCCCTGTTGCATTCCTCATGGCAATGCCATCAGAATTTATGCAGTACAAATTGTTGTTCCCTTTAGAATTGGTATTGTTGTGTATCTATTCTGAGGAGTGCAAGTTGAAAAGCTTCACTAGCATATCTCTTTTTTGTCAGCAAAAGTTTAATTCTCAAAGCAGGATTAAGAAACTAACTAGATGGAAAACACAGCCACTTTTCATATTTGCACAGAGTGTATTTCATCTCTATCCTGATAGTTGTATGTATGTGTACACATATGTATATAGATACATTACACATACAGCTGGTTGAACAAAGATCCATAGGGGAGAAAGTAAGTCAACTGATTTAGACATATGCTTTGGGAGAGGTGAAATGTTACTTGATTAAACCCAAAGTTTTCTGATTACAAATCATTTACTTTTGACTTGGAAAAAATGCATATAAATGACATCATATAACAAAAGAATCCCCAGCTTTTGTAACACATGTGCCTGTCTGGTGGTGCATTGGCCAAAACTCTATGTAAAGTCTCATCTCATTCATGCACTATACAAGTTCATTCCATATCTCTGCATTTAATAATGCTGATACTGTTAATTACTCTCTGAAGTTGTTAGGCTGCTTATCAGCCAGCCTTGAATGAGCCACAAATTCCTCCAATTAAATGTTAAAAAGGCAGGAACTGTCTTCATAGGTGGCCACTTCACACACTCTCTTGCCACTGAGTCCATCCACTTTCCCCAGCTGCAAGCAAAACTAGAGTGTTCACAGCCCCACTCCTAGAATTTCTTCCTTATTGAAAAACCACTTACTTCCACCTCCATCTTGCACCAGCCCACCTCTGTTGGAACTCCATGCTTATCTTAGCTCCAGTCCTGACTACTTTAATGCTCTCCTGGTGAGTGCCCCATCCTCCATAATCTTCAGCACATTCAAAATCCTTGCTCCCTTTTGTCCTAGTCCAAATCAAGACTGTCAACAATTATCCTTGCCGATCTACATTGACTCCCACTCCCCTAAAGCCTCCAATTTAAAATTCTCATGTTCATATTTAAATCCTGCAAAGCCTTCTCCTTCCACGTCCAATCTACAACACTTCGAGAACTCTACATTTCCTCCAGGACTCGCCTTTTGTGAGCTACTGATTCCTTTCAACCAAACATTGATTGTTATACCTTCGATCATCTGTGCCCTAACCTCTACTTCCTTCTTTAATACCCATCTGTTTGTAAAACTTCTACTGACACCTTCCCATATAGTCTATTTGTATCAGAAATTTTACTCTTTCTGACTACCTTTGTGAAGTGCCTTGAGATTTTTTTCCCCCTAGATGAAAGGTGCTTTTAACTATAAGTTGTCAAATTCTGGATCTAATTTCTTTATTTTGAAGCTTTTGCAGATCATATCAAGCATTTACAGGGAATCCTACAAATTGTTCTTCTCTCTCAAATAACTTCACATTCTGCCATTCCCCGTTTCTCTTTGCCTTGACATTCCAAGTAACTGCCAGTCTTACAGACCCAATGTAAAAAGATGGTAAGTGCATTTGTGAATGTTTACATTTACATTCACTGCTTGAAAGGAGAATGGATTGAAAATTGATATTTAATAAATAGTATATTTAAATCCTGTTGATTTTTCACAATTTCTTCCCCCTCCACAACTGTGCCAGACCATGACTTCAATGACCTGTTACGAAAAGACGAGTTAAATTTCAATAACCAATAAGGAATTCCAGCATACCTGTTTAGAAGTAGATATATAATCAAGGATTGAGTTGATGGATTTTTCTGAATAATTCCTTGTGACTGCACTCCTGATGTATGTTAGCAGCTGCTTATATCTGTTCATCATTTCTGGATAGTTACCCTGTAGGACAAGCCTCAATTATCTTCTATTTGTGGATGTAATTGAACATTATTTTACACTTAGAAATCACATGTCATTTCTCAGAATTTAATCGTTAAACACACATGGAAACAAATCATCTAATGAGGTATATGAAGCTTGGTGAGTAATGATAAAAATAAGACAATTCAGCAATTGCATCTATTGTTATTTTACCTACTTTAATATTTAAACGGAAATTATTTTGTTTTTCAATCTTCATATAATTAGTACGAATACAAAAAGTTCCCATTAAAGTTCCATGTAACATTACAAATTATGGGTGTTCTTACCAACTTAAAGTTGATTTTAATCATCTGTTTGAGTGCTTTAAATCCCCACTCTCCCTTTTCACCTTCCAGTTCCAATACCTGTGAAAAAAATTATAAATATTTCTATTTCATACATTTGTTAAAGATAGCCATTTATTCCTTAAGTAGTTAGTGCTCAATTCTAGGAGTCCAAAATTGCCTGAGCTAGAAAAATACCACTGTTCAATGTATTATTTTAAAGAAGTGACTTGTATCTGAACTTTTTTCATCTCAAAAAAACACAGAGCTACATGTTCAAAATATTTAATAGTCTGTGCACAGATTTGCAACATGTTGTCATGGTAAACGAAATCTTTACTTGTATAAAATGCTGAACATGCTACTTTATTTGCAATCTCTTTCTAGTGGACTATGGGGGCAACTACACTAAAGGTTTAGATGAATCAATCATGGCCTTGCACTGATGTGGCACAGTGGTTAGCATTGCTGCCTCACAGCAACAGGGAGTCAGGTTCAATTCCTAGCTTGGGTCAGTGAATGGAATGTGCACATTCTCGTGTCGGCGTGGGGTTCCTCTGGGTGCTCCGGTTTCCTCTCAGTCCAAAGATGTGCAGGTTAGGTTGTTTGGCCATGGTAAATTGCCCCCAAGTGACTAGCAGGATAAATACGTGCGGTACGGGATAGGGACTGGGTAGGGCTGTAGTTGGTGCAGCTTCAATGGGTCGAATGACCTCCTTCTGCATTGTCGGGATTCTATGATTCAATGCTACTGGCCTCTTGTAATGTAAATTAAACATTATTTCTCAAAGTGACGTTGAAGCAAGTAGTGAGAGGCTCCCTCCACTCCAATTTCAGCTCAGGCCCCAAATTCACGTTCTAGCTGCTTCTGCATAACTGCTTAGCACCACCACAGCCCCTTTTAGTGGGAATGTATTGTGTCATACCACGTCTCAATCGTATCAATAACAATACTTCCTAAACAACTTTGCTCATCAAGAGCAATTGTTCTCTAATGACAGATGAACGTTGGACTAAGTGAGCCAGGTTTGTGATTTATGGCTTTTTTAATTTATTGGTAAGCATTTGACTTTAGTGCTATCATTTATAAAGAAATGGAGTTTTAATTCTTTGAAACAAATTATGTTTTAAGCTGTAAACGTGCTAAAGCAAAGCAAGTAGTATTTCCAGTGCATGCAGAAGAGCATCAGGATACAGGGAGTTGTATGTGGATTATCTATTCATCTGCAGTAATTTGATACCATGGAAGAAAAAGGACATTTTAAAAACCTAAGCTATGAAATAACTGATAATTGCATAAATATCATCATCTCAACTGGTTACAATGTGGAGTTAAGCAGGCAGTTTGTCAATTGAAATGTATGAAGTGTTTAGAAAATGTGATTACTAAGAGCTCCATCCAAAGATATTTTAAATATATTTAGCTATTATTTGTCCGAACAACCTACAGATCCTTTCTATGCATGATGCTCAATGCAAAGAAAATTGCTGAGGATGTTAAAAAAACAATAAAATGAATCTCATGAATGTTACAGAAGGAAGGAAGGAAGGAAACAGAAGAAAATGCAATTACACATTTACATTTGCAATTACATATGGACAGGACAGTGTCCCAATGGTTAGCACTGCTACCTCACAGCTCCAGGGACCTGGGATCAATGCCTGGCTTGGGTCACTGTCCGTGCAGAGTTTGCACATGCTCCTCGTGTTTGCGTAGGTTTTCTCCAGGTGCTCCAGTTTCCTCCCAGAGTCCAAAGACATGTGGGTTAGGTTGATTGGCCATGCTAAATTTCCCCTTAGTGTCTCAGCATGTGTAGGTTGCAGGGATTAATGGGGTAAATATGTGGGGTTACTGGAATAGGGCCTGGTGGACTGTTGTCAGTGCAGACTTGATGGGCCGAATGGCCTCCTTCTGCACTGGAAGGATTCTATGATTCTTATGATATCTTTGTTAAGAAACAAAACTTTTACTTTGTGAATAAAATATTGATATGAAGAGGATTTTAAACTAGTCTGAAAGACTTGTACCATTCTAATAGCCTGCACAATGAACTTTTTCCTTGATGTAGACCACAAGCAAATCTAGAACAAAGTCAAAGTAAACATTTGAAATTATTTGATCATAAATTAATAACAAATAACAGTGCAGAAGCAAACAAAGGTAATTCCAATCATGTTACTAAATAACAGCCCGATTTTGTAGGCATGATTTTGCTGGCTACTCTGCCATGATTTTGAATCTGCCACAATGTATAGAATGTGGCTTCCACAGCAGTCAAGTCATTAAATTGGCCTATCAGCTAACTTGAAGAACTTTCAGACAGCAAACCAGGAGGTGAAAGACACAGATTATAATTTACTTGTTAATTATTTTCTCAAAAACAAAACAAAAATTGGGACATATACATAGGATGAGGTAGGTGTTGAAGTATTATAAAGAAAATTTTAAAAATATAAATGAAAAAGAATAAGGATTATCATGAGAGATTGAAACTCCACTGTCATAAATGTAGCTTTTCAGGCAGAGAGATTGTGCAGCAATAATTACGACATAGCATGTTGCTAAAAACTCAAGCACACCTCATTTAACAAGATTTAACATTTTCAATTGTTTTACTGTAAAATAATTAATAAAAAGTCACATTTAATTTTGCAGCACTGATTCTGTGTTGGTGGCATCTAGGAAGATTACATTGGTGTAACCTGTGAAGGAGCAGGGCATCATTAACAACAACTCCTGAATTCCACTTATAACTGTTACTGTGTGGATGTCAGAGTTTGTTGTCAACTTTATGAAGTAATGACTGCAAGCGTTAAAAGTTTCGTTATCTTTACAATCAAAAATTCTGGGCCAATATTTTAAACTGTTAACTGTGTTGTCATCATCTGTTTTTTAAAAATTGGCTTGTCCCTCTTAAAATGTGTAAATTAAGAGTAGCAAAATAGATATAAATTTAGACTATCCATTTTTCATTCCTTGTTCTAACCTATGTTCTGAAATGAGGCCAAAATAGAATATAACTCGAATGTCCACATATCTGGCTTTTGCTGAAAAAGGACCTGCTGTCAAAGCTTTCCAACTTGCACCCATCAGGTCACACGCAAGAATACTGAATTCCCCAAAAAACAATAATTTATACTGCATGAGAAAAGGCTGCTGATTGGTTGGCAAAGGGACACAAAGTGCAGCCATGGAGAATGCACCAGTAAACAGTTATCCCCCAAGCTTTAGTTCAACTTCAAGAAATGCAATCACCTCTTCACTGGTCAAGGCATTGCCATGGAGAATTTTCAAATTTAAACAAAAGCTTGTGAGATAACTGTTCTCTGTTGCATTCTTCATGGCAACACATTGGTTGGCAAGTGGTCAATCAGCACCCAAATTGTTATTCCCTTTGAAATTTGTGATTCTTGCAAAACGAAAAACTTTGATAGTGTGTCTCTTTTCTCATAAATACTCAAGTAACTACTTATCTGACTATATGTCTCAGAACAAAATATCTAGTGGAAAATAATAGATACTTAATAACACCAAATTTGGGAAAGAGATATGACAATCAAGGTGAGAGCTGTGAAAGACTGCAGGACGACGTGGACAGATCAACAGAATGGACAGTTAGATGATAAAATGTACTTTAAAGTAGAAAAAAATAAATAATACATTTTCAAACCAGAAGGGAAATATGCAACAAAAATGATAACATTTTAAATGAGCTCAGAGACCTTGATGTGCAGATAAATGGATTGTTAAAATGGTCAGGACAAGAAGATAAGGCCATTATAAAAGGCTAATGGAATACTCAGTTAGGTGCTGGTTATCAGGGTTGAGAAATTAAAACTTTCTCCACGAGAGCAAAAAAAGTTAGTGACCCCTTAGAGGGTTAAGGTTATAAAGGGTTGCAATAAACTAAATAATGATAGACTGTGCCCCCACTGGTTGTGGAAATGACAGGAAGACACAAATTCACAAAAGAGTTAAAGAGAAATTAACAGAAATCTGGCTACATGTTGAATTATTTGTCATAAATGTTGCTGAAACAGAGTCCATAAATTCTTTCAAAGGGAATCAAATAGTTGCGAAAAAAAGAATTAAATATATACTCATCGGAATTTAGAAGTTTGACAGGTGATCTCTGAAATATATGCGATTTTGAAAGGCTGTGACAGGGTAGATGCAGAGAGGATGTTCCCCCTGCTGGGAAAATCTGGAACTCAGGGGCACATTTTCAAAATAAAGCATCTACCATTTAAGATGGAAATGAGGTAAAACTTTATTCTTTCGGAGGGCCATTAATCTTCAGAATTCCCTAACCCTGACAACTGTGGAGTCTGGATCACTGAACATATTCAAGAATGAATTAGATAAATTTTCAATGTGCAGACATAAAAAGCAAATTGAGGTCACAGTCAGATCAATTCTGGATTATTGAATGGTGAAGCAAGCTTGATGGGCTGAATGGCCAACTCTTATTTCTTATGATCTTAAATGGGAAAAGAGCAATGACTAGGATTAAATTGTTGGCTTATGCGGAGAAATAGCTAACTGCTATAACAGTTTATGATTTTAGGCTAAAATAACTAGATTCCTTCAGTAGGGATATAAAGTATGCCTTAAAAAAAATTTTCAAAAAAGCTATTAATGAAATATGTTCTTATATATCACAAAATGAATTCGTTAAATGAAAGAACCTTTTGAAAACTGCTCAGTGCTGCTTTTGGATCATCCTCCTTCAACGCCTTGGAATTGTAGTACTGATTTTCCAAATCCACATTTGGCTCAGAGTTACTGTCTTCAGAATATTCCTGTTGGTTAAAACAAAAGACTGTTGATACAATAATCCATAACTAAATGGTGGAAAATGATCTTTCTATATCTTTATTCATTCATTGTTACTCATCCCTAACTGAAAGGATGGCATTAAAGGGCCAGATGGGCCAGTGAACCAGATGGGTTTTTACAACAACTGATAATTGTCAGATGACAACTGCCACAATCGCCATTATTCTTATATAAGACCATAAAACACAGAACAGAATTAGACCACTTGGCCCATCGATTCTGCTCCGCCATTCAATCATGGCTGATTTTTTTCTCATCCCCATTCTCCTGCCTTTTCCCCATAACCCCTGATCCCCTTATCAATCAAGAACCTATTTCTGTCTTAAAGACATTCAATGATCTAGCCTCCACATCCTCCTGCGGCAAACAGTTCCACAGATTCACCACTCTCTGGCTGAAGAAATTCCTCCTCATCTCTGTTTTAAAGGATCGTCCCTTTAGCCTGAAGTTGTGCCCTCTGGTTCTGGTTTCTCCTACTAGTCCTCTGCACATCCACTCTATCCAGGCCTCGCAACATCCTGTACGTTTCAATAAGATCCCCCCTCATCCTTCTAAACTCCGAGTACAGACCCAGAGTCCTCAACCGTTCCTCATTTGACAAGCTCTTCATTCCAGAAATCATTCTTGTGAACCCCCTCTGGACACAAGGCCAGCACATCCTTCCTTAGATATGGGGTCCAAAACTGCTCACAATACTCCAAGTGGGGTCTGACCACAGCCTTATATGGCCTCAGAAGTACATCTCTGTTTCTATATTCTAGTCCTCTCCACATGAATGCTAACATTGCATTTGCCTTTCTAAATGCCGACTGAACCTGCAAATTAATTTTAAGAGAATTTTGAACAATGACTCCCAAGTCTCTGATTTCGTAAGCCTTTTCCCATTTAGAAAATAGTCTATGCCTCCATTCCTCCTTCCAAAGTCCCATAACCTCACACTTTTCCACATTATCTTCCCTCTGCCACTTTTTTTGCCCACCCTCCTAACTTGTCCAAATCCCCGTTTTCTCAATACGACCTGTCCCTCTACATATCTTTGTATCATCTGCAAACTTAGCAACAGTGCCTTCAGTTCCTTCCTCCAAATTGTTAATGTATATTGTGAAAAGTTGTGTTCCCAGCACTGACCCCTGAGGCACACCACTAGTGGCCAGCTGCCATCCTGAGAAAGACCCCTTTATCCCCACTCTCTGCCTTTTGCAAGTCAACCAATCCTCTATTCATGCCAAGATCTTACCCGTAACACCATGGGCACTTAACTTATTTAACAATCTCCTATAAGGCACCTTATCAAAGATGTATTGATTGAATTTGAATTTCACCAGTTGACATGGTGGGAATTGAATCTATTACTCACAACAGTGGATTATTAGTCCAGCGACTTTACCACCACATACGACCACCTCCCCATACCATGAAACTCATCCAATGACAATCATGCTCCTCCAAACTTGGATGGTATTTGGGGAGCATTTTGAAAAATATAACACTAGGGTGCAATATTAATTACATGACTGCCATTGTGGCTGCAGTGACGGAAGTAATTCAAGAAAGTTGACAAACAATTCCAAAAGCCAAGTAACAAACACTGGAAATAACTGGTTGTAGCTCAGTTGTATTACTTTTATTTAGGTGAAATAGATGGACTGAATCCTTCCAATGCAAATAATTCCTAAAGCTTTTCCAAAGCTATGACTTAACAGCACTTCATTTAAGCCAAATTAAATGCATTCATAGTTCAGGGTAAGCTTTTTAATAATGTACATTTAATTTTATTTTCTAAAAGAATGGTCTACACTTGCACTTAAAATACAAAAAAAAACAAAAATTTCACAAATAACTACACCTTTAACACTATATAAAAGGACAGCTAACTAGTTTCATTCCAACATTATCATCAATAATAATGTTAAATGTGGAACACACCAAGTCAAGTGTTCCAGGGATAAATTTGGCAGGTCAAATTTGTGGGTTTATGGGGTCTGGGTGGGGGTGTTGTAGGTGTAGGCTCGATGGGACAAATGGCTTCCTTCTACACTGTAGGGATTCTATGATAATTGCATTGTTTTAACAAACTATATGAAAACAAATTATGAAATCTTAAATCATCTCATTAGAGGTTTTCGATTTTCGTATTAGGGACTCCATAATTGGAAAACTGCCACTTTGGCAAGTCTTTAATACAACTTATTTATCAGACACAAGAGGATGATGTGTAAATTGTGCATTTCTGGAGTGAGAACACGCCCGATGATTTCGACCTGAGCAAGGCCCGCCTCATCAGGTTAACACTATCCTGGATTTATCATTTAAAATATAACCTGGAGTGGAACTGTTAAGAAAGATAAGACAAGCAATCCTTATAAAAGCAGCAGGTTGCAGTCCTTAAGGAAATGCTGCTGCTGACTAGCATGACTGGGGATCGGTCACTCAGAGCAATGTCCCTGCTCGAGGGGGAGGGGGAGACTGGGCCGAAAACATACCGACAAACCACTAAAGACCGACAGGTAGAGCCCCGGGGACTAGTTGTAAATTTGAATAAAAATGGGGTCAATTCCCCCCTTCACAGAAATACGACATTAAAAGCCATACCAAGTCATAGTCTTCCTCATCATCGCACATAAAGTCATCCTCCATGTCAGACATCTTGGAAGTAGTTTATGTGCGGCTCCCACAATCCCGCGCGCTTTCCAGTTTGAGCAGCCGGGGAAGTGACTGGCGGCGGGACGGGCGCCCTAGCAACCGAGTGAGTGAGGGGGGAAGGGATTATGTGAGACACCCGGACCCAACAACTGAGTGAGGGGGGAAGGGATTATGTGAGACACCCGGACCCAACAACTGAGTGAGGGGGGAAGGGATTATGTGAAACACCCGGACCAAACAACTGAGTGAAGGGGGAAGGGATTGTGTGAGACACCCGGACCCAACAACTGAGTGAAGGGGGAAGGGATTGTGTGAGACACCTGGACCCAACAACTGAGTGAAGGGGGAAGGGATTGTGTGAGACAACCGGACCCACTGAGTGAGGGGGAAGAGATTGCACGGGACACTCGACCCTAACAACCGAGCGAGGCGGAAGGGATTATGTGAGACACTAGCCTCCCGCCCAGCCAAGGGAAGAGATTGCGTGACACATTCGCTGAGCAAGCGGGGAATTTTCTGAGTTTGATGCCTGTTATTATGAAGGAGGAGACAATCCGTTTCTTTTTTCCCTCTCCTAGCAGGGATTACTTGACGTTGATCACTCCCTCCTCCCAGTGAACGTGGGCAGGTCTATTAGCAGGATATCCGCGATGGGCGGATCTGGGGGTTTTTGGAGCTGCTATAGTCACTCTGCTCCTGATCCCGGGTTATTTCCAGCTGAAAGAAGCAGCTGCTGACCCAGGGGAAGGGTATTCAAGGAAGAATGGCGACCCCTCCCCAAGAGCCGGTACAGGTGGCAGAAAGTGAAAGGTAGCGGGCAGCCTTACTCTAACTTTACAAAGATGGTCGGAGTTTGGTCATCTCCAGAGGTTCCGCGATGACTGATTTTTTTTTGTATAAGAGTCATGAGATGCAACTCACTTTCGTTCACTTTTTGCTAATCTGAAATGGGAGAAATAAAATTGTCCGAGTGTCTCCCTTCACCGAGCATACTGACAAGATGCTGGACAATACGTGATCTGTTACTGCTTTTAAATCGACCGTACTAAATTCTTCCACAAAAATATTTTAGATGGTCACGGTAATCTGGTTTGTTCGATTGTTTTGAACGACTGAGACACTAGCTAACCTTAATCTGCCTCTTAATGCACCATTGTTTTCAATAGTTAGTCAGGTTTTCGTTTTATGTGAAAGTTCCATGTGTTACAGGGGGCACATGAGTTGTCATGGGACAAACCTAACCTATTTACACTTAGTTTGGTCACGGGGTAGTGAAAATGTGGGCAGGACGAATAGGGACCAAAGGGAAGATGGTGAGCATAACTCTTCACGTTAGACAATGGCATCCTATTGGTAAATGTAAAAGAAATTGGCTTGATCCAGAAGTTCGTCCCTTAGTTGGAAGCATGTGCTAAGGCTAAATTCTCGTTGAACATTAATGTACTTCAGAACTACCGCTTCTTGTAGCTACTCACCAATTTGGTTATGCTCATGAAGAGGGAGGAATGCAATCCATGGATAATATACCATTCGCCTCCAGTTTTATGTTACACTTTTAGTGCGTTATTATCCATCATGTCGAGGAAGAGACTGGACTGTTGGATTATTTAAATTGTACAATAATTTTCCCAACTCACGGATGACAATGCCTCAAGTTCAAAATCATCTAAGAAACCAATGAGGTAGGATTAAATAAATACAGAAAAGTTAATAAAAAACCCAACAGAATATCAATACTTACAACAGAAATTCCATTTTTACTGTTACGGTGTTGTAGGCGTGGGAGTGAACAATGGTGGTATAGTTAACTATCCTTTTACCCTCTAGGTTCAAAGCTTGAATGCAGCCTATACTATATACTTTTATAAGCAGGGGCCTATAAGTGAGATGTTTGGACTTCCATTTATTGAAATGCTTCTAGGATTTTTGCTATTTATTATGGTGCTGAAATTCTAGGAGATGCCATCTTGAACTTTGGTAGTCCAAATGGTGCTTTTTGACCCAAAGAAGGAACAGTAATATATGCAAATTATGATGGAATGTAGCCTTGCAAGATAACTTTGGAAGTGGTATAGTTCCCATGCATCTTTTGTCTTTAATCTTTTTGATGTTGGAGTCGCTGTCACAGAAGCCCTTGCTGTTGATGAATCAACAGCACAAAGAGAGTTAAATGGTTTAGATCCAATTATCATTTCAGAGACATGGTCACAAAGTGACAAAGGTTGGGAACTAAACCTTCTAGGGTACACAATATTTTTCATAAACACAGCCAGAATAGAAAATGAGAGATTTGTCCATGATAGATAATGAAGATGAAAGTACAGTGTTGCAAAAGGATCTTGGTTTAGAAGGTCAGGAAATACAATCAGTATGGGTGAAGGTTTGGAATAAGAAGGATCAGAAAACACTGGCATGAGTAGTGTATAGAATCCTCAACTGGAGTTGTACTATTGGACAAAGCATTAAGAAATAATTGGAATTTGTAACAAACGCAATGCTGTAACTTTGAGAGGCTTTAGTATTCATACAGGCTAGAAAATCATATTGACAAAGGTAGTGTGGAAGATGAGATTGCAGAATGTTTTTGTGACAATTTGCTGGAATAATACATTGCTGAACTAACTGGAGATAAACCTATTTTAGATCTCGTATTGTGCAATGAGGCAGGGTTAGTTGGCAATCTCATGATAAAATATCATTTAAGAAAAAGTGATCATAATGCAATTGAATTCCATATTAAGTTTTAAAGTGACATAGTTCAGTTCCAACCAAGTATCTTAAAGCCAATTAAAAATTGAGTGGAGCTGGCTAAGGTTAATTGGGTAAATAAAAATTTTGACAGTAAATAAGAATTCAAAATGTTCCAACAAAAATGCACTCCATTAACAAATAGAAAATCAGCAAGAAAGATCCATCTTTGGCTTACTAGAGAAGTTAAGGATAGATTAAAAGAGCCTTCTGATGTTGCAAGGCATGGTGATAAACCTGAGGTCTTGCAGTGTTTTAGAAACTAGTAAAGGGCAATCAAAAGTTGATAAAGGTAAAAAAATAGAGTTAACTAGCCAGGATTGTAAAAACAGATTGTAAGAGATTTTACGAGTGCATAAAAAGAACAGTAGCTAAAATATACATTGGTCCCTTAGAGGCAGAGACATGAGAAATTATCACGGAAAATGAAGAAATGCCAGAGACATTGAACAAACACCTTGTGCCAGTAGAAGACACAAGTTAAATACTAGAAACGGAGGATTACCAAGGGGCTCAAAAGAGTGAGAAACTGAAGGTTACCAGCAAGAAAAAGTATTGACAAAACTAAAAATTGATAAATCCCCAGGACCTGATGGTCAAAATTCTAGAGATCTAAAAGAGATCCACAAAGACATTGGATGCACTGATTACAGTTTTTCAAAATTCACTAGATTCTAGAACAGACATGGCAGATTGTAAGCTGGCAAATGTAACACCACTATTCAAAAAAGGAGGAAGATAAACAAAGAAGTACAGGCCATTTAACCTGATGTTAGTTGTCACGAAAATGCTGGAATTTACAGTATTAAAGAAGTATTAACTTAGAAAATCATTGTATCATCCATGAAAGAGAAATGGTGTTTGACAAAATTGAGGCTTTTTTTGAGGTTGTAACTAGTAGGATAGACAAAGGAGAACCACTCATCTGATATACTTGCATTTCCAAAAGGCATTTTGTAAGGCTTTATAAGTTTAAAATGCGTGAATCAGTGATGGGGCCTTGGATATTTACTATCTATGTTAATAACTTGGCTGAAGAGACCAAGAGTACCTGTAAGTTATCTAAGTTGCTGATGATACAAAGTTAGGTGGAAATGCAAGCTGTGAGAAGGACACAAAGAGGCTGTTGAGAGATACAGGTTAAATGAGTGGGAAACAAAATAGCCAATGAAGAATAATGTGGGGAAGTTTAACATTATTTACTTTGATAGTAACAGAAAATGGGAATGTAATTTAAAAGGCATAAAACTTTTAATATTCAGAGAGACTTTGGGTATAGTCAAACAAGGAGCACAACATCATGCAGGTACCACAAGCAATTAGGAAGGCAGATAGCAAGACGGTTGGATACATTAATAAAGAAATCTTGCTACAGTTATAAAGGGCTTTAGAGAGATTACAGTTGGAGTACGGTGCTCAGTGGTCTCCATTTCTCAGGAAGGTTATACTTGTATTAAAGGCAAAGGTTCACTAGGCTGATTCCTGGGATGATAGAATTGTCTTATAATTAGAGGCTGAGTAAATTAAGCCTCTACTCTGCACTTTAGAAGAATACAATAGGAAAAATCTTCATTCAGAGGATTGTGAATCTTTGGAATCATCTACATAGCTGGTTGTGGATGCTCCATTATTGAGTATATTTAAGTCTAAGATGAACAGATTTTTGGTGTTTTAGAGAAGGCATATGGGGACCAGGTGGGTGAGTGAAGTTGAGACAGAAAATCAACCATGATCATATTGAATGGTGGAGGAGGCTTGAGGGGCAGGATGGTCAACTTTTGCTCTTTATTGCTGCAGTGCATCTGGTTAAAAAGTACAAATTTCAGCTGGGTTATGCTGACAGTGGAGGGAGTGAATGTTTTGTGGACAGTGCTTTTGAGGTCTGTAGCGAGTACTATTGCTTCCCAAATCCTTTCAGTGGTGTCCTGCGACACCTTGCAACAGCAATGTTACAAAGTCTTCCACAAAGTTATAAAGGCTTTGAGATGTGTGTCGTTTTTTAAAAAAATGTCTAAATAAAGAAAAGAGGTTGCACAACTTCAAGGTTATAGTCCAACAAGTTTATTTGAAATAAACCTGTATTGTATTGCTTTCTCCTGAAGGTGCTCATCTAGCTTCCACTTGAATACATAGAGTCATAGAAGTTTACAGTAATAAAACAGGCTCTTTGGCCCAATGTGTCCTCGCTGCCCTTTTTTTTAAACACCTAAGCTAATCGCAGTTGCCAGCACTTGGCCCATATCTCTCTATACTCATCGTACCCATGTAACTATCTAAATGCTTTTTAAAAGACAAAATTGTACCCGTCTCTACTACTACCTCTGGCAGCTTGTTCCAGACGCTCACCACCTTCTGTGTGGCAAAATTGCCCCTCTGGACACTTTTGTATCTCTTACCTTAAACCTATGTCCTCTAGTTTTAGACTCCCCTACCTTTGGGAAAAGATATTGACTATCTAGCTGATCTGTGCCCCTCATTATTTTATAAACCTCTATAAGGTCATCCCTCAGTCTCCTACGCTGCAGAGAAAAAAGTCCCAGCCTATCCAGCCTCTCCTTTTAACTCAAACCATAGCTTCCTACTAAATTTTTTCTGCACTCTTTCTAGTTTAAAATATCCTTTCTATGATAGGGTGGCCAGAATTGCACACATTATTCCAAATGTGGCCTTACCAATGTGTTGTACAACTTCAACAAGACATTCCTACTCCTGTATTCAATGTTCTGACCAATGAAACCAAGCATGCTGAATGCCGCCTTCACCACTCTGTCCACCTGTGAATCCACTTTCAAGGAGCTATGAAAATGTACCCCTAGATCTCTTTGTCATCTATGCTTTTAGCCTCAGCTACTCCATGTAGTAGCATGTTTCACATTCTGACCACTTACTGGGTAAATAAGTTGCTCCTGATTCCTTATGGATTTATTCATAATCTCACCAATTGCCACAATTAAATAAGATTCCTATTTGAGTGAGAAATTATCATTGGTATTTTTCATCTGATTTTCATATCCTCATCACAGCACCATACAAAAGTTTGCTGTTTCAAGAATTCTCACCACAATTTAGAGTATTCATCTTCCTGGAGTGGTGCAACAAAGCTCAAAGCTCTTTGGTATAGAATTCTAGTTAAATGCTTTGTAACTGCAGTGGAAACCAAAACAACTGAAGGTCTTTGCAAAAGCATTGTGAAGTTCTTTAACGAGTGTAAGTTTACAAAAGCTTAATGCTGGAACAAAGGAGGAGAGATGACCGAAAATGAGTTAAAGTGGGACATTCCTCTGATTAAAAGCTTTGTGTTCTACATCATTTGTTTACTGTGATTTTGTTTTTCATTATGTGTTCATCATTTGTTTTTTAAGTTTGAGGACCTAGAGAATCTGCCTAAAATTCAGGTAGGTGATTTTCTGTCTCCTGTGTAAAGCAGGAATCATTTACATTACATTTTGTTTCTTCAGGTTTATGAAACTAAAAGAGGCATTTATATCTAAGTATGGTGCACCACCTGCCTTTTATGCCCGAGCTCCTGGACGAGTCAATTTAATTGGTATGTTAATTAATTTAGAATGTACTGCAGACTATTTTCTATACAGATTTTTTTTTAACATTTTGGTATTTATTTACCGATATCCGATTTTGCCACCTGTTTTAAATTAAAACTGCACATTTTAGTTTTGTATTCTGTAACAATACACTTGCGTAACTTCCCTCTATAGAGATTTTTAATGAAATTTGACCGAAAATTTTAACACAACTAAGCTATCATTAACACCTGAATATAATACTGTAAATAACATGGAAATTGTGGGCATTGGAATAATAGACTACATCGCCTCATGCATCTTCTTCACCTGTCTCAGTTACCCTCATGCATTCAATTCGCAGCATGACAAGATGTTTTTAAGACTGAGGGAACATGTCTATTATGCTAGTTATGGCGGAACCTTCATATAACCTAGGCAGAGTGATCGTTGTATGTTGTTTGAAATTAATAACCTAACTGATAAAAAAACTGAGAGGATAAGAGCAAAGTTCAGAGTACAATAAAAGACACAATAAATATTCCAGAAGCAGATAAGGTTATAGGAAGTACTAAAATCCCTGTCAACACTGAAATTGACAAAAAATTAAGACAGATTACAGTGCTTTACAAAGCATCAGCAAATAAAAGTTGTGGCACAATGGTTAGCACCAGGAGTTCAGGTTTGATTCTGGCCTTGCGTGTCCGTCTGTGTGGAGTTTGTACATTCTCCCCATGTCTGCATGGGTTTCCTCCAAGTGCTGCAGTTTTCCTCCACAGTCTAAAGATCTGCAGGTTAGGTGGATTGGCCATGCTGAGTTGTCCTGTAGTGGCCAACGATGTGTAGGTAAGGTGGATTAGCCATGGTAAATGTGTGGGCTTATGGGGATAGAGTGGGGATGGGGGTGGGATCCTGGGTAGGTTGCTCTTTCAGAAAGTTGGTGCAGACACAATGGGCTGAATGGCATCCTTCTGCACTGTAGGGATTTTATGGAAGTCTATAGGTCAAAGTGTGAACAGTATGCTTTAGGATTTACAGACAGGATGGGAAATTACTCAAAGTGTTCTGTGCCAAAATATTTGCAATATATGAAAAAACAATTGGGTTAGAAACACAAATTCAGGCTGATGGGCTATACCCCTGTGGAAAGACAGGGATGTTGGTAAAGCAGGAGTACCAGTAGTGATATAAGACCTAATCAAATAATTGGAAATAAAGGACTTGAACATGAGTAAATGAGTGTTTGAAACAGTGCATAGAACTAAACAGCAATGAAGGATTTTAGTCTCTGTTGGGAGTTTTCTGCAGACTTCCTGACAATAGCGATGTAGTAGACTCCAGACCTCACTGCAGCCTTGGTCCAAACACGAACATAAACTGAATTCAGGTGAGGTGAGGTTGACTGAGTTGGGCATCAAGCTGCTATTTGATTGAGTGGGGTACAAAAGAGCCTGGCTGTAGTCACATTGTCTTGGTCCATGTAGGTACCAACAACATAAGTAAAACTTGACAAGAGACTCTGTATAGAAAGTATGAGGAGTTGGGCACCAAATTAAAAAGCAGAACCTCAAAGATCATCATTTCTGGATTATTATCTGAGTCACATGCACATTGGCATAGGAACATAAAATTAGAGGGGGGTGAATACTTGTTCAGTGACTGGTGTGGGAGAAATGGGTTTGTTGGATACTGGCACCAGTATTAGGGAAAGAGGACCTCTACAGAGGGGAGGATCAATTGTTGTTGTGAACTGCATAACAAAAGCAGTAGGGAGGGTTTTAAACTAAATAATAGGGGCAAAGGATTAAATGTGGGCAGATGTGGCCTATCAAAGAGTAGAGACAAGGGAAGAGAAGAAGGTATTAATATGGAAAATGATAAACAGACAATGACAGAAAAGGACAAAGTGTAAATCAACAGATGAGGCTGGAGATTACAAAAATAATAAAAAGACAAAACTTAAGGCTCTGTTTCGGAATGCATGTAGTATTCAGCACAAAACAAATGAACTGATAGACTGCACTTACTAATCTCCATCTGCACTAATAGCCATTACAGATACTTGGCTGAAGGGTATGCTGTTTTTTTTGGGTATTGAAGGGAATGTTTTTTTTTAAGAAAGCTAGGAAGTTACGAAATCATAAAGGAGTGATTTTGTTAATTAAATAAGACATTGACACAATAGAGAATGATGACCTAACTTCAGGAAACCAGGATAGAGAGGTGGTTTGGAATGATAAAGGCAAGAAGTCAGTTGTGGCAGTGGTGTATGTTGCTTCTAACAGTAATCACAAGATAGGACGGGATATCAACGAACAAGAAGTTGGAGCTTGTCGGAAAAATATGGCAGTTATTGGGGGGGGGGGGAGGTTTTAATTAGCATTGGGATTGGAAAAATCAGATGGGCAAAGGTAGCATAGATGAGGAGTTCATAGGATGTTTTTGGGATAGTTTCTTAGAACAGCACATTCTGGAGCCAATCAGTGAGTAGGTTATACTGGACTTCGTATTGCACAATAAGATAGAATTAATTAGACCTCATAGTGAAGGCGCTCCTAGGTAGCAGTGATCATGATTGAATCTTACATTCAATTTAGCAGAGAGGAGAGTGGGTCTGAAACTAATATTTTAAACTTAAGTAATAACAGTTATGAGGGCATGTAAGCAGAGTTAGCAAAAGTGAACAGGCAATTTAGGTTAAGGAATCGGTCAACAGAGATGCAAGAACAGACACTTAAAAGGATTTTTTTCAGAATACACAGCTTGGATGCATTCCAACAGGAAAGAAAAATTGAAAAGGGGGATACATCCACACTCTATAGTTAACTAAAAAAGGTTAAAGACAGTATCAAACTTAAAGAAAAAAGCATATCATTGCACAAGGCTGATGATAGGAGAGAATATAAAAAACAACAAAGAATGACTAAAAGATTAACAAGCGGGATGTTGAGGGGGTGCCTGAGGTGGCTGGTACTGCCTAAACTTCAGACAATACAAGGATGATGAAGCCAGTGTCTCTGTTTAGAGACGCAACTTTATTTAGACCGGTAGCCGCTAGGAGACCATCAAAGGTCAGAGCAACTGTGAGACAGGGCAGCTAGACATGTCTGATAAAATCTGACGTATACAATTCAAAGCAGAATTAGGGGTTTTTCTTATCAATTACTCCCACTTTTCATTAACTTTGAATTAATCATTTTCAATCTACACAAATAAAAATACAAAAATACCTGTCATATACCTTGGCCAATCGCATCTTACCTTCTGGCATAGTGACATTTTATTAGTCTGTAGAATCCGGAAGCTAACTCCTGTCTTTGCCCACTTCCTGTGTTGCCTAGTAACCTCAGACACTAACCCAAAGTTCAAATGAACGTTCTCATGGGTTCCCTTGTAGGTCACTACCAAACCAGATTAACCCATGACTCCACATCTGGGCATGCATCCATCTTGTCTGGACAGTGAATAAACCCTACTCATGAAATATGATTAAGTGTTCTAAATGTTCTCTTTGTTTAAAATCTTACTGATAAATCTTGTATATTCTCAAGATCTATACATTCTCTTGGAATATGGCTTTGCCCTAATGCCTTTTACCATGATACTTCACAGCAAATTGCTGTTGGCTAAAATGAACATAATATCTTAAAAATACATTAATAATTCAAAATATCAGCGCGTGTTTTAAAATCATAATCACTTGTTTAAATCTCTTACTGCATCTCATATGTAAACTGCTTTCTTGCTAGCTCATAAGCTTGTTTTAAAAGCCATTTAGCTTAATGCTGGTAGTTATGTCAGTGTCTCAATGTCCAATGGGTTAAACTAACCTGTTGGGGTTTCCTCACTTACGGGAGGGGATTAAAGTATGAGAGAAAGCTAGCTAGAAATATAAAGTTGGCAAGAGTTTGTGTCGATATTTAAAAAGAAAGGATTAACAACATGATCGTTGGCCCTAAAGAAAGTGAATCTGGGGAGTTAATGGAAAATAAGAAGATGGCAGATGAGTTGAGCAGGTATTTTGTATCGATCTTCACTGTAGACGATACAGATTACATCCCAGAAATGGCTGTAAGTCAGGGATTGGAAGGGAGGGAGGAACTCGAGAAAATTACAATCACCAGGTAAGTGATATTTAGGAAATTGTTGGAACAGTGGGTTGACTGGGCCCTGTGGATTTCATCCCAGGGTCTTAAAAGGAGTGCATAGTGAGCTAGTTGATGCAAAATTCACTAGATTTGAGGATGGTTCCATTGGTTGAAAAATAGCTAACCTAACTCATTTATTCAAAAAGGGAGGGAAACAGAAAGCAACAAACATAGGCCTGATAGCTTAACGTCTATCATAGGGAAAATGTTAGCAGCTATTAGGAAAGATGTCATAACAGGATGCTTTAATAGATTTGAGGCAATGACGCAGAGTCAATATGGTTTTGTGAAAGGGAAATCATTTTTCCAATTTATAGGAGCTCTTTGAAGAAGTAACAGGTGCTATGGATAAAGGGAATCTGACGGATGTACTATACTTAGACTTCCAGAAGGCATTTAAGATACCTCATCAAAGGTTACTGCAGAAACTGAAAGCTCATGGTGTAGGGGTAACATATTGGCATGTATAGAAGATTGGCTAACTTGCAGGAAACAGTGAAGAGATAAGTGGGTAATTTTCTGGTTGGCAGGATGTAGTGAATGGTGTACCACAGGGATCAGTGCTGGGGCCTGAACCCCTTATATATATAAGCAATTTGGATAAAGGGACCATGTGTACAGTTGCTAAACTTGCTGATGACATAAGATAAGTAGGAAAGTAACTGGTAAAGAGGACAGACGGAGGCTTCAAAAGGATTTAAAGAGGTTATGTGCGTGGGACAAAGATTTGGCAAATGGTCTATAATGTGGGAAAATGTGAATTGGTCCATTTTGGCAGGATGAATTAAAAATAAGCATCAGCAAATGGCGAGAGGATGCAGAATTCTGAGATACAGAGGGATTGGAGTATCCTGGTACATGAATTGCAGGCACAGCAAGTAACTAGGAATGCTAACAAAATGTTATTGTTTATTGCAAGGAGGATTGAATACATGAGTTTGGAAAGTGATTCTTCAGCTATACAGGACATTGGTAAGACCGTATCTGAAATTCTGTGTACGATACTGGAAGGATGTAAATGTATTGGAAACAGCTCAGAGAAGGTTTACGAGATTGATACCGGGAACGGATCGTTGTCTTATTAGGAAAGGTTAGACAGACTAGACTTGTATCTGCTAGACTTTAGAAAAGTAAGAGGGACGATTGAAATATGTAAGATCCTGAGGGAACTTGACAGGGTGGATGTGGAAGGGAGGTTTTCTTTTGTGGGACAATCTATAACTAGGGGCCACTGTCTAAAAATAAGGGGTTGCCCATTTACGATAGATGAGGAAAATGATTTTCTCTCAGAAGTTGAGAGGCTTTGGAATTCTCTTCTCCCAAAGGTGGTTGAGGCAGAGTCTTTGAATATTTCTCAGCCAGAAGTAGATTTTAGATAAGCAAGGGGGAGAAATGTTATGGGAGTAAGCAGGAACATGAAATTGAGGTTAAAATTAGATCAGCCGTGATCTTAGTGAATGGTGGAGCAGGTTCGCAGGCTCAAATGGCTTACTCCTGCTCCTAATCTGTATGTTTGTAAATGCAGATTAGGCAGAACGTTCTCCAACATTGAGTCATATGTAGACATTGCAAAAAGACTGCGTTGTTGGAGACCAATCATCTCAGCCCCTGGATATCTCTGCAGTCAACCCTCAAGGCAGTGAACTTGGCCCAGCTGTGCAGTTGTTTCAGTGATCTCTCCATCATAATGTCAGAAATGGGGTTGTTTGATGATTGCAGTGTTCAGCTCCCTTTCAAAATACTCCACTGATGTTTGTTTGCAGCAAGATCTCCATAACATACAGTTTCAGCTGATAAACAGCAAGTAATGTTCACATTACAGAAATGTTAGATTATGACTATCTCCAACGAGAGAACCTAATCACTTCTCTTGACATTCTTGACACCGTGGGTGGCACAGTGGTTAGCAATACTGCCTCACAGCGCCAGCGACCCGGGTTCGATTCCCGGCTTGGACCACTGTCTGTGTGGAATCTGTGTCTTCTCCCCGTGCCTGCGTGCGTTTCCTCTGGGTGCTCCGGTTTCCTCCCAGAATCCGAAAGAAGTGTGGGTCAGGTGTTTTAGTCATGCTAAATTCTCCCTCAGTGTACCTGCACAACGCCGGACTATGGCAACTAGGGGATTTTCACAGTATCTTTGTTGCAGTGTTAATGTAAGCCTACTTGTGACACTAATAAATAAAACTTAAAACTGCATCACCATTGTGCAGTCCTCTACTATCAAAATCTAGGTAATCTCCATTGTCTAGAAACTCGGCCCAACCAGATACACACATGCTATGGATATGAGGGCAGGTCAGAGGATGTGTACTCTGTGCTGAGTGAATCATTTCCTGCATTCTCGCTGGCTGCCTACCATCTACAGAGCACAGATCAGGAAATGGACACTGTCCTCTTGCTTGGATGGGTGCTCCTGTAACGACTGGGAAGCTCAACACCACTTCCTCCATAATCAATGTATCATGACTTCAACGTGTGATACCTCCAAAATGCACTGCAGCAACTTCATCCCAAACTCATGACTTTCACCAGCTTGGAAGGATGTGGGGCAAAACTGTGGGAACAATACCCTCTTTAAGATCCCTTTCAAGTCACACAGATTGCTCACTTGCAACATAATTATTTTTCATGGCCTTGCACTTGAAAGGGGGAGCGAATCAACTTGGGTTCCTGCTCCATTATCAGCACCTAGATGTCTCATACATTCTTGAAATGAGTGTGCAGATGCCAAATAGTGACAGAATTGGGCTTGGTTGTGTCTTGCTCCCATGATTGAAGACTAATGGCAGTCGTTGTTTGGGCTCACTTTCGGGGAGGTACTGGGGAATTTTGATCCAAGTTGCTGCTTTCTGAGATTAAGAATAAGGGGAAAAGATTAGAGCAAGAAAACAATCATGAAGAAACTATACTCTGACACTTTTAATCAGGCAAAAAAATCTGAAACTTTATTATTAATTTAGTTAACTTACGCTCCTCTGTATATTTACAGCCATTTTTGTCCTTTCTTTCATAGTAACCCTGTGGTCATCATTGGGTTACTGGCTTAAAAATTAAGCAGTGACTTAATGATCGGAAGCAATTTAACATTGCTTCGATTTCAAAAACTAAACCTCTGGAGAGAGATCACAACTTAATGTTTTGGTTGTGACCATTGACATTGAAGAAATAACAGCTTTTAAATAGGAACTTAGAAAATTGAGCTGAAAAGAAAAGGAAACAAACACAAGGGTGTATGGGAAGAAATGGCAGCGCGGGCTCGTTGGGCCGAAGGGCCTGTTTCCCGTGCTGGGTTGTTCTTTGTTCTTAATAAACTTAAAGTAAAGACAGAGTTGATTAAATGGCTGAGCAGGTATTAACATGAGGCAGGAGGACCTTTCTGTTTGGCACTGTTCAATCCTATAGCTTTAACATTAATTTTAATTTCTTCAGGCCTTAACCATACTTTACACTTTATTTTAAATGAAAAGACTAAGTGTGGGGAGATGGATCTACTCAGGGAGTTTGGGTGGTGCAGGAAATCCTCTGTCTGGACACTGCATTGGTGGAGAAATCTGCATCCTTGGTGTTGGCCTGATTCTCTTTAGAACAGTAGATCCTTTGTTTTCCCTGTTTATCTTGTCTTCAGTTCTGACTAATACCCTAATTGCTTTAGATATTCCTATAAGCTGTCTGTTTCCTGTCTCTCATTGTGTATGCTTTTTCCTATTGACTCATTTTTATTATTAGCCATTTAATCATTTTCCAATTCTCTTCACATTACAATCTGTTCGTACTACTTGGTTCATGTGTATTTTTGTTTCTTTTCTTCCCCTTTCCCACGTTAGGCTGCTATTTAGAAGCTGTTCATTTTTTGAGTACTAGTGAAGGATCACATAAAAAATATGTGAACCACTGCTTTCTCCACCGATACCATTGGGCCTCTTGAGTGTTTGCTGCAGTTTGTAATTTTGTTTCCGATTTCCAGCAGTTTTTTTGTTCTTCAGAATTTTCAGTTTTAATTGTGTGAATTAATTTAGTTTCCTTAAATAGTCATCTAATTGCATCTTATGATAGAGCACCAGCAACAGAACAGCCATTCACATGGGGCTGTCTTTGCATTTAGCCATGATGTGGAGATGGTGGCGTTGGACTGGGGTAAACACAGTAAAAAGTTGAACAACACCTGGTTAAAGTCCAACAGGTTCCAAAAGCTAGTGGCTTGTGCTACCAAATAAACCTGTTGGACTTTAACCTGGTGTTGTGAGACTTCTTACTTTTCATTTAACTACATGCATGGGATGTCTGGCTACTGACACTTAAGCTTGAAAGCAGGGAGCAAATCAATTTGGGCTGTTGCTCCAAGCGGTCCTACTGACCATTATTCGTGATTTCTACAGATTGAGCAGAGAATACTGGACGGGGGAAGATGCTGCTTGAGTCCAGATAAAAGGGCAGCTTCAAGTTTTTAATGAAAATAAATTATTTCAAATTTTAGTAAGTGCAAGAAAAGTAAGGCAACAAACTTGAAATGGGAAAATGACCTTAGAATCATATCTATTAGGTGAAAGTAAAGCAGTTCTAAATATTTCACAACTTTGCATTTGTCATCAGTACAAAGCTAAATGGTTGCAAGACCACCTACTTGCGTACCCTGGTATAAGCTAGAATTGGCAGGATTATACTGTTCGTGCCAGTGCTGTTAGGCTTAGCAACTCCGCCAAACCAATTCCCAGCACATGCTGTTCGAAAGGAAATATTTTGAAAGATTCAGAGAGCCAAAATAAACAAGAAAGTTAATGAGAATTGTAAGTGGTTGATGTCAGTAGCTTTTCTGACCAGTGTAGGTTTTTCAGTAAAATTATAACTTGCACATGATGCATGCTATTAAATATAGTAAATAAACTAAAGAACAGAGCTAGTGAAAAACTTGTAGATTCTTTCTTATCATCTACAATTCCTTTCAAAATCTCGGGCTGTTCCAAAGCATTTTGCAGTCAATTAAATACATTTGAAGTGTGGTCGTTGTTGTGATATAGGGAAAATAAAATGATCAGTTTATCCTATCACAGGGATGAGATAAATGATTTTAGTGATACTCATTGAAGGATTGAGCATCGGTCAGTTTGCCAGCACAACTTTCTTGCACATCTTCAAAAAGTGCCGTATGATTATTTATGGCAACTGAGCAGGTAGGTAAGACTTCAGCGTAATCTGGAAGGTGCCAGAGGACTAGAAAAAGGCTAATTTAACACTCCTCTTTGAGAAAGGAGGGAGGCAGGGAAGATGGGAAATTATAAGCTACTTAGCCTGACCTCAGTCGTGAGTAAGATCTTCGAGTCCATTATTAAGGATGAAATTGTGGAGCACTTGGAAATGTATGGTAAAGTGGGGCTGAGTCAGTACAGCTTCATCAACGGGAGGTCATGTCTTACAAATCTGTTGGAATTCTTTGAGGAGGCAGCGAAGAAATTAGAGAAAGGAGAGCCAGAGGACATAATTTATTTGGAGTTCCAGAAAGCCTTTAACAAGATGCCTTACATGAGGCTGCTGAATAACCTAAGAGCCATTGGTGTTAGAACCAAGGTACTGGCATGGATAGAAGATTGGCTGACAGACAGAAAGCAGAGAGTGGGAAAAAGGTTCTTTTCAGGATGGCAACCAGTGACTAGTGGTGTTTCACAGGGGTCAGTGTTGAGACCACAATTTTTCATTTTATATGTATTAATGATCTGGAAGGTGAAACTGAGGATCCAGTTGCTAAATTTGCAGATGATACAAAGATATGTAGAGAGACAGGTAGTGTTGAGGAAGTGGGAAGACTGCAGAATGTCTTGGACAGGTTAGGACAATGGACAGAGAAGTGATGGATGGAATGCAACATAGGAAAGTGTGAGGTAATGTAGTCTGGTAAGAAGAATAGAGGTGTAGATTATTTTCTAAATGGGGAAAGGCTTTGGAAATCTGAAGCACAAAGGGACTCGGGAGTCTTGGTTCAGAAATCTCTTAAGTTAACCTGCAGGTTCAGTTGGCAGCTGAAAGGCAAATTCAATGTTAGCATTCATTTCTAGAGGGCTATAATACTGCTGAAGCAAAAGGCTATGGTCAGACCCCATTTGGAATACTGTGAGCAGTTGCGGGTTCCATACCGAAGGAAGGATATACTGGCTTTGGACGGTGTCTAGAGGAAGTACACAAGAATGATTCCAGGAATGAAGGGTTTGTCATGTGAGGGGCAGTTGAGGAGTCTGTGTCTATACTCAACGGAGTTTAGAAGGATGAGGGAGGGATCTAATTGGAGCTTACAGAATACTGAGAGACAGGAATACAGTGGACATGGAGAGGATGTTTCCATCAGTGGGAGGGACTAAATTTTAGGGTGCAACCTCAGAATGAAGGGATGGCCTTTAAAACTGAGATGAAGAGAAATTTCTTCAGCCAGAGGGTGGTGGATCTGTGGAACTCATTGCCACAGAGGGCTGTGGAGGCCAGGGCATTGAGTGTCTTTAAGAAAGAGATAGGTTCTTCATCAATAAGGAGATCAAGGATTGCAGGGGGAAGGCAGGAGAGTGGGGATGAGAGTCATATCAGCCATGATTGAATGGCAAACAGACCCGATGGGCCAAAAGACCTAATTCTGCTCCTATATTTTATGGTCTAACCTGTCATGGAATGCCAGTCCCTCCAGCAGAGCAACACTCCCTTCAGTCCTGCTTTGAAGTATCAGCCTGCACATATGGCTATGTCTTGGAACAAGGTTTGGATTCTATAACTGTGAGAAAAGAATGCTATCATTGAGGTAACATTTTAAACTGAATTAAACAAAGTTGTAAAACACACTTTAAGTAGGTCTATTGTCGATTCTTCAAAAGAGAAACTTTGTTATGAAGGCTATAATACAATGCAAATTTTAAAGAACAAAATCAAATCTGTATTCCATTCCATTTATTGAAAAATATGAGAATTGGATAGTCAGAAACAGCTTTGAACCACAATGGCAATTGAGATGGAATGATTTAAATATTGTTATCTGTTGCACATGGGACTATGCATATAAAGCCAACGAGAGAGCCAATATTGCAACTTAGAAAAATGGGTGTTCACAGTGGGATGCTTCCATTATGATCCAAATGCTGTTGGTGAATGTTGTCAAAGTAGAACTTTACTTCCCCAACTATGATTTAGAAACATAGAACAGTACAGCACAGTACAGGCCCTTCGGCCCTCAATATTGTGCCGAGCTATGTCCAAACCTAAGATCAGGTTATCCCACTCCCTTTATTGGACAAAAACAACCACTGTGGTTCTATGTACAATGACCTGACATGTATTAAATGATCTCAGTCTGAGGGCATTGTGGGTTTGTGTTTGGCACAGCAGGAAGGTACAAATCAGTGTCTAGTGACCACTGAAAACAGCATGTGGGTGTGTGGATATGAAGACAGAATTAGGCAATATTTTAATAACCAAATAACAGTCACTGGCAGGAATAGATGCCAGAGGAATGCTGATACATATGTGGAAACTTGTACCCCATTATGACTCAGTATTGTCAGGAAATAGGGAAACTAATATTCTCTTTCAATATTATTCAGTAATTAGTGGAGTCTGTTCAATCTAAATGTCATATTTCAAAATCTTTTTGATTATGCATGTGAAATCATACTTTATGTGACCTCCTCTGAAATATTTACTTTAGTAAGTATATAAAATTGGAAATGTACTTATCCACTTAAGAGGCATGCATGAATGAAAATAACTTTAATCATTTATATCTTTTGCAGGTGAACACATTGATTATTGTGGCTATTCTGTACTTCCAATGGCTTTAGATCAAGATATTTTGGCTGCTGTCACACCAACAAAAACAAAACTCATTCAGCTGGCAAACACTAACCCTGTGTACCTGTAAGCAATTTAATTTGAATTGGGAGTTAAAGAAAACTGTAGCAGCTTACATTCCACTTTCCTAATGGACCATTCTGTTTACTGAAAAGTCTTGACGGGTGCTAAATTCTCATTTCCGCGAAGTTATGTTTGAAGTTAACTTTTCAAGGTTTTTCTTATTTTAAGTGTTTTAAAGCATAGTTGGTCAACGGGTGCACCAAGAGATGTAAGATCTTGGTCTGAATTCTTCACCGACTGTTACTGATCAAAGCCATGGTATTGGGAGAAGTGCCAAAAAGAGGCCAGGGATTACCCATGGAGGGAAGAAGAAACATTGGAGACAGGCTACCTTGGGATGCTGTTTTGGATTTCCAAATCCAAAACAGCTAGTATTTAGAGAACCTAGAAATAGGTCACCTGGCATCTTTTAACTTGGAAATGGTTCATGGTATGGGAAAAACAAAATGTAATGAGGGATAATATGAAAAGGGTAGTTACATAATTTCTTGGTCAAAGACAAAGTCAGAACAGCATTTTACATTATAATAAAAGCAAAATACTGTGAGGGCTGGAATCTGAAACAAAATTAGGAAATGCTGGAAAATCTCAGCAGGTCTGACAGCATCTGTGGAGAGAGAATAGAGCCAGCGTTTCGAGTCTGGATGACCCTACGTCAAAGCATTAAATGTGTTGGTGAAATCCTAAATGGTCGTTTGTCCAGGCCAGGGTAGAATAAAGGATCAGGGCAGCCAATGAGATTAAACCGAGGGCTTTACCTGATGCAATTTTTTAAAGTCATCTCGACCTTTTGGCTAAGATGAGGCATTAGATCAAGCTCAGGAAGGAGGGCAATGTCTCATCTTATCAGCTTGGATCTTGTTTGTTCAAGCCCAGGAAGGAGTGCATTGTCTCATCTTATCAGCTTGGATCTTGTTTGATCAAGCCCAGGATGGGGTGCAATGCTTCATTTTGTCAGCTTGGATCTTATTTGTCCTTCACATGGGGACCATGAATTGGATTCAATTTGAATTGAGTTTTTTGTTTGGAATAGAAGTACTGAAAAGTAATTTCATTGCAGTGATAATGTAAGCCTACTTGTGACTAATAAATAAGCTTTGCTTTGAATTTGGCAATGATTTCCATGGCTGCAACTAGTGACTTAGTAAGGAGCACGTATGTTGAGTTTTTGAAGGGAAATCTACCATTCGTGGAGCCTACTTGCATGTGGCTTGGTCCAGTAACAAAACTAACACTGGAAACATTTGAAAACATGTTGTGCTGAGTTTGAATGTGTTTGGTGTCTTCAGGTTAAAAATAATTGGTCCTTCTCAGGCCAAGCATCTTTGACCAAAAGGAAGCAGCCTTTCCCTTTGAGGCAGAGAAGTCACTTCTGGTGGAAATCTGAGATTTAAAATGTTCTGGAATAAAGAAACAAAGGAAGACTTGTATTTATGTCGTGCCTTTCGTGAATTCAAGACGTCCTAAAGCACTTTGCAGGCAAAGAAGTACTTCTTGAAATGTGGCGACTGTTGTAATGTAGTAAACACAGCAGCCAATCCAATTTTGTTCGCAGCAAGCTCTCACAAACAGCAACATGACATTGACAAATAATCTGTATTCAGTGATGTTGATTGAAGGATAAATATTGGCTAGGATGTGGGGGATAACTCCCATGCTCTTTATAAGTGGTGCCTTGGGGTCTGTTATGTCCATCAGAGAGGCAGACAGATGGGGCCTCAGTTTATGTCTTATCTGAAAGACGTCTTAACAGTTCAGCACTTGCTTATTGTGGCACTGGACTGTCTTGTGTGCAAATCTCTGGAGATAGACCTGAGCAACGCTCTCGCTCAGAGGCAAGACTGCTACTGACTGTGCCATGGCTGACATCTTGATCTGTCAAAATGGGGCATTGACAGTGGTGGTGAAGAATGATTTTATGCACTTTATGCGTATTTTGAAGTTTGGTTTATGCCTGTTTTCAAAGTGAAGTAAAATTAAAACATAGAATCCAAAAGGTCATGACTAAACACTATAGTCTCAATTTTAATCCTGCCTATGCAGTGAGAATGGCGTGTGTAAAATTGGTGATCAATCTTGTTCTATTTGTCAGTTTAACTCTTGGGTTTTCACAATTGTTTGGTTAGTCTGCCAGGGTAAGCTGATAAATATTTAAATATGATTGTTCGATGTTGTAGTCCTAATGGGATCCCAATGCTACTTTAACTATGAAATGCTTAAATGATCCTGAAGTTTGTGGCAAGAAGTTTCAGAGCTAGAAGAGGTCCAGCTAAGTTCAGTTTTTTTTAACGTTTCCTTGTGGTCCAGGAGGAGCACCGGCTCCTTACAAGAAAACCTTGTGAGGATATCCTTTACTGTGGATTCTGCCTTCACCCACCCCACCCTTTCTTGGCCTATCTGACTTTCCTAATCATAACACAATAATCAGAAATCCCCACATTTAACATGCTGAGGGCCATTTCCTCAGGTCCATGGTATAAGCCTGCAGTTGCACCATTTCTTGCTCTTTCCTATTGATTTCCATGTCAGTTTGAGTATGTTAGCAGTAGAGCATTTGATTAAGTAGGAAGTAAAGCTGGCTTGTTTTCCATGTTGGCATCATCATGGTAGTTTCTCTATCTCTCCAGATCTTGTAGACAGTACTCCCAGCCATCTTAACATGAGAATTTATGATGCTTTTCAAAGAAAGAATTTGCACGTATTCAAGTGCCAGCTAATAGTATGTTTGATGTTGGCAGAGTGAAAAAAGAATGGGCTCCTGAACCTGGCAAAACTGTAACCTGTTAAAAAGAAAAGATGATTTAAAATGAAGTCTCTTAAAAATCTTTTCTAGCCATTGGTTTTCCAAGTTGGTGTCTTGTTAATGATGTAGTGTGTATTAATAAATCATGATGTGGAGTTGCTGGCGTTGGACTGGAGTGGGCACAGTAAGAAGTCTTACAACACCGGGTTAAAGTCCAACAGGTTTATTTAGAATCACAAGCTTTCAGAGCGCTGCTCCTCCATCAGGTGAATGGAGAGGTAGGTTTCACAATCACGGCATATAGACACAAAGACACATTTGCAAGGCAATGGTTGAATGCGAATTATGTTGCAGTTGTGTTTCTGTCTATATATCTGTGTTTGCAAAACCTACCTCTCCACTCATCTGATGAAGGAGCAGCACTCCGAAAACTTGTGATTCCAAATAAACCTGTTGGACTTCAACCTGGGGTTGTGAGATTTCTTAATAAAAATGGTTTCATGTTCTTCCATTTTATCACTTGCTCCATTAAACATTTGTTCTAACAGCATTCTTTTCAGATTTTGATTATTTTTCAAAGGTGAACAGGAATAAATATTTTAAAGTTTGAAGTTTCTTTATGTGTATTTGTTTATAGTAGGTATTTAAAATTGCTAATGGGTCTAAGGCCCTGGGATGATGCTTCAAATATTTATCTTGATCTTATTGTAAAATATTATAAAATGCTGCAGCAGTTAGCTCAGTGCTGCAGTAATGATTCATTCCATTCCCATGATGTCTTTTTCTGTTACTTACAAACATATTTTTAAAAAGTAATTTAAAAATTATAGAATATTTACATTAATGGAGGTGTAATTTTCATACAAACCTGTGTTGATATGTCATTGCCCAGTATAACATTCTCTTTACTGTTCAGTCCGCAGTGACCAACACATGAACTGAGGATCACCTTTCTTTGTATGTGCCTGATTCCAGTTGCACTGTCTATAAAGTCAGCATGAAACCTTCTTAAATATCCTTTCTTGACCCCAGCAGAAACATTGCACTTTCTACAAAGTAATAAAAACCCACTCTAGGCAACACCATTTATTTGATTTTATGGAATAGTTTTCACTTGTATAAGGCACCAAAAAAGATATAATCTCTTTTTCCCACTGTTCGGCCCTCAGTTATTTAAAACTATGGTGCCTAGTTGTCACTGAGGATGTTGTGTTCTCTTCAGAGCAAAGTGAAAACTACAGTGCTCATGATGCATCTCTACTAGGCACACAAACCTTGTCCACAGCAGTTCTAGTAGTCCTTAAAATGGTGTGCACACTTCACTTAGATATTCCTAATATTAAACAGCCACTACCATGGGCAAGGCTGGTGCTATTTTTCAGAATTGTGTACTTTTTTTTCATATTCTGAATGCTTTCTGCTCAATAAAGAAAAAGTGCCAACAAGGTGCTGCCAAGAAACTTATTGTGCAATGTGATTGGTCGGCTTCTACTATCATCTCTTGAATTCTACACTGTTGCTAAGTCATCACACTGCTGATCGAGAGCAGAAATTTCCTCCTTTTAAGTGTTGGGAAGACAGAAGCTATGGTTTTTGGTTCCCACTCCATTCCCCAGCTACTGATTCCATCCCTCTCTCTGGCAGCAATCTGAGTTTAGACCAGCTTTGGAACAAATTTGGTGCCACTTTTGATCCTGACTTTCTAATATTATGTTTCTGCAGTCCGTAAAACCGGCTATTTGCACCTCCATAACATCACTCGATTTTGCTCCATCTCTGACATCTGCTGCTGAAACCCTCATCCATGCCTTTATTACCTCTACACTACAATGCACACCTGGTTGTTTCTCCCTTTCTACTATCCATTAAGTAGAGGTCATCTGAAGTTCTGCTGCCTGTGGGATTTTTATTTGGTTCATGGGACCTGAGCTAGGGCAGCATTTATTGCCCATCTTTATTTGCCCTTGAGACATCTTCTTGAACGTCTGCGTGATGTAGGAACACCACTGTGCAGTAAGAAAAAGAGTTCCAGGATTTTGACAGTGAAGAAACAATGACATAGTTCTAAATCAGTATGGTGTGTGACATTTAGCTTAGTTAATTGATGGCTAGTGTGCAGGTTCAATCCCTCTACTGTAGTTCTTGGAAACTTGTCCCCTTACCTTGTTCTACACTTGATGCAGTGTGGTGCCGCTCAGGCTTTATAACCAAATATCTCAATAGCTAATTTATCCATGTCTTAGTTCCATTCCCCCATCCCTTGTGCTCGCTTACCTAAATTTTCTTGCAATCAAGCACCATTTTGGCTTGAAAATCTTCATCCTTATTTTAAAATCCTTCTGTGACCTCACTCCCCCCAACTTTTTAATCTCCTTCAGCCCCCAACATAGTCGTTGAGGCTTACAGCATGGAAGCAGGCCTTTCAGCCCAATTTGTCCATGCTGCCATTTTTGTTTTAACCACCAAGCTAGTCCCAATTGCCCATGTTTGGCCCATACTCCTCTATACCCATCTTACCTATGTAACTGTCTAAATGCTTCTTAAAAGAGAAAATTGTACTTGTCTCTACTGCTACCTCTGGCAGCTTGTTCCAGACACCACCCTCTGAATGAAAAGATTTCCCCTCTGGACTCTTTTGTACCTCTCCCCTCTCACCTTAAACTTATGCCGTCTAGTTTTAGACTCCCCTACCTTTGGGAAAAGGTGTTGACTATCTAGCTGATCTATGTCCCTTAATATTTTATAGACTTATAACCCCTAAGTTTCCTACACTCCAGGGAAAAAAAGTCCTAGTCTATCCAGTCTCTACTTAGAAACCAAACCATCAAGTCCCGGTAACATCCTAGTAAATCTTTTCTGCACTCTTTCTAGGTTAATAATATCCCCTGAGATCTTTATGCTCCTCTAATTCCTGCCAGTTATGCATCCTTAACTTTATTTTAGAGAAACTAGAAGCAGGAGTCGGCCATTTGGGCCTTCAAGGCTGTTTCACCATTCATTATGATCATGGCTGATCAGCAAATTCAACATCCTGATCCCCGACCCCCCCCGCCACATATCCCTCGATCCCTTTAGCTCCGAGCGTTATATCTAATTTCTTCATGAAATGACACAACGTTTTGGTCTCAACTACTTTCTATGGTTGTGAATTCTATAGATTCACCATTGTCTGGATGAAGAAATTTCTCCTCACCTCAGTCCTAAATGGTTTACACAGTATCCTCAGATTATGACCCCTAGTTCTGCACTCCCCCACCACTGGGGTTATTCTTTCTGAATCTATTCTGTTAGAATTTTATAAGTTTCTATACAATGTCCTCTTATTATTCTAAACTCCAATGAATGTATTGCTCCTCTGTTCGTGACTCCAAGCTCTGGAATATCATCCTTATACCCCTCTGCCTCTCTGCCCTGCTTTCCACCTTCAAGGCACTCCTCTAACCTTACTTTTAGTCTCTCTGATCTAATGTGACTTGATGTTATAATTTGTTTTATAATACTCCTATGAAAAGCCTTGGGACCTTTTATTACGTTAAAGATGCTAGGTAAATATAAATGGTAGTTTTGGAAAAAGGAATTTCTGCTTTTATTTGGCACTTCTACCCTTTGATTTTATTTTCACATTTAATCATTTGGATGACTTGATGAGTGGCTTTTGAACCTATCGTTATTTTCAGTCCTACAGAAATGTGATCTTTTGGAGGAATAATCCCTTTTAAAAGAGTTAACTATATGAATGTGCACTCGATAGAAGGCTTGAATATATTTGATAACTGAATAATAAGTAGCTTATTGGGTCTTGTGGATTCCTCACACATCATTCTGATCTTACTCATGTTGTTGTGAGATTGCATCTTGGTGTGACAATTGAAGGGCTTCTGATTCCAGGGTATGGATATGGATCTTTTAGATTATATAGGAGAATTGGCGTACATACAATACCCCTAAATTTCCACCCCCTTTATTGTGGAGTTCCACTAGAGGTAGACAAAAACGTCTATGAGCGATATGAGACTCAAATAAGGCACTCACTGAGTGTGTTAAAATGGGCAGTATGGGCTGGTAGGGCTGAAGGGCCTGTTTCCTTTGCTGTGCTGTTCTTTGTTCTTTGTACAAGATGATCAGAGCCTTTTTCCTCGGATGGTGATGGCTAACACGAGGGGACATAGCTTTAAATTGAGGGGTGGTAATTATAGGATGGATGTCAGAGGTAGGTTCTTTACTCAGAGGGAAGTAAGGGCGTGGAATGCCCTGCCTGCAGCAGTTGTGGACTCGCCAACTTTAAGGGCATTCAAATGGTCAGTGGATAGGCATATGGATAATATTGGAATAGTTTAGGTTAGAGGGACATTAGATTGGTTCTACTGGTCAGTGCAACATCGAGGGCTGAAGGGCCTGTACTGCGCTGTAATGTTCTATGTTCTATGTTCTAATTGACCCACTTATGCAGCTCCATCCCAGTTGGTAACTGGGAAGGTTTGTAATGCAGGTGCTTTTGGGCAACAGGAAAAGGTACATGAAATTGGTGATATATAGATAGCCTAGAAAGGAATCTAGTGTTCTAAACTCTTCTGAAAAAAAAACTGTCCCTTGAAAAATTGAAATGGTTTTGTTTTTTGTATTTCTGCATACTTTTTAAAATCCATTGAGGCATCAGTAGCCAAATATCCAACTGTAAAATGTTTATATCAAATTGATCACTCAAAGCCCATATTGCTGCCTGCCAGAGCCACCAGAAATCTATTTCAACCATATCATAGTTTTTAGATTAAGCCTAGAGCTCACTAAATACTTTAATGGATTTTCTTTTGGAACTCGTTTTGTGGGAAGTTCATTGACAACCTTTGTGGAAAAGCAGTAGGTGGCAGCAGTTAGCTATGCTTTACAACACAGTTGCTCTAACATTGGTCTTTATTTATTTCTATAGGGACTATAATGTTCATATAAACAAGATCCACATTGACACAGCTAAACCTCAGTGGCACAACTATTTTCTTTGTGGATTTAAAGGAATTCAGGTAAAGTAAAACAATTATTTTTCTGTAAAGTAAATGCACTGGTAGAGGTGCCATCTATTGCATGAGATGTGGAAAGATGACCATATCTGTCCTTTCAGGTGCATATAAACAATCCCATGGCAATATTTTTAATCATAAGTTCATAAGATATAAGAGCAGAATTCTGGCCTCCTGAGCTTTTTGCTGCCAATGTTTTATGCTCTGGGAGTCCCTCTCTAAAATGTTCTGTCTCCCTACTTCTCTTTCTTCCTTTAAGATGCTTCTTAAAACATATTTCTTTGACCAGGCTTTTGGTCACTTGCCCCAATATCTCCACATGTGCATTAATGGCAAATTTTGTCTGATGTTTTAGAAGGGTCTGTGTTGGGGCTGCTCTGATTTAACAAATGTACATAAATGCCCTGGACTCTGCATTGAGGGAACAATATTAAAAGCACCAAATTAAAAGAAATTATAATTCTTGACATGGACTGTGAAAGGCTGTGGGTAGACACATAAAGGTTAAGAAATGAGGAGAAGATTGAAGACTAAAGTTAATATGGAGACAATTTAAGTAATATGTTTTGCAAGTATAATAGAAGGAAGAATACCTTAAGTAGTAAGATTTTAAATGGAGCAAAGTGACACACAGATCATCAAAGACATCAGTTTAAGTAATACTACAGTTGGAATATTGTGCATAGCTTTGGGACCTTTTAAAAGCAATAGGACAGTGCAAAATAGTCTTGTCATAAAAATCTTGATCGGGTAAATATTGAGGTTGTTTGCATTGGTTAGCATGAAAGGGCACCAATTAAAGATAATAATTAAAATGAAGGTTAGGAAAATATATTTGCATGGATGGTAGTTAATCTGAAACTTTTTGCTGCAAATAATTGTTGAAGCAGAGTATTGGTATTTTGAAAAGGGAATTACATAGTTGCTTGAAATAGCTGTAAACAGGAAAGTGGAATTGGACTGGATAGCTTGTGGGGAGGAAATCACCTGATGGGCCAAATAGTCTGTTCTTATTTGCTATAATTGTGGAAACATGCTTATTAGCACCATTATGCCTTGAGCTACTCAGTTTGTTTATACTTCATTGTCTGATTAAATTCAGTAGTTATTTCCACAAAGTAATCAGTTCAGAATCCATGACCACTGTATTTGTGATTCATGAATCACCTCATCATGGGGTTTGATGGAAACATTTTATTTGTTTTAAGACTAAACAAAAACATGTTTGCTGTGGAGGAGTATGGGATAACTTCAGTGTGCAGTAAAATGAGAAATCGCAGCAATGAAAAATAATACATACACTGAATGAATACTTCATAGAATCCCTACAGTGCAAAAGGAGGCCATTCGGCCTATCGGATCTGCATCAACAATAATCCCACCTAGGCCCTATCTCTGTAACTCCACATATTTACTTAGCTAATCCCTCTAACCTATGCATCCTGATATATTAAGGGGTAATTTAGCATGGCCAATGCACCTAACCTGCACATCTTTGGACTGTGGGAGGAAACCAGAATATCCGGAGGAAACCCATGCAGACATGGGGAGAACATGCAAACTTCACACAGATAGTGACCCAAGCCAGGAATTGAACCCAGGTCCCTGGTGCTGTGAGGCAGCAGTGCTAACCACTGTGCCATCATGCCACCCCAAATTTGACAGTTGTTGGTGCAATAGAATTCTATGACGTTAAAGACCGCTGAAGTTCCCATCTTTGTCTTAAATTGTTGTCATAATAGTTTAGTGTATTATAGTGCTGTTTCACAGAATGTGCAAAAGTATTCATTCCCTAATTTGCTGAGTTCTTAGTCTTCTATTTGTTTTGAGGGAGGAAAGATTTGAATAAGATATCCTTGAGATGGTTTTCGCAAACAAGCAATCAAGAGAGGATATAATCAATTAAAAACATGTCTACTTATAAAGAATGATGACTCGAGGCAAAACAGTTACTCAGGGCATTAATTCTCAAGAGGAATGAAACCTGGATTCCAGACAAAGCTTGCAGTTTGGCCAACTTTTGTTATAAAATCTGTAGGTATTGCTGCTCAGTGAAACTCAAAATGCAACATTTTGATAAATAAAGTTTGTTTATTTTTCACAAGTAGGCTTACATTCACACTGTGATGAAGTTAGTGTGAAAATCCCCTAGTCGTCATTGAGAGAGAATTTAGCACGGCCAATGCCAGCCAACATGTCCTTGGATTGTGGGAGCGCCCGGAGGAAACCCACGCAGACACAGGAGAATGTGCAGACTCCACACAGACAGTGGCCCAAGCTAGAAATTGAGCCCAGGTTCCTGGCACTGTGAGGCAGCAGTGCTAACCACTGTGCCACCATGCCGCCACATGCATGTCTCTTTGGTGCATTAAGTTAGCTATAGGTAGCAAATATATAGATACTAAGTGGTTTTTAATCCGAATTAAACCAAACTTTGAGGCAGATGTACATGGTTGTTGTTGGGAACAGCACCTGGGGACACACTTGAGTGCTGGAAATTTATGGGAGGTATGGGATGACATGGGAGGGATGTAATGGGGGATGGGAACGGCATAGGAAGAAGGAATGCTATGGGGATGATATGAGAGGGATGAAATGAAATGAATGGGATGTGTATTCAATGAAATTAATGGCATGGGAAGAACAGAATAGCATGAGATTGAGATTTAAAGAAGTATTGTTGCAATAAGGATACTGCAAATGGTCTCTTTCGGAATGACAATGTTTGTATCCATTTAAAAAACATGCAAAAACAATTAAAAAGTTGTCTTTTTAATAAAAGCACATTTGCTTGCAGCATTTTGTACATTTTTAGAACAGAACTTCTGCATAGTAATGTTAAATAGAGTACATTGGAAATTTGTACTACTCTTTGTGACCCTTCTGCAGTCATATGGACTCTGTTTCTCTCTCCACAGATGCTGCCAGACCTGCTGAGTTTATCCAGCATTTTTGTTCTTATTTCAGATTTCCAGCATTTGCAATATTTTGCTTTAATTTCTAATTATAATTGTTTCCAACTCTCATTGACTTAAAGATTTATGTATTGCTAAAACAAAGAGGCTTATTTCAAGTTTGTCGCAATAAATGTAACAAACTCGAGAATCATGTGAAATTCAAAGCAAAACAAAATGTAACCTCTGGCATTTAACAGTCAATTCTGTACAATGATGACTTAATTCTACAGCACAGTTATGAGGATAGGCAATTACACTACATTCTGTAGACAAACTATATCAAGTTCTTTCCATCCTTTTTTCATTTAGGAGATGATTGTTCTAGTACTTGTGGTGAACTGTACCCACGTAGCACAATTGGAAGCATAAGCTAACTTGCGGCTGCACACAGATATTTAAATTTACCTTCCTAGATCAACAGGCTGTCAGTTAAGGGAGTAGAGAAAGGGGTGCTGATGATCAGAATGGGTCCATGGAGATCATTCCGTAGGAAAGGTGGTGTCACATATCCACCATCAAACTGATAGTCAGCTGAATGCAAAACAAACATACTCTGGTTACTGTGTTGGCATTTGTGAAATTGATTTGTGAATCACCTTGGGTCACAGGACAGCAGTGGTGTGTCAGAGATCAGTTAGCTGACTCATTATTAGATCAAGTGGTGGTTTAGCAGACAGCAGAGATAGTCTAACGTGACCACAATGTTGTAATAGATTCCCGTGGGCATTTCCACTAAATATGGAAGAAACTATTCAACCCTCTGTAGTCTTTCCAACAGCAGTTTGGAATTAAGTGAATCCATTTGAAAATTAAGCTTTTTAAAATATTTTTTTCTTGGGATATGGGCAACAAGTTGCTGTGCCCTGGATATTGAGGAATTGCATGAATGTTGTGTGGCCGCACCCTTCTAGGCCAGTGCTGAGTATTCCATCACATTCCTTCCTTGAGATTTATAGATGGTGGAGAAAGTTTAAAAGGGTCAGTATGTACACTGAACTGAGCCAGCCACAATCTTGATGTGGCAGGTCCAATTAAGTTTCTGATTAGTAATGACTCCCAAAGTGTTGATGGCGGGCTTCATGACAATGATGGTGTTGAAGAAGTTTAAGGGGAGATAACCAAGCTTTTTCTCATTGGAGATGATTGTAATTTGTGACATGAATAAGAGCTGCAACTAGTCAGCTTAAACTTGGATGTTATCCAGAGCAGTGTGTTGGATCACACCAGTTGTTTTTTTATTGGAGTTGTGAATGGTGTTAAACACTGTGGAGTCATCAGGAAATAGCACCACATTGAAAGGGCACTGAACAAACAGTTGGGGCTGGTTGGTCCAAAGATACTTCCCTCTGAACTCCTGCTGTGATATCTGGTCTCGAACAGTGACAGCCATTTAGCTTTGCATCATGTATGACTTCCTGCCATTGAAAGGTTTTGCCGTTAGTCTCCAGTGACTTCAGTTTTGTTAGGGTTTCTTTGTGCAAGAATTACTTTGATGGTATTTTAAAGTTGAGGATAGCTACTCTTATCTCTGGCATGTAGCTCTTGCATCTATGTCTGGACAAAATCTGAGTCTGTAAGAGTAAATTAACAGGTAAGGCTACAAAAATAATGGAAGGATAAAGCTTAAGGCTCTGTATCTAAATGCACATAGCACTTGAAATGAAACACATGTACTGATAATGCAAATAGAAATTAATAAATACAATCTGATAGCTATTAGGAACATGGCTAGAAGTCAACATAGATTGAGACCTGATTATTGAAGGATATGTTACATTTAGGAAGTTAAAAACAGGTGGAGGGGTGGCTCTGATGATTAATGGTATTAGCACGTTAGAGAGGGCTGACCTAAGTATAAGAAACCAGGATATAGAAGCAGTTTGAGTTGAGATGAGAAATTATAAAGGCTAGAAGTCACTTGTGAGAGCAATGTACAAGCCCTCAAATTGTAATTATACCAGGACAGAGTATAAAAGAAGATATAATGGGAGCTTGTCAAAAAAGCACTGCAATAAGCATGGGGGATTTTAATCTACATATACATTGGAGAAATCAAATAGGCAAAAGTGGAGTAGATGAGGAGTTCATGGAATATTTTCAGGGTAGTTTCTTAGAACAATATGTTCTGGAACCAGCCAAAGGGCAGCCTATACCAGACCTGGTATTGTGCAACAAGATTAATTGATATCATGGAATCATACAATTTCTACCGTGCAGAAGGAGGCCATTTGCCCCATCAAGCCTGTACTGATAATCCCATCCAGGCCCTAACCCCCTAAACCCCGCATATTTAACCTGCTAATCACCAGACACTAATGGGCAATCTAGCACGGCCAATCAACATAATCTGCGTTTCTTTGGAGTGCGGGAGGAAACTGGAGCACCCGGAGGAAACCCATGCAGACATGGAAGGAACATTCAAACTCCACACAGTTACCCAAGGCCAGAATTGAACCTGGGTCCCTGGCTCTGTGAGGCAGCAACGCTAACCACTGTGCCCCTGTGCTGCCCATAATAATCTCATGGTGAAGGCACCCCTAGGTAGCAGCGATCATAATGTGATTGAATTTTGCATTTAGTTTGAGGGAAAGAAGAGTGCATCCAAGTCTAGTATTTTAAACTTAAAGAAGAGCAATTGTGAGGGCATGAAAGCAGAGCTGGTGAAAGTGAACTGGCAAATATGCTTAAGAGGTAGATCAACAGAGTTTCAGTGGCAGACATTTAAACATGACATTAACATCTGCCATTGCTAATTTGCAAAGAGAGCTTACAGAATATGGAAGAATTGACATTTCTTTCCAAATCTGCACCTATCCAATTTTTTTTGTAATAAATAATATGGGAACACTGAAACAACAAACTTGTTCCAGCATAACCATGGATTGACCTAAAAAGAAATCTACTAAATAAGGCAGAGCCAGGCAACCCAATGATAAATTTAGCAGTTCAGTAACTGAATACTTTACTTACCTTGAGGGAGCTGAAAATATTGCAAGGCATCAGATATTCTAAACAAAAGTGGAAGAACTACCAACCTAGTTTCTCAGAAGGGGTCATAACTTAGAGCGCAACAGCAAGCACCCTAAGTCTGCCTAACCTAACACATATTACTGAGGCAATTAAAAGCATTTTCCGATATCACACACCAAGAGTGTGAAAGATGTGAAGGAAAAAAAGGATTGTACAGTTGAACAAAGGAATGCCAACACATCCATCCTTCAAAAAAACCCCCATTGAGAGGGAAACGGGAAGCAATCAAACTGGTTGCTACCATGGTTGAACAAATTACCGAGAAGAACTCTACACTAAGCCCTAAATATAAATGGTCCTTGGGCCATTTCTCAGATAATTCCATTGAATTGTGAAAGTCATTCATGTTCTGCATATCTTTCTTGTTTTATCTGAGTGTCAGATGCTGGACATAGTTGTATTTCTGTGCCAGATTTGACAACTAATAGTCTTTGGGAGCTCAGTACATTGAGAGCTTGAGGACGGTGTCAAACTAGCAAATTGGTAGTTAAAAAGTTCCTTTAAATTTGCCTTGGCATCTTAATTTTACGAAGTTGGGAAAATAGAGCTACTGTGCATTTGATCCCTGCAGAGGAGAGGGAACCCAAAGGATGGCAATGAATAATGTGTAGGAAAGAGAGGCTCAAAGAAATACAATTGCACTGATTACTAATATCACTAACAATGAGTGTCCTGCCGGACAAAGATCAGCATTTATAATGAGGGCTGAAATGGTTGATTAGGCCCTTAGATTTCCGCATGCTGCAGCGATCATACAGTGGCAGTTTCTAATACTCAACATGGTCTGGTCCTAGGTGCCTTTCAGTGTCATTATTGAACAAACCGTCCATTGATTAAGACCTGTACCGGTCTGTCAGAATTCTGCTGCTGGGGGAAGTGTTCCCCCTCAATTTGATGGTTGCTTAGCTGCAATTAGGATCACATAATGGTGAAAATCACGGGGTAAACCTCAAGTTCCTCCCTGAGCGCTCATGGTGCAGAATACCAGTATATATCGTGCTGGAGGCTACATAATGCAGGTTTTTACAATGGCAGGTCCCAGAAGTAATTTTGAAACATTACAGACTAAAATAAGCAATTTTAACAAAGAGTGTCAAAGGGTTTATATTAATTTTAATTTCAAACTCCATTGGGATGGGAGTAAAGCAATACTTGGCAGACTTTATTTTCTTCTGAAACCAAAGCACTTTGTGAAACATTGCGTGATAGCTTTATAAGCTATATTCATGCAAGAGACGAACCCTGTGGATCAGCCCTGCTTAGACATATTACTCAAACTTTTATTTTTCATATGGGTTTGGCTACAGTTGTAGGACAAAACAACTGGCATCTATGTTTTAGGTCATAATTTGCTTATAGTGCTGGCAAGGGAATTGCGAACATAACACTAATTTTTATTACCATGTTGCTTCCATTCAGATTCACATTTTTACTGAGGTAGTTTAAAACTTTACATTCATTTTGCTATAGTAAAGTTCTGTAAAATACACCCTTTCACATTCCACTTAAAATTTCAAGCATTTCTTCTTTTTAAACCTGTTTTTGCCAAAAAGAACTGGTTCTAAGGGAATTTGTATGCGTATGTATATTGGCAAAGGGCAACATATTTGGTCACCAGAGGCATTTCCGTATTATTATTTGTGCAACTGTCCTGACCTAAGCAATGGATCTTAAGACTTAAATACCTAGTTTACTCTGGGGTAAAATATATTGCTTATAATTGTATTTTCCTCCCCAAATACTGCCAGATCCATCCAGTTTAAAGAGGTTAGCTGAGTTATGGGAAAAGCTCAGTCACGGAATGTGCAGGGAAGGTGAAAAGTACAGTATTTTGGGTAGGCTAACTACATTGTAGAAAAATAGAAGCTATTGCAAGAATAGTTATATTTATTTTGTACACCAACCAGAAAGTTTTAATTCTACTTAAATGCTGAAGCGGTATTATATTTAAGCAGAAAGTCAGAAGAAGCCACTGTCTCTCTGCATCAATTCAGACTTTCCTCAATGAAATTCACACAAGTGCATTTTAGAGTTTTCATTTGAGAAAAACTGGGAGATCATACCGAGTGTAACAACTTTCTGAGATGCTACACATCACTCAATCCAAGTATAGCCATATGATTTTTGGTAGTAAAGCCTGTAAAATATTACACCCTATCTAAGGAAACATTTTGTCTTTTCAAATCTTAGTAAAACTTTTAAAAGGTTGCCTTTTTTGCTAACAATGCAGACATAAACTGCGATTATAAGTGATCAATGTGGGGAGGGGTTCATAATTTCCCCCATAATGAAATTCTAACCCAGGTTAAGCCGTAGTTGTTAATAAGAGGAGAAATGCCTTCCCCAAAGGTGGAGGCATTTCTCCTTTTATTAACAGCTAATCTGAAATCTAGAATGTGTATCAGTTATTCTCAAAGACGATTTCCATGTTCTAATGAGAATGGCATCTTGTAACAATATACGAATTACCTAAATTGGTTACCTTTGATATTTGTAACTTTTTCAGAATTCAGTTCAGAAGAAACACTGACAGACCCATCCTGGTCTAAGTCAGTTGGCAACTGGTTCAATAATGCATTCAAGAATGTACTTTATGGTATATACAATACTGAAGCTGGCAGGGGATTTAGCCTAAAGATCGGAGGATGTTAAGAGCATTACGTTTACGTTTATAGATGTTATGATCCCTGTGGAGACAGCTAACATTTAAAAAGAATTCAAACTCCCAGTTAATAGCCAAAAGGATGGCACAAGATTGTATGTTTTTAAGATTTTTCCTGTAACAAATTATTTAAAAGCACTCAACGCAACACTGTTTTTATAGGCAACTTAAACATAGCTCTTTGATACATATCACACATCACACTCTCTAGAGAATTACAATCTCTATGCGAAAGTCCACACTCGCTTCCAGCTTCACTGGGGTCACATTTTCCCGTTCCACCAAAAGTAACTTCAAGTCACCATCTCCAGGCACTTCCTCACTTTTTGGAGATTTTCCAAAATGCATTACTAGCAGTTACGCCCGTTCCAATCATTCTTTTGCAGGTCACGGCAGGGTGAATCTTCGGCATTCCCTAGGTGGCTGCAGAATGCGTCTCTTCTACTAGAGACCGTCTGTCTCCCGCAAATAACTTTGGTAACTCACAAAGGACCTGCAGCCTTTTTGTTCTCTGACCATGTGATTTCTCTCCTCTCTCTGGAATCCACTCAGTGCAAAAGAAGGCCATTCAGCCCATCAATTCTGCACCGGTTCTCTGACATAGCACCTTACCCCAAGGCCTTATCCCCGTTACCCCACATATTTACCCCACTAATTCCCCTAACCTACGCAACTGGGGACATTGAAGGACAATCTAGTAAGGCATATCCATGTAACCGGCACATCTTTGAACTGTGGGAGGAAACCAGAGCACCCGGAGGAAGCCCATGCAGACGTGGGGAGAATGATGCAAACTCCAAGCAGGCGGTCACCCAAGGCCAGAATTGAACCCAGTCCCTTGCGCTGTGAGGCAGCAGTGCTAACCCCGTGCCACCATGCTGCCCAATGGAATGGTTTTAGTGAACAAAGCATCATCGGTTTGTTACAGAAAATGTGGAATATCCAATTCAGTGGCTGAAGAGGAAGATGATTTGTTGTGGAGGGATGATTCTGAAACCAAAAGCACCAAATTCAATTCTTGTGGGATCCTTGTGTTGAAATTATAGTCACAATGACTCAGAACGAATAGGATGAACTTGAGTCAGATGCTGAGGTCAATGAATTTGACAACTTGTAAAATGCTTTGATTGTGGTTAAAAGCGTCTTTGCAGAAATAATTCAATAAAATCTGTCCCATTTATTTAATTTGAATTACTGGTGTTAATTTATTTTTCAAATTTCAAACTGGCAACCACCTATCATCAGTGGTTCACATTTTATAGTCATGTGTAAGTTGACCTCTACTTTGGAAGGACTTTTTGAGACTTGAAAAAGGTCAACACGTATGCATGAACCCCTTCTCCTGTCCGCCATTCCACACAAAAAAAGACTAAAATGAATAAGAATGGAAAAACTTCAGAGGACAAAAAGAAACAATCCACAATACAAGGGCAAGGCATCACGAGGGCCAAAAGAGTTTGGATATGAGACGAACAAGAAGTGGCAGAAAAAGGGACCTATTCTCTCTCTGTCTGACCCCAAAAGCCTATCTTCAGAGGGAAGTAGCATGAGATTTTGTGGATGTTTGATGCCTTCAGAATTTAGCTCTAGTGCGGTAAGAATTCAAGGTTAGGCCGTGCTTAGGAGGCAGAACGAGAATGCGTAGCTTTGCACAATACAGACTTCTTTTGGCAATAATATAGTAGTTCCAGCTAGGCATTATAAAAGACTTTGACATGCAGTATAAGTAATGTGGCATTACATTTAAAATAATGCAGTTCTATAAGTACAAAGGCCAAGGTTCAAGGATTTTGTTTTCAAAATAGTGTTAGGGTTTGCAATGGCTTTTCCTTATATCTAATCCCCTTTAGCTATCTGTTAAAACTCTCCCTTCACTGTCTGTTTCCCCGCCCCCCCCCATGTCCATGTGGAACACTATGGAAGATTAAACAATCTTTTAAAGAAGCCGTATCTTTGTCCCAAGAGGTCCACGGGGAATCACTGATTGATCTCCCTGTGGGAGATCCCAGGATTGGGACTAGCGTGTGTACAGCACAGTAGTGTTTTTACTTTGCATTCTGTAATAAACTATGTTCCTTTCCTGTCAGGCTTCCTGAGTCATTACTGTCTCCAATAATCCAGTGATTGTAGGGGCAGGAAGAAACTGTGTTTCTCAAGGTCCTGCTGCTTAAGTGGTTTAGAAATTAAACCAGTGCCACCTGGCTCTGGGAAATGCACATGGCAGTCTGAATCTTTGATAACTTGTTGACTAGCTAAAATGTGCTGTTCCACATTTGGCTTTGACAACTGTTGATTTTGTTTCAAGGAAAGCACGTTTGGTTTGATGAATTGTTCTGCGCTTCACTATTCATCTGGAAATCTCATAAAATCAAAGGTGTTGTTAGCGTCTACATCAAGGCTTTTCAGCTCCAAATCGTTAATACTTAAAAACTTAAACTTCTTCACTTGGCTTCTATAAAATCTACCTCTGGACATTTTGTTCGTAAAATCGTAGAAACCTTCCAGTGCAGAAGGAGGCCATTTGGCCCATCGAGTCTGTATCAACAGCAATCCCAATCAAGCCCGTAACCCCACATACTTAGCCTCTAATCCCCCTGACACTAAGGAGCAATTTATCATGACCAATCAACCTATCCCACACATCTTTGGAGTGTGGGAGGAAACTGGAGCACCCGATGGAAACTCTTCGCAGACACAAAGAATGTGCAGACTCCGCACAGTCACCCGAGGCCGGAATCAAATCTGGGACCCTGGCACCGTGAAGCAACAGTGCTAACCACTGTGCCACCGTGCTGTCCCTGTTTCCTGTTTTTTCAACCTATACTGTCACCAGAATGTGATTTTACTTTTGAGAATATAGAATATATGTTGAAGTGGTAGAAGATTTAAATAACTACAAACTTTTACAAGAACTTTCAATTTAACCAGAAGTTAAATTACTACATGCACCAACTTTCAGAGAATATTCCTTGAACAACAAGTGAACTACTTATTTGGATGAGCACAGGAAACATCATAACATTCAAGGATACAGGACAAGTGCTGGAAAATGGAATTAGTGTGACTTTATTGGTAGATTATTAATGTTGCACAATAGTTGAAAGTGCTGCCTGTTTTTGGTATATCACTATTCCACTAAGTTTATCAGAGGAATTATTAACTTCTTGCATTTTAGAACAAAGAAAAGTACAGTACAGCAAAAGGCCAATTGGCCCTCCAAGCCTGTGTCGATCATAATGTCCTAACTTGGTCCCTACCTCTCTATTTCCTCTCTATTCATGTACCCATCCAGGTGCCTTTTAAAATGTTGCTAATGTGCCTGCTTCCATCACTTTCTCTGGCAACGCATTCTAGGCACCCACAACTCTCTGTGTGTAAAAGTTTCCTGCACATCTCCCTTAAACTTTCCCAATCTCACCTTGAATTTGTGCCTCCTTGTAATTGAAACTTTCACCCTACATAGAAGCCTCTGACTATCCACCCGGTCTACGTCCCTCATAATTTTGTAGACTTCCCCTCAGTCTTCGCTTTTCTAGTGAAAACTACCCTAGTTTATTCAACCTCTCCTCATAGTCAACACCCGCGGGACCAGGCAACATCCTGGTGACCCTTCTTTGTACTCTCTCCAAAACTTTAATGTCCTTTTGGTAGTCTGGTGACCAGAACTGCACGCAGTACTCCAGATGCAGCCCAAACAAGACTTTATATAGCTGCAACATGACTTTACAATTCTTGTACTTAGTGACCTGGCTGTTGAAAGCAAGCATGCCATATGCCGCCTTAATCACCTTGGCCACCTGTGTCGCTACTTTTAGGGAATTGTGGACCTGCATGCCCAGATCCCTTTCTGTGTTAATTGCATTTGGCTAGAATTTTAAATGACATCAGCACTGTCTGTAAAAATATTAATGACGAACTATATCAACACACTATAGTACAACTATGTAAGTCTTTTATTCCATTCCCCTCTTCCTTTTTGTTTGTTCTTCATGCCTTGCTCCTTTCTTAATCTCCTTTTCACTTTATGATGCAAAAATATTGAATATTATTTTGTCTGCTGTTGGAGTTTTATATTTCAATATTTTTGGATAAATGTGTATTTTAAACTCTTTTATCGACTGTTGAACTTATTTTATGAAAAATTATTTTCTCAGGAACATTTCAACCTCATTGCCAATGGAATGAACTGTGTGGTTGATGGCACAATTCCAGCCAGTTCAGGACTCTCTAGCTCTAGTGCATTGGTTTGCTGTGCAGGTCTCATCACTATGGTTGCTAATCAGAAGGTCCTATCGAAGGTATGACCTAGCTATACTATTTTGTATAACAGAAATGAATATCACTGCAAATTTTGCTTTCCAGTGAGCTGCATTTACATAGTGTGTTTGACATAGTAAGGATCCAAAGACACTTTGCAGACGCAGCAAGCAGTAACAGAAGAGCAAATGGATATGACAGAAAATTTACTCGAGATTTTTGAATTTGTGGGGAAAATATGGAAGGTTAAAGCCAACTAGCCATAGAGAGCAAATGGGTGGAATGAATGCCTTAGGTCTAATGGAAAGAAGAATGATTGGGAGCTTGAAGAACATAGTATTGGATCATAGGTTGGTATGAGTTTATTGAATTTCTTACTCCATGGGATCTGATATATGGTTAGGGCACAGATCAGAAACCCCAAGGTATACTATGAAGCCATACTAGATCCCAAGTATTTGCTATTTTGGCATTAAAATGAGAATATAATGTTTCAATTAGGCGCAATTCTGCTGACAGACTGGGAAGCTATTATCAAAACAAACTTCAGTTAACAACGTTCAACTATAACAAATGAATTAGATTGTTTACTAATCAAACAATACTTAAAAATGACAAGATACAATTCTTAATTGCTAACCTATCCCTATGATTTCCAATTCAAGGAATATTCTGCTTACAGACTTAAACCCCTTCTCAAAATTAGTCAGCAAAACATAGGCTTACATGCCTGTACTTAGGTTGTTAGCCTTGAAGCTCTCAGACAACCTCCACAGAGAGAAAGAGAGAAAGGCATCTTGCTTCTTTCAGAATCAGGCAGGAGCTGCTTGTTTTAAAAGTGAAAGAGAAACGGTGGATCTTCCTTGCAAGCTTAGCACCTCTCATTAGCACATGACTCAGTCCCTGTCAATCAACCTAATCAAAACTCTACCCTGAAACCTCAAGGGAAACCTAAATAAACACAAATTCATTGACTCTGGTTAAACAAGCACACCATTAGTTAAAAAGAGATATTATCCTGCAGAGAAAATGCTGGAAAATCTCAGTAGAAAAACATTTACGGTAGTTATTTTAAAATGGAATGTCTGTCTATTTTTTCCAAAATAAAGTGAGAAAGAAAGAAAGAGGTAATGGCTAGAGTTTCCTGTGTCAGTGTGTTCTGTATCGCTTTGACGGAGCAAATACAGGAAAATTGGGTTGATGAAGGACTGGATGTTAATAATGAAGTCTACACAATACGCAGAACCAAAAGAATTTATTCTGTGTAGACCAAAGCTGTGGTTTCTGCAAGCACCTTTTGTATCTTGTCCTTGCTTTTTGAGAAAATTGGTTGTTAATTGTTCACCAGTAAAGACTTGGCACAGAATTCTCCCATGGCGATGTTGGTGGTTCAGTGGCAGGCAATGGAATGAATTTGGCAACAGTGTAAAATTAGGTTTCATGTCAGCATGAATAGCCCACAGTACCTTCTGCTGGTGCCCACCCCAGTGGATAGGAAATCCGCTGGAGACCAGCGTGAAACTGATTTGCATCCCACTCCTGGGATGCAGATGAACACTTGACCAGAACTACACCCTCCCCACAAACACCCTACTCCCAATTCTCCCTGATGCCAGCAGGAACATATGCCAGTCCAAAATACATCTGGAACAAAGTGGCATGTAGATGTCAAGACTCGCCTGAACAATGGGGCCAGCCAGCAACCCTGTATTTCGGAACACCACAGCAGCAAAGGAGAAGACCATCTATAGGTGGATCTTCCAGATTCAGTGTCATCAAAGAAGTCCATCTTCCAGCCTCAATGTTCCTGGGGATCCATCGTCTTACTCAGAAGGTCTATCTCCTGGCCTCAGAATGTTTTCAGAGATCCATCTTCTTTCTCAGGACGTCTATCATCTTCAACAGTGGGTCAGTGATGTGTGCCTTTTCAATATGATGCTCGTATATGATGGTATACTACACGTCATTAGGTCTGCCTTGTTACTGAATATCGTGCAATACATGTGAATAATAAATCAAATCAAAATACTCGGTTGCATTGTTAATGAGGTTGGGGCTGGAAGATATGGCCTGGGCAGTGAGCAATGCTCCACATCCAGCTCCCATCACAGGAGAATTGCGCCCTTTATTCTCTTGCATTATGATGACCACTTCTATATCACAGTAACTTTTTGCACTTTAAGTATCTCCATTTGGTGTAAACTTCAACTCGTAGAAGGAGTTTAAACCAGAAAGCATTATGTCACTGATTAAGCCACTCCAAACAGTGGAACAGTGCTTTCAAGGAATGGATTCAATACAATAGTTAGATTTTCTTCGCTTATAGTGTGTATGGTTTTCTTTCTTAAGAAAGTGTCTGTTTCTTTACTTCCTATGACTTATACCAATCACTCCAATTCATTTTGATAGCTTATTGGATAGTGGTCACGCCTCAGAGTTGAGATTTTACAGATCCCGCCTGAGGTTAGCGGACTTTTCCATGGTCCGCCTCTCACCCATTCCAGGTTCCCATGGCAGATGGGGTGGTAAAATTCCAACCATTAATTGGTCATTTATCTCATTGCTGTTTGTGGGATCTTGCTGTATGCAATATGGCTACTACATTGACATACTTGGCTGACTGCATTTGGATGGTATGCATTTTTCTGCACCATTTAAACTCAACAAAAATCAAGCAATAAACAGGTAGTCATTTTTATCAGATAATGTATATTTGTAATCCATGGTCATTTTATGGGTTCTTCGTGCCTTTTGTGAATATTTAGATGGGATTTTCGGGCAATCTGCTGGAATCATTTCATTATGTATCTTTATCACCATCTGCTTAAATGGTTCCATCTGATTTTAAGAACATAAGAACATAAGAAATAGGAGCAGGAATAGGCCATCTAGCCCTTCGAGCCTGCCCCGCCATTCAATAAGATCATGGCTGATCTGTTGTGGCTCAGTTCCACTTTCCCGCCCTCTCCCCATAACCCTTAATCCCCTCTCTTATCAAGAACCCATCAACCCGCTTCTTAAAAATATTTAGCGAGGCAGCCTCCACCACTTCAACGGGCAGAGAATTCCAGAGATTCACCACCCTTTGAGTGAAGAAGTTCCTCCTCAACTCCGTTCTAAACCGCCTCCCCTTTATCTTGAGGCTGTGCCCCCTAGTCCTACTGTCTTTTTTGAGCGGGAAGAGTCTCTCCACCTCTATCCTATCCATCCCATTCATCATCTTATACGTCTCAATGAGATCTCCCCTCATTCTTCTAAACTCTAACGAGTACAAGCCTAGTTTATTCAGCCTCTCCTCATAGCTCAAGCCCCTCAACTCCGGTATCAGCCTAGTAAACCTCCTCTGCACTCCCTCCAGGGCCAAAATATCCTTGCGCAGGTGCGGTGCCCAAAACTGCACACAGTACTCCAGCTGCGGCCTCACCAATGCCCTATACAGCTGCAGCAAGACCTCCCTACTTTTATATTCAATCCCCCTCGCTATGAAGGCCAGCATCCCATTCGCCTTCCTGACCACCTGCCGCACCTGCAAGCTGGGTTTTTGCGACTCATGCACAAGGACCCCGAGGTCCCTCTGCACCGTCGCCTGCTGCAGTTTTTCGCCACGTAAGTAATAGTCCTTCCTACCATTCTTCCTACCAAAGTGGACCACCTCACACTTGCCAACATTAAATTCCATTTGCCATTTCCTGGCCCATTCACCCAGCCTATCTAGATCCTTCTGCAGACTCTCCACACCCTCCGCACAATTTGCCTTTCCCCCAATCTTGGTGTCATCAGCAAATTTCGACACCCTGCACTCGGTTCCCTCCTCCAGATCATCTATATAAATGGTAAAAAGCTGAGGCCCCAGCACCGACCCCTGGGGCACCCCACTAGTCACCAACCGCCAATCCGAATAGCACCCATTGACCCCCACTCTCTGCCTCCTATTTGACAACCAATCCTCTATCCACGCTAACACCCTACCCCCAACTCCATGTCCCCTGACCTTCTGCAATAACCTCTTGTGAGGTACCTTGTCAAACGCCTTCTGAAAATCCAGAAAGACCACATCCACCGGCTCTCCTCTATCCACTGCCCTAGACACATCCTCATAGAACTCCAGTAAATTTGTCAGACACGACTTCCCTTTAATGAAACCGTGTTGCGTCTGCCCTATCAAGCAATTCCCTTCAAGATGCCTCGCAATTTCCTCCTTAATGACAGATTCTAACATTTTACCTACCACAGACGTTAAACTAACCGGCCTATAATTCCCCGCCTTTTGCCTGGCACCCTTCTTAAACAACGGCGTAACATTAGCCGTTTTCCAATCTTCCGGCACTTCCCCGGAATCCAGCGACGTCTGGAAAATAACCACCAAGGCATCCACTATAACCTCCGCCATTTCCTTCGGAACCCTCGGATGCATTCCATCCGGTCCTGGGGACTTGTCCACAATCAGCCCCTCCAGTCTGTCGAGCACCACCTCTCTAGTAACAGTAATATCATTAAGACCCTCCATTCCTACCACCTTTCCATCGCTAACACCCGGCAAATTATTCACGTCCTCCTCCGTGAAGACAGAAACAAAAAAGTTATTCAAGACCTTAGCCATATCCCCATCCCCTACCACTAGCTCCCCTTTCTCATCCTCTAAAGGACCAACGTTCACCCTAGCCAGCCTCTTCCTTTTTATATATTTATAAAAACTCTTGCTATCCTTTTTTATATTAAGCGCTAGCCCAGCCTCATAGCTTCTCCTACCCTCCTTTATCAACTTCTTTGTCAATCTTTGTTGACATTTAAACCTTTCCCAATCCTCTTCTCGCCCACTGCTCTTAGCTACTCTAAATTTTATACATAACGTGGTTGTTAGAAGGACAGTTTTTCAATATCAAGACTAAACATTGGGAGCCAAACACTTCAAGATCAGAATCTGGCTAAGATCAAACATTGGTTTCAAAAGCTTAATTACAATCTTGCAGTGAGACTCAAAATGTTAATAGAAAAATGGCATTTTTCTGTAGCAAACAGATTTGCGAATGAAGCTATTTAATTTTAATTTGCTGATAGTCTGCTTTAGAAGCTAATCATTACTTAAAAATTATAGGTCAAATTTTAGTCTTGCACTTGATTATCCAGTTAAGGTGTTTTACCATCCTTTCCATAATTGATCTCCCTAAGAGGTTATTGCAGAAGGTCAGGGGACTTGGAGTTGGGGGTAGGGTGTTAGTGTGGATAGAGGATTGGTTGTCAAATAGGAGGCAGAGAGTGGGGGTCAACGGGTGCTATTCGGATTGGCGGATGGTGACTAGTGGAGTGCCCCAGGGGTCGGTGCTGGGGCCTCAGCTTTTTACCATTTATATAGATGATCTGGAGGAGGGAACCGAGTGTAGGGTGTCGAAATTTGCGGATGACACCAAGATTGGGGGAACGGCAAATTGTGCGGAGGGTGTGGAGAGTCTGCAGAAGGATCTAGATAGGCTGGGCGAATGGGCCAGGAAATGGCAAATGGAATTTAATGTTGGCAAGTGTGAGGTGGTCCACTTTGGTAGGAAGAATGGTAGGAAGGACTATTACTTACGGGGCGAAAAACTGCAGCAGGCGACGGTGCAGAGGGACCTCGGGGTCCTTGTGCATGAGTCGCAAAAACCCAGCCTGCAGGTGCAGCAGGTGGTCAGGAAGGCGAATGGGATGCTGGCCTTCATAGCGAAGGGGATTGAATACAAAAGTAGGGAGGTCTTGCTGCAGCTGTATAGGGCATTGGTGAGGCCGCAGCTGGAGTACTGTGTGCAGTTTTGGGCGCCGCACCTGCGCAAAGATATTTTGGCCTTGGAGGGAGTGCAGAGGAGGTTTACGAGGCTGATACCGGAGTTGAGGGGCTTGAGCTATGAGGAGAGGCTGAATAAACTAGGCTTGTACTCGTTAGAGTTTAGAAGAATGAGGGGAGATCTCATTGAGACGTATAAGATGATGAATGGGATGGATAGGATAGAGGTGGAGAGACTCTTCCCGCTCAAAAAAGACAGTAGGACTAGGGGGCACAGCCTCAAGATAAAGGGGGGGCGTTTTAGAATGGAGTTGAGGAGGAACTTCTTCACTCAAAGGGTGGTGAATCTCTGGAATTCTCTACCCGTTGAAGTGGTGGAGGCTGCCTCGCTAAATATTTTCAAGAAGCGGGTTGATGGGTTTTTGATAAGAGAGGGGATTAAGGGTTATGGGGAGAGGGCCGGAAAGTGGATCTGAGCCACGACAGATCAGCCATGATCTTATTGAATGGCGGGGCAGGCTCGAAGGGCCAGATGGCCTACTCCTGCTCCTATTTCTTACGTTCTTATGTAAATTTGAAGAATGCCTAAAGAGATTGTCAATTCATCTTTCAAACCTTATTAAACCTTTTACTTTTACAAGTGAAATAGTTATTGGGATAAAAAGTATTTTGATAGAATACAACAAATTTGATTGCATGTTTACTAAAATAAAATGATCACTATGAGAAAGAGAGTTCAGACTTATATCATTAAGGGATACTGTTGCATTTGTAAATAGCAAGAGAAAAAGCTGTTACCTGTTGCCCATCATGCTAATTTTTAAAATGGAAAATTGTATTTAATTGAGAAGTTAGCTGGATGTTATTGTGGACATTATCTTTTTTTTCCCCAAAAACTTAAAGGCACCCCACAATTTTTTGAGATTAAAAAAAATCTAGAGTTACGTATAATACTTATTTCTGTATTTATAGTTCTTGAGTTAAGCTGTGTGGAAAAATATGATTAAAATCATTGATGCACAACTTTTAAGAGATCCTGTTATATGGAAAAAAAATGCAAATCAGACAATATGTAACTTTCTTTCCTTTGCCCTACATTTGGCAGCCATGCCTTGTTGAGTGAGGTATATAACGGGGTTTTCAACAATGTACCGGCTTTATAACTACTGCTAAACACTCTCAGTGGCTTTGGAAAGCCAGTTTTATTTTGTGGAATGTAATTTCTCCATAGTAATAAATTCCACATTTTTAAATGTTTTTCTTCTCACAAGTTTATTTATCTTTATGTTAGCTTCTGTCTTAATGCAATCATCATTTATTTTGCTGCTGGAAATTTTAAATTCAAAGTGAAGGATATTAACTGCTTATAACTTAGTGATTTGCTCTATGTGAATATTTCCATGTGACTGACTGTTTACTAACCATGGTGTGGAGAGGCCAGCATTGGATTGGGTTGGGCACAGTAAGAAGTCTCACAACACCAGGTTAAAGTCCAACAGGTTTATTTGGAATCACAAGCTTTCAGAGCATTGTTGTTTCCTCAAGTGAGTGGCCCATGATTCCAAATAAACCTGTTGGATTTTAATCTGGTGTTGTGAGACTTCTTATTGTGCCCACCCCAGTTCAGTGCCGGCATCTCCACATCTTAAATATCCAAAACATTTTTTGACCCAATGCAACCCTGCCTCCCCACCAGGGCCAGCTGTCACCTGTTCTTAAGTTTTGCTTTCATTGAGCACTGACCTTTATTTTCCCATTAACACGTTCTTATACCATACATTTATTCAACTGCTTGCACCGTCTTGTGTCATTTACATTGCCGTGTCTTACGACATCGTTATTGCAATCTTTCCTACTTCCCACCAGTCACTGATCTTCTCTGCTCCACCCCTTCTTATACAGTATATAATACGTCACATTTCTACCCTCTTTAGCAATGAAGAGGTGCCATAAGGACTCGAAACTTTAGCTCTATTTTCTCTCTCCGTAGATGCTGCCAGACCTCCTGAATGTTTCCAACATTTTTCTGTATTTGTATCCAGTAAAATGTGCTAGAAATGGTCTTTGTGCTATTTACATTTCCATAATTTCCGGCTTATTTCAACATAACTTTTCCAATATTAATTTAATTAAATTAAGACTTTCTTGGATGAGTTTCAGAAGAATACTTGCAGAAATGCTGCGACTGAATTTAATCCCAACCCCAAAATCTCTTGTGTGTAACAGATACCATCATTCAGAAATTATTTATTTCCAAAGGCATATAGTGAATAATTACAAATAAATGTGCAATAATATTGCCACTGTATTTCCTATTTAAACAGAAGCACCAACTAATTTGAAACCTTTGGTGTGTTATTGCAAATTGCTCTCCTGATTTGTAAAGACTTTTTAACTTTCTCGTTCAAGGGTAAAATGACTGTTTTTGGGGTTCCTCCAAGGAAATGTTTTAAATTAAAGGAGAAATTTGTTACACACTCAGTCTAAAGGGAGAGACTTAGCAACCAGGAAAGATGATGATTTTATTCAAAAGGATTCCGATCCATTTTCATTTAGAAACTAATTCCTAAAAAGGGAACATTGGAGGAAGGTGGTTACTTTGCCAATTACCTTATAGGCCTTGTGCCCTAGAGATTGGCAAGTAGCCATCATTTTCAAAGAAATTCACTTTCACATATTTCAGTGAAAGCCAGAGTAATTTTCTTTAGTTTCAAATAGTGGAGAAGTGTTGCCAATTGAAGTGTCTACCTTCTGGCCAAACTTGCATGCTACTTAAAAAAAAAATGCTAAAAATGATTCCTGTATGAAGTACATGTTTATGTCCATAAGACATAGAAGCAGAATTAGGCCACTCAGCCCATTGAGTCTGCTCCGCCATTCAATCATAGCTGATATTTTTCTCATCCCCATTCTCCTGATCTTTCGACATAATCCCTGAACCCCCTACTAATCAAATCAGACGGAGTAGTCATAGGAAGTTCAGGATAAGTTACCAGATTTATGCAGTTTTCTTGCTGCTCTGTTTTCCTAAGCACATTCTTATGTTAGTTATAAAAGTCAAGCCTACTTAATGGCATTTAACTCAGAACAATATTTTGTATGATTGCTTCAACAACATCCTTAATCACAAGCTGGTGGGCTATCACGAGGGCAGCCCCACTGAAATGGCAGCAAAATGTTTTAATTATATGCATGTAATTTTAGTTATGCAGTAATTTGGAATGTTTTGAGAAGCCATGATCATTTTTTTCCTGATACATAACTTGATTGTCCATTATACAAAGATACCTAAGGATGCTTTTAAGGGTTAGTAGTTTGATCTGGAGATGTGATGTTGGTGTCAGAATAAATGTACCCAGCATGGATAATGTAATGGACGGTGTTCTCAGCATGAATGTATCTGGCTCTATTATTAGACTCTTCACAGAGTAGAAATTTACATTTGATGGACTGAATAGCTTGAATATTTCATACTTACCTTGAAAGAGCATAAATAATAAAGTAGCATGATAAAGTGAAACAAGCAAACTTAAGTCAGCATGTCACATGTGTTAACATACAGTGAAAAGTATTGTTTCTTACTCGTGGTACAGACAAAACATACTATTCATAGAGAAAGAAACGAGACAGTGCAGAATGTAATCTTACATTTATAGCTAGGATGTAGAGAAAGATCAACTTAATGCGAGGTAAGTCCATTCAAAAGTCTGACAGCAGCAGGGAAGAAGCTGTTCTTGAGTCGGTTGGTATGTGACCTCAGACTTTTGTACCTTTTCCTGGAAGGAAGAAGGTGGAAGAAAGAATGTCCGGGGTGCATGGGGTCCTTAATTATGTTGGCTGCTTTGCCGAGGCAGCGGGAAGTTTAGACAGAGTTAACGGATGGGAGGCTGGTTTGCGTTATGGATTGGGCTACATTCACGACTTTTGTAGTTCCTTGCAGTCTTGGGCAGAACAGGGAGCCATACCAAACTGTGATACAATCAGAAAGAATGCTTTCTATGGTGCATCTGTAAAAGTTGACAGAAAGAAGCAGTCCAGCAGCAACTCAAGTAGGAGCCACTAGCACAAAGTGAGCATTATAAGTAGAGAAAGCAGACAGTATAGCACAATATGTGATGGTCGCATGTAGCTGTAGGAAAAGAACAATGGGAGCAGTTCCTTTAAGAAGGAAGACATTGAAATGTGTTATAATTCAGTCAGAAACTCCAAAGTGTTGTATGAAGTCTGACTAGATCATAAGTTTTGCACTTTGAATTTGGCTAGGATAAATGTGAGATGTTTCACTTAGGTATGATTCAAATGACCCACTAGGGAGTTTTTATCAAACAAAGTTTATTTAAGAATGCAGTTAACACGTATGGAAAGAAAATTAGCAATAGCTTTTATCAATTACAAACAAAACCAAAACAACCATGATAATGTATAATCCTAAACAACTAAATCTAAACTGTTCTAATCAAACAAAACTTCCTATAGACAAAACCCTTTCCACAGATTTAACTCATCAAAGATTAAGGTTCATGTGATACTGGAGCTGAGTCCTTTGGTTGTAGAATTGAAACCCTGATTTTTTAGCCATGTAACTTCAGGCAGCCCTCTGGATACACCCAGAACAGCTTCCTAGTATACCAGGGAGAGAGAGAACACTGCTTTCAGTCTAATGTCCATTCTCTTCTAAGCTAAACTGCAGCCAGACAAACAGAAAATGAAACATGAAATTCACTAGGAAGGAAAGAAACCTGTCCAAAACACATGACCTGCCAACCAGTCTTCCTCCTAACCATGCAGGGTCATAAAATAATCCCAGAGAATATCTGAGGCCCATATTAAAAATAAACAAAACCCCATTTAAGCCACTGAAGAAACAATAAAAGGGCTTCTACTGACAATTCAGCGACAATGAAATAAGATGAGGCTGTGAGAGCTGCAGAGAACATGATTTTTAAAAATCTCTTAAACGTCACAAATAGCAGCATGAAAAAGACAGCAGTTTGGGAGAATGTAGGATGCTGGATCTAAGGTAGGTGAGAGGAGAGTTTTGCCACTGGAAATTGTGGCCAGCAGAGAGGTGCAGGTGGCGCAGTTTGCTTTAAGCAATATAATTGGGCAATTGCAGGAGTTTCTGATGTTTGGAGATACAAATTAGAATTTTTTTTATGGAGGCCTCAAAGTAATGGTGAAAGAAGATGATGCAACTTTGCATATTAAAAGCAATGCAAGCAGGAATTGATTGCTCAGTATCATAGGCGAAGAAGTAAGTTTAACAGCAAGAAGTGCTACAGCCATAAGGATTTTAATGCAGGTGGACAATTTATTATTACCTGCTTGATGTGGCTTTTGTATTATGCATTACGTGAAGGTCCTTTAAATTAGGATCAATGTAACTTCCTAATTTCATGATGTGGAGATGCTGGTATTGGACTGGGGTGGGCACGGTAAGAAATTTAACAATACCAGGTTAAAGTCCAACAGGTTTATTTGGAATCATGAGCTTTCGGAATGCTGCACTTTCATCAGGTGAGTCACCTGATGAAGGATCAGTGCTCTGAAAGCTTGTGATTCCAACTAAAACTGTTAGTCTCTAACCTGGTGTTGTGAGAGTTCTTACTGTTCCTAATTTCAGTTATCCCTTGGAGAAAGGTGTTGAGAAAATTCAGAAAAATAGTTAAGATTTTTCCTGAACGTGTCACAGAATTGTTACAGAAGAAGGATGATACTTATTTCAAGCAGCATTGGAAGCATATTATCTTGCCCCAGCATTATGTTAGGGAACACAAACACTTCATTATCCTTATTTATTGAAGTAACGGAAGAAAAAATTGTCCTACGTGTTAACAGGTGATTGGCAAAAAAGGAAAGTTTGGGCAAAGTCACTCAGTTGTAAATATAACCAGTCAACATTTTTTTTACATTTGCTCTCATCCTCTTTACAGTTTGGCAAGAGAGTGTCCAGAAAGTTTAGCAAAGCAAGATTTGATTTAAAACAGAACAGATTGTGGCATTTAACTCTGTCCTGCATATATTAATTTTGTTTCGGTTACAGGAAAATGACTTCTATTGTAAACTTAAGGAGGTTCCTGTTGTGAATTACAAACTGTAAATTATAAAATAGACACAGAGGGAAGGCATTCAGTTGAAGCAGAGAAATTAATCTATTGTATCTTTTGTAATGCAGTTCTGGTCACCACACTATAAGAAGGTTGTGATTGCACTGAAGGGGGTGCAGAGGAGATGCACTAGGATGCCGCTGGAATGGAGCATTTAAGTTATGAAGAGAGGTTGGATAGCCTTGGGTTGTTTTTGCTGAAGCGGAGGTGACCTGATTGAGGTGTATGAGATATAAGGGGCATGGACAGAGTGGATAGGGAGCAGCTGTTCCTCTTAATTGAAGGGTCACTCATGAGGGGACATAGGTTCAAGGTGAAGGGCTGGAAGTTTGGGAGGAGATGTGAGGAAAAATTTGTTACCCAGAGGGTGGTGATGGTTTGGAATGCACTGCCTGGGAGGGTGGTAGAAGCAGGTTGCTTCACATCCTTTAAAAAGTACCTGGATGAGTACTTGGCGCATCTTGATATTCAAGGCTAGAGGTCAAGTGCTGGTAAATGGGATTAGGTGGGAGTTCAGTTTCTTGAATGTCAATGCAGACTGAAAGGCCTCTTCTACACTGTATGATTCTATGAATGTGTGTTCTATACATGCTTTCACTGTGACCGTAAACGTTGAGAGAGAGAGTCTTCATGAAAATCCATTAAAACTAAAACATATTACAGATCTAATGTATGTTTGATATATATGTGTTAATTTAAGAGAAAGGAAGCTTTTGTTAGCTATTGCAGTAATAAGAACAATAGGCACCAATCTTGAACAGGAATAAATGGGTGCTCTTCATTTTTTAATTATTTTTACTTAGATTTTAATTGTTTCATCTTTGATTTGTGGACTTGATCTGGTATGTGTGTGTAGTATTTGGAAAAAAGAGGACAGTTTAAAGTTTTATAGCTCTGCACTTTGTTCCTCATTATCTGCTTTATATGACCCATTTCCTACCCTGTTTCTGTGAAAAACATAGAAGTAACATTTTAAATTGTGCTTATAATCCTAGGATCCCTGCAGTGCAGAAGGAGGCTATTCGGCACATTGGGCCTGCACTGACAACGATCCCACCCAGGCCCAATCCCTGTAACCTTATATATTTATCCTGCTAATCCTACGACACTAATGGACAATTTATCATGGCCAATCTACCTAACCCGAACACGCGGGGGAAACCCACACAGACAAGGGGAGAATGTGCAAACGTCACACAGACAGTGACCCGAGGCTGCAATTGAAACTGGGTCCCTGGCGCTGTGAGGCAACAGTGCTCACCACTATGTCACTCTGATTCGTCTATGATTCTAATTGTGCTTTGTGGTAAACTTTGCTTATGGCAGCATGGACAAGTGTGAAATAGGGTCCTGAGACCAGATGCAACAGAAAACCAGATTTTCTTCCATTTTTAATAGAATTCATAGATTTCCTCCCATGCAGAATTAGGCCATTCGGCCCAAGGAGTCTGCACCAACTCTCCAACAGAGCATCCTACCCAGGTCCTAACTCCATAACGCCAAGTATTTACCTCACTTATCAACCCTAACCTACAAATCTTTAGATAGTAAGGGTCAATTTAACATGGCCAATCCACCTAACCTGCACATCTTTGGACTGTGAAGGAAGCCAGAGCACCTGGAATTAACCCCCGCAGACACAGGGAGAATGTACAAACTCCACACAGTCGCTCAAGACTGGAATCGAACTTGGGTCCCTGGCATTGTGAGGCAGCAGTGCTAGCCACCGTGCCTCCCCCATGTTTGGGATTAGAACAGAGAACAAAGAACAACACAGCACGGGAAACAGGCCCTTCGGCCCAATGAGCCTGCACCGCCTTTTTAACATTGTGAGTGCCCTCTTCTACCTATGACCTTTGTCTACGCCTATTGGGGAAGATTGAGGGAAGACTAATTTAGGGACAATTTGTTAACACCAATCAGCCTAAGAGCTCACAGACTTTCAACAATGCAATGAATTCTGTTACAAAGTGCAGACAAATTAATGAACAAATTAAACATTACGTTTTTCAATCTGTTGAAGTTGTAAGGACTCTAAGAAATTGTCTTCTAAAGTATTCTGGCAAATTTCCCAACACTTGTGGAATTCTGTTGTTCAAAAAGTAGTCTGTGTGTCAGACTTGTTTATTCCAAAATACAAATGGGAAGTGGAGCACGTTGAAAATCTGCTTGTGGCAAATCAGCGTCAAACACGGAGCCACGCATAGTGCAGGCATGAGAGCAAAAAGTTAACAACAGATAACATCATTACTTAATTCTGGTGGCTATGATGACAACCAGATAATGTCTGACAAACGTCCCAGCTCCTGATGAAAATAAGTGCCATTACTATACAAAAACATATGTGAAATAGCAGCAAATTGGAACTTAGCATGCAAAGTTGAAGCAGATGTAACTTTAATTAGTCTCACGTTTAAGAAGGACTTACGCTTTTAAGCACAACCCAAAAGTCATTTTTCTGATTTATACTTGAATAGCACGCTATTTTGTTCTGTAAGACCAATATCAGTGTTTATATGAAAACCTGTTACTATCTTCAATTTCCATTAACGTTCTTCCTTTAGTAATAGTAGATCATTCGTAACAGCAGATTTAATTTTTTTAAAACCAACACATCTTATAGTGTTATACTATTAATACTGAATAGTATATAATAATTATCATTTATCAATCCTGAACTGATGTAAATGTTTTGTTCCTCATTGTATTGGGCTTTGTTTATCCATTGGACTGGGAGCTCTTGGGGTCTGTCTGTGGGCTGCCCTGGTGAATCCTAATGCTCTCTGGATGGCAATAACCTCTGTTATTTGGAGATGCCAGACTATTGTGCCAATTTAAATAGGGTTGGGTGCCTCTGTTGGGAGGTGCTTTGTTGCCCTTCTCTGTGCTCTTGCCAGTAACTTTTCATTGCTCCTAACCTCCTGCTCTGCTCTACCTGTCTTTCTTTGTATTGACTCTTTCTGTTTTGCCACACCACCACCTGTTTCTTTAATTTTTTTGTTACCTGCATTCTGGACCAAATCTCTGCAAGGGAAAACATGGGATTGTAGTTGGAGGTGGCTTTTATGTTACTATGGCGATTGCATGTCAGAATTACTTCTTTATTGGTTGCAAAGTGCTTTAGATGTCCTAAATTCATAAATCTAAGTTCTTTCTTTGTAAGATGGAGGAAAACAAAACTAACTAGCTGCAGCCAGACAATGGATGCATCAGCATTTTATCTCCTAGATTTGCATTTGCTTTTAGGAAATTGGACATGGATACCACCATCACATGTAAGAACACCACCCACTAGGTACACAGTACATACTTATGCGACTCGGCCAATGTTGTCTACCTCATTTGCTGCAGGAAAGAATGTCCCAAGGTGAGGTACATCAACGAGACCATACAGACGCTACAACAACGGATGAACGGACACCGCATGCCAATCACCAGGCAGGAGTCTTCCCTTCTTGTCGCGAAACACTTCAGCGGTCAAGGGCATTCAGCCTCCGGTCTTTGGGTAAGCATTCTCCAAGGCGGCCTTCAGAACACACGACACGGAATTGCCGAGCGGAAACTGATAGCCAAGTTCCGCACGCATGAGGACAGCCTCAACCGGGATCTTGGATTTATGTCACACTACATGTAACCCCTACCATTTGGCCTGGGCTTGCAAAATCCTACTAACTGTCCTGGCTTGAGACAATTCACACCTCTTTAACCTGTAATTATCCCTCTCTCCACTTGCATTGTCTGTGCCTGTAAAGACTTGGTTACCTGTAAAGACTCGCATTCCAACCACTGTCTTAATTGTGTCTCTGTCTACATGTGCTTTGTTTGTGAACCCAACTCTCCACTCATCTGATGAAGGAGCACTGCTTCAAAAGCTCGTGATTCCAAATAAGCCTGTTGGACTTTAACCTGGTGTTGTGAGACTTCTTAATTTAGGAAATTGGACCTGAGTTTACCTGTGCCTTGACCTAAAGGAGCTTAGGGCTGTCCTAAGCATAAAAAATATACCTGGATCTATATTGTGGATGTTGACTTTGTGTGAAGAACAGATGACAGGGTGATTGAGGGAATCGATAAGTTGGTGAATTACTTTTTTTTAAAGATATTACTTTTGTGATTTACTTTCAGGAGTAGCTTGCTGGGTTTAAGGGGATTGAATGACTCTTTTATCTCTGAATGTTTATGCTGCAAACTGATTTGGATAGAAATAGTCTTATACGTGTTTTTGTGGATTAGTACGCAAGAAAAAAATGGAGTGCCGACTAAAAGAAAAATGAGGAAGAAACATATTGAGTGTTCGAGATGTGAATAATATTTCACAACAGATACTGCAGTCGCACTATTTATTATTGACATAAGGATTTTTACTATTCACATCGATTTGTGTTCATGAATTGTGCTGGTAATTTTGTCTCAGTAACTAATTAGAAGTACTTGGATTCATTGCACCTTGATTCATATTTGGAAGAAGTTTAGACTTATAAGCTATTGGCACCTGATGAATTGTTCAGTAGGTATTCTTGGTGTCTTCCAGTTTAAAATGTTAGAAGAAAAATCAAAATCCCAGTATGTAAAAAAAATTGGTTAATTTCTGCTTGTCCTCTGCTTCCCACTTTCTACCGATTTCAACTTTGGGCTCCTACTTTTTAAAGTTAATGGGCAAGATTTTCTGGCCAGGCTCACCCCAAAACCAGAAAATCACGCCTAAAGTCAACGGATCTTTGCAAGGTCCATCCTCTGCCCACTATGATTCCTGTGGTGAGGGGGGTGGGAAAATTACACCCACTATATTTTTCTATTAGGCTGAGTAACTTTTAGTTTTCTACAATTTTTTTAAGAAATCCAAACACTTGACTTACTTTATTTTCTCCCATGTTCTATCAACCATTTATTTTGAAGGTAGAAATATTTTTGGCTAAGTTGGTCTCTGGTTGAAAAACAGCTCTCAACAAGTTATTTTCTCAGTCCAGAACTCTGAAGATTAATATCATGTGACAAATGTAGTCAATTCAGTTTTTGATGTATTTTATGACAAAGAAACTTGTCAAAGTGGGACAAGTTACTTCATTGGCAGTGTCGTCAAGCCAAGGAAGATGAGTTACTGATATAAGAAAAGTTAATTTTCTCCTTGTTTTGCTTAATGTTGAGCCTCCTCACATGATACTGTGTATTTCACTGCACAACCTTTGCCTATGAAATATAAAACATTGCAGATAAACCTTTATGCACAATAAGTGGCACAGTGGTTAGCACTGCTGCCTCACAACGCTAGGACCCAGGTTCAATTCTGGTTTCGGGTCACTGTCTGTGTTGAGTTTGCACGTTTTCCTGGTGTCTGTGTGGGTTTTGTCCCGGTAGTCCAGTTTCCTCCCACAGTCCAGAGATGTGCGGGTTAGGTGGATTGGCCATGGTAAATTACCCCTTAGCTTCAGGGAGACTAGCAGGGTAAATAGGTGGGGTTACAGAGATAGGGCCTGGGTGGGATTGTTGTCGGTGCAGGTTCGATTGGTCGAATGGCCTTCTTCTGCACTCTCGGGATTCTATGATAAGCCAAAACTGTCCTGTGTTGCTTGTGCCAATGTATCTATCTGAATTAGAAGCTCTTTGTGTTTAAATTTTCAAAAGTAGCCACTGCCTAACATACGTCCTATTTGTTCGTCACATTAGATAAATGGTTATTCCACAAACAGGTGTGTGAGGCCTCAATTGTCAAGATTATTTTCAGTCTTAATGCTGAGTACATATGCAGATGTAAAATCTTGTTTGGCAATAAGTTACAACGCGAAGAGAAAGTGGAAATGATTAGCAGAGTAATGTAGCCACAGTATTTTGTTACCTAATTTTCCATATTACTCATAGCATTTATGGTACTGAAATGATACATAGCTCAATGGTTCTAAATGTGGTGCCTGGGCAGGTCCAAAATGTAAGTTATTAATGTGCAATATTCCAGCTGAGGTGATGTATTTTGGTAGGAAGGATGTGGAGAGACAATACAAAATATGGGTAAAATTCTTAAGGGGGTGCAGGAGCAGAGGGACCTGGGTGGATATGTGCATAGATCACTGAAAATGGCAGGGCAGACGGAAAGAGCAGTTAATAAAGCATAAATAAGTATTCTGTGATTTATTAATAGGGGCAGAGAGTACTGGAGCAGGGAGGTTATGCTGAACAGATACAAAACACTAGACCTCAGATGGAATATTCTGTACAATTCAGGTATGACACTATAGGAATTATGTGAACGCATTGGAAAAAGTTCAGAAGAGGTTTACAAGAATGGTTCCAGAGATGAGAAACCTTAGTGGATGAGGATGGATTGGGGACATTGGGATTCTTCTTGGAGAGAAGATTTGGTAGAAATGTTCAAAATCATGAGGGGGCTGAACAGAGTAAATAGGGAAAAACTATTCCCGCTCTTAATAGGATCGAGAACATGAGGGCATAGATTTAAAGTGATTTGCAAAAGGAGCAGATGTGAAGTGAGAAAAAACTTTTTAATGCAGTGAGTGGCTTGGGTCTGGAATGCGCTGTCTGGAAGTGTGTGGAGGCAGGTTTGATCGGGGAATTCAAAAGGGCATTGGGTAATGATTTGAATAGAAACAATGTGCAGAGGTATGGGAAAAAGGCAGGGGAATGGCAGTAAGTCATGATGTTAGTTTGGAAAGCCAGTACAGACATGATGGGCCAAGTGGCTTCCTGTGCCACAACAGTTCTGCAATTCATCAAAATCAATGGCAATCTTCCCATCAGTTCTGGAGAATATTTCTATGGTGGCAGGACCAGTAGGTGATTTGTGGGCTCTTTTGCCCTGCTATGTGGCCCAAGGACCAGAAAGCTTAAGAACCACAGAATAAGCTTAAATTGATTTTGACATTTTCTGCTGTTTTTATCATGAATGTTTAGTCTTGATGCAGCAGGCTTTTATTCTGTTAATTTACTACAAACATGTAAGATAAGAATTCTCTGTACTCAGGAGAATATTGTAATTTCCACTAAGATTACATTGGATCATTTTAACTATCTTTGGCAAGATTTTTGTACATCAGCTATTGAGATAATTTAGTCAATTTCAAGCTAAATTGCTCTGGTTGATTAGAGCTGCTTGCTTTACAGTAAAAAGTCTCCAGTTTAATATGCCTGAGAATCCAGACTTTTATATTGGGCAATTTAAGGAGGGTCAAAACCTGATTTGAAAAAGAATGGCTTTCTTCCAGGGTAAAACTTGAAATTATTGAACTGAAATCATACCAGGTGTAGGAGAATCTGTGAAGCTGGCTATCAGAAGGCTTCCATTATATTTTCTTCCTACAGTGAACATTAAACATTTGAAATGACACCCATGGTCCATTTAGCAAGACTGCTTCTTAATGTAGCATTGCACAGATAAAAATATTCAGCTCCCTGATGCTGATGTAACAGGAAGCTAAAAGTCTTTAGTATTTCATATTTCTAAGTTTATTTTTGATTAGTGTGATCATATGAAATGATAAAACGCTATCCGTTTTACACATGGCAACGTGTGTTAAGGCATGGAGAATTAATCATTTACATTGTGCCAGTATTAAGAGGTGCATCTGCGTAACAGGATCTACTGTAGTTAAGCATGCAGGTTGGTCACTCTGGAACTGTTTCACCATCGTCTCAGTTCTCTCTTTAAATGGTTACATGCTTCAGTGCCACCAAAAAAAATTCAACCCTTCTATTGATGGCAGCTGCAGCTCCTTTAAGAATTGTAGCTGTTCTAGTTTTCCTCTTTCTTCTTACACCACCCGTCTAACCTCCCCCCACCATCCCAACCCTACTCCATCAAGTTCCTATAGAGGCTTGTGGTCAGAAAGTCAACAACAACAATGATTTCAGCAACAATAACAGTGATATTAGCTGTATGAGCAATTGTGACAATAAGAGTCAAGCATGCTGGGATATTTGGTCAAGTTATAATCAAAAATAGATGCAGGTCATAAAGTTGCTGCAAGCTGTGACCTAGCTTGTGGACTGTGATCTGACACTTCCTACGCTGACCAAATAAGGATAGTTTTTTGAACTAAGCTGGACATATCAGAGCCATACTCATATATGGGTTGAGGTTTATGTGACTTGTATGCAATTTAAACTAAGCATTATGGAGTTGTCTGTGAGTAACTCCATTAGCCTGGTCGAACAATGTGATCAGTTTCTGGTTAAACCATTGGCTGAGCACCAGAGAACTTTTTGGAAGAATCTGAGAAGTGTAGGAGAAAGGCATGTCTTTCAGCCCAAGTCCTCGGTGATAACTCAGAGACTAACCTTTGCACGTGTGCCCTGAAAGAACATTCTCAGAGAAGACAAAGAATGACATGGAAAATTTACATATAGAATTGGCCACTTTGTTCTGAACTGAGTAATATTCATTTCAGTTAAAGAGTTAAAGTTAAGAGTTAAAGTGTTCCAGCTGTTGTGAGTTTGAATTTTGGTACACAAAGTGTTAAATAAAGAAATTGTGTTTATACATTTAAAGTTGACTTATTGTCTTTATTCAATTTAGAAATTAAAATCCACAGGTTTGTACAACAACTAAGGAAATTTGGCAGGTCAGCTACGATTCTCACCAACTTTTACAGATGCACCATAGAAAGCATTCTTTCTGGTTTATGACAGCTTGGTATGGCTCCTGCTCTGCCCTAAACCGCAAGGAACTACAAAAAGTCGTGAATGTAGCCCAATCCATCGTGCAAACCAGCCTCCCATCCATTGACTCTGTCTACACTTCCCGCTGCCTTGGCAAAGCAGCCAGCATAAATAAGGACTCCAAGCATCCAGGACATTCTCTCTTCCACCTTCTTCCGTTGGGGAAAAAGAGACAAAAGTCTGAGATCACGTACCAACCGACTCAAGAACAGCTTCTTCCCTGCTGCCATCAAACTTTTGAATGGACCTACATTATACTAAGTTGATCTTTATCTACACCCTAACTATGACTGTAACACTACATTCTGCATTCTCCCGTTTCCTTCTATATGAATGGTATGCTTTGTATTGCGTGCAAGAAACAATACTTTTCAGTCTATGCTAATAAATGTGACAATAATAAATCAAATCAAAACAGACTTAATACAGATTGGATTTGTACTGAACATAAACAAGGTTGATCCAAAATATTTGGTAAAATTGGCTATTTTCAACTTGAATGAGCATGGAGTTGACTCATATTACTCTTATTCTGTAATCTCAAATGGGGCCAACACTACCCTATTTAATGCCCTTTTTTCTCTCTGTTTATGAAACACTCTTACTTCTGTGAGGTAATGAAATCTTAATTTCATTAGAATCCTATAGTGCAGAAAGAGGCCCTTCGGCCCATTGAGTCTGCATCGAACACAATCCCACCCAGGCCCTACCACCATATCCCTACATATTTTACCTACTAATCCCTCTAGCCTACACATCCCAGGACATTAAGGGGCAATTTTTAGCATGGCCAATCAACCTAACCTGCACATTTTTGGACTGTGGGAAGAAACCTGAGTACCTGGAGGAAATCCACGCAGACACGAGGAGAATGTGCAAACTCCACATAGACTGGAAAGAAAGCCTGGGACATGTGCTAGCCCATGTCAACATCTTAACTCATATTATTGCCAGGCCCAAGAAAATTACAGTATCCACAGGCCAGACAACCTTGTTAACTATTGAGCTATGCAATTAAACATTATGATCACAGGAATAAAACTGCTCCAATGTCAGAGTATTAAAATTCCCTTGTTATAGTAATATTGTGAAACTAAAACAAAGCCATTCAAATCAGTTTTATTTCTTATTCTATCTATTTTCTCTCCTCTGAAGATATTGACACTACAGCAGATGCACGACCCAGCCAGCTGTCCGTTGACATTGGTGGGGTCAGAAAACCCCGTCAACAGACAGGATTGTAAAATCCTGGTCCCGATTTTAATTCAGTCACATGCCAAATTTCACACAAACTCTCTGGAAACCCAAGAAATACATATTGAGCAACAAGAGGGAACATTTTAATTCAGACTACCTAATTAATCACTTTTCCCCCAATGTTAATTATTCTACATTTAGAGTTTTTAAAAACCATGCATGCAAAACATTTATCCCCTTGCTTGAAAATGTAAAACTTTGGCTATTTGTCTCCTATAACAGCTCCCATTATATCTCATCAGCATCAGTTATGATTAGGTTGTGTGTTACAGGAGTAGAATCATGTAATGTACCAGTAGTAGTCAATTACAGTGCAACAAAATCAAATAGTGGGTGGCCTTATTTTTTTGGAAATTATCTAAGGAATCTAGTGCAGTGGGAGAGCAGCTTATCTCCGTGTAGATCATTCTCACTGGGGAAACAGACTTGACTGGGACACAAAAAAACTTAAGTAGATCAACCTAATTGATAACAACAGAGAAATACATTTTAAGATTATTTAGTGAGACTCACCATTGTACATCATATGAATTAAACAAAAACTGACCAACCTAAACCGAATGCACATAATGGCCCAGATTTTATGGTTAGTGGCAAAGCTTACTGCTGACCTCAAAGAAAGCTTCCCACAAAGACCTAGTGATTTCTGTTATGTATTTCCCCCTTCCTAAATCAGTTTGAATTTGGTACAAAATCAAGACATCATGAAACAGATATGCCATCAAACCAAGCATATTGAAGCATTCTCATAATCAGCAAACCAGGAATTAAACGCACTGATATTCCTCCGCTTTCAAATAATTTTTTTTCGCAAACAAATAAATGATTGGAACTTTCACATGGGACTAAGGTAGAATCACAAACAGCAACATCTGGATGGCCACGTTCAACTGCACATATGCAGACTCCAGAACTTGCTAGTAGCAAGTTGTGAATACTGACTGTTTCACCATCATGTGGAAATGTCAGCGTTGGACTGAGGTGGGCACATTAAGATGTCTCACAAGTGAGTCTTCCTCAGGTGACTCACCTGATGAAGGAGCAGCACTCCAAAAGCTTGTGATTCCACATAAACCTGTTGGACTTTAACCTGGTGTGGTGTTTCACCATCATTATTACTGCAAAATCTGAGCCGATAGGAGTTTTCTCACTATTGTAAGTAAAGTTTTGGAAGTAAGTTTTGTCTGTATAGTGCATAAGAGACAATACTTTTCACTGAATGTTAACACATGATGACAATAACAGATCTAATCAAATCAAATAGTTGAATCCTTTCACCAGCCTTTTTATGTGCTGTTAAGGCACCAGGTTCTGACTGTTGAATGTGAACTTTAAAAAAAGATTTCATGGAGTGGTTAAAATCTAAATTGTGTACAGGTAAAACATGCAGTTCATTCATTCTGAAATGCGTTACATATTGATTGATCAAAGAATACATTGTTATGTGGGTTACATCATAATAATAAACATTAACTAGTGTTAGAAAATGCCAACATATATATATGTATCTGGAATTATAGACACAATCCCTGAATTTTAATAGCCCTGGAATTTACCACAGAATTTTTATAAAATTAGCCATATGTGGAACTAAAGATGGTAATGTAGCCAATAATCTCAGGAATACTGTTTGATTCCCCTGTAGTTTTAACTGGAAACAAATGATTAGATAGCATTTCTTATCTGATGTTATTGGGGAAGAACTTTGATAACAGAATGGAAATTTCTGCAGAAAGTAACTATCTCTAAACTATTCCAAAGAATAAAATGGGACAAGAAGGTTATCATTTATAACACAAATGTTCAAATACTTTATAACATTTAAGATGCATACAATGAAGTAGTTTTATCTGTTTCATACATTCACTGCCTTTTCTGAGCTTCATGCCATAGCCAGGGCTCAACTTTTCAATATTGTTAGGGTGTTGAATGCTTCAAGAGGTTTCTCTCCAAATCTCTTTTTCTACACTGTAATCTAACTTCTTTCTTGTAGCTTTGTTTGGTGATTAAAATTATCCACAGTATCCCCAAAGAGTAATAAGCTAATGCAAAATGTGGACTTGATTGCACAACCTATGATCTATGCCCTATTTCATGTGTTTTTCAACTCACCTTTCTATCTGCTACATCTCATTGCACAGATGATTTCAATGATCTCTACCCACCAGTATCCCCAATTCCTTTACCTGTGGAGTAAGGTAATTTTGTTCAAAGTTTCAATATTTACTCTCCTCTCATCTTTGCTTTTGTCAACATTGAATTTAATCTGTTATTTCTCAGCCCAATTCCCAAATCTGCTTTTGCCCCTTTACACTTGATTAGGCGGCCCTTTGTAGCGGACACAGACACACACCCATCCACCCCTCCCAACTCCCACCACCGTGCCCCCAGCAATCCAGAGCTGTGGGTCCAAAGAAATCAGAAAGTGGATTGAGAATGTCCCAATACAGTTCATGCAAGATTATGCATGCTGCAATTTTTGGTGAATTCCTAACGCCACATCGCTACGTGTGCTTACATAATTTATTTTTAAAATCAGCTGTGGAAGAAACAGATACAGGAGAGAAATAAAATGATCTTGCAGCCGGGTGTGAATTGAATCGGTAGTTTTACTTTTTTTTCATGGAATGTGAGCATTGTCGGCAAGGCCAGCAGTTGTTTGCATCATTAATTGCCCTTGAGAAGCTGGTGGTGAGCTGTCTTGAACCACTGCCATCCAGCTGTTGTCGGTAGACTCACAGTGCTGTTCGAAAGGGAATTTCAGTGTTTTGGTCCAGTGACAGTGAAGGAACAGTTCCAAGTCAGGGTGTTGTGTGGCTTGGAGGGGAACTTGCAGGAGGTGATAATATTCTTTTATTAACACTATGACTCTTGTTTTTATTAACACTGTTAGATGATTTGTAGACCACACTGATTTAATAATTCCTCGCCATTTATAGGTGGAGCTTGCAGAGATCTGTGCAAAGTGTGAACGCTACATTGGCACTGAAGGTGGGGGTATGGACCAGTCTATTTCATTCCTGGCAGAAAAAGGAACGGTGCGTGACTTTTTAGTTCCAAGTTTGGGACACATCATCATTTGTATGTAGTGGCTACAATTTTGAGCGTCAAATACTTATTTCGTTCCACGTACTAATTTCATCTCCCCTTAAAAAGAGGAAATTTAGCGCAATTTTAGAAAACAAATTTACTAGTATCAAGATTTTTCCAAGTACTTTAAACTGTGTTGTACAAGTGGTTAAACTGAAGTCATAAAGAATAGCTTTTCCAAATGTGGAATTTCATCAGTTGGTCAAAAGAGTTTTCTGTGTTCAAGGATTGGAATGGATTGATTTCACAGGGCAATTTTTCAAGCCTGAAATATGTGTGACAGCATCCTGACCACAGACAGGGGTATCCCTGTCAGCCATCTTGAATTCTTGCACATATTAATGAGGGACCAAAGCTATATTTAAGGATCTCTTTAAGAAATTAGGCAGTGCTGAATGAAGCAGGCACTACGGACAACCCAAGTTGATGGCTTCAAATTAGCAAGTTGCCTCTGGAGGCTTGCCAAACGCTGGCTCATAGGCAATACTGAAATCAGTCCAGGTACCAATTTCCGGAGATCCTCAGGCTAATCTCTCCGATGTGCTTTGCTGTTGATCTAACTGATATCGCTCCAAAGCATCCTAAAATCCTCAAGGAAATGAGCCATATTTAAAACTCTTACAGTACATCTTGGGAGTGGGTTATGAAGAATGTTTTCGCCAAATTAATCTGAATGGTTAAAAATTAATTACTGCCAAGAACTGTAGCAGGCAAATGCCTGGGAGCATTATGTGTTAGGTTATTGATACTCATTTAAGGAACAGTTTTTTTTATGGAGAGCAATGGGTCACTTGCTACTATTCTGTTTCATTTCTTTGAGAAGATAATAGAACTTATGAATTAGATCTACATAGTGGAAATCATTTATTGGATTTTCAGGAGATATTTGATCAAGTCCTATATTCAAAGGAGGTTAAAGCTCATGAAGTTCATGTTTGTTTAGCTAGTTGTGTTGACATATAGCTTTATGGTATCAAGCAAAGGTGGTCACAAATGCTTTGGCTGGAGCAATGATGACTAAATTTCAACACAAGTCCATTTTAGGCCTATTGCTGCTTGCAGTATTTGTAGCTGGTTAAATGATCAGGCAGGAAATGACATTTATTGAGCATGTTGAACAGTGGTAATGCTGGGAGTTTTTTGAGTTTTGCTTGATTGTTTTTAGGGAGTGGGGTTACTTTTGCAGAACTTGCCCTTAAAAGATTGAATAAATGGGATAAAGTCCATGAAAGGGCAGATAGTCTTTGTACTATATACAGGAATTTCACACCATGTCTAACTCAAGTGCTTCAGACAATCTCTTCCTCTAGCTTGTTGAGCAAAAAGTAATTTTAATGCTGCGTTTTTAAGAACTTCTTAAGTTTGTATCAAATTGCATTTTAACTACTTTTAGTTGTTAATTTGTCTTTTGTAGTTTACAAGGATCGTAAGTAGAGAATCATTTCTGTTCAAGCAACTTTTTTGATGGAAGACAAACTAAACTGCAGAATTGGCTGCAGTTTTTAAAATCATAATTCTCATATTAATATTGACAGCAATATATAGTGTTACCTTCAGCAGGTGTACAATAGGGATATTCTCAATCGGAATGCTGCTGCTATCACACTAATCTCTTATACAAGACTTGGCAAATTATATAGCACTTGGCAACAACACTAGTTGAAAGCATCTCTGTTCTGCAGCCCTAGCAATCATGATAGTGTATTTCTTTCCCATTTTTAATTTAGATTCAGGCAGTGCGTGATTGTTGAACATGCAATTTAAATCACATGGAGTAGGACATTGGGTCAATTGCAGGTTCTTCACTGTTTGTAGAACCCATGAATGCCAGGTTATTCATAATACATCTGCTCTTCGCTAGTGTTTTCACTCAGATTCAGAAGAACAGAGACATATGGAAAAGATAAACATGGCTTTCTCAGTTCTGCCCAAAATTTGATTCGCAGTGTTTTCCCTGTATTGAAAATGCTGACTCAAGCTGTAGTCTTGATTCCTTCCCATGTCTAACTCAAGTGCTTATTTTCCTTCTTTGAACCTAGAATGTGTCCTCGGAGGCTATTTGACTGTAGAGGGCATAACAGCTGCCCAATTCTGCTCTGTTCACATCCTTGACATTCAGTGGTATTACCATCACTGTCAACATCCTCAGGATTATCATTGGCCAGAAACTCAACTGGACTCGCCACATAAAGACAGTGGCGACAAGAACAGGCCAGAGGTTAGGCATACTGCAGTGAGTAGCTCACCTAACTCCCCAAAGCCTGTCCACCATCTACAAGGCCCAAGTTGGGAATGTGATGAAATACTCCCCAGTTGCCTGGATGTATGAAACACTCAAGAAGATTGACACCATCCAGGACAAAGCTTGATTGGCACCACATCACAAACGTCTACTCCCTCCACCACCGACACTCAGTAGCTTCAGTGTGTACTATCTACAAGATTCCGTGCAGGAAATCACCAAAGATCCTTAGAGAGTACCTTCCAAACCCACGACCGCTTCCATTTAGGAGGACAAGAGCAGCACCACTACCTGCAAGTTCCCCTCCAAGCCACTCACCGTCTCACTTGGAAATATATCACCATTCCTTCACAGCAGCTAGGTTAAAATCCTGGAATTCCCTCCCTAATGGCATTGTGGGTCAACCCAAAGCATGTGGACTGCAGCAATTCAAGAAGGCAGCTCACCAGCAGCTTCTCAAGGGCAACTAGGGATGGACAATAAATGCTGGCTAGCCAGCGATGCCCATGTCCCACGAATGAATAAAATTAAAAATACAATTTCTAGGAGGACGCAAATAGGAGAGAAAGAGAAAGAAATACTGGGACGCACAAAATACTGGGAGGGACAGAAAGCACTAGTATAGCAAGTTCATAGATGATGTTGGAATAAGGGAGAAAGTAATGACGTCTAAATTAAAGTTTCTGTGCATACATGTATAGTAAATAAGTACTAAGTACAAGTACTATACAGAGTGTAGTAAACAAGATCGGGGAACTACAGGTGTATATTACATTGTGGAAATATGATGTAATGTAATGGATTTTGGCTGAAGTAGGGTAGGTCTGGGTGTTAAATATTCCTACAGGTACAAGGTGTTTGTAAAAGATAGGAAAGGAAGGAAAAGAGGAGGAGTGACAGTATTAGTTAAAGAGGGCATTGCAGTGCTGGAGAAAGAGGATGTCCCAGTGAGATCAAGGACAAAAACAAAGATTGACAAAAAAGTTGATAAAGGAGGGTAGAAGAAGCTATGAAGCTGGGCTAGCGCTTAATATAAAAAAGGATAGCAAGAGTTTTTATAAATATATAAAAAGGAAGAGGCTGGCTAGGGTGAACGTTGGTCCCTTAGCGGATGAGAAAGGGGACCTAGTGGTAGGGGATGGGGATATGGCTAAGGTCTTGAATAACTTTTTTGTTTCTGTCTTCACGGAGGAGGACGTGAATAATTTGCCGGGTGTTAGCGATGGAAAGGTGGTAGGACTGGAGGGTCTTAATGACATTACTGTTACTAGAGAGGTGGTGCGCGACAGACTGGAGGGGCTGATTGTGGACAAGTCCCCAGGACCGGATGGAATGCATCCGAGGGTTCTGAAAGAAATGGCGGAGGTGATAGTGGATGCCTTGGTGGTTATTTTCCAGACGTCGCTGGATTCCGGGGAAGTGCCGGAGGATTGGAAAACGGCTAATGTTACGCCGTTGTTTAAGAAGGGTGCCAGGCAAAAGGCGGGGAATTACAGGCCGGTTAGTTTAACGTCTGTGGTAGGTAAAATGTTAGAATCCGTCATTAAGGAGGAAATTGCGAGGCATCTTGAAGGGAATTGCTTGATAGGGCAGACGCAACACGGTTTCATTAAAGGGAAGTCGTGTCTGACAAATTTACTGGAGTTCTATGAGGATGTGTCTAGGGCGGTGGATAGAGGAGAGCCGGTGGATGTGGTCTTTCTGGATTTTCAGAAGGCGTTTGATAAGGTACCTCACAAGAGGTTACTGCAGAAGGTCAGAGGACATGGAGTTGGGGGTAGGGTGTTAGCGTGGATAGAGGATTGGTTGTCAAATAGGAGGCAGAGAGTGGGGGTCAATGGGTGCTATTCGGATTGGCGGTTGGTGACTAGTGGGGTGCCCCAGGGGTCGGTGCTGGGGCCTCAGCTATTTACCATTTATATAGATGATCTGGAGGAGGGAACCGAGTGTAGGGTGTCGAAATTTGCTGATGACACCAAGATTGGGGGAAAGGCAAATTGTGCGGAGGGTGTGGAGAGTCTGCAGAAGGATCTAGATAGGCTGGGCGAATGGGCCAGGAAATGGCAAATGGAATTTAATGTTGGCAAGTGTGAGGTGGTCCACTTTGGTAGGAAGAATGGTAGGAAGGACTATTACTTACGTGGCGAAAAACTGCAGCAGGCGACGGTGCAGAGGGACCTCGGGGTCCTTGTGCATGAGTCGCAAAAACCCAGCCTGCAGGTGCAGCAGGTGGTCAGGAAGGCGAATGGGATGCTGGCCTTCATAGCGAGGGGGATTGAATATAAAAGTAGGGAGGTCTTGCTGCAGCTGTATAGGGCATTGGTGAGGCCGCAGCTGGAGTACTGTGTGCAGTTTTGGGCGCCGCACCTGCGCAAGGATATTTTGGCCTTGGAGGGAGTGCAGAGGAGGTTTACTAGGCTGATACCGGAGTTGAGGGGGTTGAGCTATGAGGAGAGGCTGAATAAACTAGGCTTGTACTCGTTAGAGTTTAGAAGAATGAGGGGAGATCTCATTGAGACGTATAAGATGATGAATGGGATGGATAGGATAGAGGTGGAAAGACTCTTCCCGCTCAAAAAAGACAGTAGGACTAGGGGGCACAGCCTCAAGATAAAGGGGAGTTGAGGAGGAACTTCTTCACTCAAAGGGTGGTGAATCTCTGGAATTCTCTGCCCGTTGAAGTGGTGGAGGCTGCCTCGCTAAATATTTTTAAGAAGCGGGTTGATGGGTTTTTGATAAGAGAGGGGATTAAGGGTTATGGGGAGAGGGCGGGAAAGTGGAACTGAGCCACGACAGATCAGCCATGATCTTATTGAATGGCGGGGCAGGCTCGAAGGGCCAGATGGCCTACTCCTGCTCCTATTTCTTATGTTCTTATGTTCTTAAAATCAATTTGGCTAGGGCGAGGGAACAAAAAGAGTGCAATTGCATTGTGTAGTGTGTGGACTTCTAACTCATGAGAAGGGTGTGGAAGAACATATCTGCAGGGAAGTCTCAGAGAGATGCAAATAATATAGAGTAGTCATAATGGGGGTCTTTAATTACCTGAATCTAGACTGGGACATTGGTACCGTAAAAGGTGGAGAGGGGCAAAGGTTCTTAGATTGTGTTCAGGAAAATTTCCTACAGCAGTATCTGTTCAGCCCAACAAGAAAGGATGCGCTGTTGGACCTGGTGCTTGGAAATTAATTTTGATTTGATTTGTTATTGTCACATGTAATGAGATACAGTGAAAAGTATTGGTTCTTGTGCGCTATATAGGCAAAGCATACCATTCAAAGAGAAGGAAAGGAGAGGGTGATGAATGTAGTGTTGCAGTCATAGCAAGGGGTGTAGAAAAAGATTAACTTAATATAAAGTCCTGAGAATTGCCAAATCTGTAAGAAATTGAATTAGAGCATTGTTAGAGAGTTTCTAAGAGTTAAAGTTTTAAAAGCATAGAAGAAGAGTAAAAAATAGAATTAGCGGGTATGTTGGGAAAAGCTCGCAAGAATTTGCCTCGCTCCGATGCCAACTTGATAGTAGCGAGCCAAGTAGTTCAAGTGTCGGTGAGGGAATGTTGAGCAGACAATGGTCATTGTGACTTAAGGTTTAGGATGATAATAGAAAAGGGAAATAGACAATTCAGAATAAAAGTAAATAAGTAGGGAAGAGCCAGCTTCAATGGGGCAAGAATAGAGCTGGGCCGGTTAGACTGGAACGAAAGTTTGGCAGGAAAAACTGTAACTGAACAATGGGTTACTTTCTAAATAGGAATGGTCCGGACACAGTCAAGGTAGATTCCCTTAAAAGGAAAAAGTAGGATAAATAAATTCAGAGCTTCCTGGATGAAATAGATAAAAATTAAGCTAAGGAAGAAAAAGTGTGCTTATGACAGGTATCAGGAACAAAATATAGTTGAGACCCAAGAGGAATGCAGAAGGTTCAGAGGACTGGTGAAAAAGCCCAGTAAAGAAGCAAGGAGAGATTATGAGAAAAGACTGGCAGCCAACATAAAGGGGAATCTCAAAGTCTTCTATAGGCATAATGAAAGGATGCTAAAAGGATGAGTAGGGCCGATTAGGGATCTAAAAAGGGAATTTATACATGGAGCCTGGGGCATGTCTGAGGCATTAAAAGAATACTTTCCATCCAGCTTTATGAAGCAGATAGATGCTACCCAGGCCATAATGACATATGAGGAAACTATGTTTCTTGAAGGTTTCAAAATTGATAAAGAGGACTTGTTCAATAGTTTATCGGTACTTAAATTTGACAAGGCACTGCAATAGAATATTGAAGGAAGTGAGTCTTCAGATTCGGGAGATGCCAGAGCATTGAAGAATTGCAAATGCTACACTCTTGTTCAAAAAGATAGCCCCAGCAGTTACAGACCAGTCAGTTTAACGTCTGCAGTAGGCAAACTTCTAGAAACACGGGCGGCACGGTGGCACAGCGGCTAACACTTGTTGTCTCACAATGCAAGGGACCGGGTTCAATTCCTGGCTCAGGTCACTGTTTGTGTGGAGTTTGCACGTTTTCCCTGTGTCTGTGTGGGTTTCCTCCGGGGACTCCGATTTCCTCCCACAGCCCGAAGCTGTGTGGTTAGAATGATTGGCCATGCTAAATTAATCCTAGTGTCAGGGGGATTAGCAAGGTAAATATGAGGGTTTAGGGGAATAGGGCCTGGATGGGATCATGGTCAGTGCAGACTCGATGGGCCAAATGGTCTCCTTCTGCACTGTAGGAATTCTATGAATTAGTTGTCACATGTAAAAATGTGGGTTGATTAGGAAGCGCCAGTATGGATTTCTAGAGGAGAAATCATATTTCACTAACTTGCTGGAGTATTTTGAGGAGGTAACAGAAAGGATCGATGAGGTAATGCTGCTGATGTGGTGGTGTACATAGACTTTCAAAAGGCATTTGATACAGTGCCACACAACCGACTTGTAAGAGAAGTTATAATAACTCATGGGATAAAAGGGACAGTAGCAATGTGGATACAAAATTGGCTCAATAATAAGAAGCAGAGAGTAATGGTCAATGGATTTTTTTTGTGCTGGAGGAAGGTTTATAATGGAATTCCCCAGAGATTGATATTGGGACACTTGGCTTTCCTGATATATATTAATGACCTGGACTTGGTGCGTGGGGGACAATTTCTAAATTTATGTATGATACAAAACTTGGAAATATTGTAAACTGTGAAGAGGACAGTGTGGAACTTCAAAAGGGCTTGGACAGGTTGGGAGAGTGAGCAGATAGGTGGCAGATGAGGTTCGATTCAAAGAACTGTGAGGTGATGAATTTTAGTAAGAAGAACATGGAGAGGCAATACAAAATAAGGGGTAAAATTCTTAAGGGGGTTCAGCAGCCGATGGACCTGGGTGTATATGTGCATTGATCATTGAAGATGGCAGGATATGTGGAGACAGCAGTTAATAGTAAATAGTATTTTGGGCTTTATTAATAGGGGCAGAGATCATAAGAGCAAAAAGATTATGCTGAACTTGTACAAGACACTACTTTGACCTCAGCTAGAATATTATGTATAATTCATGGCACCACGCTGTAGGAAGGATGCAACACATTGGAGAGAATGCAGAGGAGATTTACAAGAATGGTTCCAGGGGATGAGAAAATTCAATTATGAGGATGGATTGGGGAGGTTGAGACTGTTCTCCTTGGAGGGAAGAAGGCTAAGTGAAGATTAGATTAAGATATTTAAAATCATGAGAGAGCTAGACAGAGTAGATAGGGAGAAACTGTTTCCGTGTGTAAAAGGATCAAGAACATGAGGGCACAGGTCTAAAGTGATTTGCAAAAGAAGTGCAGCCCAAACAACAAACATTTGTTCTGAGAAAAGGTTTTTTCTCATATAGAAAAAGGGGTAGGTAAATGGGATGAGGAGCATTGTTCCTGGGATAATTGGATGTGGAGATTACTTGTTTTTATATTGTATTTTCTATGTACGTTCACATAAATCCAGTCGGCCCCACTGAATCACAGAACTGTGATGTGGTGGAGGTGGGTTCAATCAAGGCATTCAGGAGGGCATTAGATGATTATTTGACTAAAAATAATGTGCAGGGGAATGGAATTAAGTCACAGTGTTCATTTGGAGTGCTGGTGCAGGTGAGACGGGCCAAACAGCCGCCTCCTCCACTATAGCAATTCTGCAGTTCGGTGGGAATGCTGCTAAGTGGATGCTGGGGCCAATTAAATTTACATGGAAGTAGGTAGGGAATACAATACAGAATCAGGTCATCTTCACAGTCAAATATCCACAGGAGCAATAATCCTAATCCCGTACACCTAACCCTTTTTCTATATGCCTTAATTTACTTTTCAACTACCTGTCTTAAATTTTACACGTAACTTGGTCTTGGTTTCAATCATTGACATTCCATTACGTCACAATCTTAAAGTTTATTTATTAGTCACCAGTAGGCTTACATTAACACTGCATGTTCGGGTACACTGAGGGAGAAATTAGCATTGCCAATACGCCTAACCAGCATTTCTTTGGACTGTGGGAAGAAATTGGAGCACCTGGAGGAAACCCATGCAGACACAGGGGGAACATGCAGACTCCACACAGACAGTGATCCAAGCTGGGAATCAAACTCAGGTCCCTGGCGCTGTGAGGTAGCAGTGCCAACCACTGCACCACCATGCTGCCTCCTCTGTGTAAAATAAAGTTTCTCACACTGTCCTGTCTTAAATCACTACATTTAATCTTGTGTCTATGTCCTCTTGTTATAAACCAACCTCACTTAATGGAAGTGTGCGTTTCGATTTTCACATCTCTTCGTAACTTTAAACACCTTTTGTGAAATCACCCAATGATTTCCAATGTATTTTCAAATAAAACAACCTCACTACGTTTTACTACCACCCTGAGAAAATTAATTTACTTTGTGCTCAGGTTGCCAACTGAGCCAGTAGGGGTTAACATACCTTTAGTTGAAAGAGATTGTTACCATTACTTGCCCAGACAATGATGAGTTGCAAACATTTACACTGAAGGTGTATGTGACTAGGCTTTCAGCAACTACACACCCCATAAGTTGAATTTTTATGTTGGTTGCCCTGAATCTATTTGTCAGACATTGCACTAATTTTATTTGTGAAATCTGCCATGTTACCCTTGACAGGCCAAGTTGATTGAATTCAACCCACTCCGAGCCACCAACGTAAAACTTCCAAAGGGAGCTGTTTTTGTGATTGCAAATAGTTGCAGAGAAATGAATAAAGCCTCAACAGCTCATTACAATATCAGAGTTGTGGAGTGTCGGCTTGCAACAAAAGTAAGATAACTTTTCTTTTTTCTGATTCTGCTATAAGATGTACAAAGGAGCTTGATGCATGGTTACTGCGTGTATTGTACATAACAATTATCCCACAAAATATTGTTAACGAAGATCAGCACTGCTCTGGCCAGTATTTAAGAATCTATTGGTTGCGTTTTTATTCCTAAATTAAACTTAAAACGATGAAAGCAAGTTACTTATCAAAGCTCATAAAACCAGATTATGTCACAAGTTTTAACATCATCCAACTTTCTTCCTTCAGTACTGTACTGTAGTAGTGCAGGATTGGTGTTATTCTTGATAGCTTATTGTCTCTGCATCTCATTAAAATACAATATTTTTCCAATGGACATTTAAGGGCACTGGGCACTAAATGAGAAAACAGGAGATTATCCTGATGGCTTGACAAACAATCTTCCCACAATGGTGGCATAGTGGTATGGGTAGTGCAATGGCTAGTGCTGCTGCCTCATAGTGCTAGGGACCTGGGTTCAGTTCCGGCCTTGAGTGACTGTCTGTGTGGAGTATGCACTTTCTCCCTGCACCTGTGTGGGTTTCCTCCAGATGGTCCGGTTTCCTCCCATGGTCCAAAGTTTTGCAGGTTAGGTTGATTTGATTGGCCGTGCTAAATTGCCCCTTAGTGTCAGGAGGATTTTCAGGGCAAATACAGATTAGGGTCTGGATGGGATTGTTGCCAGTGCAGGCTCGGTGGGCAGAATGGCCTCCTTCCACACCGTAAGAATTCTATGATTCTATAACTAGTACGACCAAAGAAAACTAGGTTAGCTGATAATTTATTTCATTGCTATTTTTGCGATCAGGTCTTTGCCTGCAGAGCAGTGATTCTCTGCAGTTCAGATGTGATAAATTATGGTATAAATGCAATTTTTTTTAACAGTGCAGAAAAATTGTACATCCATTAACTGTGTAAAATTTTAGGGTATTGAGGCATTAAAAACCTTAATAATTAAAGCCTCTTAAGGTCCAAATTTTTAATTTCTAACACTAGGGTCCTCAGTTATGCTTGACCTAACATGGTATTGTGGTATTGTCACTGGTCTAGTAACCCGGAGTAAGCACTGGGGTCCTAGGTTCAAATCCCAAAGTAAAATTTGAATTCAATAAAAAAATCTATAATTTGAAGTCTAATGATGACCATGAAACCATTGCTGATTGTCATTAAAACCCATCTTGTCACTAAAACCCATTGTCATTAAAACTAGCGTCCTTTAGGGAAGGAAATCTGCCATCCTTACCTGGTCTGGCCTACATGTGACTCTAGACCCATTAGCAGTGTGGTTGACTCTTAACTGCCTCTTCAAGGGCAATTTGGGATGAGAAATAAATGCTGGCTGAGACAGTGACATTCACACCCCATGAAAAAAAAGTTATGAATAACTAGCATGTATGAATAAAGCAGAATTTATTAAGCAAGATTTTACATGATACTTAACGTAAAGCAGTGAAGGCAGTGTAGAAGTTCCATATCCTTCAAGTTCTTAGGAATTCTTGAGCGTTGTCAGCACAGGCGATGGCTTTTTCTTCTCTACGTTTGAAATGATGTTGAACTGTACCTGAAAGAGTCATATCCCTGAAATTTTGGTAACACTGTGCCAACAAAGGTTATGATTTCCTTAGGTTTATCCTCACTTCTCATTATTCCTCCTCCTCAACTTAGAGATAGTCCAAACTTACCTTTTCACAGTTGAGACTGTGAATCATCTGTGTCAGCCCACTCTGTAACAAGAGCCATGTAGGCTAAAGACAAATTTTCATCCCTTGTTTCCATGGGCCCCTCAAAATTTACATTCCGTTGCAAATTAGGATACGGAGCAGTCACAAACAAAGTCCACCTTACATTGCATTTACCTTCGTAAATGCCAACTGAACCTGCACATTAACCTTCAGAGAGTCCTGAGTCAGGACTCCCAAGTCCCTTTATGGTTCAGATTTCCGAAGCTTTTCCCCATTTATAAAATAGTCCAAGTCTCTATTCTTCCTACCAAAGTGCATAACTCGCATTTTCCCATGTTGCATTCCACCTGCCACTTCTTTGCCCATTTTCCTAACCTGTCCAAGTCATTCTGCAGCCTCCCCATTTCCTCAACACTACCTGTCCCTCTACATATCTTATTATCATCTGCAAATTGAACAACTATGCCTTCAGTTCCATCTTCCAGATCATTAATGTATATAGTGAAAAATTATGGTCCCAACACTGACCGCTGCAAAGCACAACTGGTCACTGGTTGCCATCCTGTAAAGGATCCCCTTATCCCCACTCTCTGCCTTCTGTCTGTCAGCCAATCTTTTATCCATGCTAGTTCCTTGCCTCTCACACCATTGGCGCTTAGCCTATTTAGCAGCATCCTGTAAGGCACCTTGTTAGAAAATAAAGATTTCCTTCAACGCTACCCTGTGGCCAAGATCCGTGACCGCATAATGATTGGCAACAATTGGCTGACCAAAGCTGTAGAATCAATATTGCCATTCTATTTTTATATTGTAAAATGTTGACATAAAAAGATTTTTGGATAGGTGCAATTCACTATATGCATGCATACATGATGCAGAATAGTTTGGCTTGTTTCAGGCCTATTGCACCCTGTCATGCCAAATGCAATTTTTTATTTTGCCACTAAGCTGAAACTATGTCCTTTTAAGACCATAAATCTAATTGCGAACAATAAAACACCAAACGAGGTCAAAGATTCTTTGTTCTTTAGGTTGCAAGGGCGAAGCCTGGTTTTGCTTTTTGTTTCACTGGCAAGATTAGACCAATGATTACACATTTTGGCTCCTGCCCACCATTTTGCATACGACCATCTTTAGTTCTTTATACTTTTTTCCTCAAGTGCATCCCAGAAATTTCTAAAGGCCATATGTGTAGCATCTGATGTGTGATAGATGGAAAAGCTGCACCAATGTAAAGTTTTTATAAATTGTGCATGCCTACTTTGAACACTGAATGAATATTCAAGAGGCTTAATAGTTAGTTAATTGCTGTCATGTTATTTTAAAGACTACAATCACTGTCATAAACCTTTCATATATTCATTCTGACTGTACTGAGCCCATGAACACTGACAAATGAAATATTTTTATTTTTAAAAAATCTCTATAATGCACTTTATTTAAATTTCTACTAGTGATCTTAGTGGAAAGAGGCTCATTTGAATTTCTGCCCTATGACAGCATTGTAGTAGCACAGCAGGATGTGGGTTGAGACCAGTGATTCCCAATAAAGGGAGGTTTTGATCTTGGCACAGCTGACAGAAAGTGACTGTAAATGAAGTAGTTCCCCATGTGGAGCGAAGGAAAATTAAAGAGCAACTTGCTCCAGGGCACTCTCACGAACATCAGCAGTCAAAACAATAGCGTCTGAGCAGGTTAGGGAGTGGTGAGTATTGCAAGGTTACCTAAAAGAAAGGAGTAAAAAAGTACATTTAAAAACATATATATATGCTTGTGTGTGTGTGTGTGTGTGTGTGTGTATCATTAAGGTGCAAGGAAGCAAATGACAATGAAACTTTTTGAGAAATCTTGATAATAGAGAAATAATGGCTGTGATTTTGTGGTGAGCAGCAAAGCAAGGCATTGCTGATCTCAAAGACAGTTGTGCTGAGAGATCTGATAATCTCTGTGGAGAGAGCTTTAACTTTCAACATGAAATTCACATCATCGAGCTGCAGTGATGTCATCAAGCTGTTCAAGCAACCAATCACATTGTAGAATTCCTACAAAGAGCGATCCAGGAAATGTAAAGCATTAATAATCAAATCACTTTTTTATCTACAGATAATGAATTAAAGATTAGGATATCCACATGGGGGTGAAAATAGGAGTTGAAAAACCTTTCTTAAAAAAAATTAAAAATCCATGTTTAAAAAATCTAGTGACTCATCAAAATGGAGACATTTAACAACATTCCAGGAATATATTATTTTTTGGGTCAGTTTGGTTGTTCAGCAATAGTTCTTAGTCACACGTCATTGAACAAGGCTTGACTTTTTATGAGGTTCTAACAGCAACCAGAAATGAAAATGTGGAAGTTCTCAGCAAATTAGTTGATTCCGCTTATTGTTGGCTGAGGCTGGTAAGGGGGAAGGGCACTTCACAGTGCAAACTGGCAAAGCAGTGGATGACAGACTTTAGAATTGTGACATTTATCTGCACTTTCACTAAATCCTGAAGTTGTCAGAGTCTGAGTAGTAATGATGGTGAATGCTGTAAGTTCACTGTCAAAAGCTCTACAAATTCTGAGCTATTATTCTTGAGGCGATTTAGTTTAAACTTAATCTTACTGCATTATGTACTGTGAAACACAATACTTTGTTCACTAAGAGCAGTTTTGGTCATGCAAGTCAGTTACTTGAATTGCAGTAAGTTTGTTGAGTCCTCTTCTAAGCGACAGTGACTGCTTAAAAGGACTGGAGCAACAGAAAGCAACCAATGAGGCAAAAAACAAATGAAATTGAGTGCTTTGCTGAAAGTGGTAAAGCTTATTTAAAAAGACATAAGTGATGCAGTTGTGTAACATTATTTTATTATTATTGAACTTAATGTTCTTTTAACAAGAAGCTAAATTTTCTACGCCTGCTGGTTGCATGACTATGCTCTGCGTGTAGTGGGGGGGGGGTGCGGGTGTGGTCAATGACTGAGAAATCTGTTTGGAGACTCTGACCTGGACTTTCACTTCTGAGGTCCAGAACTCAGCGTCGGGAAAGTTCCCAGCTCCTCAAACCCGTCGCGGGCAAAGGCGTCCTGGAAGTTATCCAGAATAAGTGCAGAGGCGGGCTGGGTGGTAGCCTGCCTCCATGCTCCGGCATGGTGTCCAAGACTTTTTAAAAAAGCACTGGAACAAAAAACGAACCTCATGGCTCTTTCCCCCTTAACCCCCCAACAACAAACACCCAAACCCCATCTATGCCAACCCATGCCCGCTATCACCCCAATGGCCTCTAATGCCATCCTTGTCTCTCTCTCCCACTCCTTGACTCTTGATAGCCACTGTGAAAACTTAGTGCCAACTCATGTCATCCCATAGCTCCCCAGCTATCATGCTTTGCCTTTACACTTACCATATCAACTTGTCTTGCAATCACCACGAGCAGACCTCAGAATTCATGCTGAGATTAAATAAAATAAAGATCTGTGTCTATTGATGAATTCAGTATTTGAAGCAAAGTTTTCATTCATATAAACTAATTCACTACATTTATACGCCTTCAGCTACATACTTATTAAAATAAAATTACAGTCAAGCGTTTAAACCCTTACAAACACAAACATTGAAATTCGTAGTCCCACTTCAAAGGATCGATAACCATCTGTCAGTCAAATTGTGAAATGAAAGGCACCCGACTGTGATAATGGAAGATTGTGAAATCAGTCATATAGCACTAAACCAATAATAGTAGCCCTCAGGCTTGCACTTAGGCTGAGGCCCTCAACAGAATGAAATAGCAAGGAATGATTTTATTTAAACAGTCCAAGCATTTTTTCAAAGATTTAACAAGGAGTTTTAAATGCCTTGATAGCTTGACAATTGCCATTGACAGATCATTCTGACACACTTGACAGTTCAAGTGGGCTCGACAGTTAATGAGCTTGTGCACTTTTTATGCATGTTTATGCCTACTTTTAATAGTCCCAAAGGTCACAATCATCCCCAAATGTGTCCTGGGGCCATATGCAAAAGGGTACCCATCTCTCCAAAAGACTTGACTAAGTTTGGACCTCTTACCAGGTATAATCTGCGTTCACACCTGGGTCACCAAAATTACAATGAGAGGAGGTAGCTGTTGATATCGGTGGACGAAGCTGCTTCCATGAAAGACGCGTACATAAATCAGGCCCAATTCTGCCCCTGGGAAAATGGTAGGTGCTTTGTTCCAAGGCAAAGGGATTTCAGCCTCTTTGTAACAACAGTGAGACTAATGTTTCTGTAGCATTGGTTGCTACATTGCTGAGGGCACTACAGCGGCTCTTAGGACGATTACAAATTGTTCTAGAGTCGCTATGCATTCAAGAGCGACATCAATTTGCAGAAGCATCAAATACCACTGCATGGGTATAACTAGTGCATTCCTATAATAAGAAAGGTGATTCTTATTATTTCCAAATTATTTATGAATTCACGCACTTAGAAATTGTAATTCCTACAAATGTAGACCCTGGGTGTCACTAACTCTGGAACTCTGCAATTGAGGAAAACCTTGGGTGGTCCTGCAGCCTACACCTTTTGTTCTCTGTTGCTTCCTGAATATTGTCCACCTTACTTGGACCATGCATTTCACCTTATGCTCCCGGCTCATTTTTTTTTGAAAGAGGGGCATGGACCAAAAGTTATGTTTTAATGAAAGATTCTAATTCTAAACATGTACAAATCACTAAGCGATAGTACTTTGCTGTACAAAGGATATAAAGATCATGGTGAGATGGTGCAGGAGAGGTTCACTAAGAGAATGCAAGGCACAGAGGCTTAGTCATGTGAAGAAATACTGATTCTTAAATAGGGAAAGTTAAGAGGGAGACTGATAGAGGTATTCAGGGTTTTGCAAAGATAAACAGGGAAATTGTTTCCAAGAAATATATAATGGCTTGAGTTATTTTCTCTTGTGTGTGACGTACATGCAAAGGGATGATATAGGTTGTCCATAAGTAGGGTGCAAACTGAAGACAAATGAAAAATTTGTACATTTTCAGGCATGATGATTTTAAAGTTTTAAAGTTTATTTATGTCACAAGTAGGCTTATGTTAAAACTGCAATGAATTTACTGTGAAAATCCCCTAGTCGCCACACTCCGGCACCTGTTCAGGTACACTGAGGGAGAATTTTAGCATGGCCAAAATACTCAACCAGCACATCTTTTGGACTTTGGGAGGAAGCTAGCACATCTGGAGGAAACCCACACAGACATAGGGAGAACGTGCAGACTCCACACAGTGACCCAAGCTAGGAATCGAACCCAGGTCCCTGGCGCTATGTGGCAAGGTATTATCAGCAAAGCAGAAACTGCTCTTTTTTTTCCCGAATCCCTCGCTGTCTGAAGTCACATGGTTGCTATATCATCAAAGTTGCTGTATGATGCTGTACTAAAAAATTTACCCACCTGAAGTTATTTGTGAGGTGGCAGGAGACCTATCTAAATATCCTTTTGTGTAATGCTAAACACCTGCCTCCTTTTGGTATTCAGGTACTAGCGAAGGCAAAGGGTCTTGAGTGGCAGAAACTGTTAAAATTGGGAGACTTACAAACTGACTTGGGAGTCAGTCTGGAGACAATGATTTCAACCGTGGAGCAAGTACTCCATCCAGAACCATACAGCAGGGAGGAAGTTTGTCAACATCTTGGGATCAGCCAAGAGGAGTTATGCAGCAGCATTCTCAGCCAGAACACACAGGATGGTGAGTCCCTAGTCAAAACTTGATGAGTACAGTTATAATTTCTTTTGCCTTCTTGAACCTTGTTCCACAAGCGCAATTCTAGAGGCCACAGTAAGGTTTTGCTAAACAATGTTAAATTATGACTTCTGAGAAACAATGTGTGAAATTTACATTTCTAAATTTTTTGGGCAGTAGAGTCATGAGAAAAGATATCTCGCCAAGACCTAATACTTCATAAGCATGAAAAATATACCACTCACAATTTCTCACAGCAAAAACTGTGGTAACCTGTGATGCCAAAATGACATAACTTTTCCAAATGCAGGACTTATTCTTATATTTAATTTTATATTTGTTCAGTGTATTTATCTTGTGAGGGAAGTGCACTCTTAACCTGATAACTCTTGCATATGATCAATTCTATGAATTGCTATTAGCATGGATCATAACACAGGAATAGGAGGAGACCATTCAGCCTTTCAAGCCAAACTGCTACTCTATTAAATTGTGGTTGGTATGTATCTTAACCTGAGCCGCCTGTCTTGATCCCTTACCCTGAATACCCTTGCTGAGCAAAAATCTATCATTCTCACATCAATCTCACTTTTAAAATAGGGATATAGTCCCCAGAAGGGTAGGGGATTTTAGTTCACCTGGGCAGCATGGTCAGTGCAGGCTTGGAGAACCGAAGGGCCTGTCCCTGTGCTGTAATTTTCTTTGTTCTTTGAAAGTTTCAACTATTGCTTTTGGGGGAAGAAAGTTTCAGATTCGTATTACCCTTTGTCTGAGGAAATGCTTCCTGACGGCATTCCTGAACTGCACAGCTCCAATTTAAAAGAATGGCCTCTTGTTTTGGATTCGCCCGCCAGAGGAAATTGCTTCTCTCTGTCTTCTCGAACAAATTCTCTGTTGCTATTTGCCATAATAATCTGGATATTTTTCTTGGCAAGTGAGAATGGATTGTCACCACTGATAATGTCACTCTCTCATGCATTTTGAAGCGCTAGTAAAATTGGAATATTTAAATGGCAGATAGGCAGCTTTTGGACACCAGATGAGAAGGAAATTGAGTTGGCTGGCTGAGTGATTAAGTTGGGACCCAAAGTGAATTTTCTGCCCCAATGTCATTTGAATGCACAACGGAAGGACAACAGGTGTCTGGGAATGTTGAGCTTTGAAATAAAGCTGGGTTATCTATATTGCAACTTGGACATTAAAGGGCAGATAATGAATCCTAGCCACTAGATTAGGTTTCACTGTCCTACCCCTTAACTAGTAAGCAACACCAATGTCAATAAAAACACCATTCAAAGATCAGATGTATCACAACTAGCAATTTTCACACTGCAGGTTCAATGTTTCTTTCTTCATTGGCGTGAATTAGTGTTTCTGAATTTGCAGAAACAGGAATATAATCACTATCGCTGTAATAATTTGCTGATTGAGGGACAGATTGATGAAGGGGTTTCACCTTGTGTGTGAAATGTACATTCTGAGTAATAGATCAGGTGCAGAATTGGTAGAGCAGAATTGAGTTGCTTTTTTTGAGCATATAAGTGGAGGAAAACCAAAGCGGAGGAAAATCTTGTCTGTTTGCAAAATCATATTTCCACTTTGAGTTTTTAAGGGTCCTTAGCAGCCTTCAAATTTTGTATTATTTTTGTCATAGATCAGCTGCAAAATGAGGTAATGACATGCTTAATAATTGCTGTAGAGTTTGAGAAAACAGTCCAAAAATAAACCTGAACCTGGAAGTGGTGGCACAGTGACACAGTGGTTAGCACTGTTGCCTCACTGTGCCTGGGATCCAGCTTCAAATCCAGCCTTGGGTCACTGTCTTTTTGTGGAGTTTGCACGTTCTCCCAGTGTCTACGTGGGTTTCCTCCCAACTCCAAAGATGTGCTGGTTAGTAGGATTGGCCACGTTAAATTGCCCCTTAGTGTCAGGGAGACTATCTAGGGTAAATATTTGGGGTTATGGGATAGGGTCTGGGTGAGATTGTTGTCAGTGCCAATTCGATGGGCCAAAAGGCCGCCTTTTGCATTGTAGGAATTCTATGATTCTAGCTTGTACTCCCCAGAAGCCACTGGAAGCTGAATTTCAACTGCTTAGAGTTTTGATATGTATACCTACCACCTACCACAGTCAGGACTCACCTGATGAAGGAGCAAGGCTCTGTAAGCTCGTGATACCAAATAAACCTGTTGGACTTCAACCTGGTGTTGTGAAATGTCTTACTGTACCCACTCCAGTCATTGGTATTGGAGATACGTATTTAGTATTTAATAATCCAGTCATTTAATTTACAATCTCTAGCATTAGAGATTTGAGTTATGAAGAGAGATTTGAACTTTGAAAGGAAGTACATGAGAGGTGATTAAATGGAAGCCGGGAGGTAAGCAGTACAGAAAAGCTAAATGCAGAAAACCACTTTGAATTTCAACAGGGTCAAACAGTTGTGATCAGTACATGGAAAAACTTCCAGTAATGGAGGCAACATCCCTGGAATCGTTTAAGAACCAGTTGGATGCTGCAGTGGATGAACTTTAAGATCCTTGTGGTTAGATGAATATATATAGGCCAGATGGCCTTCCTTATCTGTAATTACCTCTATACTGCTAATCTTAAATTTCAATCAGGTTGAAACCATTAATGGCATTGACTGTAATGCAGTTAAAAGTCCACCAGGTGGCATTCAGTTTAGACCTTCTTACAAATATATTGTATCAATTTAAATAGCACATTATCATTTCACTGAACATATTTCAAAGCTTTCCTCCATGAATTATTTTTTGAAGGCCAGTGATTTGTTTCATCGGTAGGTTTCACAGCCACACTGTGCTGACAGTACCTAACCATCAGTAATTCAATAAATGACTAGCTCATTTTTTTTCTTTCTAATGGTCAATTATGAATGAACATTGTCCATTGTGCTTGACAACCTAGCTGTATTTCTTTGACTGATATTGTTGCATTTGCTTGCTGATTAGATGCAAGTAGTCATTTACAATGCGACTATTTTTAACAAGGTTCCTTTCAAATGAGCCTCATTTGAGATACAAAATATTCCTTAACGAATGATAAAGGAATCATTGTGGGTGCATTTTAAAAACCTCACAAGGTAAGGACTAAGTGCTGTAGAGTTTCTTGTAACAAAGAAAATGTCTTGAAGCCCCCGATAGCAATGAGAATATGTCAGATAACTCTTAAGGACAAGAGAAACTTCTCCTTAAGGCTAACAAATTGCTTTCTTAAGAAGCAAGCATACACACGACATTATAAGTTTTTGAATGTGTGTTTTTACTCAGTTTGTCAAACAGTAGCTCCCATTGCTAATGGAGTTCATGTTTGGAGTTGGACTGGCAGATTTTGCTGCAGTTTCTGTGTTTAAACCTGCCTCAATTTTTAAGACAGTTATTTAAAACCGCTCTGTTAAATTGGGTCCAAATGGACAAAACTAAATGATTTTAACTGTAAATTGTTGTGGTCACTTGGAGGTTAATTGAAGTTTATTTATTAGTGTCAAGATCAAGTGTAGTATTGACATGCTGTGCTTGGTTGAAGTCATTAGGTTACATTTTAGCTTCATTTAAAGCAATTTTTAAAAGTGGCATCTCGGCCTTTTGGCTAAGATGCAATTGAGATCAAGCCTTGGAGGAGGAGCTATGCCTACTCCAATCAGCTTGGGTCATGTAGATCAAGCCCAAGACAGGAGGTGAGAGCCCTGTCTTGTCGGTTTGGATTGGGAATGTCTCAAGCTGTTGAGACTCTGAGTTGGACTTGATTTGATTGAATTGGATTAAAAATACAAAAACATTAACACTGCAATGAAGTTACTGTGAAAATCCCCTAGTTGCCACACTCTGGCACCTATTTGGGTACACTGAGGGAGAATTTAGCATGGTCAATGCACCTAACCAGCACGTCTTTCAAACTGTTGGAGGAAACCAGAGCACCCGGAGAAAACCTATGCAGACATGGGGAGAATGTGCAAACTCCAACAGATAGTGACACAAGCTGGGAATTGAACCCGGGTCCCTGGCGCTGTGAGGCAGCAATGCTAACCACTCTGCCACACCTTATATCTTTATATATCTTATTTTATATTTCTTATTCTTTGGCTGGAAGAACTGAGTGGTAAACTTCTGACAAAACACCTTTTCTGCTCTTTCTTTTCTCCTTCAGCAATGATTTACATTTTGAATGTGGACATTGATGAGGTGTGCTACATAGGAATGTAGTGGAATTCTTTTTTATTCATTTATATGATGTGGTGTCACTGGCTGACCAGCATTTATTACCCAACCCTAGTTGCCTTTGAGAAGGTGATGGTGAGCCGCCTTCTTGAACCACTGCAGTCCCTAATCACCAGTACATGAAATAGTCACAACGAATATTGAAATGATCATAGTAACTGATGAATTTTTGGATCCAGTCTTATTGTCAAGTGCTCTCAGTTCCTTTACAGCACAGGGTAACAGCAAATTAGAACTCCGTCTGCTCTGCTGAGCAATGTGTCTAAAGTGCAACTTTAGAAGAACACTCATGACTGTGTTGGTGTCCAATTTTCATTTAACCCTTTTTGTTGTCTCTCTCAGTAACATTGATCATTTAGTGCTACAATAAGTAGTCTCACAACACCCGGTTAAAGTTCAATTAGGTAAGCACCTGATGAAGGAACAGTGCTCTGAAAGCTTGTGATTCCAAATAAAGCTGTTGGACTTTAACCTGGTGTTGTGAGACTACTTATTGTGCCCACCCCAGTCCAACGCCGGCAGCTTCACATCATTTAGTGCTACATTATAGGTACCTTGTGCTGCTGGTTCACTTCTCAGAAGGATTATGTTCTAAATGTTAAAATCAATTTCATTTTCAGCTGTGAGGAAAGTTTTCACCCTGTCTGTCTGGGTTAAATTCAAACTTGACACTGGTCCGAAAGTTATGTTCCTTGATCAAAATCCTTTCAATTTTATTGGCCTGGGTTTTGGCCCCAGCTGTGAAGGAACGACTTTTGCCATTCACCTCACTGATGACTGTTTACAAAGCTTTCAGTAGTTTGTCAGTGGAAATTTCCACAAATTAACTGCCAATGAAAGGAGGAATCAACAGTGAGACTTTAACTAATCAGACTGAATATCCTCCCTAAGACTTGCAGGATATAAGCCATGAAGTATAAAGCAAGAAATATAAGGTACATTTAAATGAATCCCAGATAGAAGGCATGAAGAGGTCCCAGTTGAGTTAAAAAGAGAGGAGCAGGAAAGGGGGCATCAAGCAAGAAAAGAGCTTATTGAAAAAGGGCTCAACAGAAGTCCTGAAAATTGACAAGGGAATGGGGAAAGCCCTGAAGATCCAAGAAGGCAGCAGAAGGTTGGTGACTCCGTGCTCAGCGCCATTGGACAAAGATACCCCTTTGGAGCAACGTGTTGTTAGCATAGCCAAAGTGCCAAATTTTTGCTTGAGTTGGTGCTCAGTGCATAATTGGGCATCTACAGGAATGGAATCTTGGGAAATTAGGTTAAAACCCTGCGAGGTGTTCAGTTGTTGAGGCTGTCCGAATTGGAGTCACTTGAGAGAATTCCAAGGCAAGATTTTTGAAAGTGAAGACTGGAATCCCTCGTGAAACAGATAGATTTTCGATGCAATTGGACTCGCACTTGGATGAGTAGTTGAGAAATCCATAGACTCTGCCTTAGTTTTATTTGCTGTTCAGTGTGGAGTGTCATGTGTTCCACCACAGCTGGCCTGTTAATTCACATACACATCATATTTACCCTAAATGTTAGCGTATAAGGTAGATAGTGCATATTATGTTATCTTTCTGACCTTCTATAATAAAGTTTAGTTTTGTTTGTTCAAAGCCAATGAGATCTTGTGCCTTTATTCATGAAGCAAGTGTCTCAAACATTGTCTACTTTATTGGTCATAGAATCATAGAATCCCTACGGTGCAGAAGAGGCAGTTCAGCCCATCAAGCCTACACCAACTCATTGACAGAGTATTTTACCTGGACTCTCTCCCTTGTCCTATCCTTGTAACCCCACACATTTACTATGGCTAATCCATTTTAACCTACCCATCTTGGGACCCTAAGGAGTAATTTAGCATGTCTCAACCTGCACATCTTTAGAATTTGGGAGGAAATTGGAGCATCTCGGGGAAACCCACATAGACACAGGGAAAATGTGCAAACTCCACACAGACAGTGACCCAAGCTAGGAATCAAACGCGGGCTGGAGCTGTGAGGCAGCAGTGTTAATCACTGTGCCATCGTGCCCACTCCTTAACCAAATTTCACCAAAACCTTTGGGGTTTAGTCTAGGATCATAACAGACTAGAGAGTGATAAAATATATTTTTCAGGGCCAGGGAGGTTGCTTGGAAGTAATGACCACTTAATATGCCATTACAAACTAATTTCCTCCTAAATGCAATATTCTTATTGTTTCAGCTATTTCTTAATGTGGAGCTAGTGGGTAATGATCCCACCTTCATGTTGTTGCAGTCATATTTTGGGGACCAATGCAACAGCACAGCCTATGGAGGAACAGGGCATCTCTGACAACTTGCAGATTTCTACGTCTGTCAGAGCTGATAGCCTTGCTGCTGTTATTACAGTAAAAGCCAGGCTATTACCACAACTACTTCTACTTGGATCTGAAGAATATATTCGTGCTTTATGAGCAAAAGAAACTTGTTGCATTCCCAGAGTGTGTATTACAGACTCTTGACAGCTGTAACCTATTCTTTCACAACATAAATCTTTTTCTGTTCCTGCCTAGTCAACACCCGTCCTGGTTTTACAGTTGTTGCATTTTCTCAAAAAAAAATCAAGAGTTAATCAAAAAAAAATTTGGCTCATCAAAGTTTCGTTCCTAGATGTGTTAGATTTTTCTGAAGTACAGTCAGAGCGGAAGAACAAAACCCGTTTCAAAAAAAAAGTGACAATTAAAAAAGGAAACACATCATTTTCCCTCATGCTCAAAAGGAAAAGTGATGGAAAAACTTAAGGTTGGAAAAGAACATTGTCAGTTCATCATCACAGCTCAGCTAGACAGAGAAAAGACAAAGCGGCTTCTCTCAAAGAAGAGAACAAAATCCTTGGAGACAAGTAGCAGTTAAGAAAGGAGAGATCAGGAACGGCAATGACGAGGGTTGTGGTTGAATCAGGTTTGAAATGTCAATAATTGTCAGGTGCCAGGTTTGAACCATTGATCCTTTACTTTCTGAGTTCCTAATTTTACAGCCATGTTGTAACGTGGGAGTGCTGAGCAAAAGAATAGTTGTCCCTTGGAAGTGCGTGTTATAATCAGTTGTTCTTCTTGTTGTTAACTCCCCTGTACAAAATCATAGCTGTAACAATTTAAATGCATTAACGAAATCGCCCTTCACCACAGTCTATCATTGTTTATGGGTGTCAATCCAAACGCATTATTTTGTTGTACCCTTATTGCGTAACTAGCACTCTGATTTAAAATGACAAGTTTCACTAGCTATTGTACATTTCAGCCCAGTGAAAAGCAGATTCAAAGGAGACAAGATCTATTTCTTAAAATGCTGCAATTAAGGATAATACAGGCTGCTGAGTGTAGAATTCTATATGAGTGCAGAATTAAATGATGTAACAAAAGATTGGTAACCCACAAGCAAGGCTGAAGATTAGAATTTTTTTTCCCTTCTGTCATAGTTTGGTGGGTATGTATGAGTAACACACAGTTGAAATATTTGATGGGGAATATTTTTAAAATAAAGAGTGATGATTAAAAATTTTGTCAAGACATTTTAACTTCATATAGATCATGGGTGAGATCACAATTTGTATATTGTATATCAATATTTGTAATAGGGATTTGGATTTATAGAGTGCATTTCAAACTCAGGGGATGTCCAAAAGTACTTTACATCCAGTGAAATACTGTTGATGTCTAGTTACTGCTGCAATACTGAAGACACAGCCACCAGTTTGTGTGCAATAAACACCCACAATGTAATAATGACCAGATGCTCTGCTTCTGTGATGTTGATTAAGGATTAAATATTGATCTGGGCATCAGGGATAACTCCTGTGCTGTTCTTCAGAATAATACCGTGGGATTTTTTACATCCAACAGAGCAGGCAGGTGAGGGCTCAGTTCAATGTCTTTCTTAAAAATCTTTCATGGGATGTGGGCATCGCTGGAGAGGCCAACGTTTGTTGCCCATCCATGATTGCCATTGAGAAGCTGGTGACAAGCCACCACTTTGAACCTTAGCAGTCCATGTGATATAGGTAGACCCACAGTTCCATTAGCAAGATAGGTACAGGATTTTGACCCAGTGACAATGGATATGGTCGCAAGTCAAGATGGTATGGAGTTTGGAGAAGAAGCTGGTGGTGGTGGTGTTTTCATATAACTGTTGCCCTTGCATTTCTAGGTGGTAGAGGTCACAGGTTTGGCAGGTGCTGTCAAACGAGCCTTCAGTTGCTGCAGTGCATTTAAACGGCACACTCTGCTGCCACTGTGTTGGTGGTGGTGGGAGTGGATGTTTAAGGTAGTGGATGATATGCCAACCAAGTGGGCTGCTTTGGCCTGGTTCTGAACTTCTTCAGTGTTGTTGGAGCTGCACCCATCCAGGCAAAAGTTAAGAGTATTCCATCACATTGCTGACTTTGTGCCTTATGGATGATGGACAGGCTTTGGGGAGTCAGGAGGTGAGACACTTACCACAGAATTCCCAGTCTTTATTTAGCCAGTCTGGTTCAGTTTCTGGTTGATAGTAACCCTTAGGATGTTGATAGTGGGGGATTCAGCAATGGTAATGCCATTGAATGTCAAGGAAAAATGGTTAGATTCTCTCTTGTTGGAGATAGTCATTGCCTGACATTTGTATGGTGTGAATGTTACTTGCCACTTATCAGCCCAAGCTTGGTTATTGTCCAGGTCTTGCAGCATACGGATACGAATTGCTTCAGTTTCTGGGGAGTCCTGAATTGTATTAACCATTGTGCAATCATCAGTGGAACATCCCCATTTCTGACCTTATGATGGAGGGAAGGTCATTGATGAAGTAGTTGAAGATAATTAAGCCTAGGACAATGCCCTGAGGAAGTCCAGCAGTGACCCTGTGATTGAGATGATTGATCTGTAACAATCACAACCATCTTCTTTGTGCTAGTTTTGATTCTAGCTCATGGAGTTTTGCTCCTGATTCCTATTGACTTCTGTTTTGTGAGGGCTTCTTTTGATACCAGACGCAGTAAATTGCTGCTTTAATGTCAAGGGCAGTCATTCACACTTCATCTCTGAACTTCAGTTCTTTTGATCTTGTTTGGACCAAGGCTGTCATGTGTTTAGGAGTCGAGTGGCCAACTGAGCATCAGTGAGCAGGTTATTGCTGAGTAAGTGCTGCTTGATGGCATTGTTGATGATCCCTTCCATCCCTTTACTGATGATGATGGGGTGCAATTAGCCAATTTGGATTTGTCCTTTTTTTTGTGTACAGAACATAGCTAGGCAATTTTCACATTGCCATATAGGTGCCAGTGTTGTAGCACTACAGGAACTGCTTGGTCAGGGACACGGCAAGTCCTAGAGCACAAATCTTCAGTACTATTGCTAGAATGTTATCGGGGCCCATTGCCTTTTGCAATATCCAGTACCTTAAGCTGTTTCTTGATATCACCAGGAATGAATTGAATTGGCGAATGTTGGTACCTGTGTTGGGGCCCACAGGGAGGAGACCGAGGTGGATCATCTATTCGGCACACAGCTGAAAGTAGTTAAAAATGCTCCAGCCCTTTCATTTTTGCACTGATGTGCTGGGCTCTTCATCATTGAAGATGAGAATACCTATGGATCACTGGTTGTGGCAGAACTCTGAGAGAGAGCACGTGCAAAAATGTGGCACTCCCTCAGTACTATTGTATATTGGAATTTCTGATTTTTGTACTCATTCTAGGGTGCTGCCAACTGAGCCATAGCTGTCATTCATTCATCCCTGGCTGTTTCTAATGACAAATTGACCTACATGGGTTGGTGAGGAATCAGAAAAGAACAGTTAGGCTGATAAAGGAACATAGGACCACAAACTCCAAGGTGGGACCTCTGAGACTGAGGGAAAAGAGGATTGAGGGGAGACGTGATGTATCTTTTTATATTGCCGAGAGTAATGTGTTTCCAATTTTCTCTCTTCCTCCCATGGCATTGGAAACTGATGCTGGCTGGCGTGCAGTCCTAGAGGTGCCAGCTGCTACCTATTACCTCATTCAAGTGGCTAGTCTTCATGTATCAACATACAGATTGTTAGCAGGCTACACTTGTGAGAGCATCACAGCCAAATGATGCTGATGCGAGTAGAAGTCCACATTCTTACACCTTCCAGAAAAAGACACTGTGTATTGGTTAGAAATGGCTAATTTCTCCCTTTACCACAGACCTGGAAATAAGTGATTAACTGTAGTAACTTGATTTATACCTGCTGACTCACAACTGATGACAAGTAGGATGAGTAACCTTTAGGATAGAAAACTGCACCAGGGCAAGTCCGCTTGCCCACTAAACCTTGGAGGAGTCATCGGCCTAGATTTTTCTCAATGCGGGATTTGAATCAGTCTGACTGCAGCTAATTCCTGATGATTAGCCGGGGTGGGCGGGGGGGAGGCGACGACGACGTCAGGGCTGGCCCAGCAATTATTGTGGAGGCAGCGATCAGGCTGTGGGGTGTGCTGGCCCGCAATTGGAACCACTGCGCATGCACAGAATTCCAGAAATGTCAGACTCCAGCCTCACCCTCTGGGTTTTTTGATGAGATTCCCGATTGTGACCTCTGCTGTGCACAGAGCGGGGAGACTCAAGTGTGAAGTTGAGCTGAGAAAACATTCGTGATCTAGAACAGTTTTCCTGCCAATTCAGCACTTTTGGGAGATTCGCTCCCACTGTTGCAGATGCTCAGGAGTGCTAAGGTGCATTTTAGCATAATTTCCCGGCAATTGGCATATACTTATTTACTGGGCGGCATGGTGGCACAGTGGTATGGGCAGAATGATAGCAAATGGTTAGCACTGCTGCCTCACAGCGCCAGGGACCCAGATGAATTCCAGCCTCGGGTCACTGACTGTGTGGAGTTTGTACACACTCCATGTCAGTGTGGGTTTCCTCCAGGTGCTCCGGTTTCCTCCCACGGTCCAAAGATGTGCAGGATAGGTTGATTGGCCGTGCTAAATTGCCCCTTGGTATCGGGGGAATATGTGGGGTTACAGCCTGTGTGGGCTTGGTGCAGGTGTCATGGGCCAAGTAGCTGTCTTTTGCACTGTAGGGATTCTATGATTCAAATTTGGTCAGACATAGTCAAATCTGCCATCACTTCTATTTGTAAAGTTCCAGAGTGGCAATAGACATTTTGAAGCCAGTGGCACAGATCCCACTATAACTCTCACTCTTGTCTACTTTGAAGCAGCAGTGATTTCAGAAGAAAAATCTGAGCCAGTTTTGCTATAATTTATATTTAATGGGGAATCTTACTCAGATTACATAATTATAATGGAAATAAATATTGAATTTAAATACAACATGTTGCCAAATGTCACCTAAATTCAACAGCCACCTGCTTTCAGCAACATTCAGTTTTGGATGAAAATAATTCAACAACTGGAGGTAACCACATGATTTAATACTCTTGGAGATGCTGAAACCCTTGAGATTGATACTTTTAACATATGGCATCTTGAAGTAAAATGTGCATACCATTGCAAAGTTACTTTATAATTTCATAAATCTATCCTTCATCTGAACTGTTTTATATGTGGGATATATCAGTATGTTAGCTACAGTAAAACTATGGAATGTGGTTCCAAAAAAAACCCTCTAAAGACGTTCAATATTAGGCATGCTTATTAGTGGGCTGCTTGTAAAAATAATGTATTATCGAATTATGCACAAAAATGTATAAAGAGCACGTAGCATCTGAAGTTTCATCTGGAAAATTTGGACCAATTTGGCAACTGTTCATAAATCAGTCATAAGACATTTTGTCTGTTCTAGTATTGCAATGTGAAAGAACTTTTTTTTTGGTCCCTCAAGTTTTTTTTTTGCCTTTATACACACTGAGGAATAACGGTCCTGAACTAAAATCATGCTGCTGTGATGAAATATATGTTTTTACGTGTAGCAGGTTGAAAAAAAGCTGTTTTTTTTTTCTACTGTTCACAATATTATTCAGTCAGCTTTTAGTGTTTAAGAAACGGAGTCTCTCCGACTGGTTTTAAGCAATATTTAGGACATTTATTGCGTACTACATGAACTAATTCACTTGGATGCTTTTTTGTAGAAGCAGCAAAAAGAGCATCTTTTAAATTAAATAAATTAAATTAAATAAATAGTTAACTTTCTGAAGAACAGTTTTCTGCAGAGAGTAAATTTTCCCACATTATATCAACGTCCTTACTTCAATGATATGTCTGCATAATGGTTACGTGGTATGAAAATACCATTGATTAACAGAGCAATATTGAATTGATGTAATGTGCTTAGAGTGGGGAGAAAAGTCATGGAAATCTACCTGTAAGATAAGCAATGAATATGTTTCAAAAAGAGTTCCTTTTGTCTTGTAATCTTTACCCCTGATTTACTCCCCATGCCAAACATATATGGACATTTTGAATGTGGCAGTATCTTGAGTTATACTACTGACATCATGCTTATCAGAAGACTGTAATTACCATCCACCATATCTAGCAGAGCTTCTTATATTAGTATGGAAATAATGTAAATAATATAAATACAAGGAAGTAAGAAGCTTACTTTGCACAAATTGATATTCCACTGCTCTATTTTGTTGACTAAGACTAATTTGGAGATTGAAAAATCAATTTACTTCTGCAGTAAGCTCTTAATCAAACACCTCCCAAACAGAATGCAATCTCTGTTGATAGGGACTTGTCCTTTCAGCAGAATTCATATTCACTTCCCAGTAGATGGAAGTAGTCATTTTGCAGCTAGGTAGCGTGGAAGCCAGTTATGATAATTCCTCTGTCAGGGATTGATACTTGTGAAGAAATGTTTGGCAATCGGATGAATTTGAACCAGGAGCCCCCTAAGAAGCATACATTTAACCATGGAGCTGGTACAGGCATTCTAGGAGGGATTAACATTGTTCATCTGAAATTCAGTACATATTTTATCCTGTACATAAGTTGCTAGACATATTTCTTTCTAATTACTGCCATACATTAGCTTTAACCACACACCCCTGTCCTAAATTCAGTAGCAAGAAAGAAACTTGCACAAAAATGCTCTTCCTAGAAGACCAGCAAACTACCCTCTGGATTTTGCACATGTTGCTACATTAGCAATCTTTAGGATCGAGTGAAGTTGACATGCTTAATTGAGTGCAATTAAGAGTCAAACACATTGCTGTGGGTCTGGAGTCACGTGTAGGCCAGACCAGCACAACAGATTAGTGAACCAGGTGGGTTTTACAAAAATTGACAATGGTTCCTTGGTCAGCATTTGACCTTTAATTCCAGATTTTTAAAATATTAAGTTCAAATTTCACCATCTGCCATAGTGGGATTTGAACTTGGATTCCAAGGGTCTCACCCTGAGTCTCTGGATTACTAGTCCAGTGACAATATTTTTGCACCACTGCCTCCATCTTACTTGTGAGTAAGAAAATGTGAATTCCACCTTTCCAGAAAAATTCAAAAAAAATGAGTTACAAATAATATTCACATTAACTGAAATTGTGCTTCAGGAAAAATATAGTTTATAATGGATCAGCTACTTTATCCCAAGTTTCAAAACTTTTGATCATGTTAAACAGCTTGCTTGAACTTTTGAGTAACTTTTGACATGGAGCCAATAGTTGGAACACCATTCTGGCTAGTATTGCATAACGTGACGAGAGCACCAGAATCATAAAGTATTTTAAGGTGATCTGGCTAATAAAGTCTTTCTTTACCAAAGGGCAGTCTCTGAATCAGGCCCAGTCATTGGCAAGGATATTACATTAAAATTAAAACCAGCCATGGCTTACTTCATTCTTTGGTTTACTACTGTTCAATTGTGATTTACAAGAGTGTGTGAGATATGGAAATTTCTCACGCAACTCAGATATGCCGTGAATGAGTGCACTCTGTGAAATTGGCTTGCCTCGTAATAATAGCCTTGTGATTGAGAAATACATTTAAAGAGAAGCCATCATCTGTAAATATCCACTGCAGGATTTATGCGAGCTTCTCGCCATTTAGTTTACTTGCCTGCTAACTAATTTGCAGTTATTTATTAGAAAATTTAAAATGCTTTTTTTTTGTAATTGCAATTTAAATAATACTATCATCATTGGTAAGCCTTTAATAATATTAGAGAAATCTTTCTTAATAGCTAATGAAACACAAAAAAAGTTCTAAATTATTGGCTTCTGGGATATATAAATATTCCCAGAAGAGAAAGTAGTTAAGTAGTAAATTGAAACAGCTGTAATTTTTCCCTCTAAATGTTGATGCTTTTACACATTAATGTCAGCATATAGTTCAGTATCATACAGAGGAGTCCGGGACAAAATTAATTACAAAAGTTGTTTCCTCTTCCTTCTAACTGCCCTTTTTGCACGCAGCAACTCTATATCTTAACGCTTTTTGCTCATAGTTGCCATTTTGGGCTACCAGAGTCACCACTAAAGAACCTGCTGTGCAGATTATACATTGAAACTAGATGTGGTGTCCAGACAGGTGGAACATTTTCTATACATTTATATATAGTAAAAATACAAAGATGCTTGCTACAATACCAGAATTCTATTTTTTTAATATGTATATTCCTTAGTGTCTTGTTGAAGACTAACTGATGACATTTTGATGAATCTATTGATATAAACTGCGGTAAAGGTAGTTTAATAATTTGTGTGCCTAGGATCACAATGTTAACAGAATTTAAAAAGGCTTTAACCATTAAAAGGGGGCTAAATTGGACAGTCCATCCACCCCTCCTTTACTGGGCACAGACTCGTGATGTATGCTTATCCCAAGCTTGTATAGTACGATGCAGAGAGCATGCCAACTTTCTGCTCCCTGATCATTCTCATCACTGTAGCACACAGCCACTGCGCACTCTTCTGAGTGGCTGCACATCTCAGCAGGTGGCCAAAAATCATGAGAGGCTAGCACGTTATAGTTTGTCAGCACCACTTAAATAAAAACAAAATACTGTGTGCGGCTGCTGGAAATCTAAGATAATTAAAGCTGGCTGCACTCTTTAATGGGGAGGTGGGTGGAGTAGGTGGTGTAAATCCTTGTACGAGTCACTCTGACCTGGGAAACACTGAATAATGGTACAACATGGGTGAGAGTGTACTCCCAAGGGTCTTGAATACTGCACTGAGAACTCTAGTGGAAGATTTACAAAGTGGAAGAGAATGCTGTACTCGCTTGGAGAGTCACGATGTGGAGATGCCAGCGTTGGACTGGGGTAAACACAGTAAGAAGTCTCACAACACCAGGTTAAAGTCCAACAGGTTTATTTGATAGTAAACCCACAAGTCACATGAGTCTGATGAAGGGACAAACCCCGAAAGCTTGTGGGTTTACTATCAAATAAACTTGTTGGACTTTAACCCGGTGTTGTGAAACTTCTTATTCGCTTGGAGAATCAGGGGACCTTCTAGACAAACGGCAGCACAGTGGTTAGTGCTGCCTCACAACACCAGGGACGCAGGTTTGATTCCCAGCTTGGCTCAGTGTCTGTGTGAAGTTTGCACATTCTCCCTGTGTCTGCGTGGGTTTCCTCCAGGTTCTCCGGTTTCCTCCCACATTCCAAAGATGTGCGGGTTAGGTGGATTGATCATGCTAAGTTGCCCCTTAGTGTCTGGGGATTAACTAGAGTAAATAGAATGGATTGTGGGGATAGGCCCTGAGTGGGATTGTGGTCAGTGTAAACTTGATGAGCCGAATGGCCTCCTTCACTGGGGGATGATATGACTGAAACAGTCAGAATGCAGTAGATAACAGTTGAGATCAAAGTTCTGTGAAATTCTGTTCCCCAGAAAACAGTGGGTCCTTCAGTTTCTGCAAGGTTGAGTTAACTAGCAATTTGATAGATACGGGAGTCAAGGATTACCGGGGGTTGGGGGTGGGGGTAAGACAAGAAAGAGGAATTGAGATCACAACCAGAGCAGACACAATTTTCAACGACAGATTAGGCTGAAAGGGCCAAATGGTCTACTCCTGCTCACAAGTCTAATTTCCTATGCATTATGCTAGTAGCAGAGCTAAAACCACAGGGTTATGGTTTCCTCATATCTAATCCTCCTCATATCTAATCCTCCTCATATCTAATCCTCCTCATATCTAATCCTCCTCATATCTAATCCTCCTCATATCTAATCCTCCTCATATCTAATCCTCCTCATATCTAATCCTCCTCATATCCCATTTCCCTCTCATACCTGAATCTCTTCCAATTTACAAGGAACAGATGGCATAAGCATGCACCTCTCGCTTCCAACCCCATTCCTTCACAACAATCTTGTCCTGTGCCTTTCCACTTTTAGACAGCCAAGAACTGCCACCTAGTCAGGCAGTGGTGGAGAAGCAACATGACACTGATGATGCGGCATGGTGGCAGAGTAGTTAGCATTGCTGTCTCACAACGTCTCACAATGTACACAATGGTGTGTACATTGCCTATGGGAAATGAGTAGGTTGGGACAGTATTGTGGGTTTCAATTGCAAGAAGCCCTTATTTTACTGAAACTCCTTGTTCGTCTGCCATTAAACCTTAAGATCAAAATAAATCAGTGAACTGAATAAATCAGTGATCATCCCAAATCTGGAATTGAAAAGTTTTGGGGCGATTCTCCCATCCGGTTGCACTAAATAATTAGCACAGTGAGCCGGGAGATCCCGAGGCGGACGATTAATGGGGTTTGCGCGCACGTCTGCCAGTGCCAGATTTCTGGTGGCATCTGCTCTGCGCTGGAAGTTGGCAGGAGGCGCAAAGACCATTTAAATGGCTATTTGAATGTGATTTAAATACAATTAGCAGGCCCGGGATCTCTCAGCCATCCAGAGTTTTTCACTCCAGTGGAGATTACAGTAGCTCCCCACTTTGAGGAGCTAGCTCCCAACCCCACTGGAGTGAAACAGGGGCAATCAGAGGCCCCCCAGAGGGTCAGGCGGCGGAGGGGTTGCCCCCTGGTCATTGGCTCCTGTCAATGCCAACCTGGGCCCCCAACAGACAAAGTGCCAATGCCTGAAGGCACCTTGGCACTTCCCATCAGGCATGGGACAGCGTCAAGGTAAGAAGTCTCACAGCACCAGGTTAGAGTCCAACCAGTTTATTTGATAGTAATCTCACAAGCTTTCAGAAACAGTGTTCCTTTGTCAGGTGTGTGGAAGGTTCTGATCAGAGAAGGGCATATAAAATCACACACAGTTTACAGAATACTGATTAGAATGCAAGTCTTTACAGCTAACCTGGTATCCAAGTCTTAAAGATGCAGACAATGTGAGTGGAGATGGCATTAGCATAGGTTAAAGAGATGTGTATTGTCTCCAGACAGGACAGTAAGTGAGATTTTACAAGCCCAGGCAAGTCTTGGGGATTACAGGTAGTGCGACATGAACCCAAGATCCTGGTTGAGGCTGTGCTCATGTGTGTGGAACTTGGCTATCAGTCTCTGCTCAGTGACTCTGTGCTGTCATGTGTCTTGAAGGCTGCCTTGGAGAACACTTACCCATCTCTACATCATGACAGTGTCAAGGGGCAGGGCCTGATGTTGTGGCGCCTACGATGTGATTCGTGGGGGCTCCCAGTGCCACTCTGCAGTCGGGATCAGCGGGAGAAAGAGGGATGCCAGCGATTGGAGTGGCCTGGCTGGGTGGGTGAGAGGGATAAGCCGGGGTGGGGGGGTGAGTTGGGGACTGGGGTTGGCATTGCAGGGAGAGGGTAACTGCTGGGGAGAGATCAGTGGAGTGGGGGGAGTGCTAGAGATCAGGATGGGCTGGGGGGGGGGGGGGTGGGAGGAATGGTCGGGCCAGGCCATGGAGGGTTGGAGAGTAGCATTGCGGGGGTCGCGGGGCCGGCCAGTTCGATTGCTGGCCAGCGGTGCGAGGCCACTGTGCATGTGCTGATCTCAGCACAGACAGATCAGCGCATCGCAGTGGGCCCACTCAGTGTGCTGATTTAAGCCCCACTTGCGGGAATAGGCCCCATCCTCTGAAACTTAATGACCTTCACGCTGATGGCCTCAGCAGTGCACAGAGTGTGGGAGATTCTTCTCTGATATCCCACTGGAAAAAGCAGCAAGCAGATTTGATACTTAGAATTTTTTTGGGAGAATTCCGGCCTTTATGTCATTACTGTCTCATTAACACTCAAAGCAAATCACATAAGAACATAAGAAATAGGAGCAGGAGTAGGCCATCTAGCCCTTCGAGCCTGCCCCGCCATTCAATAAGATCATGGCTGATCTGTCGTGGCTCAGTTCCACTTTCCCGCCCTCTCCCCATAACCCTTAACCCCCTCTCTTATCAAGAACCCATCAACCCGCTTCTTAAAAATATTTAGCGAGGCAGCCTCCACCACTTCAACGGGCAGAGAATTCCAGAGATTCACCACCCTTTGAGTGAAGAAGTTCCTCCTCAACTCCGTTCTAAACCGCCTCCCCTTTATCTTGAGGCTGTGCCCCCTAGTCCTACTGTCTTTTTTGAGCGGGAAGAGTCTCTCCACCTCTATCCTATCCATCCCATTCATCATCTTATACGTCTCAATGAGATCTCCCCTCATTCTTCTAAACTCTAACGAGTACAAGCCTAGTTTATTCAGCCTCTCCTCATAGCTCAACCCCCTCAACTCTGGTATCAGCCTAGTAAACCTCCTCTGCACTCCCTCCAAGGCCAAAATATCCTTGTGCAGGTGCGGCGCCCAAAACTGCACGCAGTACTCCAGCTGCGGCCTCACCAATGCCCTATACAGCTGCAGCAAGACCTCCCTACTTTTATATTCAATCCCCCTCGCTATGAAGGCCAGCATCCCATTCGCCTTCCTGACCACCTGCTGCACCTGCAAGCTGGGTTTTTGCGACTCATGCACAAGGACCCCGAGGTCCCTCTGCACCGTCGCCTGCTGCAGTTTTACGCCACGTAAGTAATAGTCCTTCCTACCATTCTTCCTACCAAAGTGGACCACCTCACACTTGCCAACATTAAATTCCATTTGCCATTTCCTGGCCCATTCGCCCATCCTATCTAGATCCTTCTGCAGACTCTCCACACCCTCCGCACAATTTGCCTTTCCCCCAATCTTGGTGTCATCAGCAAATTTCGACACCCTACACTCGGTTCCCTCCTCCAGATCATCTATATAAATGGTAAATAGCTGAGGCCCCAGCACCGACCCCTGGGGCACCCCACTAGTCACCAACCGCCAATCCGAATAGCACCCATTGACCCCCACTCTCTGCCTCCTATTTCACAACCAATCCTCTATCCACGCTAACACCCTACCCCCAACTCCATGTCCCCTGACCTTCTGCAATAACCTCTTGTGAGGTACCTTGTCAAACGCCTTCTGAAAATCCAGAAAGACCACATCCACCAGCTCTCCTCTATCCACTGCCCTAGACACATCCTCATAGAACTCCAGTAAATTTGTCAGACACGACTTCCCTTTAATGAAACCGTGTTGCGTCTGCCCTATCAAGCCCGCTGAACAAAACAAGCTCCCTCTGTGGCTTCTTTACTTTGGGGTTTGGGGCAGCAATCAGGATGTTGGACACAACCTGTTAGCTTTTTCAGTTGCTTCATCACAATAGGCACTGAAAGTGATGAAACAAAAACAGAAAATGCTGGAAAATATCAGCTGATCTGACAGCATCTGTGGAAAGAGAGTAAGAGCCAATGCTTTGAGATGATGAAAGGTCATCCAGAATCAAAATGTTGTCTCTGCTCTCTCTCTGTCTCCATGGATAGGATAGAGGTGGAAAGACTCTTCCCGCTCAAAAAAGACAATAGGACTAGGGGGCACAGCCTCAAGATAAAAGGGGGGCGGTTTAGAACGGAGTTGAGGAGGAACTTCTTCACTCAAAGGGTGGTGAATCTCTGGAATTCTCTGCCCGTTGAAGTGGTGGAGGCTGCCTCGCTAAATATTTTTAAGACGCGGGTTGATGGGTTTTTGATAGGAGAGGGGATTAAGGGTTATGGGGAGAGGGCGGGAAAGTGGAACTGAGCAGCGACAGATCAGCCATGATCTTATTGAATGGCGGGGCAGGCTCGAAGGGCTGGATGGCCTACTCCTGCTCCTATTTCTTATGTTCTTATGTTCAGATTCCAGCACCCAGTGTTTTGCTTTTAACGGAAGGTGATGAATCCGCTCAAACCATCAAGTACTGTTTTTTTTAAAATTAGATAGCTCAGAACTTCCCAAAGTGTTTTGCTGCCAATGGAGTAGCTTGGAGAGTAGTCAATGTAGCAATACATTTGTCACAACAATGAGCTAGTGTGATATTAGTTGAGAGATCAGTATTGAGCATGATGCCAAGGAGAACTCCCTTGGTCCTCTACAAAATTATGTTATGATTCTTTTATATCCACATAAGAGAGCACCAGGCCTCATTTGAAAGGCAACCCTTCTGACAAGTACTACTAGCGTGTCAGGTAGATAGATTTTGTGCTAAGAAGTGGGATTTAAACCCACAATCTTTTGACTTGGAGGTAAGAGTGCCAGCACTAAGCCAAAGTCGACACCTGATGTTAGTGGTGTGTGGAGACTCCCGACTCCTGACCTGTGGCATCTCAAATAAAACTGCTGCATTCAGTAGAGTGAGTTACCTGTCTTCCAGTTCCGCTGTTGCTCTGAGGCCTGTTTTTAACTGACATTTTAGTATGCTGCAAAATGTATCCATTTTGATTGTCCAATTCACCCTTCAAAACCATGAGGGGGCAAGATTGAAGGTCTAATACATGTCTTTTGGATGACATTATACCGAGGCCCCATCTACTCTTCCAAGTGTATAATCAAAGATCCCATGACAGCTTTTTGGAAAGCAGTAAGGGAGTTATCCCAGATGTCCTGGGCTATATTTATCCCTCAGTCAACATGACAAAAAGAGATTATCTGATCATTATCTCATTGCTGGTTGTGGGAGCTGACATTGGATAAATTGTGTTTCCCATATTGTAACAGTGACAGCAGTTCAAAAGTGTTTCATTGGCTATAAAGTAATTTGGTATGGCCTATGGTTGTGAAAGGTTCTATATAAATTTCTGCTTTTTTAAGACTTTAGTGAATATTTGCTTCATCAGTTGATGAGTCAGTGCTCTGAAAGTATTAGATTTCATATGTAAATTTTTCCTTATGGACTCGCAGTCCAAGTATGTGACTAACTGGCTTTTTGAACCACTTTGGAGCATCTTCCTGCTGTTATTTGAAAATAATTTTCAATCACTGTTTTCTCTAAGTAGTGTTTGATGTGGAAAAGTACTGATGAAGGGACAGCAGTTGGTAATCAACAGTAGGTTGTCTGTGTTTAACCTGAAGCTGTCTGTAATCAATGTTGAGGACTCCCAGGCCACTCATCTCCTGACATATTGTTCGACCATTGCTGACTGTGCCTTCAGCAGCAGTTATTCCCAGGCTAGGGAGACCTCCCTGCCTTTTATCCTCCTTTAAGATGCTCTTTAAAACCTACCCTTGACCAAGCTTTGGGTTGTCAATCCTAGCTTATCTTCTTATGTGATTTGAGTGTCAAACCCTCTTTGATGATACCCTATTAAAACACTTCAGGATGTTTTCTACATTAAAAGATGCTATATAAATACGATGTATTGTTTTTGTTGTACTTAACTATGTCCCTCTGGTGGGTCTGTCATATTAGATGGCATTTAATTGGAGTCTGCATTTTTCGTGCATTGTTTAGCATCCTTAGCTGGAAATTACTGTTAACAGTATCAGCAAATGAATGATTAATGGACTTGTAGAACATTCTCCTATTCTGTTTTTAGTGAGATTTGTATCTTAAACTAAACTTAACACCTGAGATAAAATATCAGAGAAATGTGATATGAACATGTTAAATATCCATTCATTAATATCAACTATAGAAATTCTAGATGTTTCCGTTTAGTTTATTTATCAGGCTTTAGTATTTTTAAAAGTATTCTCAGGGTGTAGTTGACAGTGCAAAAAGATAACACATGTCCGTTCCTAGTTGTTGTGAAACATGTAGAGCTACCAGGTATTGTGGAACTGGAATCAAGTGGAGCTCAGTCTAATGTTGACTGGGTGCAGATAGGTGCAAAGATTCTCAATTATTCCCCACTCCTCAGTTGATTGTAATGCGGTTCCCTTTATATTTATAAGAATGAATGTGCCAAATCAACATTTGTACATAACAGTTTATGCGTTGATTGGGAAGAACTTGGTCAGACAGGTTTTCTTGAGTTTAAACACAAACCAATTTTTAATAAAAATTCAGCAACTTTCTGATGCTAGCCCACCAATTACTGAATTACCAGGGGTTGGAAGAGAAGCACTGGCTACAATCAGGTAAGAAAAAAAGGAAGAGCGAGAACAGTCCCATTTGAAGTTACAAACACATTTTGCTTGGATACAAATAATTTCAGCTCCAAACTATTTTTGCGTGATTTCCAACCAGCAATTGTCTCTCCAGTGAACCAGCCACATATCATCTTTAATCCTTAAGAAAGCCAGCAATCTTTACAAGCATATCTCTTTCCTCTCCCCAATTCCTTGATTCACAGACAATATTCACGATGGCCCTGCCTACATTCTAGAATTTGGATTAATACAAACATATTACTGTGTGCAAATATAATTGCTTTATTCCATACCCCATTTCCCTGGAAATGGAAACCCTTAAACTAGTTCACTTTTGTGATTGAAGTGTTACATGGAACCAAAACTATTCTTTTCCCTTCAGAATAAAGTTTTTCATAAACATTAAGTTGCAGTCCAACCAGAAAGCATTCTTGTCAATGTAGCACGTTGATTAGATGCGGCTCAATAGATTTGTTGCTAGTATGTTGTACTGTGTAACTATTTTGCCTATATCTCTGTGTACTGTTATTGGGACATGAATGAATATCCTTTGGCCAGCTTCAGCCACACAAATGTTCCCCAGTCTTGGGTTTTTCAGATGTGTTGAGGAATTCAATATAAGGTAATAAATTCATGTTTGCTACAAACGAGGTTTTACTCCTGGGATTTATGGTAAGAATCACACAGAGTGGGAAGTGATTGTAAAGTGGCAACAAATTGTAATGAACCATTTTTTTCACAGGAGTAACACAGCTGGAAGAGAATCCCAGTCAGTCTGAGTCACAATCAAGTCATAAAGGATTGCTTTACTTTATTTTTATGGTCACCAGATTCAGCTTCAGTTATTATTTGAGCAATAGTGGTTTCAATTGTTTGAAATCAAAGGGTTTTTTTTGGAGGGGTGGCATGTAATTGCTTAAACAGATTTTTCCACATTCGTTAACAATGTATTTCTATTCTACACAGTGACATCATTTAAACTTTACCAGCGCGCTATACATGTTTATAGTGAAGCCAGACGGGTTCTACAATTCAAGACAGTTTGTGATGAGACACCTGCCAATGCATTACAGTTATTGGGAGAACTGATGAATCAAAGTCATGTCAGCTGTAGGGATATGTATGAGTGCAGCTGTCCAGAACTTGATCAGCTGGTGGACATCTGTATGTAAGTTTTCCAAAATAAAAAGACATGGATAATTTTTTATATGTTAATTATACATTGGAATGTTTTGTGTCACAGTTTCCATAGTATAAAGGACAAAAGCAGGATTTTGTTTATAGCCAACAATTAGCGAAACCACAAATAAAGGCTAAAGTTATCTCAGTTTGTTGAAGAAGTAATTTAGCCACAAGGCTCAAAACTTGATCCTAGAATATGTCTGTTTAATGTCAGTGCAACCTCAATACTTCAGTTATGAAGTCAGCATTAAAACAACTCTTGGAATAAAATGACTGTCAGGAAAAGAGAAACACAGGCAGTTCAGATTGAAGGTAACGGGTTTATGTATTCAGGCTGTGTGTTAATTTGCCTAGAGTAGATAAAATTTCACTGATTATCCTAAATATTCTGAATCCATCTGTTTTATTACTGCTAATCTAAGTGGGATATATTTGTTCAAAAATATTTAAGAAGAAAAGTCTAGGGGAGTTGATTTTGTTCAAAATATTCTGTCTTTTCAGAGAAAAGTATAATCATATTTTTTATATGTTTAAAAAGTCCAGTTGAATCACTGACATGAAGACCCTCTACTTGCTTGGCCAGTTGTGTGATGTAACTTACAGGGAAACACTACATGCAAACCAGGGTGGCGGATTGAAAGACTGTCACTGAAGGTCATCCATTTTGGTCCTGTGAAGCTACGCTGTAAATGCAGTTTGTAGCCACAGGTTCTTCCTATGATTTCTGTTCATGAAGAAGTGACGTAGCTCAGGATGAATAATAATTAAATTGTAATACATTATACATTGAACTTCCAGGCAACCCAGTCACATTCATTTGGTGAAAGTGTTAGCAAATTGTAATAATTGCTATATCTATTTTTAACTAAAGTCAATGCAAAGAAAAGAAATAAGTCTATGCAAATAATTACTAAGAACGGTGGTCAGTTGTAAAAGTAATTTTGCCAACATTTCACAGGGTTAATTTACCTTCTCCAATGGTTTGCTGCTGCTGCCAAGCTCGGCAGAATCCTCTGTCGATTTAAAATACACAGTGCAAAAATTGCTCCCCAGCACTATCTCATGAGTTTCTGAGGACTCCTGTACGAATGTACGCAATGCCAGTTTATGTTAAGGAGTTCCTTGGCTTGAATTTGCAATGACGCAAGGATCTGCAGTCCACTGTTCATATTCTCTTTCAAGTGGACTTTCAAAAAGATCTTAATGATGCTGCGCACAATAGCCATGTGGTTGCATTCATTTCCAATTCACCCATTTGTTTCTCAGATGGAGCTTACATTTTGCCAACTAAATTCAATTTGGTTAGGACGTATTAAACAGAATTATGTGAAAGACAGACTTTTATGAATATTTTAAAAATATAACTGTACTACATACAGTTACATACCATTACACAAGCTCACACTGATACAATACCCTTTCTTTTGTAAGGTGTTGACTTTCTTTTGTAAGGGTGGGTGTGGAGAGGATGTTTCCTCTTGTGGGAGAATCCAGAACTAGGGGTCATTGTTTAAAAATAAGGTGTCACTCTTTTTGAGAAAGAGATTAGTTTTTTTCCTCTCTCAAAGGATGTTTAGAACTCTGTTCCTCAAATGGTGCTGGAAGCAGATACTTTAAATATTTTTAAGGTAGAGCTAGATTAATTCTTTATAGGCAAGGGGTGAAAGGTTATTGGTGCAAAAGTTAAAGTTTATTTATTGGGTCACAAGTAAGTCTTACATTAACACTGCAATGAAGCTACTATGAAATTCCCTTAGTTGCCACACTTCAGCGCCTGTTTGGGTCAATGCACCTAACCAACATGTCTTTCAGACTGTAGGAAGAAACTGGAGCGTTGGGGGAGGAAATCCACACAGACATGAAGAATATGTGGACTCCATACACCCATGGTCAGCAATGTGGGGTTGAGGTTAAAATCAGATCAGCCACAATCTTAGTGAATGGTGGAGTGGCTCAAAGGGCGAAGTGGCCTACTCCTACTCCTAATCTGTATGTCCATATGCAAAACAACAAGACTTTATTTTCCAAACTGTTCAAAAAGACAACTGGCTGAATAGCAGAGACACTGCCTACGATTTTTCAAAACTCTCTCAATATGGAACCTGTTCCAAAGTAATATCTCTGTTCTAGAAAGGAGAACCTATATAATTACGTATTATTCACCCTAGCATTGGTAGTCCCTCAGGTTCTAGAGGCCATAATTTAGGATAAAGCTAATGCTAATCTAGAAGCACACAGATTAATTAAGCATAGATTTATCAAAGCCAAGTCATGTCTGACAAATAAGAGTGTGTTTATAAAGAAATGCTGTGAATTGGATTTTCAAAAGATTCAGCAAAGGTAAATGAAAACGGGAGCTATTAAAGGGGCTGAGCAGTGTGGATAAGAAATTAGTCAAAGACCAGGAAGCTGTATGTAGTGCTCCAAAGATGTTTTTAGATGGCAAGGATTTAAATGATAGTTTCCCAATGGAAACTATCGAAATATACAAAAATGATATGGACTTGTGAATAGGGGGCCCAAAATCAACATTTAAGCGCGAGAGAAAAACAGGCATCAACTGTGAAGAAGACTGTAGGTGATTTAGGAGCTAGGTTAGTATATTGAGTAGGTGTCAGCTGAAATTTAATGTACAGAAAAGCCTCTGAAGCCACAAGCTGCAGCTTGAATTGAACATTTATCTAGGATACGAGATGCAATGCAAAAACTGTATGTTTATTAGGGCTTGGTATGGTTAAGCAGTAAATGTTGAACAGACCGATGGACAATATTTTGCAAGCAGGCTTGGGCCGTTTGTCCAACTCATGGCACTGTCAGCACTCTTAACTTTCCAGACTCCTTGAAGTGCACTCCTGCTTCTGTTCTGAGTTCCTGTTTGAAGTGTATGCAGCACTGATCCTGGCCATCAAGTGCTGCCAGAGAATTTGCATTCTTGTCCTGGCAAACATCATTTTAAGAAGTCTCACAATACCAGGTTAAAGGCCAACAGGTTTATTTGGCAGCACAAGCTTTTGGAGTCTTGCTCCTTCATCAGGTGAGTGAGGACTTGTGTTCACAAACAAGGCACATACAGACACAAACTCAGTTTACAAGATAATGGTCGGAATGCAAGTCTTTACAGGTAATCAAGTCTGTAAAGATTCACATTCCAACCATTATCTTGTAAATTGAGTTTGTGTCTGTATATACTTTGTTTGTGAACACAAGTCCTCACTCACCTGATGAAGGAGCGAGTCTCCGAAAGCTTGTGCTGCCAGATAAATCTGTTGGACTTTAACCTGGTGTTGTGAGCCTTCTACTGTGCCTACCCCAGTCTAACGTCAGGATCTCCACATCATAAACATCATTTTGTTGGTTTTCTATCGCTCACCATTGCTTCCCACATAATTCATTTTAAGCCTCCATGTTGGAATTCTTTTGTTTTGGATAGTGGATTGGCTAGCTAACAGGAGAAAGGAGTAGGCATAAATGTGTCATTAAGGCCAGCAAAATATAACAAGTGGGCCGTTACAAGGGTCAGTGCTGGGGTTTTAACTATTTACAATCTATATCAATGACATGAATAATAGGACCAAATGGATTTGCTAATATCATTGATGACACAAATGTCAGAAAGTTAGTTGTGAAGAGGATGTAAGAAATCTGCAAAAGGGTACAGATGTTTTCAGTGAGTGGGCAAAGAAATTGGCTGATGGAATACAATATAGGAAAGGATGAACTTGTCCATTTTGGCAGGAAGAATAGAAAAACAGTAAATGGGGAGAGTTTGAACATAATGGTACAGCGGGATCTGGGTGTCCTGGTACATGAATCACAAAATGTCAGGATGCAAGTATAGCAAGAAGGAAGGCAAATGGAATGTTATCACTTATTGCAAGAGGAATGAAATATAAAAATAGGGATGTTTTACGACTGTCATACAGGGCATTGGTGAGACCACTTCTGGAGTACTGTCTTGGTCTCCTTACTTAAAAAAGGACATCATAGTATCAGAAGCAGTTCAGATAAGACTCACGTAGCTGTTCCTGGGACGAGGGGGGTTATGAGGAAATTTTGGATAGGCTGGGCCTGTATTCATTGGAGTTTAGAAGTATGAGAGGTGACCTCATGGAAACATAGATCCTGAGGAGACTTGTCAAGGTGGATGCTAAAGGATATTTCCTCTTGTGGAGATTAGAAATTGAGGATTTAAAAATCAGGGGACTCCCATTGAAGATGAGAAGAAATATTTTTCTTTGACAGCTTTGAGTCTGTTGAATTCTCTTCCCCAGAAAGCTGTAGAGGCAGGGTCCTTGAATGTTATTAAGGCAATGGTAGATAGATTATTGGCTAAGGTAGTCAAAGGATTTCTGGAATAGGCAGCAAAGTGGAATTGAAACTACAATTAGATCAGCTACAGTCTTATCAAATGTTGGAGCAGGCTGAAGGGGTCAAATGGTCTACCTCTATACCTTATGCACATGTTTCTGTTCATTTTTTTTGACTGACACTTCTCGCCTGCTCCCTCCTCACATTGGCAAAAGCTGATATGTATTTATAATTTTGTTTCAGCCTTTTTAAAGTTGTAATGTTTGCTCTCAAATGTAATCTTTAAACTTGTAGACATCCTATTAAATTTGATCTGCTGGCCTGATGTGGTCCATCTTCCAGCAGGCTCGTTTCTTACAAAACAGACTGGCAGCTACAAATAATATGTCAAATAAGCTGATTTATCAATTATAATACTTCAATCATTGCTCAGTTGTCTAGCTTTTGTTACGAGGTAAAGATTAATCCCCTTTACCTCACTTTGTAGTCTGGTAAGAGTGTTCGGGAAGGTGTTAACTGTTCTACCTTAGTGTTTAGATGTTCATTGATATAAAGACCTGACAGTCACTTTAAATGAATAATTAACAAGTCATTTAACCATTTGTAACTTTAACTAAACAAGTAACACTTTAATTAAAGGAAGTTTTCCATTGAAATGCTGTTCAAATAAACACAAGTAAAAACAGTAATAACAGAATTTTAATCACTTGCAAATAAATTATACAACCCAGTCTGATAGCATTTGGAATTTTTTGGTAGGTGTCCGCTGTTTGTAAGTGCTGTCTGATTTGGTAGGACCCAGCTGGAGGCTGGCAGAGTTAAGAACAAATTGCTCCAGTTGATCTAACTGCCTTTAACTGCTTCAATTGATCTGACTCTAGCCCTGGCTTTCAGGTGAACTCAACTGAACTGGAGTCACTGAAGTCAGGCAGTTGAATTCCTATAGTTACATTCCTGATGACCTATGCATTTTCTACATTGGGATTGGTTTGATCCTGACAACAACAGCAAATTCAAATCTGATAGAATCCCTTTAGCTGAATGTTTTCTTTAAACTCATAGGCTAACAAAGTGTAGAAAACCTGAAGAGCCTGTTATCAAGACAACCCTGTTGTCTGGCTTTTGGTATAACAGTGTTGCACTCTTTGGACTTATGTGCCTTGTATTTAAACTTTCAAGCATTGAACACAACCAGCTTTCGAAGGCATTGACACAAAACCATCTTTTAAAAAGGGACAATGCACTGTTCTTTCCCCTGTAGTATTTTACATTCTTTACATTTTTATAAACGCAACTTCACAACACTTTGCACCAGCAGCTACGCTAGAAAGCCCAAATTTAGCTGGACTGTGAACTAAGCTGTCTTATAATTTGGCAAGTGTATCAGTCATGTACAGTTAAATGGGGTCATTGCAGTTTCTAGTTGGATACCTTCTGTCATCCTTCTAAATTCTAGTATAGTGAAATCTTTGCCAGTTCTTGTAAAATTGTTTACGATTTATACAAAATGATTCCACTAAGTTTACAATGTCACTAACTAGATCATAACTGGAGGAATTTTCCTGACCACTAATATCCTCAATGTTTGAAACAGTTTCTCATCCATGTATTGAATTTCTTACTTGCCTTCCATTAGATGAAAGGAAATGCTATGTTGCTTTGCTTCAGATAAAAGTAATGTTTAGGAAATATGTGAGTTTCAAACAAATGAATTCTCTTAAAACAGTTTTTAGGAAATGTCGGACAATAGTTATTTATAGTTATTTGGAGAGTAATGAATTGATTAGAGACAGTCAGCATGGTTTTGTAGCAGGTAGGTCGTGCCTTACTAACCTTATTGAGTTCTTTGAGAAAGTGACCAAAGAGGTGGATAGGGGTAAGGCAGTTGACATGGTATATATGGATTTTAGTAAGGCGTTTGATAAGGTTCACCATGGTAGGCTTCTGCAGAAAATGCAGATGTATGGGATTGGGGGTAATCTAGGTACTTGGATCAGGAATTGGCTAGCAGATAGGAGACAGAGGGTGGTGGTTGATGGTAAATATTTGTCATGGAGTTCGGTTACGAGTGGTGTGCCTCAGGGATCTGTTTTGGGGCCACTGCTGTTTGTAATTTTTATTAATGATCTGGATGAGGGTATAGTTGGGTGCATTAGTAAGTTTGCTGATGACACCAAAGTCGGAGGTGTGGTAGATTGTGAGGAAGGGTGTCATAGTTTGCAGGGTGACTTAGACAGGTTGCAGAGCTGGGTCGCGAGGTGGCGGATGGAGTTTAATATGGAGAAGTGTGAGGTAATTCATTTCGGTAGGAGTAACAGATGTGTTGAGTATAGGGCTAACGGGAGGACTTTGAATAGTGTGGAGGAGCAGAGGGATCTAGGTGTATGTGTACATAGATCCCTGAAAGTTGGGAATCAAGTAGATAAGGTTGTTAAGAAGGCATACGGTGTCTTGGCGTTCATTGGTAGGGGGATTGAATTTAGGAGTCGCAGCGTCATGTTGCAACTGTACACAACTCTGGTGCGGCCGCACTTGGAGTACTGTGTGCAGTTCTGGTCTCCACATTACAGGAAGGATGTGGAGGCTTTGGAGAGGGTGCAGAGGAGGTTTACCAGGATGTTGCCTGGTATGGAGGGGAAGTCCTATGAGGAGAGACTGAGGGATTTGGGGTTGTTTTCGCTGGAAAGAAGGAGGCTAAGAGGGGACCTTATTGAAACGTATAAGATGATTAGAGGTTTAGATAGGGTGGATAGTGATAGCCTTTTTCCTAGGATGGAGAAAGCTAGCACGAGGGGGCATGGCTTTAAATTAAGGGGGGGTAGTTATAGGACGGATGTCAGGGGTTGATTCTTTACCCAGAGGGTGGTGAGGGACTGGAATGCCCTGCCTGCTGCAGTTGTAAATGCGCCTAGTTTGGGGGCGTTTAAGAGATCTGTGGGTAGGTTTATGGATGAAAAGGGATTGGTTTAGATTAGTGGGTCAGTGTTTTTTTTTAAAGAACTGGTCGGCGCAACATTGTGGGCCGAAGGGCCTGTTCTGCGCTGTAATGTTCTATGTTCTATGTTAATGCCTTTCACTCCATAAAACAATTTGCACTGACATTCAGTATGAGTACAAGATTAGAATCAAAAATAATAGACTATTGAGGGATATGTCATTCTACATTACATATTACAGTCATAAAATCAGTTATTCCATACTTCTTTTTCAAAAAGCAACTATATGCCAAATTTTTTTTTAAACTGTCTTATACACTCACGACACAGAGAGACACAGTGCACTCAATGGCAAACAACAAATGGCAAATAAAAATGACTGGATGAAGTAGTTTCCCTCATTTCAATTCTGAGCAATACTAATTTGGTATCACTACATCAGAAAGATTGAAAGAAAATACGGGATGTCAAAAGGGAAAAGTTATATTATAGGATGATGCAATTTACTCTTGGGTCAGGTGTACTGAAAACCTCTCCCAGAGGCTTGAATGCCTGTGAATTATTACTTGATTCAGAATGAAGGAGATTACACTTTTGAAAAGTAGTCTGCCTTGAAGTTTTTGTTTCAGCGACTACAAAACCAAAAAATATAGCATACCAGACACATTTCATCTGAAATTAAAAAGCTTCTTCAGCTATCTAATAGGGTCATTTGATCCAATATGATCTTGGTGAAAGACAGTTCTATCCTTGGAAGAAAGCTAAGGTGGATTACGAATGGGACAAACGCATCTAAATTATTGGATAACTTTGTAAGTTATTAATATTAGTATCAGTATTTTATGCATTGAAAAAATTAGTATTAGTATTTATTAGTTATAGTTATTAGTTTTAGTTAATAGTTATTAGTAGTAGAATCAGTATTTTATGCACCAGTATTTTATGCATTGAAAAAAAGGTGCATCACCTCGATCCCTGGGAAACTGAAAACGATTTGACGAAATTAACGTTCTTACCTTTCTAGTCACATTGGCATCTTGGCCAAGATTTTCCAGTGGTTAGGTATTGCCTGCACACCATTACATTTCACAGAGACGGACTAACCCAAGTGTTGCTGGCAGGATTCCTGCCTCCGTCATGCAATCAATCTTGGGTGCAGAGGGAGGAAAAGTACTGACAGGCCTTGGGCCAGTATGCTTTACTTTTTAAAGTAAATCCACCTCAATCTTGCCTTAGGGTATGCAGTCACTTGACTCAAGCATATGGCTACCTTAGCCCTTCAAATTGTAAAAGGAACCTACTGATAAGACATGCACTTGCTATTGATACCATGCATATTATTGCAAATATGTTGGATGATGAATTTATGTCCTGAAAACACACTCCCTGTGGAGTGTAGAATCTGAAGTTGCCTGCATAGTTAGCTCCCTGTCCGATTTCCCATCTCTGCTGCTGTTGTGCACCTGTTCAACCCTGTTCCAGATGTTGTTTACCAGTTATCCTGCCATGGGCAGTAGAATTCTGTCGCAGCCTGTCTTGTGAAGTGGAAAATGTGTGCTGCAAATTTAAACATCACCAACAACCACAAATAATGAAGAAAAATAGAAATAGAGGAAAAGGAGTAAAGCAAAAATGTCAGACTGCCCCGCGGTGGATAAAAGAGCTTAAAGTAAAATGTAATTGAAAACGTGACACAGACACAACTGAAATGACATCTCCTTTTCCTTGTAAAGCCAATTTGAACAGACTAGATCCAAGGAAAATCCATATTCCCATTTTTATAAGGAGGGGTTACAAGATGTAAAAAGAATTGTACTGGAGATTCTCATAGGACCCATCCTATCAAATTATTTGACTATAGGCACATGTATGATTATAGTGTAGATTCACTTCCTCTAGTTTAGCACGAGCAATTCAAGTTCCACAAGGATGCAGATCTGACTTTATGGCCTACAGCTGCTACCAGTGAAGCTTCATGCCACCAGTGGAACCTTGTGAAATTGAGATTAACGTGCCTTAATTGAATCTCAACTATGTGTACTGCTTACCAAAGCAATGAAACAAATCATAATTTTCCACATTGGCTTATTTTATGGATGGAAGGGACTTCCACTTAGCGGCTGTTGGAGCCCAGTTGCTACTAGATTTTAAATTGATATAGGGCCCTTACATTTTGTCTGGCTCAAAATTAAAGGTTTGACCAAAAAAGGAAACATTCAGCTTGAAATTCACATAAGAACATAAGAAATAGGAGCAGGAGTAGGCCATCTAGCCCTTAGAGCCTGCCCCGCCATTCAACAAGATCGTAGCTGATCTGAAGTGATCACAATGTGATCAAGTGCCGCTGATGGTTTTTAAACACTAATCTTCAGTATTTCCATAAATCTCACAAATGCTAGGTACTGGGTAGCAACAATGGTTAAAATATTACCTCGTTACCTATGTGACCGAGATTCAAATCCATCTTAGATTGATGGGATAAAATTTTTTTTGGAATTGTTAGCTTTAAGGATCGTGTGAGAAAAGTGTTGGGGCAGTCTTAATCAAATTCATAGAAGGCATGGGCAGTACAGTATGATGACTTTGGGGTTGCGACAGAGGGAGCTTTCTATCTGGTTTTGCTACACCTGACCTAAGAAAAATTCTATTCCAACATCTTCCATTCTGTTATGCACAAAAACTTAGAAGGGGGTAAGAAGAGACGCATGTTGTGTGAAACCATTGCATTTTAGAAAAGTGACTGCAATGGACTCAAAATTCTCATGTATTAAGAATCCAGAGCACAGTTAACTTTTTTTAAGATAACTGTGATATGAAAAGTGAATGTTCATTTCTGTTTGATGTCATTTACATTAATTAAAATTCTCTTTTCCAGGCAATCTGGCGCTGTTGGATCACGGTTAACTGGTGCTGGATGGGGAGGCTGCACAGTGTCAATGGTGCCCACCAAAAAGTTGGATAGCTTCCTGACAAAGGTGCAAGATGTCTATTATAAAGCTGATATTCAAAAGGCAGCTTTACTTACACAGAGTCTGTTTGCCACCCAACCTGGAGGAGGAGCTACAGTTTATCATGAGGCTTAAATAAGTTGTAAGACGTATGGGAATTAGATGGTCTTTTACCCAAAGTTAACCAGTAAGCTGATCCACTTATCACTCATTACTTTGTGTAATTAAAGGAAATATTTATACTTCTGCAAGAAATTTGAGCTGATCGCAAACTATTGTTTCTTCACAGGCCCTCTTTTGATTTGTGCTCTGCTTCTTTATCTGCCTCTGCTTTTGTGTCTGCACCTATCTCTGCTCCCCCCTATGCTTCTGCGTCTGCTCTTACCTCTGCTCCTGCGTCCACTTCCATCTGTGCTTCTGTTTGAAGCTCCTCCTGCAGTGTTTGAGGGAGATTAAGATAACAGTGAAAAGACAAAATTCATGTTTGTTAAACTCGTGCACTCTGCCAGATATTTTTAATACCTTTAGACTAGAATGTTTTGTGCGATATTATTTTTCTACCCGACATTAGGAAACATCCAACAGGAGGGTGACCAGAATAGGAGCATGATCTGAGTAGACAGCCCATTTTGAAGACGTATTGAAATCCAGCTAACCTGCATTAAAAACATGCAAGATAGTGTTTCAACCGAGTGGTTAATTAGTGCACACCATGATGATCGTGTGCCTTTGTTTGGGAAGTAGGTAGTTTGGAATTGATAGATTAATGCAGAGTCACAAGAAAAGTATTGGGATTTATAAAATGCCGTATCACCTCTTAGAAACATTTCAAAGCATGATATATTTGACTAGATGCTTTTCTTGGAAGTAAGCAAAAGCATGTGAGATTGTACAAACAACTATAGGGTGAATCACCCTGCCTGTTCATTTGTTATGATGTGGAGATGCCGGCATTAGACTTGGTAGGAAGAATGGTAGGAAGGACTATTACTTACGTGGCGAAAAACTGCAGCAGGCGACGGTGCAGAGGGACCTCGGGGTCCTTGTGCATGAATCGCAAAAACCCAGCTTGCAGGTGCAGCAGGTGGTCAGGAAGGCGAATGGGATGCTGGCCTTCATAGCGAGGGGGATTGAATATAAAAGTAGGGAGGTCTTGCTGCAGCTGTATAGGGCATTGGTGAGGCCGCAGCTGGAGTACTGTGTGCAGTTTTGGGCGCCGCACCTGCGCAAGGATATTTTGGCCCTGGAGGGAGTGCAGAGGAGGTTTACTAGGCTGATACCGGAGTTGAGGGGATTGAGCTATGAGGAGAGGCTGAATAAACTAGGCTTGTACTCGTTAGAGTTTAGAAGAATGAGGGGAGATCTCATTGAGACGTATAAGATGATGAATGGGATGGATAGGATAGAGGTGGAGAGACTCTTCCCGCTCAAAAAAGACAGTAGGACTAGGGGGCACAGCCTCAAGATAAAGGGGAGGCGGTTTAGAACGGAGTTGAGGAGGAACTTCTTCACTCAAAGGGTGGTGAATCTCTGGAATTCTCTGCCCGTTGAAGTGGTGGAGGCTGCCTCGCTAAATATTTTTAAGAAGCGGGTTGATGGGTTTTTGATAAGAGAAGGGATTAAGGGTTATGGGGAGAGGGCGGGAAAGTGGAACTGAGCCACGACAGATCAGCCATGATCTTATTGAATGGCGGGGCAGGCTCGAAGGGCTAGATGGCCTACTCCTGCTCCTATTTCTTATGTTCTTATGTAAACACAGTAACCTGGTGTTGTAAAACTTCTTAAAGTCCAACAGGTCTATTTGGTAGCAAAATCCACACTAGCTTTCGGAGCGCTGCTCCTTTGTCAGGTAAGTGGGAGTTCTGTTCACAAACAGGGCATATAAAGACACAAACCCAATTTACAAAATAATGTTTGGAATGCAACTCTTTATAGATAATCAAGTCTTAAAGGTACAAACAATGTGAGTGGAGAGTGTGTTAAGCACAGGATAAAGAAATGTCTGTTGTCTCCAGACAGGACAGTTAGTGAGATATTGCAAGCCCAGGCAAGTCGTGGGGGTTACAGATAACGTGATTATGAACCCAAAATCCCAGTTGAGAACTTGGCTATCAGTCTCTGCTCAGCGACTCTGCATCATCGTGTATCGTGAAGGCCGCCTTGAAGAACGCTTACCCAAAGATCAGAGGCTGAATGCCCGTGATCTCAGAAGTGTCCCCCAACAGGAAGAGAACACTCTTGCCTGGTGATTGTCGAGCGGTGTTCATTCATCCGTTGTCATAGCGTCTGCATGATTTCCCCAACGTATCATGCCTCAGGACTGATAGTCAAGTTCTGCATACATGAGGACGGCCTCAACCGGATCTTGGGTTCATGTCACATTACCTGTAACCCCCACAACTTGCTTGGGCTTGCAAAATCTCACTAACTGTCCTGTCTGGGGACGATACATATCTCTTTAACCTGTGCTTAATGCTGTCTCCACTCACATTGTCTGTACCTTTAAGACTTGATTATCTATAAAGATACACATTCCAACCATTATTTTGTAAATTGAGTTTGTGTCTTTACATGCCCTGTTTGTGAACAGAACTCCTACTTATCTGATGAAGGAGCAGCACTCTGAAAGCTAGTGGATTTTGCTACCAAATAAACCTGTTGGACTTTAACCTGGTGTTGAGAGACTTCTTACTGTGTTCATTTCTTTCCAATAATATTGAGTACAGCCTAATTTATAAACACATTGTGAAGTGGATCTTGAAGTAACAGTCTGCCTTCTAAGCAAGTTCATACTTTTGCAGGTGGCTGGCATTGATGCTTATGTGGATGTGGGAACACAAGTAAAATGGATAAGCTAGGTGTTCAAAAGATGTGTATGAATTTGTACAGTTACTTTTAGGCTTGTCCTTGTGATAGGTGATCTTCAACCTAGGTCCCAAAATGGGTTGATCTTGCATATCCCGTTCAGTAAAAAATATTAGCATTGGTAAATTATTGATGCATGCATTGACTGAATCTTGTACCTATTTGCTTGTGGAAACAATTTTGCTATACATCCATTGACAATAAGTCATTTAAAAATAAAATTCTTTTACAATTAAATTGTGTGGCTGTATTTATATTGTTGACTAACAGTTTTGTAACTTGAATTTCTTGGTCCTGCAGGAATCTAAAAATCATAAGACCTAATGCATCAAGTACATTTTTTAGTTTTTATTAGTTAAGAAACTTCATTATCGTCAACTATTTACAAATCTATCCCAGTGTACTTTTGTAACTAATGCCTCAACCATTAAATATTTCTTTTTTTGGCCAACGTTTTTCTTACATTAACACTGCAAGATCTTTTCACACTGTAATTCCAGAATAGCTAAATATATCAGTTTCATAGAATGAATAACAGATGAATGCCAACAATGAATAGTGGCGTTCAATTCAAATCATGATCATATAAAAAGAAACTTACCAATTTGCCATTCATTAACTCAGCTTCATAATCTCCACACTCGGAGAACTCCTTTTTCAGCCTAATGTGATTGAAAAATAATTTGAAGTCTGCAATGAATTGACACTTCTAACTTTATAACTATAGCAGGTTTTTATGCAACTTCTGTAAAGGTCAAAGTCTCTTTCAGATTTTTTTTTTCCCCCCCACACAGCTCTTACAGGTACTGACTCATGATGCAATAAGGTTCCAGAGGTAACAATCCAAGTGGTACCATGGCAGTGTTTTCATATTTAAATCTCAAGTGTCAGAGACTATTCAACTGTGATGATATCAACACAGCAAACTAAAATCCGTCCTCACCCACCCTCTCAAAATTCACACTTTTCGCGGAGGTTACTGGATAATGTACAGAAACAGGATCAGATTTTGGCTTAAACAGTTTTATGTTCTTTATAGTGTTTTTACATTGTGGGGGATTTCCTACTCTCATTATCGTTGGGCGAGATCAGTGACAGGAGTGAAAATTCCAGTGGGAGGCCCAAGTTCTGTTTCATGCCAACATAAAGACATGAAGCGATTGTCCTCCTGCCCCCACTCCGACATGATGGGAATCCTGACATTGAACATCAGGATCTCCATTGCAATAAATTCACATCTAATTACTAGGTCATTAAGCTTAATAACACCTCTCCCCAGTCACCCACTCAGCTACACAATCTATTCACATTGGCGTGCTGGCAAGCTGAACTCGCCACAGGAGTTTGGGTGAGTATATGGCTTGGGGGAGTCATGTCTGGGCATGGTCCCTAGCACAGCACAGGAACTGCTTTCTGGTAGTGGGGGCACTGCACGGGGAGGTTCCATGGGATGGGGCGAACGGTCTTCAGTTTTGACTTTTCTGTTTCAGGTCATACTTTATAAAAGACAATCTTTTAAAACTAAGTTGCCAGCATTATGTAGTGGTAACTGCTCCTTCATTTTTTTTCAATTATCAGCCAAACAATACTGTGGAACAAGTCACAATAGAGGCTGACAGCTTCCACACCATTGTTCCCATCCACTGTGCCGCCCTATGTGTTTGCTGCTGCCTCTTGAACAAGAACATTTTCAGCCTGCTTCCTAAGTGGCTGACAGCGTTTGACAAGTTAGTATATAAAGGACTTTTACTAAGCGTTCCCACAATGCGTAGACATTGTAATAAGGCAACTATGGCAGCTGTAAATGTCATTCACCTTTTTTAAGGTAGCTGATGTTCTTTGAGCCTTGAATCATCCTTGTAGTTCTCCGCTGGACCTTTCCAAAATCACTTATTCCTCAGTCCCACTCTCTCAGCCACTAAAAATTGTTGAGCTCAATGGATAGTTGTTACCTATAGCCCTGCTCCAGTCACAGCCTGCCACAGTTTGACAGAGTGGGCAAATACAGGAATGGGCAAAAGCAGTACAACGTGGACAAATGAGAGTTTATCCACTTTGATGGCAAAATCAGGAAGGAAGATTATCATCTGAATGGTGGCAGTTTAGGAAAAAGGGCAATGCGGTCTGGGTGTCATGCTGGAACAGTCGCTGAAGATTGGCATGCAGGTACAGCAAGCAACGAGGAAAGCTAATGGCATGCTAGCCTTCATAGCAAGAGGATTTAATTATCAGAGTAAGGATGTCTTGCTGCAGTTTTACTGGGTCTTGGTGAGGCAATACCTTGAGTATTGTGTGCAGTTTTAGAACATAGAACTATAGTGTACTATAGGCCCTTTTGGCACTGACTTGTGAAACCAATCTAAAGCCCATCTAACCTACACTATTCCAATATCATCCATATATTTATCCAATGACCATTTAAATGCCCTTAATGTTGGCAAATCCATCACTGTTGCAGGTAGGGCATTCCAAGTTCTTACTACTCTCTGAATAAAGAACCTACCTCTGACATCTGTCCTATATCCATCACCTCTCAATTTAAAGCTATGTTCCCTCATGCTAGCCATCTCCATCTGAGGAAAAGGTTCACACTGTCCACCCTACCTAATCCTCTGATCATCTTATTTGCCTCTATTAAGTCACCTCTTAATCTTCTTCTTTCTAACGAAAACAGTCTCGTCCCTTAGCCTTTCCTCATAAGACCTTCCCACCATCCCAGGCAACATCCTGGTAATTCTCCTCTGCACCCTTTCCAATGCTTCCACATCCTTCCCATAATGCGGTGACCATGACTGTATGCAATATTCCAACTGCAGCCACAGAGTTTTGTACAGCTGCAACATGACCTCATGGTTTCTAAATTCAATCCCTCTACCAATAAAAGTTATCACCCTAACTTCTTAACAACCCTATCAATCTCAATTCCAACTTTCAGGGATCTATGCACATGAACACTGAAATCTCTGTGCTCATCCACACTACCAAGTAACACCATTAGCCCAGTATTTTGTATTCCTGTTACTCCTTCCAAAGTGAATCACTTCACACTTATCCACGTTAAACTCCACTTGCCACCTCTCAGCCCAGCTCTGCAGCTTATCTATGTCCCTTTGTCACCTACAACTCCTTCCGCACTGTCCACAACTCCACCAACTTTAGTGTCATCCACAAATTTACTAATCCATCCTTCTATGCCCTCATCCAGGTCATTTATAAAAATGACAAACAGCACTGGCCCCAAAACAGATCCTTGCGGTACACCACTAGTAACTGAACTCCAGGATGAACGTTTCCCACCAACCACCACCCTCTGCCTTCTTGCAGCTAGCCAATTTCTGATCCAAACTGCTAAATCACCCTCAATCCCATGCCTCTGTATCTTCTGTAATAGCTTACCGTGGGGAACCTTATCAAATGCTTTACTGCAATCCATGTACACCACATCAACTGCATCACCTTCACCCACCTCTTTGGTCTCCTGCTCTGAGGAAGGACATTCTTGCTATTGAGGGAGTCCAGCAAAGGTTCACAAGATTGATTCCCAGAATGATAGGACTGACATATGAAGAGAGACTGGATTGACTGGGCTTGTGCAAAATGGAATTTAGAAGAATGAGAGGGGATCTCATTCGATGAGAATTGTGAACCTGTGGAATTCTCTACTGTTGAGGCCAGTTCATTAGATATGTTCAACAGGGAGCTGGAAGTGACCTTTGCGGCTAAAGGAATCAAGGGTTATGGAGAGAAAGCAGGAGTGGGATACTGAAAGTGCATGATCAACCATGAACATACTGAAATGGTGGTGCAGGCTCAAAGGCCCGAGTGGCCTACTTTTGCACTCATTTTCTATGTTTCTATAACAGGAGGCTGGGATTGGAAGTGAGTGCAGCAGGTAGTGGATCAGCAAGCACTAAGGGGAAGGGGAGCTTGTGATTGGTGGATCTGCAAGCACAGAAGTTGCCATCATTGGTGGTTTAACAAGCATTCACAGGGGGTATGTGGGGCCAGTGAAGAATTGCTTCAAAAAAATTGGAAACTTAGGGCACTGATGGAAAGTTGCCTGTACCATTTTAAAGCTGTATGTAGTTTCCAATTTTTTACTGCTCCCCAAATTCTGCTGCCGTTGCTAAGTGATTGCACTTGGAGCCAATTCTTTTTCCAATGTACTGAATGCCTGCGAATCCCACAGTATTCTATCTTGTGAAGGAACCAATTTAGTGAGAAATGCCCTATCAAAAGTTATGTAAAGTTCAGGTAGGAAATGACAACCAGATTTTAAGATATACTGCAAAATACTGTGGATGCTGGAATCTGAAACAAAAACAAAGTACTGGAAAAACTCAGCAGGTTTGACAGCATATATGGAGAGAGAATAGAGCCAATGTTTTGAGTGAGGTCCAGATTTGAAACACTGGCTCTATTCTCTCTCCATAAATGCTGTCAGACCTGCTGAGTTTTTCCAGCATTTTTTATTTTTGTGACAACCAGACTTTACGCATCCCCTGCCTCGGTCTTGAAAGGAAGTATCCGAGAGCTTATTTATACAGGTGTATCAAATAAATTGTACAGAAAAGATTAACGTGGAAAATTGCCTTTAAGTTACAAGAGTAGCACATAAGCTAGGGTCCAAACACACCGAAGGCAAATTTGGGATGGATATCAGGAAGTTATCTTGTGAGCCAATGAATATACAGTCACTGCATCCATTTGTTTCCTAAATACTTCCATGGGTTATTTCCCTTCAACATCCCCTCAAAGTCCATTGAAAGATTTAATTGATCTATGTATTCAGCTATACATTTCTGTACAGTATTTCCCGTGCTGTTACTGCAGCTATCTGATTTAAATATGAACAGCACTGGTTACAGTGTAACGTGCCTAGTTTGATTGTGAATATGGTATTCCAAAATATCACACCGACAGAACCCAGAGGCTACATCAATAGTATGCATTAAGTCATTTGACCTTTAACATGCTCACAAAAGCAGTGTCATAGTTCTGGGAACATATTCAGCAGTTGCCATCTCATTGCTTCAGGCAACATTTTGATGTTCATCAATAGAATTTTGTGCAAAAGTAGTACAAACCTGTCAATTTTTTTGTTAAACTGGATACGATCCCACTGTAGTTTTTCAATTGCCTTTTTGGTTTGGTCATTTAAACTGAATGGCAGGGGCAGACGGAAAAAAGCAGAAAAAATAAAAACAAGTGAATCTCTATTCCATGTACAACACTGCTTTAATTGCATAGTAAATGCTGCGTGAGATATGTATACAATTAGCACTACATAGGTGCAAACTTTACTCTGAAATCAAAAACTTTGCTCAAGTATTTTTTAAAGTAATAATCAGCATAGTGATAGTGCGACCTTAAGCCAAAATTAGCGGAGACTTTTAACTTACTCGAATCTTTGCTGTTGGCGTACTTTGCTGAACCTCTGTGCTTCTTTGATTAGATCTTGGTAGGTTGGAGCAAGTGGCGTGCATTGGTTTTAGTTAAAGTTAAAACGATAACTATTTGAGGACTATTTAGTGTCCTAAGATAGCAATTGCCTTGTTACTTTTTTCTCATTAATCTTGCAATTTCATGCTAAAAGATAGAGGACAAGTTAAGAAAATTGAGCCAAAAACAACAGTAGAATTCTTTTCAAAAACAGGGTCCAAATCAGTTCTCTGCAACTCAACTTAATTTTGAAACCTCCTGGGATAATGAACAAAAACCACAGGCTTCGTTAAAGGTCAAGGCTTAGCATTGGAAGTTTAATCACCAACAAATTAATTCAAAACTTAAAAATCCAGACCCAAATTAGACTTTTGTGCTGCAGGCATGCATTTGGCTGTATGTTCCGTGCTAACAGATTGCTACCACCATGTTAGCCCACCCACCAAATTGTAAATTAATGGTTCAGGTTGATAGAAAGGTAAAATAAAATGGATAATCTTCAGCTGTAGAGCAAATTGGTATGGCAGCAAGATTATTGTGGAGTATTTAACTGAAGAAAATAATTTCTTCATTCCTATAACATTCTAATTTGATTACTGAACTTGTGAACTGTGAACTGGCTTAGCACTAATCTGCGTGTGACAATTTCTACTTTCATTTCTAACAATGATTTTTGAAATAGAAGTTTAGGTTTTTCATAGAAATATACTGTTCACAATATTCTTCGAGAAATAGTTTTATTTTCAAATAAATACTTTTAAACTTGCTTTATTAGTCAGTAATTCACAATTGTATTATTCATGTAAAATATATGGGGGGAGGTGGAATTCTCCTATCCCACCAGCCACAGGAATTTTAGCAGGCGAGGGGGTGGACCACACAAACATCCATTGACCTCAGGCAGGATTCTCCGGCTTTGGGGCGAGCACAACCAGAGAATCCCACCCATGATTTTACATTCTTTTTGTTTTAGTAAAAGAAATCTAGATTCTATTTAGCTTACTTTAGTCTTACTGAAGATAGTATACCAGTTATAACAGATTGTAAAATGTTTTTTGCTCACCATATACCAAACATTAGGGAACTTTATTAAAACTGGTTCCTATCAATTTCAATAGTAATCTTCCATTAACGACTATTTCATAATGTATCAAAATTCAGGATTAGAAATAGTTACACTAACTGCTCCAGCAAAATAAAATAATCACCCTGATCTGAGATGGCCTCAGGGTTCCTTGTGGGCTGCAACTTGGGTGTTAAGCACAAAGATGTTGTCGTTAAGTGGACATCAACTCAAGAGACCAAGAGATCAAAACCAATGTCTTGCTATTGCCAATCCTATTAAACTGGCATGTCAGTTAGCATGCATGACCAAGTATTGAGAGGTATGTTTTGGTCTTTTCACAGATAGCAGAGTTTGCACTTGCAGCAATGCATATTCCGGTGATATACCAAAACATCTCTGTTCCTACACAGAAGGATCTGGAATTTATCTGCAGATGGTTTAGCCAATCAAAATAAGAATGGGCATTGTCTACTGGGAATACCAGGCAATCTATTGGGGAGGCCAAATCAGTGTGATCAACCTAAAGATAAAATGGGGACTGACCTACACAATCTGAATAGCAATATGCCACTGCAATAATATGAAGTTACTCAACTTTACTTGCATATCCTTTCCACAGTGTAATGGCTTTCTTTCAAGTGTGCTATTTTGCATAAGGAAATAGAACCACAATGCTTTGCTAAAAGAGAAAGTGCTGACAACTTTGACCTTGTAACTCACTCATGGAAGTACTGAGTGATTTCTTTTTCATTGAACCATACCTCTGATAGTTCCAGGGTTTCTTACAGAAAAAAAAAGCATATAGTTCTGTAGATTTTAAGATTATGGTCATGCGAGGGTTAAAGTTAATGATAGGGTTAAAGATCATGCCAATATGAGAAGCAAAAATCTAAGTTGTAAACTATCCTCTGGGAGTATTCTGCTGTACAAAGGAAGGCGATGGCTATGAGGATAACAACAAAGATGGTCTGAATGAAGATACTGCCTCAGGGAACCAAAACTAAATCTTAATTTGATATGACTATCCGGCAAACCTGCCTGCTGGAAGCAATTATACATTTAGGAAGGATAGAACTAATTAAGATGATATTTAGTTCCGAATGACATTAGTTTAATATGTAAACAATGATGCCTACATTGTACCAGGGGACAACAGATGTAATTTGGTGTGAGACAACAAGACTACATTGTACTTTTGACATTTCCTCCAATAACGTAGTGTTACTGAAAATTGAATGAAAATCTCAAGGTGATAAATGATTTAGTGGAAAATAACATTAAGAGGTGTCATATAAGTACAGCCCACATTACAGAGGTGGTTTCCATATGTTAGTCCCAAAAAGCTCAGATTACTTAAGGAGAGTATTATTTTTAAATACAATTATGAGTAATAACCCTAATCTGATTATTATTTGCCTAGGAGTGATTTTACTTTTAGTCTTAAATTAGATGACCCTCAAATTAAACTACGTTGTTAAAATCATGCATTCTGGCATGAGAATTTAACAACTTTTAATCTTTCCTGTCCTTTATCAACCTCATTGCCTGATGGCAATAGTTATGGCCCTACTATTGTTACACAATTGATGAAAACTGCAGAAGTATTCAGGTACTTTATTACATTCTTCAAATACTTCAGTTTATATTCAAGTTCTAAATTGCCATATTCTAGTTTCCCACCTGTTAAATGTCTTTGATCTAGCTTTAACAAACCCAAGAGGCATAAGATAATTTATCATGTATTAAAAGTGGTTATGATTTAAGTAAGATTAGTTTACTGGTGCAGCCAGCATCTGTCGTATGAGATTGTCACGCTTAACTCAAATGCATCACAATCACACCTATACAGCATAAAATATTAATATTGTTTCTACTATGAAAAGCTTTGTCATTTTATTGTTAACAGATTGCAGAATAAAATAATATAAGGAGTTGACATTGCAAAAAAGCTGACCCTTAAAGGATATGGATCTTTTAAAATTTCAGTGTGTTTCAGTTTTGGTCCGGTGGTACTCAAGCTTCTACCCGTTACCTTTTTCATGTTCAAAAAGTGGGCTACCAGAGGGCTTCGACCAGAAAGTCTGAAAAGTAAATGCTGAAATTCCGGGCCTCGGCCAGCGTAAGATGACTGTGAAAAGATAAAGTTAAGATCACTTTACTAATCGATTAAAAATATAATAAAATATACTAGTCATGATTTTTTTGTTTCTCTTCAATTAGTTAGATGTTCCATGATTTCAAATAGTTAATCAAAATATATCTGTGACCATTTAGACCCTTATGCATCAAGCCACAGCTGCAGTATTCTGTGTATTTTTTAGAAGTCATTCATGGGATGTAAGCATTGCTGGCCAGGCCAGCAATTATTGCTGTTGAGAAAGTGATGGTGAGTAGTCCGTGTGGCGTAGCTATACCCACACAGTGCTGTTAGGGTGGGTGTTCCAGGAGTTTGACACGGTGACACTGAAGGAATGGTGATATATTCCCAACTCGGGGTGTGAGTGGCTTCGAGGGGAACTTGCAGGCCACGCTGTTTCCATGTATCTGCTGCCCTTCTTCAGGCTGTTAGAGGTTGTGTGTTTGGAAGATGCTGCTGAAAGAATCTTGGTGAATTCCTGCAGTGCATCTTGTAGCTGGTGCAGCATGCTGCATTATGTGCCAGTGATGGTGGAATTTAATGTTTATGGATAGGCTGACAACCAAATAGGCTGCTTTATCCTGGGTAGTGTTGAGCTTCTTGAGTGTTGTTGGAGCTGCATTCCAGGCAAAGTGGAGATTATTCCAACACACTCCTGATGTGTGAAGTGGACAGGCATTGAGGAGTCAGGAGATAACCTATTCTCCGCAGACTTCCCAGCCTCTGACCTGCTTCGTTAGCGACAGTATTTATATACTTGTCCTGTTCAGTTCCTGACCAATAGTAAGCCCCAGGATGTAGATAGTGGGAGATTCATTGATGGTACTACATTGATTGTTAATTCTCTCTTGATGGAGATGGTCAATCACGGCACGAATATTACTTGCTGCTAGTCAGCCAAAATCTGGATATTGTCCAGTTCTTGCTGCATTTGGACATGGACTACTTCAGTATCTGAAGAGTTGCAAAATACAAATGCACCATAGAAAGCATTCTTTCAGCTTGCATCACAGCTTGGTACAGAACAAAGAACAGTACAGCTCAGGAAACAGGCCCTTTGGCTCTCCAAGCCTGTGCCGCGCATTGGTCCAACCATTCGTTTGTGTCCCCCCATTCCCAGCTCCTGTTCTGTCCAAGACTACAAAAAACTACAAAGGATCATGAACAAGACCTAGTCCATCACGCAAACCAGCCTCCCATCCACTGACTCTGTCTATGAAAAGCAACCCATATAATCAAGGACCCCCACATACCCCGGACATTCTCTCTTCCACCTTCTTCCGTTGGGGAAAGATACAAAAGTCTGAGGACGCATACCAACCGACTCAACAACAGCTTCTTCCCTGCTGCCATCAGACTTGTGAATGGACTTATAATAAGTTGATCTTTCTCTGCACCCTAAGACTGTAACACTAGTTACAGGATGACATCAGGGCAGTAGTGAAAGATCATATTGGTTCTATGGAAAAAAAAAGGTTGAATTCATTTGGATGGAAATTAGAAATAATAAGGAGAAAAAGTCACTAATAGGCGTAATCTATAGGCCACCAAATAACATCATGGTGGGGCTAGAAATAAATAACTGATGCATATACAACTGGTACAGTAATCATCATGGGGGGAATTTTAATCCACATGTTAGTTGGTCAAACCAGGTCGGTCAAGTTGCCTTGAGGAGGAGTTCATAGAACGTATCTGCGATAGCTTCCTTCAACTGTGTAATCGAATCTATGAGGGAGCAAGCTATCCTAGATCTGGTCCAATGTAACAAGACAGGAATAATTAATGATATTACAGTTAGGGATCCTCTCAGAAGAAGCAATCACAGTATGGTTGAATTTAAAATACGGATGGAGCGTTAGAAGGTAAAATCCAATACTAGTGTCTTGTGCTAAAACAAAGGAGACTACAATGGGATGAGGAAGAAGTTTGCTAATGTAGACTGGGAGCAAAACCTTTATGGTGGGACAATTGAGGAACAGTGGAGGACTTTCAAAACAATTTTTCCCAGTGCTCAGCAAAAGTATATACCAGTGATAAGGAAGGACTGTAGAAAAAGAGATAATCAGCCATTGATATCTAAGGACATAAAGGAATATATCAAATTGAAAGAAAATGCATACTAAGTGGCAAATATTAATGGGAAACTAGAGGATTGGGAAATCTTTAAAGATCAACACACAGCCACAAAAAAATGCTATAAAGAAAAGCAGGATGGATTATGAAAATAAACTAGCTCAGAATATAAAAACAGATAGCAAAAGTTTCTATAAGATAAAAAAAAGAGTGGCTAAAGTAAACGTTGGTTCTTTAGAGGATGAGAAGGGGGGGATGTAATAACTGGAAATGAAGAAATGGCTGAGGCATTGAACAGGTATTTTGTGTCAGTTTTCACTGTGGAAGACACAAATAACATGCCAAAAATTGATGACAGGAAGGCTATGGCAGGTGAGAACCTAGAAACTATTATTATCACTTAAAAGATAGTGTTGGGCAAGCTAATGGGGCTAAAGGTGGACAAGTCTGGCCCTGATGGAATGTAGCCCAGAGTACTAAAAGAAAAGGCGGGGAAATAGCAAATGCACTTGTGGTAATTTACCAAAATTCACTCAACTCTGTTCCCGCAGACTGGAAAACAGCAAATGTGACGCCACTGGTTAAAAAGGAGGTAGACAACTGGTGGGTAACTGTAGGCCAGTTAGCTTAACTTCAGTAGTAGAGAAAATGTTTGAATCTATCAAAGAAGAAATAGCAAAACATCTGGATAGAAATTGTCCCATTGGGAAAACGCAGCATGGGTTCGTGAAGGGCAGGGCACGCCCGACTAATTTGGTGGAATTCTTTAAAAACATTATGTGTGTGGTGGACAATGGGGAAGGTGTGGATGCAGTGTATCTGGATTTCCAGAAGGCATTTAACAAGGTGCCTCACCAAAGGCTGCTGCATAAGATAAAGGTGCATGGTGTTATGGGGAATGTATTAGCATGGATAGCAGTTTGGTTAATTAACAGAAAGCAAAGAGTGAGAGCAAGTGGATGTTTTTCTGGTTGGCGATCAGTGACTAGTGGTGTGCCTCAGGGATCAGTGTTGGGACCGCAATTGTTTACAATTTACATAGATGATTTGAGTACGAAGTGTAGTGTATCAAAATTCACAGATGACACTAAGATGAGTGGCAGAGCAAAGTGTACAGAGGAAGCTGAAAGTCTGAAAAAGGCTATAGATAGTTTAAGTGAGTAGGCAAAGGTCTGGCAGATGGAGTACAATGTTGGTAAATGTGAGATCATCCATTTTTGGTAGGAACAATAGCAAAATGGACTATTATTAAATGGTAAAAAATTGCAGCATGTTGCTGTGCAGAGGGACCTGGGTGTCCTTGTGCATGAATCACAAAAGGTGCAGCAGGTAATTAGGAAGGTAAATAGAATTTTGTCCTTCATTGCGAGAAGGATGGAGTTTAAAAACAGTGAGATTATGTTGTGGTTTTATAAAGTGCTGGTAAGGCCACACCTGGAGTACCATGTGCCGTTTTGGTCTCCTTACATGAGAAAGGATATATACTGGCACTGGAGGGGGTACTGAGGCAATTCAATTGGTTGACTCTGGAGATGAGAGGGTTAGCTTATGAGGATAGACTGAGACTATATTCATTGGAATTCAGAAGAATGAGGGGAGATCTTATAGAAACATATAAGATTATGGAGGGAACAGATAAGATAGAAGCAGGGAAGTTGGTTCCACTGACAGGGGAAACTGGAACTAGGGGGCATAGCCTCAAAATGAGGAGCAGCAGATTTAGGACTGAGTTGAGGAGGAACTTCTTCACCCAAAGTGTTGTGAATCTTGGAATGCACTTCCCCAGTTGAGACTATCTCATTGAATGTTTTAAGGCAAGGATAGATAAATTTTTGAACAGTAATGGAATTGAGGGTTCTGGTGAGCGGGTGGGTAAGTGGAGCTGAGTCCATGGAAAGATCAGCCATGATCTTATTGAATGGCGGAGCAGGCTCGAGGGATCAGATGACCTACTCCTCCATCTACTTCTTATGTTTTACTACCTTCTGCACTTTCTCCTTCTCTATGTACAGTATGCTTTATATAGCACGCAAGAAACAATATTTTTTACTGTATACTAATACATGTGACAATAATAAATCAAATCGAATCAAATGGTGCTGAATATCATGAAATCATCAGCAAACACTCCCACGTGGTTCTGCCTAGGGCACTACCTGAGGAGCTCCTGCAGTAATATCCTGGGACCAAGATGATTGACCTCCAATATCCACAACTATCTTGTTTTGTGCTAGGTTTTCCCCCTGATTTCCATCAACTCCAGTTTTGTTAGGACTTCCTGATGCCACACTTAGCATTTATCCTTGATGTCAAGGGCAGTCATTATCACCTCACCTGGATTTCCACATTTTTGTCCATATTTGAACCAAGGCTGGAATGAGATTAGGAACTGTGAATCTACTAGAATCCACACTGGCTTAATTTGCCAGCCAGCCTGTAGAGTTGTGCATATGCAGACCTTTGTGTCTCCACATGTGCAATAGCAACTATAGAGGAAGCTACTGCGCACGTGCATACCTCTGATGGTGCAACTGTGAGATTCTAACAGCAGGGAGCTGAAAGACAGAGAGAGTTGCAGAGAGTCAGGTAGCCTCAACACAGTCACCTCCCAACAATCGCAGTGGTCCGCATCTGATCGCGAGCCCCACATTGCTTGAGATGCCACACCGCCCCAATGGCCCAGACCGATCGTGCCGCCCTCCCCGAACCGATTGCATTGCGGAGGCAACAGGTCCTCCCCAAACCGGTTACCTGCAGAACATCAGCAGATCCCAACTTCCCACTGATCTGATCGCCTGCAGAGTGGCAGTGGACCACCCCCACCATAGGCCCTGCCACCTGGCACTGCCCATTAGGCAGTGCCAAGATACTCAGTGGCAGATTCCAGGCTGGCAGTGCCAAGGTGTCAGGATGGCAGCCAGGCTGGCACTGCCCAGTGGGCATCCTCTTGCCCTCAGCCTCCCCAGGGGGGGCTTCAATGGTCTCCGGTTCCACTGGTGGCGAGCCCAACATGACAATTGCCCATTTGTGGGAAGCAGGTGTTTTCCTTGCCTGGAGAAGCTCTTGCCATCAAGGCAAGCGAACTCGGATGATTGAGCGCCAGGATCACTAAACACGTGTAAATGAAGATCTTCATAAAATTGAATAAATTATTCAGCCTCCTGCCCATTTCCTCGACGGAAATCTAGCTCTCGTAAAATCACAAAAGCTGAGAAATTGGACATGATTCCGATTTCTCGGTTCTCTTGCAATTTTTCCAGCTCGCTCTGAACATCGATGGGCAGGGCAAACCGGTAAAATTCCTCCCATTATATTGTTGAACATCCTGAATGGCCTCAAGTCTTTTGAAGCCCTGATGTTTTTCAAGAAAAGTCATTAATAAAAGGTACCTCTGCCTTAGCAGTCATCGCAACTTTCATATCCAGAGTTCTTGCATCATTTTTTGCGACTTTATCAAATTCAAAATCCAATTTCCAACTAACTAGAAAACAGAAAAAGTTTATTAGTGCCTTTAGTGATTCTTTAATTTAGAAAATTAGTTATTTTCTTGTAGAACTAACTACAACATCAGAAATCATGAGCTGGTTGGTGAATCTTTTTGCAGTTCTGTCTCACTTGCTTTAATTCTGTTTGTTCCAAGGAGATTCATTAAATAGATTTTAGATCCCCTACCACCCACACAAGTCTGGCACTTGACATCTCTCCATCAGGCTCACAAAGTAATTTTACAGAACAAGTGCTGCACTGCAAATTTGTACAGTGGCCATGAGTAAAATAAAATCACTCAATGTTGACATTTCTGGGAAAAACCTATTAAGAAATATTTTTCCTAATCTTAACATCTGCTCTTAATAGTGGAAGGTGGATAGCCATGATCTTGGCAATAGCAAGATCAGAAAAAAAGGAATATCAAACAATTTCCTATACAGGGATTTGATTTAATGCTGCCTGGATACATGATGGAGGAGTGATCCAAAACGTGTGTGCAGGACTGAATAACCGAGTTAGGTGAAAGGTGGGAAGGTTGAGATAGCAGACATCAAGAAACATCAGACTACTTATCTCGAATTCTCTCTAAGATATTTAGCATTCAGGGTTTTTTTTTGCAGAGTTTGATGGGCTGAATGGGCTTCTGTGCTGTTCTGAGATTTATCTCATGGAAGAGTTGTTTGATTTGTAATCTTACAATAGCAGATTTAGGTTTGATTGTAGCACAGAGTTTATCTACAAGGATACTGCAATTGCATCTTGGAGTTGGAGAACATTTTGTGGTTTTGGGATTTAAAGCATATTAAATTAACTTTTATAGACCTGTTACTTGAAGTTAACAGATCACTAAATATTAAATTCTGAATTAAAACAGAGAATGCTGGAAAAACTCAGCTGGTCTGGCAGCATCTGTGAAGAGAAGAACACAGTTAATGTTTCAGGCCCACGTGACGCTTCTATAGAACTGTCTGTGGTACATGAATCACAAAGTTAGTATGCAGGTACAGCAGGGTGATTCGGAAAGGAAACGGAATGTTTGCATTTATTGCAAGAGGAATGAAATATGGGGTAGAGAAATTGTACTGAAGCTCGACAGGGCCTTGGTGAGAGCACATCTGGAGCACTAGCTACAGTTTTGGTTTCCTTATTCAAATAAATACATAATTACTTTAGAAGCAGTTCAGAGAAGGTTTACTCGACTCATTCCTGGGTTGGAGGTTTTATCTTATGAAGAAAAGTTGAATCATACTGAAAGATGATCTTATTGAATATAACATCTTGAAAGAACTGGATATGGTGGATAGTGGGAGGATGTTTCCTCTTGTGGGAGAAACTAGAACTCAAGAACATAGTTTAAGAATAAGAGGTCTCCCTTTTAAGACAGAGATGAGGAGAAATGTTTTTATCTCAGAGGATTGTTAGTGTGTGGAATTCTCTTCCCCAGAAGGCAGTGGAGGCTGAGTCTTTACATTTAGACAGATTTTTGTTAGGAAAGGAGCTGAGGATATGGGGAACAGACAGGAATTGAGACCATAACTGGGTCAGACATGATCTTATTGAATAGTGTAGTACGTTGAAAGGCTGAAATGGTCTACACCTGCTCCGAAGGTCTATGTTCCTGCATATAACTTGTATAATTAAAACAAGTTGTGGAAGCATTTCACCTCCCATTTTAATTTTTATCAATAGAGAAAAGTTTTTACTGTCAGTTCCTCCCAGTCACTAGAGACTGACCCCAACTGGAGGATGGTATATGGTACCCTATGTACGTTTAAGTGTGAATGTACAACGCTTTGTCATCCTGGATTTGGGACAAAGATAACTTTTGAGAAAACCAGCAATGAGTTGCTTTATAGTTGCAGGCCTGATGATAATACCGCAAGTGGCTTTTAACATGAGAGAACAAAGTATCCATGTCAGTGAGATACATACAAATCAAAGACAGAACAGGGAACAGCAGTTTAATAGCTTACAGAAATAGAAGTTGTGAACTCAAATCTCACCATAGCAAGTAATGAAACTTAATTCAATACTATGGTAATATGTGAGCTAGCGCAGTTTTCAAGTTGCTGAACTACTATCAAATCTGAATTGATTCACGAGTAAACATAAGGAAAATGAACCCAAGTTGAACCTGAATGTGCTTCTAGATCCTACTATGAATGAAGTTTAATATCCTTCCCCAAAGCAGGTTTGGAGGTTGGGGCTCTGACCTGATTAAGTCTAGAGCAGGAAGCCTCATAGACAGTCTTGCTGCCCCATCACCAAATTAAGACCATGAACACTTTTACTTCATTCCTAAGGTTCTTATACTCAAAAAGTATGATTATTTACAATCTTAAATAGCATGTTAATCTCTGGCAGTGATAACCAATAGAATGCTACAGGGAGGTTACTTCCTAAAGTACTTCTTCAGAGTACCCGGAGGCTGTTAGAATACACAATATCAACAAAAATATCATTTCCACATAATTAGGAGAATTGGCCTCCAATTATCTTTATCATTTTCTGTTTATTCAATTCACACAGTTTTAGTCATGCAGTCTGGTATTTAGAAACGTAAAATATGTTCATTAAGATAGCACTAAATTGCTTTTCCCTAAATTCTTGAATCTCTAAACTTGCATTGCTATGGTCGGTAGTTGACAGTATACACTTCATAGTAAATAATACAGAATCACAAACATTAAAATTGTTTGATGAAATATTTTGTTTTGATTTGACGAACAAATATCAGTTGAGCATATCCTTTTCCCATTTTGTGATGTTAAAGTAATACTAAAAGCACAAGTAAAGTTGACCAAGTTGTCGAGGGATGGAAAGAAAGGTTGTGAAAATGCCAGATCTCTCCCCATACTACTCAGGTTGTATCTGCTGGTCAGCTAAATCAAGCCGCTGGGGGACTAATGTCACAGGAGTTGCTTTATGATTACTGTGTCATCTTTAACAGGGACAAAAAGTCTCACAACACCAGATTAAAGTCCAACCAATTTATTTGATAGTAAACCCACAAGCTTTCGGAAACACGGTTCCTTCGTCAGGTGTGTGATGATGAAGGAGCAGTGTTTCTGAAAGCTTGTGGGTTTACTAACAAATAAATTGGTTGACTTTAACCTGGTGTTGAGACTTTTTACTGTGTTTACCCCAGTCCAATGCCGGCATCTCCACATCGAGATGACGCGGCACAGTGGTTAGTTCTGCTGCCTCACATTGCCAGGGATATGGGTTCGATTCCTGGCTTGGTTCACTATCTCTCTGGAGTCTGCACATTTTCCCCATGTCTGCGTGTGTTTTCTCTGGGTACTCTGATTTCCTCCCACAGTCCAAAAGATGTGCTGGGTAGGTGCATTGGCCATGCTAAATTCTCCCTCAGTGTACCCAAACAGGCACCGGACTGTGGCAAGGGATTCTCACAGTAACTTCATTGCAATGTTAATGTAAGCTTATTTGTGACTAATAAATAATTAAAACTCAAACTTTAAAAAAACTGATAATATTAATGTACAGGGAAGAAAGTGAGAAATATTTATAAAACAAAATTGAGAAAAATATTTAACTGAAGGTGACCCTTCAGAAAGTTTGGGTCCGAGAGGAAGTTGAGGAAATTTAGGAACATTTTAATGTTTTGTTTTAGGGAACTACAGCTTTTCTGCCATTACAAAGAATGGAATGGATCCTTGCTGCCATTTCTCAGCCCTTTTTTTAAAAAAGTGTTTTGCTCATGACTACTTTTTAACGGATTCTAAATCTGGAATAGTCAAAAGCAAATGAAAAATGTAGAACAAAAGTGGAAATTTCTAAACTTGCTGTAATACACATCAGAAAAGAAATCATAGCATATTTTCGGAGGAAAATGCCCTATGAGAAGGAATACTAGCTGCAAAGCAGCTAAGAGTAACAAAGATGAATTTTTTTTTAAACAAGCACTCTTTCCTGAAATCAAGAAGATTCAAAAGGAATGTTTGGCTGGCAAACTCCAATTAAAGCAACACACATTCTGAACCTCAGCTTGTCTGAAAGATACCTTTCCGATTTAACTATTCGGATTAGTACAATGAAAAAACAAGAACAAACTTGGTGTGTATTACAGACGCATTGAAAACCATGTTTGGGGGGGTGGGGGGGGAGTTAAGTTCTAAAGAACTTGAAGGTGGTTTTTAGCTATGGGAAACTGTGTTTCATATGTCCACTCTTGCTGAATGAAGGTCAGGCTGAAAGACCGATAGAATCAACCCATGGTCTTGTCCTTCAGTCACGCATCTTGTCCTCAATTTGATCAGACAGTTTATACAACATTATTACTTAATTATGGGCATGCAGGGTGACTCAGATTGAGGTCAACAGAAATCAGAATGAACTCACCAAATCTAATTTCAAAGGCAAACGGAAAACAACAAAAGAAGTGACACCACATGTCAGATGAACATGTAGGGCACATTACATCACTTCGAAGAAAAAAAGATGTCTAATTCACATAAAATTTCTGGATCACAGGGGCTTGTTACATCTGTTTCTTGCCATTTCTATTAAATCTGAGCTAGATCTAAGCTTTTGGATTTAAAAACTTGGTTTCGATTAAATGTGCTTAGTCAAGGCCAAAATTCAGATAGGCCTGGTTCTTAGTTTTCATCTCTTACATAATTATAAAGTCATAAAAAAGCCTCAGAACATTTGTAAGTTGACTCATTTATATAAAAAAACACATTTAAAAAAATACATGTAATAGATTTCTTATTAAATACTAGATCACTCTTTATTTCACACAGAGCCTTTTTTCAAACTAATTGTACTCAATGTTATTGCACTGTCTCAGTCAATACTAGTTGATGTTACACAGTAAAGTCTGACAAGAATTAAAAACAAAGTTGATCTGGAAAATAATAACTTATGAGTTCTGCTTCATTGAACTTGTCATATTACTAGACACTTGAGTATGTTCATGGGTCCAACTCCTAACTCTAATGTAAGATGAGCAATAATAAGAATAAACATCAGTGGGATTACCTACTTTGCAACAGTGACTACAGTTCAAAATTACTCCAGCATGTTGAGGTTGGGGAAGATGCTATATGAATGTAAATTTTCCTTTCTTTCTTATAAGTTATCTCAATTCAAGCTTTTTTTATATTGCAATTTATCTTCTGCAGATAAGGCTGTGGCCTCGGCTGACCACGAAGAGACTGTGGAATGACCATGTGATTTTCATTCCCCTTTTGTGGGAGAACAACGACCTCCAAACAGCTTGGTCCAGGCTCAGATTGAAGCTCCACCCTCACATTTTTTAGTGTGAGGAGATAGTGCTCCAGTAGTCAGCAACACCAGTGGTTAGCACTACTGCCTCTCAGTGCCAGGGACCTGTGTTTAATTCCCGGCTTGGGTCATTGTCTGTGTGGAGTTTGCACATTCTCTCCAGTTTCCTCCAAGTGCTCCAGTTTCCTCCCACAGTCCGAAGGTTGTGCAGGTTAGATGTATTGGCCATGCCAAATTCTCCCTCAGTGTACCCGAGCGTGGCGACTAGATTTTCACAGTAACTTCATTTCAGCATTAGTGTAAGCCTATTCATAACACTAATAAATAAACTTTAAGATTGTAAGGAGTTAACAGTCTCAGTGAGTGTACGTCATCTAGCTTAGAGTTATGGTGTTGTAGTTTGCTGCAGGGTATCAAATAAAGGAATTCCAGATTCATCGTCGTCGTCCGTTCCCCCCCCTCCCCAAACTGGCTTGGATTTTATCTGTTGTTTTATCTCACTCAGGAGATCATAGTTTTTGGATGGTGTGGAATGGGATTTAGTCAGTGTGATGACCTTTTACCCAGAAACAGTACAATAAGGAAAATTAGCAATTTCTTTAAACTTTGTGAAATTTGTTACTGTTTTAAGGAATTACTTGAAATGGATTTTTAAAAGTTTGCATTAAAGAGATTAGTTGTAATTTTCTTGATATTAAGAAATACTGCTCCCTGCACCTATTGACCCCTGACCTGGAAGCAGTATTAACAGAAAGGAAAGCAAGATAAACAGGCACTGTTGTAGCTGGAAGACAGAGAAAGTCGTTAAAAGCAAAACACTGCAGATGCTGGAATTTGAAACAAAAAACAGAAAATGCTGGAAAATCTCAGCAGGTCTGACAGCATCTTAGAGAGTAGAGCCAACATTTCAAGTCAATGTTGTCAGAGTTGTTAAAGCTGTGAAGACATGAAGAATAGTTGGAGGTAAAAAGGGATCAGACACAGAAAATGGAACATACAGAATTCTTGAAAGGTGCAGAGACAAATCACTGTCAGAAGGAGCTCTGTTTTCCTGTTTGGCAGAGAAGGACATGGGAGCTCTTAGAAGCAATGTGCAAGCTGGCTAAAATGGTTTAAAATCTTGAAATCCATGTGAATAATTGAAACACTAAAGAGCTGAATTGTTTGCAGAAGTGGGCACGAACTAGGATGTCATTGGTTGGATGGTTGAAAAGGGATTCTGGCGAGCTACACCATCAGTGAGTGAAGAAGGGTCTGTAGAAGCATGCCTTGCTGTTGATAATCATGTGTGCGAAAGTCAAAGGTGAAGGCTGTTAGAACATAACAGCACAGGACAGGCCCTTCGGCCCTCAATGTTGTGCCCAGCTATGTCCAATCCCAAGATCAAGCTATCCCGTTCCCTATAATTCTGGCGTGCTCCATGTGCCTATCCAATAACCACTTGAAAGTTCCTGAAGTGTCCAATAAATCGGTTGGACTGAAACCTGGTGTTGTCAGACTTTTTACTGTGTCAACTCCACTATCACAGCAGGCAGTCTATTCCACATCCCAACCTCTCTCTGTGAAAAATCTACCTCAGACATCCCTCCTATATCTCCCACCATGAACCTTATGGTTATGCCCCCTAATAACAGCTACATCCACCTGAGGAAATAGAGTGGATGTACAGAGACTATCAATCCCCATCATCTTGTAAACCTCTATTAAATCGTCTCTCATCCTCCTCCACTCCAAAGAGAAGAGCCCCAGCTCCCTCAACCTTTCCTCATAAGACCTATCCTCCAAACTAGGCAGCATCCTGGTTAATCTCCTTTGCACTCTCTCCAATGCTTCCACGTCCTCCTTATAGTGAGGTGACTAGAACGGAACAATATTCCAAATGTGGTCTCACCTACATCCGGTATAGTTGCAGCATAACCCACGGCTCTTAACCTCAAACCCCCTGTTATTAAACGCCACCACACTATAAGCCTTCTTCACGGCTCTATCCACTTGAGTGGCAACCTTCAGAGATCTGTGAATATGAACCCCAAGATCTGTCTGTTCCTCCACATTCCTCAGAACCCTGCCTTGACCCTGTAATCTGCATTCAAGTTTGTCCGACCAAAATAAATCACCTCATACTTGAGGGTTAAACTCCATCTGCCACTTTTCAGCCCAGCTCTGCATCCTATCAAATGTGTCTTTGCAGCCTGCAAGAGCCCTCCACCTCATCCATTACTTCAACAATCTTGGTGTCATCAGCAAATTTACTAACCCACTCTTCAGCCCCCTTTTCCAAATCATTGATAAAAATCACAAATAGCAGAGGACCCAGCACTAACTCCTGTGGTACACCGCTGGTAACTGGCCTCAAGTCTGAAAATTTTCCTTTCACCACCACCCTCTGTCTTCTATGAGACAGCCAGTTATTTATCCAATCGGCCAAATTTCCTCTATCCCACACATCCTTATCTTCTTCATGAGCCTACCATGGGGAACCTTATCAAATGCCTTACTAAAATCCATGTATCCAACATCAACTGTTCTACCTCCATCCACACACTCTGTTACCTCCTCGAAGAATTCAATCAAATTTGTGAGGCAGGACTTACCCTTCATGAAACCATGCTGACTATCCCGGATTAAACTACATCTTTCCAAATGGTCATAAATCGTATTTCTCAGGACCCTTTCTATTAACTTACCGACCACCGAAGAAAGACTAACTGGCCTATAATTACCAGGGTCATTCCTATTTCCTTTCTTGAAGAGAGGAACAACATCCGCCACTCTCCAGTCCTTCGGCACTATCCCCATGGAGAGCGAGGACCCAAAGATCAAAGCTAAAGACTCCGCAATCTCATCCCTTGCCTCCCAAAGTATCCTAGGATGTATCCCATCTGGCCCAGGGGACTTATCCACCCTCAGGTTTTTCAAAATTGCTAACACATCTTCCCTCAGAACTTCTACCTCCTCCACCTATATCACACACTCATCCTCAAAAACATGGCCCCTCTCCTTAGTGAACACTGAAGAAAGTATTCATTCAACGCCTCACTTATCGCTTCTGACTCCATGTGCAAGTTCCCACCACTATCCTTGACTGGCCCTAACCTCACCCTGGTCGTTCTTTTATTTCTTGCGTAAGAGTAAAAAGCCTTGGGGTTTTCTTTTATCTGACCCGCCAAGGGCTTCTCATGCCCCCTCCTAGTTCTCCTAAGACCTTTCTTTAACTCATTCCTAGCTACCTTGTAACACTCAAACGATCCAACTGAATCTTGCTTTTGCATCCTTATATACGCTTCCTCTTTCCTCTTAACAAGATTTTCAACCTCCTTTGTGAACCATGGTTCCCTCGCTTGGCCATTTCCTCCCTGCCTGCCAGGGAGATACCTATCAAGGACACGCAGTATTTGTTTTCTTTTCGTTTGGGCCCATACCTGACAGTTTCTGTTCCCATCTTATGCTCCCTAATTCTTGCCTAATTGCACTATAGTTAACCTTGCCCCAATTATAAACCTTGCCCTATCCCTCTCCATTGCAATGATGAAGGACACCGAATTGTGGTCACTATCTCCAAAGTGCTCTCCCACAAACAAATTGGACACTTGGCCTGGTTCATTACCCAGTACCAAGTCCAACGTGGCCCCACCTCTTGTCGGTTTATCCACATTGTGTCAGGAAACTTTCCTGCACACATCGTACAAAAAGTGTCCCATCCAAACTATTCGACCTATAAAAGTTCCAATCAATATTTGGAAAGTTAAAGTCACCCATGATAACTACCCTGTGACCTCCACACCTATCCATTATCTGCTTTGCCATCTCCTCCTCCACATCTCTATTACTATTTGGGGGCCTACAGAAAACTCCTAACAACGTGACTGATCCTTTCCTATTTCTAACTTCAGCCCATATTACCTCAGTAGGCAGATCTCCCTTGAAATGCCTTTCAGCAGCCTTTGAGCTATCCTTGATTAACAATGCTACTCCTCCACCTCTTTTACCACCTTTCCTACTCTTACTGAAACATCTATACCTCGGAACTGCCAACCACCATTCCTGTCCCTGTTGTTCTGTATAACTCCTGCGTGAATGAAGAACAGCATATTTTGAAACAGTGTAGCTATATTTTACTACATTGATGTGGTGAGTGATGAGGATGTTTTTGGTCGCATATCTTTACTGTATTGGCTATTTAAAAGTGAAATCTATCTTATTTTAAGTATCAGTTTCTAGTTAGTTAATGTTTAATTTGCTTTGGTTTTGATTTGTGTAAGTCTTGTTGATAATTTCTTCATTTGGGTGTCCTTCAGTAAGTTTGTTGTTGTCATTTACAATTTCCCTGCTTGGATTGTAAACAAAGTGTCAACCGTTGTGTGGGATACGCTGAATGGACCAGGGCATCTTTTGCATGTATGTTTGTAAACGTAAACCAATGCAATTCAAGCTCAAATTAAAATCAAGAAACTGCTTTATTAATTGACCTAAGTGCAACAAAAACAAACTTTTCATTATCACAATGCACAAATGAGTTGGTTTGTTAGGATGAATATTGCAGCTTCATCTCATTCAAAAACTTAAGAAAGATTCACATGAAGACCCATTCCAATGGGGCACTCAGTATAGGGGGATGGCATTGATAGAGTTCAGGGTCAAAATGGTCAGTGGAACTGGGCTGTTGCAATTCTGCTTCTTAAAGGAACTAATTTTGAGCGTACAAAAGTTATGATGCTCTGGCACTTATGCAACATTTTGTGTCAACACTGAGATGACTTTTTCTCTTTTTGGTTCTGTTTATACCTAGTGAGAACTTATAACTGGGCCCAAGAAGCTTCACCTCAAAGAATATTTCTCAGACAAAATTATGGCTAGCCACTGGTCTCACTAGCCATTCTGGCTCTCAAAAGGTGTGGTTCACCATCTGGGAGAAAGCTCATGTCTGCCACACAAACATTTCTGTACACGTAACATCCAGCAACGTGACGTACCTTTGCTTTGACATATTTGCTATGAAATACCATAACAGTATCCTATTATTGCCCCAACTATAAGCCTAGTAGCTGGCGAGACAGCCTTACAGGGAACCAACAGGGGATTTACCACTCTCCAAAATGATAAGCCCCTTACTATTTGGAACATAGTTTGTTGTTTGACAGAATCCAGCAGTTAAGCATTAGAACTGTAACTGACTCGAGTGACTGCAATGCAATTACAAAACCTTTGCTGACTTTCAGAAGAATTTTGCTGCCTTTGGTTTGTAATGTCATTGATTCAGTCTCTTGCCTGAAAGTACATGCTGACCATCCAAACATCTATTATTAAATGACCTGTTGGAACTTTTTTTTTAAAAAGTAATTCCTTCCTCACACAAACAAAACCAGAAAGGATGAGTTATGTCAAAAGCATGGAGGAAAACAGCTGAAGGCGAATAGAAAAATGGGCCAATTTTCCAACAGTTTTGAAAAAGGAAGTCAATGACTTGCGTTTCCAGGGCTCTCCTCATCCAGTAGGGCATTTCAAAGTGCTTTAAATAGGAGGAGACTGAACTGGATGCAGAGCTGGAGGGAGAAAATAACAGGAAAGGAATTGGAGTGAAGATAAAGGCTCGACTGAGAAGGAGGATATGTTGAAAACAAAGTGGTTGAATTCAGGATGCAACAAGCATATCTGCATTAAACTAAATTAACAGGTTTTCTTTGTAAGCCAGACACTAAAAAAAATCATATCTTCATTAACAGTAGCATTTTGACAAAAGCATAAATGATCTCTTTTATGGGTTCTGTATTCCTAGATTATTTACAAGCTAAATGGTAGGGCACTGAAGAGTGTAGTAAAACAGAGGGATCTGGGAATACAGATACACAATTCCCTAAAAGTGGCGTCACAGGTAGATAGGGTTGTAAAGAGTGCTTTTGGAACATTGGCCTTCATAAATCAAAATATTGAGTATAAGAGTTGGAATGTTATGGTGAGGTTGTATAAGACATTGGTGAGGCCAAATTTAGAGTATTGTGTGCAGTTTTGGTCACCTAATTACAGGAAGGACATTAATAAGATTGAAAGAGTGCAGAGAAGGTTTACAAGGATGTTGCCAGGACTTGAGAAACTGAGTTACAGAGAAAGGTTGAATAGGTTAGGACTTTATTCCCTGGAGCACAGAAGAACGAGTGGAGATTTGATAGAGGTGTATAAAATTATGGTATAGAGTGAATGCAAGCAGGCTTTTTCCACTGAAGCTAGGGGAGAAAAAAACTAGGGGACATGGGTTAAGGGTGAAGGGGGGAAAAAATTTAAATATTGGGGAGGTGTGGAATGAGCTGCCAGATGAAATGGTAAATGGGGGCTCACTTTTAACATTTAAGAAAAACTTGGACAGGTGCATGGATGAGAAGGGTTTGGAGGGATATGGTCCAGGTGCAGGTCAGTGGGACTAGGCAGAAAAATGGTTCAGCACAGCCAAGAAGGGCCAAAAGGCCTGTTTCTGTGTAGTGTTCTATGGTTCTATTGTTCTATATTTGAAAAATCACTATATAACAATATTCTCATTTGTAATGGCACAAAAACAAATGAGTTAGTAAGAGTAATATATCTATAACTTAGGATATGCAAAGCATTTTAACCTAAAAGTTGGAAGCTCTTCTTTGAGGAAGTAAAACTTTAGCAAGATTTCCAAATCCAGAATGAGCTTAGTGTGTAATTTTCTACAGGTTCCAGGACTACCAAATGACCCTGATAGCCCTTTCCAGACTCCCAAAGAAACTGAAAAGAAACCTGTATCATCTTCAAAGCATTTGTGTAAGATTGGCTTTAATCTATACCTTTTGACGCATTATTTACCTGATGAGGAACAAAGCCGCATTTTAAACCTCTATAACTTTGATAGGTTATATATTTATAGCAGTTAAAGTAACCGCTAGTTACGATTTTCACGTCATTTGAAGCGAGGGATAATAGACGAATAATAGATGAACAAACAAAACATTCACAAGCTTTCACCATTTTAAAATGTGCTCCCCTTTCAAGTTATGGAACTTGAAAGAACACAAGAGTAAAAGATCCAGGAGAAAATCACTTCTATTAGTTACTTGAAACAAAATGGGAATGTATATTCTTTATGCATTGCTTGAACAATTTCTTTACAGATAGTGAAGAACAGACAACAAATTATATTCATGAACAGTCAACAAATTATATTCATGAATTGACCTATTATTTATTCGTGTTGCACATGTATTTAATCAATGTGTTCTGTGCATCTATGTTTGGAATTGAGGGGGGATTTAGGTTTGGCACCATCATGAATTAATATAGCACCACAAATGTTTTATGCGACTGGTACTTTTCAAGTTTCTACTGCAGGTGTAATCAGAAATGTCAAAAATGCTACAGTGACTACTTTGAAGAGCTGATCATATATTCAGCATATCTGCTACGACTCTCACCAACTTTTACAGATGCACCATAGAAAGCATTCTTTCTGGTTGTATTACAGCTTGGTATGGCTCTTGCTCTGCCCAAGACGGCAAGAAACTACAAAAGGTTGTAAAGGTACCCAGTCCATCACGTAAATCAGTCTCCCATCCACTGACTCTGTCTACATATCCCACTGCCTCGGCAAAGCAGCCAACAAATTAAAGGACCCCACGCACCCTGGACATTCTCTATTCCACTAGAAACGTCTGAGATCACGTACCAACTGACTCAATAACAGCTTCTTCTCTATTGCCATCAGACTTTTGAATGGACGCACCTCGCATTAAGTTGATCTTTACCTATAGCCAGCTATGACTGCAACACTATATTCTGCATTGTCTCATTTCCTTCTTTACAAACTGTATGCTTTGTCTAGATAGCGCACAAAAAAAAACAATACTTTTCACTGTACACTAATACATATGACAATAATAAATCAAATCTAATCAGACATAGACACAGATTAGGAGCAGGAGTAGGCCACTCAGTCCTTTGAGCCTGCTCTGCCATTTGCTAACATGGCTGATCTGATTTTAATCTAGGCAGCCCCTTTCTACCCAGTGAAGAAATTATCAGTGTCCGATATACCAATCCCATTCACCAACAGTCCCACATCTTCCATTCCTCACTGAGCATTCACAGTATCCACATGCCACCATGCGAAAAAAAACACTGTAAATCAAATTTATAATCGGTGGGGCTGCCTAGGCTACTGCATCCCATTCCTCTTCCTCCTTTCCCTTCACCTCATCCTTTTCAATTGCTCACTGTATAGCTGTCTTTTCGTAATGGTGATGTGTGGCATACAGCAAACCACTGAGAATCACCATCCCCCATACCAAGTACTACAGAGCGGTCCAAGCCAATGGTGTCTGTTCTATCATATTTTGTGTGGTAGCATGGTTTCTAATGTGTGCACGCTGAACGTGTGCACAGATTATGTGCCACAGTAACCTGCCATGTGCCTGTTGATAGCCCTCATCATCCAGTAGCCAAACTTTGGTTTGCCATGCGGCCCAAGTGTTGCTAGCACATTGGACTGTTGCAGAACAAAGGCATCATGACTGCCATGATCATACTGGGAAATGAGCATGAACATTCATGCTTTACTGCTCATGGTCACATAGCCTCTGGACATTAATGGAGTAGAATCCTTTTTGGTTCTGGTAACTGTCATAATTTACATGGGGCACTTGTAAAGTGATGTGTATGGAGTTAATGGCACCTACACCATGGGGAAGCCTGCAATCCTAGCAAAGCTTCACATTTGTTCAGCCTGCTTCTCTCTAGGCAAGAATGTAGTTAATTTCTATTAACAGGAAAGAGAGCTTTAGTGGTGTCCCTTACGTAATAGTGGATGGCAAATTGCAAGATGTTACAGCTCCAACCTGGAAGAAGGCATAGTGGTAGACCAAAGGACTGGAAAGCAAAAGACTAAAAAGGGAGAAAAGAACTTTGGGAGAAAACTTGCACACAGCATAAAAACAAACATTCAAAGTTTCTACGTATAAATAAATAGGAACTGGACAGCTAAGGTAAACGTAGGACCTCTACTAATGTGGCTAGTGAATTTATAACTAGCCAACAAAGAAGCGGTGGATATGTTAAATAATTTTTTGCACAGTAGAAGACATTGCAAATATCCCTATGATATCAGATGGATTGATTTCAAACAAACTGGTAGAATTTACTAAAATCCCAAGGGATAGCGTATTAGAGAAACTGAAGGGATGAAGGATGGACAAGTTGCCAGGACCTGATGAACTGCATGCTAGGGTTTTAATAGAAGTGGCTACAGAGATAGTGGATTCATTAGTTGACATTTTTCAAAAAATTTCTTAATTCCAGGAGGTAGCCAGAAAATTGGAAAACAGTCAAATGTGACTGTTCTCCCTTGATCAAAAAGAGAGAAAGGCAGAAGACAGGGAAGTATTGGCCAGTTAGTTTAAATCCATTATTGGTAAGACACTGGTGTCAATAATCAAACAGGAACTAGCTAATCGTTTAGGAAAGCTAAATATAATCAAACGTGATCATGGTTTTATAAAAAGTAAATCACGTTTGTCAAATTTTTTGAGGATTGTAACAGGGAGAGTAGATAGAGGGGAACCTGTAGATGTGGTGTATTTAGATTTCCAAAGATTGACAAGGTGCTGCGTAAGAGGCTGGTGCACAAAGTAAAAGCCACGGAACTGGAGAAAGTATGTTAGCATGAACTGAAAACAGGATATCACATAGAAAACACAGTTGGAATAAATGTGTCCTTTTGAGCGGAAAGGTGAAACTATGGACTACTGTAGGAATCAATTTTTGGCCTGCATTTGTTCATTATTTACATTGGGGAACTGGCGAAAGGAACAGAATGTAAGATTTCCAAACTTGTTGATGATATGGATCTAGGTGGAAGGGCAGGTTGTGATGAGGGTATTGTGATTCTGCAACAGGATAGAGATAGATTAGGCAACTGGGTGAAAACCTGGCAAACGGAGTTTAATGTGGGAAAGTGTGAGGTCAAGCACTTCGGTTGGAGGAATCAAAAGGCAGATTATCTAAATGGAGAGAAACTGCAGGTGAGTGAAATACAGAGGGATCCAGGTGTTTGAGTACATGAATCACAAAAGCTCGCAGAAAGGCCCAACAAGTAGTTAAGAAGGCAAATGGCATTTTTGGCCTTTATTGCAAAGGGACTGGTGTTTAAAAATAGGGAGATTTTATTGCACTTGTACAGAGTGTTGGTGAGACCTCATCTGGAATACCACATACAGTTTTGGTATCCTTACCTAAAAAAGGATATACTAACATTGGAGGCAGTTCAAAGGAGATTCACCTAGCTAATTCCTGGGGATGAGGGGGTTTTCCTATCAAGAGAGATTAAATAGTCTGAGTCTGTACTCCTTGGAATTTAGAAGAGGGAGGGGTGACCTTATTCAAACATATAAGATCCTGAGGGGGCTTGATAGGATAGATGGTGAGATGTTTTCACTTGTGGAAGAGTCTCGAACAAGGGCCATAGCTACAAGATAAAGGGCTGGACATTTAAAACTGAGATGCATGGAAAATTTCTTCTCAGAGGGTGGTGAATCTCTGGAATTCTCTGCCCCAAACAGAGGTGGAGGCTGGATTATTACATATTCAAAGTGGAGGTGGATAAATAGTCGATAGATCAAGGAATAGAGGGCAAATGGAAACAGCACAGAAAAGGAGCTAAGGCCGGCATAGATCAGGCATGGTGGGGTAAGCTTGAAGGGCCTGGTGGCCCACTCCTGCCTCTATTTCTTGTGTTCTTGTGAAATAGGTCATGAGAAGTTGGCCCTGATGCTCCAGATTGACTTTGGCTTTTCATTTTCCTTACTATTTTCTGGGAAAGCACTTTTTCTGTTGGTGCTCGCCAGCTGTTGGATGAGTTGATTGAGATCAGGAATTGATCATGCACGTGCAAGTCATGCACTCTACTACTCTGTGGCATGTTACTTTGATGCAGAAACCTTGATTGTACAGATTTAAAAGGACCCTTTGAGGAAGTTATTTATTCAATGCTGCTCATATCTAGTAAATTAACTTGAGGAAGAATTTATTTCAGCTCCCAGCATCAATGGCAGATTGGTCACATATTGACATCTGAAGTCAGAACTAAATTTAAAATGGGAAGAGCCGATGTGGGTATACTTATTTGAAAGTGTCAGTAAAATTCAAATCTGTATTGTAAGATTAAGGGTGTCTTAGTGGTTAGTGCTGCTGCCTGTCAGCGCCAGCAACCCAGGTTTGATTCCCGGCTTGGGTCACTTATGGAGTTTCCACATTCTCTGTGTCTGAAAACTCATACTTCACATTTAAGGTTTTAGCCACAATATTAGAGACTGGAAATGAAGGAATTATTCCATTCTTATGTCAATTATTAAATTTTTGTTCTGACACAAAAATAAAATGTATTTATACCCATAATCCTTCAGTATTAATAGAGCAGATAGTGAAAGTAGGAATTAGTTCTTAGCCAAGAGTGTATTCAGACAAGTCTGTTGTGCCCTTTGCATGTGTACAGTGATCTGTTTAATACTACTTTTTCATTTATTTTCCTAACACTTGTTAAATATAAAAAAAATAAACAAAATGACCTAACACATCAAGTGTTTGCTGAAGGGTTTAAAAAGAATTAAAGGGAAATCAGCTACAGATGTAGATTTCTTTTTGTCAGCGTCATTTCATAGCATTGAAACTGCTAGTTTAAAAACTAGAGAGTCACCATGTAGTGATAATTAGAATGTAATTGATTTATTATTTTTAATTATTTAATATTTCAAAATCCTTGCCTAAGGATGGACTTAGTGATGACAGGGTAGAGGCTCCGCTTTAAGCCCACCAGCAATTCAGCTGAAAACTTTGCCTAAATCTGGACTCAATTTGACAAGTGATATTTTCTTAAAGTTTATTTATTAGTCACAAATAGGCTTACATTTACACTGTAATGAAGTTACTGTGAAATTCCCCTAGTTGCCATACTCTGGCACCTGTTCACGGTCAATATAACTTAACCAGTGCATCTTTCAAATTGTGGGAGGAAACTGGAGCACCCAGAAGAAACCCACATAGACATGGAGAACGTGCAAACTCCACACAGACAGTAACCCAAGTCGGGAATTGAATCCAGGTCCCTGGCACTGTGAGGTAGCAGTGCTAACCACTCTGCCACCGTGCCGTCCTCTTCAGTGTTTTCATTCAAATTCATTTGTAAAATTTGCCGTGACCAGTGGAAACAGACAGCATTTTAAAAATACAATTTTGAAAAAGACTTGGTGGTAAAACTTGATTGAATTTAATTAAAATTAAAAGTCCACCAATGCCTCTACTTCCTCAGGAGGTTAAGGAAATTTGGCATGTGCTGGTGAGATACAACTCTCACTAACTTCTACAGATGCACCATAGAAAGCTTTCTTTCCGGTTGTATCGCAGCTTGGTATGGCACCTGCTCTGCCCAAGACAGCCAGAAACTGCAAAGAGCCATGAAAGAAGCCTAGTCCATCACTCAAACCAGCCTCCCATCCAATGACACTGTCTACACTTCCCATTGCCTCCAAAAACAGCTAGCATAATCAAGGACCCTATGCACACTGGGCATACTCTCACCTTCTTCTGTTGGGAAAAAGATACAAAAGTCTGAGATTATGTACCAACTGACTCAAAAGCAGCTTCTTCCTGCCATCAGAATTTTGAATGGACCTATCTTGCATTAAGTTGATCTTTTTCTACACCCCATGACTGTAACACTACATTCTGTACTCCTTTCCTTTTCTCTGTTTTGTCCATATAGCATGCAAGAATTAATACTTTTTGCTGTATACAATGTGTGACAATAATAAATCAAATCACAAAATGTTTTTAAATCTGCCACCTTTGAGTAACCCAATTTTAAGTTACTGACATGCGCAGCAATTTTCTGGTTAAAAGCCACCTTAATTTTTAAAACTTCCCTGAAGGCCTGCAAAAGACACAATTAGTATTGTTAATTCACCCTGGAGGTGTGGCCAATTCTGTGGGTTGGGCCTGATTTTAAACTAGCGTAACAGATCAGGGGAACTTCAGTCACACTGGATGGAAATTGTGCTCGAAGTTCCACCAAAGCTACAGCCATTTCAGCCAAATTGCACCAGAAGATAAATGATGCAGGGGGACCAAATTGTTGCAATGTTGTCAGAAACATCAGGCCATAATCTGTTTGCAGAATCTTAGAAGTTTGCATTGTATCATTGGATCTCAGATTTTCAAGCTATGAGGTTTGTTTGGGACACAGTGTATTGCACACTATTAGCACAAGATGCTACCACTACTGAAAATAAGAGCAGCAATGTCGTGGGGCTTCATCATCTTCAAGTTGCTCTCCAATTAAGTCACACACTATCTTGACTTGAACATGCATTGTCCGTCCTCAGGTCAGAATCCTGGAATTCTTAACTTAAACACCACTGCAGGAGCCTTATCATCACAAGGACTATAAAAGTTTAAAAGAGGAGGCCACACCACTTGGGGAAATACAGCCTTGCTCACATCCCAAGAACACATTTTAAAAAACCTAAATGGGTTGATTTCCTGCATTGAAATCGTGGTCAGAGATAAGTTAGCAGTTAACTGCTATCATCACCCCCAACGTTTCCAGCCTATGTTGCAGTTTTCACTGAAGTACCAGGTCTAGAGATTAAAAGAAATGACATTTAAAAAGAACTAAAATGCACAAAAACCTGGGATTTACAATCTTTATTCCTATTCCTTACCTTTCCCCATCAACATTAACTATCCCAATACTAATGGTATGGGCTCTTTTCCTATTTAAGGTACGGCAACAAAGTAACCTCTGCCATAAACTGATAAGCAAGCTGAAAACCTCTTCCAAGGCGGAAGAACACAGACACTGCAACACATCAAAAGCAGGGAAGTGATCAGCATCACACATCATAGTATGGCCAATTTAAAACAGTAGCTCAGATGGGTGGATGGCTGGTTCATGGTGCACAGCAATGCCAACATCGTGAGTTCAATGAGGTCATTCATAAAGGTGCCACCTTCTCAACCTTGCCCCTTCACCTGAGGGGTGGTGATCCTCAAATAAATCACCACCAGTCAGCTCTCCCCCCCTGGCCTCAAAGGGGAGAGTAGTAGTCTATGGTCATCTGGGACTATGGTGATTTTATCTTACCTTACATCATGGTAGCATCCTGTAACAAATTTTAAATAAAAACATTGTGTATATCATCTCCCTAAGCTAAAACCAAAACCAGCAGTTTGAGATTACAGATCAGATGAATGTAGTGATTGCAGGATTGGGATGTTAAGTAAGAGCTAAACCGGAGTTTTACATAGACCTCAAGAGATGATTGACTGCTGATTTATCCTTTATAAAACAGGAAATGAATGCATTTTCCTTGTCTGGATGTTCCCTTAAGCTATCTGACAATAGAAGGTGCTTGCCAAGGTACTTTTGTGGATCACATTTTTTCTCATTTGAAAACATGAGAGAGAATGTGTTGTTCTGTCTTTAAACTCGTGCATCAACACATGGAACTTATTTTAAACTGGGATTTTGAAATTGTAGGTAGTCCAAAATTGACAAGGTCTCAAAGGAAATAGGATCTTGTAATTGACCCCGAAAGTATGGACAGCTTTCTTCCATTAAACACTGTGAGCTTTACGGGAGAAAGCTTTCGCAAGGTCACATAAATAATAGCTTCAACCACTGAAGGTGCAAAGTCTTGTACCAAGAGCCTTGTCAGTACATACGTCAACTTTCACATCGAACCTGTTCAAAGAGGGAATTAAGATTTGCCCTTCCATGTGGGACAAAATGATCCTTTCGTGAAAAGTTATTAGCTCAATGGAACAGTTTTTTACTTCTGCATATGAACATCTGAAAAGGTCTGTTGGTCTATTCACCCTGTCCTGAACAGTCCTAAAGTGGTATGAATAAAGGTTAAGACACCCACCTAATGTCAGGTATAAAACATTGCATCGGGAGGTATACTATAAAGATTACATTAATTTTTGCAGATTATTTTGTTGAAATTTTGACAAATCATCTGCGTTGATGTGTTACTGAAACTACAACCACAAATACACGATTCATGAAGCCTTTTGTTTAATACGACTTTAACTGAAGTGTCTTGACTTTGTAACTTCCTCTTATCTGTGAAACATACATTCGAACATATGAATTAGGAGCAGGCCATTCAGGCCATCAAGACTGCCTCACCATTCAATATGGTTGGGCTGATTGTAGCCTCAATGGCAATTTCCTGCCTACCCCTGAAGCTCTTTGAGCCCTTGTTAGTCAGAGAGCTATCTACTGATGCCTTAAAAATATTCAATGGCCTGGACTTTCCACTCCTGGGCAGGTTTGGCAACAGGGGGCAGAAAATATTGTGAGAAAACCAAAGTTGTGTTTTATGTCAGCGGAAAAGCTTGCTGCTATGGTCTCCTCCCACTGTCAGTGGGCTGTGCTTCCTGCCATTTAACATCACGAATGTCATTATAATACATTTGCATATCATCACCAGGCTCATATACTGGAACCATACATCCTCATCAAATGATCCATCCATGGTGCTGTGCTGTTACAGTGACACTGATCATGATTGTCTTCAGAAGTATCCCTCTAATGGGAGACTGGAGGTAGCCTTTTGGCTCTGGGATATCAGCTCCAACTCAGGGTGACCAGAGTTAAGGGGTAGGACTCTCCAGCCACGCTCTCCTGAAAACTGGAGATTCCCACCCAACATCAATGGATCTTTACATAGTCCGCCCCCACCGCCCGCTACAACTTCAATGGGAGAATTCGGGACAAGATGTGACTGAGGCTGCAGGATATTTTAAGGGGGAGGGTGAACAGCTAGAGGCTGTGATCCATATTGGTAACAATATAGGTAAGAAGAGGAATGAAGTCCTGAATGCCAAAAATAATGAGCTTGGCAATAAGCTAAAAAGCAGGATCTCTCAGGATTATTCTCAGTATCATGTGCTTGCAAGTACAGGAATAGGAGAATAGACAAGGTGAATGTGTAGCTGGAGAGAAGGTGTAGGGAAGGAGGGATTTGGATTCCTGAGGTATTGGTAGCGATTCTGGATGGATTGCACCCCAGCAGGGCCTGGACCAATATCTTCACAGCGGTATTTGCTAATGCTTTTAGGGAGGGTTTAACCTAGAGCAGGAAGGGAGTGGGAATCTAACCAGGGAGACAAAGATAGAAATGAAAAACAGAAAAATGGAAAGCAAAAGAAACAAGGGCTAGCTGAAATGGGGGCATAATACAAAAATACCATGTATAATAATGTTAAAAAGACAAGTTAAAAAGGCACTGTATCTGAATGCAGGAAGCATAAGGTGGATGAATTAACAGCGCAAATTGGTATACATGGGCACAAGAAACCACAAAGGGTTGTGAACGTATCACACAGTCTGACCAACTACAGGAGAGACAATGGAAATGGTAATTTTTACCCCAGTTATAAGAATAATGCCTCCATTATTGGGAAAACATTTAGCAGTTCCAGGAAGCAGCACAACAGATACCTCCTAAAACAGTTTGGGCTCTGTCATTGGAACTGATCAATATCAGTTTCACGCTCTAAGCACTTTGCACCCCATTGTCTGAAACTAACCGATGGGAGGAGTCAGCCAATTTGATTAAGGGAACTGTCTTTTAAAAATATCAAACTCTGGCCAAGAGGAGAGACCCTTTAGTAGTTAACTCGGAAAGGAGTTCTGTAAAGTTTGGGGCAAGAGAGTTGTGAGAAGTTGGAAAGGAACGAATTCAGGTATCCAGCCAGACAACTATTACGTGGCAGAGGCAAGAACAAGTAAGGTCCAGCAGTAAGGAAGACATCACCTATTCTCCCAGCACCAGCAAGGACTTCTGTTTTTAAAATGATCCAAGGGGTGTGATTATATTCTTTCAGAAATCCCCCAATTAGGTAAAGGTTGAGGTGGTGTCTAGGATTATTTTTGTTTAGTAAATCGTGTAATGCTAAGAATTTATGTTGTGCTGTTAAGAGTTTTCTTTCCATAGCACAGTATTGTAATGTCTGTGTTTTATTGACTGAGTTTGGTTGGAGTTATTCTTGAATAAATTATTTTTAAATTAACTTTGACTAGTCTCTTTCTCTCTCATTGTCTGTCCTGGTGAATCACTAGAAAGCCAGAACATTATTTTGGGGTACAGATCCATAAAGGGTCTGAGCATTTTGAAATTCTCACTTAAGGGGGTCTACTAGTCATGAATAAGCAGTGGCCCCTCTCTCTCTCTTTCTTGTGAAGCTTCCCAGTGTGGCACTTCTGGGTTGTATTTCATTATTTGCAAGGAAGAGAGACACATGGTCGTAGGTGGCAGCCAGGGTAACTTGTGTGACATAAGGGCAAGCTCACTGGTCAGGGATAAACAGCAAGTCTTTCTCTCTCTCTCTCTTGTAAAGCTGTCACTTCTGGATTGTGGTTTGAACACCTGCAGGAGAGAGATACCCACAGTTTTCAGTGGCATCCAAGACCCAGTCTGTGTGGAGTAAAAGGACTTTTACAAAGACTCCCACTACACTTTCTGCTGCCTTGGAAAAGCAGCCAGCACACACAAGGACCCATGCACCCCAGACGGACTCTGTTCCATCTTCTTCTGTTGGGAAAAAAAATACAAAATACTGAGATCACATACCAGCTGACTCAAGAACAGCTTCTTCCCCTCCTTCCACTTCTGAATGGACTTTCCATATCTTAAGTCATATCTTTCTCTACACCATGACTCTATGACTGTAATACTATATTTTGCACCCTTTCCTTTCCTTCTCCCTTATTTACTTTATGAATGGTATATTTTGTCTGTACAGGGCACAAGAAACAATCTTTTTCATTGTATAACAATACATGTGACAGTAATAAATCAAATCAAACAATATGTTTGTGATTATGGAGACATGCCAGAAGGATGACCATGGCTGGGGCCAGAATATCCAAGAGCACTCAATATTTAGAAGGACAGACAAAAAGGGAAAGGAAGTGGGGTGGTGTTGTTACTCAAGGATGAAATCAGTGCAATAATGTGGGAGGATATTGGCCCAGAAAGTCTAGATTTAGAATTAGTCTGGGTGGAACTAAGAAGCAACAAGGGCAGCAACATTAGTGGAAGCTGTCCATAGGCCTCTGAACTGAGAGTAGTAATAAACAGGAAATTCGAGATGCGAGATACATAAAAAGAGAAAGATTAGTGTCTGAAACATGAGAATTTACAACAGAGCATAAGAAAATTGCAGAGCAATTAAACAGCTACTTTAGTTCTGTGTCCACAGGGGAAGACATAAATAACTTCCCAGAAATGCCAAGGAATCAAGGGTGAAAAGGAGGAATTGAAGGAAATTAGTAGTTCTAGAAAAACAATGTTGGAGAGATTGGGGGAAAAGTACCTGGCTATCTAGGATCTAGTAAGGGGAGACAGGGGGTAAGACTCCTGGGTACTGAGGTGGTACTAGGAGGTTGAATCCAGGGTACCATGGCAGGAGACTACAGGGTACTGGGGCAGATTTCCATGGCTTCTTGGAAGAGTGACACAGAGGGAAGGGAATCATGGGGCAGTGGGGTGAGGGTGTGGGAATTCATCATAGACTTACAGTTCCATTCAAATCTGGGAGGAAGGAGGGCTTCTAGGATTGGGATTTTGACAAGGGCAAGGCTAATGAAAAGACATGTCAGTGATCAGGAGTACCCTGCTGCAACTGAGAATGTTCAGCTGTAACTCAATTGACATGTGTGGAGTCAAATTAGTCACACGATTATGCCCACTCAAGCACCGCTTATGTGTGTGAGTGCCACTGATTGCTGCTCAGCATTTAACCCCAAGCACACTGATTTCCACAATGTGTCCATATCATTGGCTGACTGGGCAAACAACTACATTCCCTTAGAGTTGGCAAACACACATTAGCCAAAAAGATCACGCCTAACACTTGGTTGTATATGGAGCTGTGTATTAGCAATTGCCCCCCACCGTAGACCAGGTTGAGCACAGCTTTGAACAATGCCTATGCCTCAACTGAGTAGAGTGGTCAAAGCTGTAGCTACTCGATCACATAGTGTGGGACAAGGGTGGTGTGAGGTTTTGGCCAAGTAGAATGCAAAGTAAAGGCATCAGTAAGGTGGCCAGCACATGAGTCAGTGAAGTCAATGGGCTTTGAATGGCAGCTTCAGCCAATGAATGGGCAAAGAATGATCCTTAGGAGACAAATACTCACTATCAAGTCTCCCTCTTGGATGTTGCACTCTTTAGGCCTCTAGAGTCATCAATGGAATTTCTTCAGGGCTTCTTCTGCTCGACTGCCATTGTCATTGGCAAATCCCTAGTAAAAGCCCTGATTACAGTGAACCTCTGCTGGGATGACAGTGACAAAGCAGGAGAATCATAGAATTGTAGTGGAAGGAGGCCCATCTGCACTGATTCTCCAACAGATCACCGTACCCATCTTACTCAGGCCCATCCCTGTCCTGTCCCCATAACCCCACAAAGTTATCCCACTAATCCCCCTAATCTATACAGATTTGGACACTAAGAGCAATTTAGCATAATCAATCCACCTAACCTGCACATCTTTGGACTGAGAGGGGAAACTGGAGCACCCAGAGGAATTCCACACAGATACAAGGAGGATGTACAAACTCCGCACAGTCACCCAGGGCCAAAATTGAACCGGGGTCCCTAACACTGTGAGGCAGCAGTGCTAACCACTGTGCCACCATGCTGCCCTGAAAAGCCCTGAAGTTCATCCCTGTTATCTTTTTACTGAGAGTTTGTTTTCTGGCTTGAATTACTTGCCTAGAAATGCTGGTAAGAGGCTCTCAGCAAATTGGGCTTTGAGCCTAATCTGCATAAAGTCAACAAGGGCGGCTTGATGCAGATTGCCGGTCAACACCTGGGAACAACTGTCCATCTCCACATTGAGCTGGCCCACAGGTAAGGCTTGGGCATGGTGGGGGTATGAAATCCAGAGGCGAACAAGCCCAGGCTGGCAGCAGCCTGCAGGACTATTGTAGAACTGTAAGTTACATAACTAAGTGCAAGAAGTTACCATTTTGTCTGGTTGGGGTGCAGTGGACAAGAAGAAACTGAGCTTAGCCGGGATGGTTTTTGATAAAATTGGGGCAACATCCTAAAATAGGCATTAGACCATGATCAGTATATTAAAGGAGCCAAAAAAGTGTTTCTGCAAGGCACTTGGACACCGAGAAGTTGTCAGTTCTCAAATGAACATTGCTGGGGGATAGTCTGAAATGGTGGGGTATGTGGCAGGCAGTGTCCATCTCCAGAAGGGGCAACCCAACCAACTCCACTTGATATGCCAACAACATTACCACTGTCAAATTGTCCACCATTGATATCCTGGGATTATCACTGAGCAACCATATTAACTACTGTAGTTGCAAGAGTAAGTCAGAGGCTAGATATTCCACAACTAGTGACTCACCTCCTGACTCTCCAAAGTCTTTCTACCATCCACAAGTATATGTCAGGAATATTGTATAATACTCCCCACATGCCTTCACTAATGCAGCTCCAACATCATTGAAGAAGCTCAACCTCAAGGAATCAACTTCAAAACAGATTAATATACATGTATATTGACTAGCAATATCTAATCACAAATTGCACAAGTTATTTTTCTTTAATTTGAGATGTTTTTCTGAGAGTCTGGCATTGATAGCATTTATAATTCCTAAAATTCTGAATAGAGTCTAGTTTAATTTCTTTATCCCAGAGCCCCAATGGTCTATTTGGCAATCCTGCTTTTGGCATGAGAATCATAATAATCCTGAATTTTCTCTAAAGGCTCTAGCAAAATTCACGATTATAAATTAGCTATGTGAATTCCTTACACATACAATTCTTTAAAAACATGTGCAGAGGTTGGGGTAATAGTCACACAGGGTTTAAAATAGAAAATTTCACATGCTATAAAAAGGACATACTATTGAATTTATTATCATCACATTTGGCTGCCCTCTTCATTTCTGTTGAACTCCTTTTGTGGTTCTGTTAATTCGCATATTCTAATTGCACATTGTCTGTGTAGGGAAAACTTATAGCTGGCAAATGAGACATTGCCTCTCTTTCAGTTAAAGAGAGCACTTCCAAGGTATTTAAGGTCAATCTCACAGGTTCCTCTCTAAACCATATGACAGAATAATAAAAACTGCATCCCCTTTCTGTGCTAGCAAGACTAAGATTGCAAGTGAAGAACACGGTTAAGACAATGGAATTTGGTCAACATAGCCCTTCCAAAACTGAGTCGATGATTTCCAACCCGTGACTTCAGTCCTAAGTGTCGACTTACAAAACGCGTTAAAAATTTTCTGCAGTGAGTCAATTTTTAAACTTTGTCTGAACTCTTTAGGTTGAAAAAATTTGACTTTTCCTGACTTAATAGCCAGAAAATGAGGTGGGGAGGGGGCAGCAAGTCAGATTTGTACTTTTAAAATTTATACCCTTGTATACCTCTTTAAACAAAAGGAGCACCATTCTTTCGCATGTCTCTTCTCACTTTTGAGCTTTTGGAAATCAGGGACAGAAAGTTATGCTAAATCAATTATCCAGCCAAACTGGATTCCAGGTTTGAACGCATTGTAAAATAGTGCAATTTAAGGTCAGTTGGAGTTATTTTCTTACGTTTGCATGAAGGAGTAACAACTCATTTAGGATTGACTGGCATTTGCTAATTTAGATCAAAATGGTCAGAGGCAGCTAACTTATTCTTTACTCCATGCAGAACACCAAACCTTAAATTCCCACTGCAGTGAAAGACTGAAACTAATGGCAAATGTATTGCAGCTGTTCATTAGGGCTTTACAAGGTATTGCATTACAATAACACTGCAGATCCTTCATCATGTTAGTTAGATAATTTATATTTATTCATAATTGAGAATGATGTCCTTGACCTATTACTGGGTTTTATCAAATTCCTGACAGTTAGGTAAAGTGAAAAAAAACGGTATTTAAAATCTGCCTGGAAAGGACTTTCTATGGAAATGTTACCTTTAAAATGCAACCTGTGTGGGATGATGAAAATAAATATTTTAGTGTTAAATATTGTAAGTCATTTCCCATTGTTTGTCATACAGTTTGCAGTTCTTAACAATAATCAGGAAACAAAAATACATATTCTTATTATGGCATGGGCACAGGGGTGGCACAGTGGTTAACACTACTGCCTCACAGCACCAGGAACCCAGGTTCAATTCCCAGCTTGGGTCACTGTCTGTGTGGAGTTTGCACATTCTCCCCATGTCTTGTGGGTTTCCTCCAGGTGCTCCAGTTTCCTCCCACTGTCCAAGGATGTGCAGGTAAGGTTAATTGACCATGCTAAATTGCCCCTTAGTGTCAGGGGGACTAGCAGGGTAAATGGAGTTGCGGGGATGGGACCTGAGTGGGATTGTGGTCGGTGCAGACTCAATGGGCCAAATGGCCTCCTTCTGCACTGTAGGGATTCTGTTCTTCCTATAATTAAAACCACTATGAAGGTTAGCATTTTTCACTTGTCTTGAGCTTTAACATTATACTCTATACGAAGTAATGGGGCACAGATCTTTGGATACCAATAATTGCAAGCTTTTCTAAAGCATAAAGTCTGATATCTTGACCCTGGAATTTATCCAGTTTTAAATCAAAGGGCTATACTAACCATTTACATTGGTAAGAATACATTATTAAATGCCAAATTCTACACTTGGCTTAGTTTTTAATTAGGAATATAAAGAGATATTGATAATTTAGAGATATTTTATAATATTGCAGCTTGAATCAACCTTTGTTCAGTCACTTAGGGTATGAGAACTGAGTTCAGCATTGAAATATATCATCAAAGCACCAGTCTTAGGTTCTGTGCCAAAATGGTCCCACAAATACCTATCTCCCTGGTGAGTTAGACAGGTTACAATTAAAAAGATCTAAATTGTTTACTTAGATGAAAAGCCTAGCAAATAGACAAGCTAATGACAGGCATTTTAGCTGTCTAGGACAATGCTTTATTCTATAGCGCTTTATTCTTACCCAAAAAGTTATAGTGCTCTTGAAAAGAGATTCTTTTTCAAGCAACAAAGAGCCTGCCACAGATGTCATGCTTGGCTTCATTTTTGATAAGTAAATAGGATGAATGGTGAACACTACAGTCGATTTTTAATAGTACTCCAGGAAAATAAGAAAAAATAACAAGATGATTAAATTTTTTTTTTATATAATCAAACACCCTTTCCAGGGGGGAGATATAATCTACCCAGTTGCAGGATTTACCAAAAAGGTAAATCTTTAAAGTAAATTAGAATTGAACTGAGTGGCTATGCCATTCATTGTATTAATGAAATCAAATCACTAAATATATTAAGTTGCTCCTTCTCTACACCCTAGCTGTGACTGTAACACCATGGGCGGGATTTTATGACCTCGCTCAGGTAAGATCGTAAAATCCCGCCCCAGGCCAATGGGGATTTCGCTTCTGGGAACCTCGCCTGCCCTGATTCCGGGGCAGACAAGGTGATAGGGGAGAAGGTGTAAAATATACACTGAAAACCTATGTACTCTATGAATGGTATGCTCTGTCTGTATAGCGCACAGGAGACAATACTTTTCACTGTATACCAATACATGTGACAATAATAAATCAAATAATAATTCAAATCAAATATCAGTGAGGTAGTTTTCAGACCAGGATACTTTTCAGCCTGTGGGATAACATCTATCTAAATAATCTAACATGACAGACCACAGCTCTTTAAATAAATTGCATACTTTATAGTCAATACAGTTATGTGTACAAATCTTCAAAAATAACACAATGAGATTCTGAAATACTTTTAAATATTCAGATTGTAGCATTCACTTATTTTCTGAATATGTATCATGGTCTTTAATATGCAAATGTTAGTGTTAGTACTTAATAAAGCACTTTGCTACCATCTCTAAAATAAGTTCAGAATTTTGTTTTAATGTTACTATTCTCTGTCTTCTGAGACTGAAAATTAGTGAAACATTGAGAAAGATACACGTTTAATACTCCAATCCCTAGGAAAATGCATTTATTGTTTATTCAGGAAACTGCAGTTGAATCTTGCATCAAAATTATTACATCAAGAGTTTTGACTCACCCACAAATAGATTTCTATTTCAGAGGTTGTCAGGTAGCATGCCAATTTTAATGAACTAAACAGATTTACTCAGAGTTAAAGAACTTTGGAACAACAAAGAACAGCTCATTGACACAAACAATGGGCTGGATTTTACAATTCTATGCTGGTGGATTCAAAGGTTGCGGGTGGGGGGTGGGGGTGCGGTGGTGAAGGTATGTAATACACAGTGCTTCAAGTTAAAATTTATTGATTAGTCACAAGTAGGCTGACATTAACACTGCAATTAAGTTATTGTGAAAATCCCCGAGGGGTGGCTTTACTAGCGACTACCCTCTCATTCTGACCTGTTTGAAATATTACAGGGGATGCAGGAGGTGCTGGGGAGATCCATCCACCCTTGGCCCTGTTGAGATCTTTAATTAAATGACCCCTTAAGGGCCTTAGGGGATCTTTACAGTAACTTCACTGTGATGTTAATGTAAGCCTATCGGTGACACTAATAAATAAACTTAAACTTAAAACGCATTTGGCTGCTGCTGGTATTTTGCTCGTGGGGTCTGGCAACTTTAGCTGCCGTTAGGCAAATTAAAAGGGACCTCCCACATGAGCCACTTAGGCCATCCTTGTGAACCAATGGTGGCTCCCTTCAAAGCTTATTTCCACTCTCCCCATTACCACCCTCCTTCTGAACACAGCCCCTCATTGACATCTAACTGGGCTCCTAGCTGGTGGGACTGTCTGTAGTCCCAGCAATGGACACTGTTCCTGCTGGCACTACAGAGTTGTTGGCCAATCTAAAACTGTCTTCAAGATAGGGGTGGAAATTTTACCTTAAAAGAATTAATGCTGCTCCCAGTGTTAAATTACTGTGGGACTGCCAGCAGTGTCATAGGCAAGCTCCAACAATTATTTTAGCTAGGGAGACCAGGGATTGAGGCACCCCCCTTAAATCCAGCCTAATATTTTTATTGATTGAAGCTTTTTAATATGTGAATATAATTTGTGTTTGTCAATAACTAACAACATACAAAAAGGAGATCTGGGAAAAATTAATAAGGTTTAGTCACAAAAGGGGGTCATTCCTCTGTTACTGTAAACATCACTTATAAATTAGATTTTTCTCCCTATGAAATCTTTGAAGTGCCAACATGTAGCATACTTAAAAATTAAGTTTTAAAGTAATGTATACAACAATGACCCAAAGATCAAGACATTTAAAAATCTAGCCAAGAATTAAATTGATCAGGTTATTGATAAAAATTAAACATTCAATAAGCAATTTTATCAATCTTTCCTAAACTGCTCATTCTTTATTTCACTTTCTATACATGGTTTGGCATTGATTTAAATATTCTAACATACACAACCTGCTTCAAACCCTGCATGTCTTGGTAAGAATAGTTCACCCTGACTGGTTAGGAGAGACCATTATCTGCCCTGATCACACAGGTCTCAGTTACCACTTAGAGGGTGATGTGTTGAAATCACCTTCTGATCACAGCAAATCTGGAAAATCTCTAAGAAAGTGTGCAGCTGTATATGTGTAATGAATGGCTGGGGTCATTCATTCACTCCTAATTGTAAAATCTGGACTATTATTTACTAAATAAAAATATATATCACATTGGCATGCAGTCCACGTTAAGATGTCGGGAGGCACAAAACTGAGATGCTATTCTGCTAGTGTTGGTAGGAGGGTGTAACTAGATATGGTAAGTTTACATAGGCAGTGTAATTTATATATGACAGCAAAGAATGACATTTAAAAGTAACGCTTCATAAACAAGAAATGAGTGCAAACAATGGATTCTTAACAACATATGGGTGTAAAATAATACTTTTCAACCTATACTTCGTAATATTATTTTGTTACAAATCAAAATATTGTCTGCTTTGGCTTGTGAATCTTGGTTTTGTGCTCTCATATCTGCCATTTCAAAAAGATATTAATGGTTTTGCATTAAAACTATTAAACGGATTACTACTATAGGGTTTTTGTTAGTCAAGCAGGTTTACATTTCTCCAAGTGAAGTACAGAAAAAGGTACAGATTGCAGGGGCAGAATTTCCCCGTCAGCCCGCCCCAGGAATCATAGTGGGTGAGGAGGAAGATGAGCAGGCTATGCAAAAGTCTGTTGACCTGGGGTGGTGGAAAATCCTGCCCCAAATCTTTAGAGCCATTCATGGGAATTGCTTTTAGGCCACTGCCGAGTGTACACTTCTCAAAAGGCAAATATATTATCTTAATGTTTCAAGACTAGTAATACAGAGAGATGAGTTCAAATCTTGTAGTGTAATGTGTTATATTGGGTTGTTACTGGGTTAATTCTAATTGCTTGATATGTTAATTTATACTGCGCACATTATCACATGAAATGATGCACTTCTCAGATGATTTGGTTTTTCATCCACTCTTGTGGAAGTAGTAAGCCAAAGTAGTAAGATGTGTCCTGTCAAAGTTCCTGTTTCAAATACCTCTGCAGACTCGTTAAGTCTAATGATACCAAGAATATTATATAGTGACAATATGTGAAAATTGGTGATGGAGAAGTCTCTACCATTACCTGAAATTTTTAAGAAGTTTGCAGGCCTCAGCCAGGCAGAAGCATGGCCAAAATTGTACTGGAGATTTGTCAAGTATTGCACTACATCAGACCTCACTGTGAAGGCAAGCAGTGAGCAGTGTAGTCTGCTGTTATGTACAATGGGTGACTGTGCAGATGATGCTTTATCACTAAGGCTATCAATAAGGAAAAAGGATGAGTTGGCTATGGTAAAATGTGTGGGTTTACATGTTGGTGGGCGTAGGTAAGATGTTCTTTCAGACTATTGGTGCAGACTCAATGGGCCAAACGGCCTCCTTAAAAAAAAGTTTGTGTATTAGTCACAAGTAGGCTTATATTAACACCGCAATGAAGTTACTGTGAAAATCCCCTGCTCGCCACACTCCATGCCTGTTCGGGTATATTGAGGGAGAATTTAGCATGGCCAATGCACCTAACCAGCATGTCTTTAGACTGTGGGTGGAAATCGGAGCACCCAGAGGAAACCCATGCAGAGAGGGGGAGAATGTGCAAACTCCACACAAGCAGAGAATCAAACCTGGATCTCTGGTGCTGTGAGGCAGCAGTGCTAGCCACTGTGCTACCGTGCTGCTTCTGCACTATAAGAATTCATAAATATTCACAAAGCTAGATGCAAATAATGGCTTTTGGCAACTATTCCTCGATGAATCCCTAAGTTGCTCACAACCTTCGTTACTCTGGGAGGATTTGCATCAATCTTATCATTTGGCATCACCTCAGAAATTTTTCAGAGGACAATGTCAAGTATCCTAGAAGAACTGGATGAAGTTGTAGATCACATGGATGGTGTGCTAATCCAATGGATCCACTCAGACAGAACATTTCACCAGACTCTGAGCTGTGCAGCGATGACTAGAAGAAACAAGAGCTGCACTCAACAACAAATGCATGATTTCTCAGTAGACTTTCAGATTCCTTAGCATATTGTGGATGCAGTCTGGTGTGAGACTTGATCCACAGGAGACAAAAGCAACCAAGAGGTTTTCAGCTCTGCAGAACATGACCAGGGATTCATGAGTACAGTAAACCGAGTTGGAAAGTTCCTGCCTGACAATGAGTCACTTTACATTGGGACAATACGTGAAGCTGAATTTTGAGCGTGCGTATGCCATGAGCATGGGAGGCGATAGAGTTATTATCACTAGATTATTAATCCAGAAGTTCAGCCAATGTTCTGGGGACCCAGGTTCGAATTTTGTAACGGTAGATGGTGGAATTTGAATTCAATAAAAAAAAAATCTGGAATTAAGAATCTACTGATGGCCATGAAACCATTTTCAGTTGTCGGAAAAACCCATCTGATTCCACTTAGAGAAGGAAATTTGCTGTCCCCATCTGGTCTGACCTACATGTGACTCCAAAGCCACAGCAATGTGGTTGACTCTCAACTGTCCTTGGGCAACTAGGGATGAGCAATAAATGCTGGCCAGCCAGTGATGCCCATGTCCCACAAACTATTTTTGTAAACAGTTCTGAGAGAGTCAGGAAATGAGATTCTCGCTGGTGAGATCTCGTCGCCTGATTTTTTTTCCCCCCACCCTTACCAGTGACATAACATTTAAATGTCTTTTAATATTATTAATGGCCTCCAGCCACATATCACTCATCTCCCACCGCCCCCACCACCTCCGCACTGGAGTGTGGTGGCTAGAGGAATTTCACAGTAACTTCATTGCAGCGTTAACGTAAGCCTTACTTGTGACAATTAAATAAACTCTAAAAAAAAAAGAGGTTTATACCAGCTTTATAAGAACAGGTTGGCAATATGTGCCAGCAGCCAGTGCCAGGGGTGGGTTCTCTGGGGAGTCCCGTGTGGGGATTCTCTTCATGTGGGGGGGGAGGGGTGTGCTGTGAAGGTGATGGAGACTTGCTGATGAGGTGGGAGGAACTTGCCTGAAGCGGAAGGATGGCAATGACTGCACAGGGGAGAATACCCACAATACTGCAGGGAGTGGTATACATGTGTGGTGTGGAGGAGTGGGGTTGCTCCGTGTCTGTGGGGAAGCAGGCAGAGGGGGGAGTGGGATGTGGTCGTAAGGTGGGGGCTGCTTAATTCCAGCACTGATTGGGGCGCTCTTTAAAAATGGCATACCAATCTCTGTGGAGCTGGCCTTGCATAACTTAATTTCTAAAAAAAGGACAGGAATTTACAGAGATGAATATCAATTCCCCACAAATTAGCATTGCTAGGGGAAAAAAAACAAATCCCTTCCTGTCGTGAACCTTCCCATTTAACTTCAAGACAATAGTGAAATTGCTTGCCTTCTACATTATAATGAATTATTCCTGCCACAACAATTTATAGTTGTTAGTTAATGTCATAGAGAATGTGTTAGTGACACAATTTATGGTCCTGAAATGCAATGCCATTCAATCTAAGGAGGCCCGGAACGGGAACAATGAAGCTGCAGAACCTTACTCCAGCAAATAGTGAATTATTCCTGAAGGTTTTTAAAACCCTCTGTCTGCCTTGACAGTAATTTTGTGCATTTCTTGCCATCCACACTTTTGTTCGCATCGCAAGACAAAAGGTTTAAGGATACAAAGCCTCTTGGGCAGTTAGAAGGGAAGTCAATCTTTCAAAAGCAGTTACTTTCAGAAAATATCATTTGAGGTCATTTGAGACATTAAATGCGTAGCATGCTTAAGAGGAAGAGGTGATTTCTGGACACGTGGGTGCGATTTTGAATCCACATTAGCCAAGATGGAGACGTAAACCAAACAGCTTGTAAGAGTCACAGAACGAGATTCTCACTGGTGAGATGTGTTTTCCACATCCCTCGTCTATGAGTGGTGAGGTTTCCACCCAGGAAGGCTAGGGACCTCATTTCAAAAAAGAGTTATAATTTTACATTTCAATAAAGGGCTTCTCTGCATTACCCCCTCACTGAATATCAGACCTCGTTGACATGGTGACATCAGTAAAGTTCACAACGGATTGAAGCAGTCAAGGGAAACCTGCCAGGAGTGCCATGGTAAGTAGAGATCTGAGGGGCGAGAGAGACATGCAGGGTACTGCCCCCTGGGAAGCCCCATTGTCGGGGGCAGGGGTGGTGCAATGCTGTGAGGGGAGTTGTCCTGATGTCTTGGTAGTTGGAGGGGGTGGGGTCACCTTGATGCTTGTGGAAGGGTCTTATATCCATGGGAGGTTCAGAGGGAGTTTAAATGATGTGATACAGCATCATATAACTGTAATGTTATGCAGTATGGAAATAGTAAGGATCTGGCTTTATGTCTATATGTTCCGAAACTGTCATTTTTGGGTTGGGAAACACCTGAGCTCCTGTAGAAAATGGAGGCAAATCATCTGGGTAACTCTCCTGACTGCTGGCTTCAGAGTCTTAAGCAGCAGAACTCTAACCCATTCTGGCAGCTTAGAGAAGTACACAAAGGCTAATTCCGCATGGGGAGCGCATCAGCTGGAGAATCAGGCTTACTGTGTTGCAGCCTTATTTCCAACCAAGCCTTTTTTGAGTGCAACTTCCCATTTGGGTGTGCAGAAACAACCTTGGGAAACTGAAGAATCAAATCAAGCTCCTATATAAAGATTTTTTTTTAAAAAAAGTAAATTTTATTTATTAGTCACAAGTAAGGCTTCCATTAACACTGCAATGAAGTTACTGTGAAACTCCCCTAGTCATCACACTCCAGCGCCTGTTCAGATCAATGCACCTAACCAGCATTTCTTTCAGACTGTGGGAGGAAACCGGAGCACCTGGAAGAAATCCACGCAGACACAGTGAGAACATGCAAACTCCACACAGACAGTGACCCAAGCCAGGAATCGAATCTGGGTCCCTCCTACTGTGAGGCAGCAGTGCCTCACTGTGCTGCCTGGTGTCCTTGCCTAGTGACTTGTGCCAGTCAAAACTTTAAAAGTTTGTGATTGTCTTTTTCCTCACTCAACATAGAACACATATATATGCAACATTTGTTATGACAGTGAAGAAACATGAAATTTCACCCATTGACTGGAGCTGAGTATAAATGTCAGTCATAGAGATATTCTTTAATTCCCGCTATGTTCATCAAACATTCAACCATTGCACTGATAAACATTCATTGTAAGCAGGCAAGTTAAAGCGTACTTGAAATGTTCAAGACGTTTTGAGAATTCAAAATGCTCTCTAAAAGAAGGTTCCTTTGCAGATTGCTAACTCTTCTTCTACTTAATTCTACTATTAATTACAGTATCAATTTCAATATTTTAGCAAAGAAACTTTAGATCTTTTGAGTTCTGTAGTATTTACAACCCAAGGTTTGGATGTGCCATGTTCACATAAAAGAAAAAAAATGAAGGGCGGAGTGTGACATTGTCAAAGGAAATAAAGCTGTGGTGTATTAGAAATTAAACAAAGAGTCTAGTGGATTCCGAAGCTATAACACCGCAGTGTTAGACAGTTGATCAGAAACCATGATTTTATTCCCAGTCCTGAAAAAAAAACCACTCAGATTTCCCCTACAGGGCAGGGTTACTGGGTTGGGTCGTTCAAAGAAAGGAGAGAGAATGTGACAGAGAGGGGTCACTTTTCACATCGTCCATTACTACTTTCTAATAGGTCATGATGGTATCCCTCGAGATGTTTATGGGCTGGTACGCACCAACTTCTCAGTACAAAGCACTTTCCCAAGGGAAGAGATAGGAAAATAGGTTAAAGTGGAAAATTTTGCATGTGTCAAGTGATAAAATGTAATGGAGATAAAAACATTATGCTGTTCTGTTGAAAATTCTACGGAACAGGTACTTACGTTTAGCACAACATGCCGATTTGTTTTTCCAATCACCAATAATTCAATCTATTTTTAAAGCATTTATTAATTTGATTAAAAGTGCAAAATGAAGAGAAGATTTCATTCTGTTAGCATGATTGGCAATTTTACACATTTGAAGTGTATAAATTAACACTTAGTAGGTCTAATTTGCCATGTTGTAGAAGCAATCTAGGGACACTTTTGATCTTACCTGGAGCAATATATCCATCAAACGGACAGAACATTTCAATGCAATGAATAGTTCCAGGCATTCCTCCTTTGGAAGAAAGCCTATAACTCATTTATGCCTGCAGCCCTTATGAGTTATGGGTCTTTCACATTCATAGAAGAATGCCCATAAACTTACTGATACTGCTGAGATAGCCTCTGTTATCAATGATTCACAGTGTTGGTGGTCACTTAGAAATGTTATAGAACTTTCCTTCAAATTGTACGATCAATCTGAGTAGTAATAATTGTGCACCTTCAAAGGTTTTGAACGCAGAAAAAGCAAGTAAAACATTTTCTCACAATACCAGCAACTTCCACACTGAAATTCATCATTAGATATCACACAGACTAATTTCATAGTGCTGATTACAAAGAAATCATCCGGTGGTATAACTTCCTCAACCGCTATTTCACACAAGGGAGCAAAACATTTCACAAGGAATGTGGCAAGTCAAACAATAATTGGCCAATTAAAGATTTAACACCAAAGTTATTTTTTTTGAATGCATTTCAACAAATTGCAGCCCTTAGTGCTGAGATAACATAAAATTGCAAAAAGCACACTGAGTATGAAGGAAGACTTGTACTTTTATATTTTGTAGATTCATTCTTGAATCTTGTTTGCTCCCCAGATGGGAATATATCTGGAGGAACACAGCACATTTTTCTACCATGATTGGAGCGGATCTGAATTACTGAGCAGAGAATAAAGAATTGTGATAGCGTGTGGAAGTACGAAAGACCACTGTGAGTTCAGAGCTCCCTCTGATGACCATGTGGACATCTAACAAAGGGAACCTCACTTTTTCTTTGTTCGTGTATCCAACTGACAGCTGACTGGCTAAGGTCTAATTACTTCCAAGTGAGGTCAGGGAAAGGCATTTATCGAACAGAACTGCACAACAACAGGCTCAAGATGTCCAGAAAATCCCTCTCATGTTAACACTTGATTTATGGAAACAATTATGATTCTGTTGGAATCTTCCTGGACGAGGAAATATCCACGATGATGTGAGGGGAGAAAACAATGGATTTCTTCCATGCACAGTTTGACTTCAACAAAAACAAAAGTAAGTTATATATGCAAATTGTCTATTATATTATTTATACTACATATTTTGCCCTAAGAATTTTTTGAATTATGCTGGCTTGGATTAAACATGTGTGGTTGACATTGAGGTAGTTCTGAATGCTTCCAGCCGGTCTAGACATTGAAGCAAGAATTGGAGTGTGGGGAAACATGGGAAGTTCCATGGAAAACATTTGGTTCACCACATTAAAAAGAGCGGTGATTACTAATGAATGAACGCATACAAGATGACAAGTGTACAGAAGCTTAGGGAATTGATTATGCAACAGTGCTTAGCAGAGTAGTTAAAACAGCAGTGGAGTGCTCGGATGGAACACACACCAAGCTACAAACATCACACTTTTTAATCATACTGAAACTGCAGCATACAGCAGTTATTGAAAAAACAAACTACCTACTGTAATTTTTTGGCTTTACATTTTTTTTTAAACTAGAAACTGGCAACCAACTAGAACTTTTTGAAAAAAAAACTTTGGAATACACCTCCAAAGCTTGTTGCTATGGTTGTAATTTATTTGTAACAGCTGACTGTAATAGCTTGTTAAAGTTAAGTGATACTTCTGCTTGCAGCTTTATTATCGTCAAAGCTCTCTGTACAAAAGGAAGATACTAATAGCAAGGAAGATCAAGACATTCAAGACCACTGCAAACTGATTTGTTTATAGTGGAAATTGACAGTGCATCAGTTCTCTGAAGAAACCCTGGCTCAGCACCATAAACTTTCTTAGGAAAGCTTACACACATTCTAAACTGCTAGTGCCACAAATAAAGAGAGACCCAAGGTCACGGAGTCCAGGCAGAAGCTGAGACCCCAAACTAGCAGCATCGTCTCATTCATACTTTAAATTGCAGTATGTTGTTCATGAGAACCCAGAGCAGTGCACTATAATGCGCAAATGGATGCAAACATGGATCCTGCCAACTCTGTTGTACAGACTATACTTTCATTGTATTCTTCTAGCAGGGAGTGTGTCTTTTGCTTGCAATGACATGACTCCAGACCAACTAGCTGGAAGCGTGAACTGTTCCTCCACTCCTGAGCGACACACCAGAAGTTATGACTACATGGAAGGTGGAGACGTAAGAATAAGGAAACTTTTCTGTCGAACACAGTTTTATCTGAGGATTGATAAAAAGGGCAAAATCAAAGGCACAGTTAATCCCAGCTGCAATTACTGTAAGTAACAATTTAATTAGCTTGGAATATTACATATTAAACAGTTTTAGCATACTAAATGAGTGCATAATTTCAAGTTTACTGGGTCTTATGCAGCAAACTGAGAATTAATCCAAAATCATTTATGTATGCTTGAAACATCTGGTGCTCATTTTTAAATGTGTAGCTCTTAGCGATATGTACTCAGCATATTTTAGTTCTGCTAATGTATTAAGTTGACAGCTGGTAAACGTTCACAAAAATTATCCCTTTTATTCAAACTGACAAGGAACAGAGATATCAGATAACACTTTAGACCGAAGTAAAAATCATTAGTGTTATCTGTTTTTCATGTAAGTTGACGTTTGAAAAGTAGATTACTGGGAAAGTAGAACTTTGTGACATTTCCTTCCTTCAGCCTGTACAGCTTTCAATGCTAGAGCTCCCTCGCGGGAAATTTAAAACAATTTGTACACCAATGTATTGTTCCTATATAACTCCAAAAGTATTTAGTACGCTGAATAATTTTATTTTATACTCAGACTAAATCAGAGACCAGAGCTTGCGTGCCAACTAGAAATAAGTCTTAAATAACTATTTCTAGACATTTTTCTAAAATTATTTACAGGTATTAAGCAATTTACGATTTCTGGAGGTGGTCACAAGGGCAAAATGCTTCAGTTAAAATTGAGTTATGCCTTTCTATTTAATGTTAGCGTTTTAAACTATCTCTAATAGGGATCCCTGCTACAATATGTGCAGTACTACCCGTTCAGCAGCAAGGAGGAGGTGTCGGGATATGAAAATGTAATTGTGTCTGACAGCTGTAACTTTCATAATGCCTTACAAGCATGATGCAGCAGCTCAAGAGTTCCCATACAATAATTCATGACCCAGGAGCATTAACCCCTTGACACAATTATCAGTGCAACACTGCACCCAATACATTCCTAAAAAAGAAACAGCGTGATAAATAGTGCGACAAGTATGAAATGATGCGAATTTGCTAAACGTAGAGAGTGACGACAGGATAGTGAGAAAGAAATGCAAAACAAGCCTAGAAATGAACAATGTTGACATAGAAAGATGAACTATAAAAAGAGGAAAGTAAAATAACAGTTTAAGTTCCCTGTGTCTATTGCTAAACAGAAAACAAAACTGAAGGTGTTTGAAAGAACTGATCATTTTAAAGGGCATTTGAACCTAGTCTCTGACAAACTTCCATCCATTTGTGACTCATGCACTTCTGTTCCAATTACAGATTGTTCAATATTTTTGTAATCATTCTCCTTATTGCTCTCCCTTCCCTCAGCTAACCTCTTGCATCTGACCACTTTTGCCAGTCAGGTGGTTGGTTAAATCCATTAAAACTCCACTAATGTCATCAGTTTCTTATTCAATCTACTAGGATACATGCTTGAGTGTAGCAGGTTAACAAGCCCTTCTTAGCACTTTTTTTATTTGCTCTGCTGATTAGACTGAAATACAAGTCAAACTGGAAATGAATTACAAACATTACAATTATTGCCTTCGTTGAAATTCCAACAAACACCAGCCCAAGTTTGCCAGTCTAAATTATATTTTAATTTTGCTCTACCCCGTTGGCAAAAGTAACACTGCTGAATTTGCTGAAATCAATGATTTAGAACCAGTATTGAACCCAGCTAAAAAATAAAGTGGTGAAACATGACAAACGGTGCACAGGTTGCAAAGTAACAGCAACTGGATCTCATCAACAATTCTCTGTAGTTACAAATGTCATCAGCAGTTAGAAGTTGGTGAGCAGTTTGTGTACTGTATGTGGTTTAATTATGTATTTGCTCTGCTTCTCTGGTATTCAAATCTGATGAAAGCAGGCATTGTACATTTTTCTCACACATTACCAGCACTTCTCCCTCATGGCCTATAAGGTAAAGCCATCATTTAGTGTAGCACTAACCTGAGAGCTCCTAGGTTAGATCAGTGGTGTGTATTAAGTGAGCTGATCTCTATCAGATCAGTGTTAGAGTTATTAGAATTAGTTCCAGTGCTTATAGCAAGGAGAATATCATCCATGCTCCCTTTCCTGTTCCTAGCCTATGACACTTGGAAATAGGTCTGGCATTCTATGTGGAATGATTGGCTCTGATATCCCCATTTTTAGACCAATATAATCAAGGATCCAATTTTAACTAAGTGGATGGGTTTTGATTGAGTTGAAATCTTACCCAAACTGTGTGTGCATGAAAAATGGTCACCGCAGCTAAGCGGACTCAGGACTGGTTTGTACTTGGATGAGAGACCCCACCCGAGAATCCCAGGTGAAGTAGGCTTAGCCACTTGGCGCTGTGGCTTAGTTGGAGAAAGCACTTGTCTCGTAACAGCAGATCCTAAGTTCAAATCTCAGCAGCGTAGCAGTTCATTTGGCCAGTGTATGCGCTTTAAATTGAAACCGTTGGCAACAATGTCACCTTTAAAATATTTCTGATCATCCTGTGTTATTTCTTTACTACTTGGTGAAATTATCTCGTTTGGAATAGGAGTTTTTAAGTCGAGCTGAGATGCCCACACGTAGAAAGAAATAAATTGCTAGTCTCTGCATTTGACAATGTTAATAGATTTAGACACATTGCAAGGAATCAGAGTTACTTGTAACTACGAGGGTGAATTTCCGACCGCGCTGCACCTGGTGCAAATTACGCCAATCCCGAAAAATTGGATTCCATGCCTGGCGCCAAATGGTTTGCAATCATCCTGATTGTGCCTAGAAAGGGCGCATGGCCAATTATCATATTTAAAGTAGTATTAAATGTGCTTAGCCCATTTAATGGCATGTTCTCCCAGCTCCTGGGATCTTGCCAGTTGGGCAGTGCCAGTGTGCCTGGGCCAGTGCCATGGAAGTGGGACCTGAGAAGGGGCTATGAGGTGTTGTGAAGTGGTGGCTGAGTGGGAACCAAGGAGAGTCGTGAAGGAGGGTCATGTAGGGGGCCATGCGGTGGACCCATTGGGAGAGCTCCAATGCCAGTAATCTGTGTCAGGGAGAAGGTGGAGAAACATGGGGCCAATGAGGGGGTGGTCATCCCGATGCTGGTGAGAGGACATAGGGAGTCTCCTGGGTAGACTGGCACAGATTGCTCTTGCCATTATGATAGTAACTTCTTGGGGAAATCATGGCCTATATAACTACACTCCAAAAAGAATCTACCCATTGAGGGGGAAGGGGTGGAAAACTAACCTAATATTTTTCAAAATTTGAATTGTTTAGTGCAGTTTAGCTGGCAGCTACAAGATGAATTGCACTGCAGTTATTAGGCCCCTGAAATGATTATTCTTTTCAGCACAGTGCGATACCCATCAAGTAATCACGGTGGCACAGTGGTTAGCACTGCTGCCTCATGGTGCCAGGGGTCTGGGTTTGATTCCTGGCTAGGGTCACTGTCTGTGTGGAGTCTGCACGTTCTCCCCATATCAGCATGGGTTTCCTCCCACAGAATGAAAAACGTGCTGGTTAGGTGCATTGGCCATGCTAAATTCTCCCTTAAGTGTGCCCAAATAGGTGCCAGAGTGAGGCGACTAGGAGATTTTCACAGTAATAGGAAAAGCTATTTGTCTAAGTTTCTAGATTTAAAGACATTTCCTGTATGTGCTCAATATTGCAGAATACTTTAAAAATACGTATGTGGTAAATATAATAACCATGGTTCGTATTTGGGTTTGCAAGCCTCACACAAGTGCTGTTCTGCATATTAGGTGAATGACAACAGGACATAATCAGCATCAATTGCAGAAAGGAAAAATTGTACTAGGCTACCAGTGCACAAGTCATTGCTTTACCAGAGGCTAATTGGCTCTCTGGTAGCCTTGGCGTGGAAAGGAATTATGAACACTGCCTTTAAACTTCTGTCTTTAACAGAGTTCCCCAGGTGTCAATGTTTTAATGAGAAACCTGGGAACTGGCGAGGCAGTATGTGAGGTATTTCTAGCATTTAGAATAGACTGCCTGAATTGATACAACAGGCAAAAGCAATGCAGTAGCTTCACTGGCATAAGCATAAAGATCTGGCTTAAACACTAGTGCTGCTGCTCCAGTCAGAATCTAATGGGTAGTGAACAAGCCATGTTTACAATATAATGTGGAACATACTCTAAGTCAACTGCTCAGCATAGGTTGTAACTGTACCAAGCTCAAGAGCAAGAGAGCTGGCTTCTTTTCAGCCTGTCAAATAGGTTTTCATAAGAGTAAAACAGCTCAGAAGGAGGCTATTTAACCTCCTTATCGTGCACTAATACATTGGTAGAGCTATCCAATTGATCCCACTTCCCTGCTCTTTCCCCATAGCGTTTCTTTTCTTTCCTTCAAATATTTGTTCAATTCTCTTTTGAATATTACTGTGGAATCTGGTTCCAGCATCCTTTCAGGGCAATGAAATCCAGATTACAGCAACTTTACCTACACACATGGACTACAGCAGTTCAAGAAGGCAGTTCACCAACAGCTTCTGAAAGGCAATAAATTCTGGCCTATCCAGCAATGCCCTCATCACATGAATCAATTTGTAAAAATTGTTGTGTTTAAAAAAAATGTTTTCTCAGGCTACCTCTAGATTTTCTGCCAACCACCTTAAATCTGTGTCCTCGGTTACCGATCCGTCTATCACGGGAAACAATTTCTCTTTAGTTATTCTAACAAACCCATTTGAGATTTTGAACAACTCTATCAAATCTTGTCATAGCCTTCTCTGTTGTATGTAGAGCAACCTCAACTTTCCTGGTATCGCCGCATAACTGAAGTCCCTGATCCCTGGTAACATTCTGGAAACACCCTCTCCATGGTCTTGACAATATTTCTAATATGTGTTGCCCAGAATTAAACACAATTCCCCAGCTGAACCTAACTGGTCTTTTAGCAAAACTTCCTTGTCTTTGCAGTTTTCCCCTGTTAATGAAGCAGGGATTTTATATCTTTGTTAACAGGCTTTTCACCTAGTCCTGCCACCTTCCTGTCAGTTATGGTGCACTAACAGTGGACTAAGCCCTCTTTGAGGATCCATTTCTTTTAAACAGGTTTTGCAGTCATAAATTCTACTTGTTTGCCCTAAAATGTGTAAGGTGTACTTAGAGTCATAGTGCAAATTATTTTTCTACTTAATGGAAATTTGCTGTAGGTATAGAATGGAGGTAGTTAGAAAATAGCATCAACTGTTTCCTCAACGTGGCATTCTTGGCTCTGAAAATGCTACACAATTTGTTCATTTACTTTCAAATTCCGTGATTATCTAAGTACAGTAGTTTCGTTGCCACTTGTCTTTTAGCAAGAATTATCATCAGTGAAAAGACCATAATTTTTGATGATAGCCAGCAGGTTGTGGATGATAAACGTAAATGGACTGTGCACATTTTCCTGAGTAGGTGCTGCACTAAAATGACAAACTTAAATGTTTCTACATTTGAGTCCTTTTGATAAATTTGAGTAAAAGGGTATAAAGGCAGAGCTAGCTAAAATTAACTGGGAAACTAGGTTAAAAGGTAGGACAGTAAAGATGCATGGCAGACTTTTAAAGAGATATTTAATATCTCTCAGCAAGGATTTATCCCAGTAAACAAGAAAAACTCTTTAAGAAGGATGCATCATATGTGGCTAAATGAGAAAGGATAGCATCAGATTGAGAGAAATACCGTGAAAATTGCAAACAGTAGGTCAGAAGATTGGTCAGATTTTAAGATCCAGCAAACAAGGCCAAAAATTAACAGAAGGAGAAAGTAAAGTATGCGAGAAAGCTAACTAGTAATATAAAGAACAGACAATAGGCGTTCATACAAGGAGTTAAATTGGAAAAGAATAACTAGAGCTAGTGTTGGTTGCTTAGAGAGCGAGTCTGGGGAATTAATAATGGACAATAAGGAAATGATGGAGGTGTTGAACAGGTATTTTGTGTCTGCTTTCGCTACTGAAGACTTAGAAAACTTTTCAAAGTTACTTGAAAAGTAAGAAGGGGAGTGAGGAAGTTAAAATAATCCCCATCACCAGGGAAAAGGTGCTCAGAGAACTATTAGACCTAAATGTCGACCGGTTCCCAGGCCTAGATAGCCTGCATCCTAGAATCTTAAAAGAAATGTCTGCAAAGATGATAGATGCATTGTTTATAATCTTCCAAAATTCCTAAACTTCTGGAAGGGTCCCAGTAGTTTGAAAAATGACAAACGTAATGCCTTTATTCAAGAAAGAAGGGAGCAGAAAGAAGGAAACTATAGGCCAGTTAGCCTAACATCTATTACTGATGTTTTGTTGGGTTGTCATTACCCGTGTTGTGCACTGCTTAGTCACTATTAAGCATTCTTGTAGAAGTTACCAAGAAGTATTTATTAAAATTACTGAACTATGTACATATATACAGTAGAGGGTACAGGTATGGAGAGGACTTCATGACTTGTCTATATATGTTGCTACCTATCTCTACATTGCTGACCTAAGCTCTAGGTCAGGTCATTCTTACATCACTGCTGGGCGATACTGCACTCAAATGCTGGTTAACCCAGAATGTCCTGGACCTTTCTACCTCATCTCCCTGCCTACGAGTCTTTATCTCCTGGATATAAACTGACAATAGTTACTTATAGTTTGATTCAAGTCTTGTATTGTCATAGGACTCGTGTACTTAACTTCAGTGTTCTTTCACTTTACAGCTACTCTTAACACTAAGCTCTTTTGGGCGGCATGGTAGCGCAGTGGTTAGCACTGCTGCTTCACAGCTCCAGGGACCTGGGTTCGATACCCGGCTTGGGCCACTGTCTGTATGGAGTTTGCACATTCTCCTCATAGATTTCCTCCGGGTGCTCTGGTTTCCTCCCACAGTCCAAAGATGTGTGGGTTAGGTTGATTGGCCATGCTAAAATTGCCCCTTACTGTCCTGGGATGTGTAGGTTAGAGGGCAAATATGTAGGTATATGGGGATAGGGCCTGGGTGGGATTGTAGTTGGTGCAGACTCAATGGGCCGAAGGGCCTGTTTCTGCACTGTAGGGTTCTATGTTCTATTTCATGATTTGCATTATAATATGAATAGTATGCACTAACATAGTTCATACAACCCCACCACTGCCACTACCACCCTCGCATACCACCTCCCCCCCCAACCCACCCCACACCACCACCACCCTTAACACTTTGGAATCAGGGTTTGAGATGGTCTGGAGGTTTTGTATCACTGTCCATTCTACATCACCTTTACTCAGTCTCAGGTTACCCCTTAATTTACCTGATCCGTCTACTACAGTAGAGAAATTGTTGGAATCTATTATCAAGGAGTTCATAGCAGGATACTGAAAAAAAATCATGATAGGATCAGGTAGAGTCAACATAGTTTTGTGATAGGAAAATCATGTTTGACTGATTCTTTGATGAAGTAACAATCAAGGTGATTAAAGGGGAACCTGAAGATGTAGTGTACTTGGATTTCCAAAAGGCATTTGATAAGGAACCATGTAAAAGGTTACTAAACAAGAGCACAGGTGTAGAAGGTAGCATCTTAGCATGGTTCAAGGATTGGTTAGCCAATAGGAAGTAGCATGTAGGGATAAATAGAACTTTTTCAGGTTGGAAAATTATAACTAGTGGAGTGTCACAGGGATCAATGCTGGGGCCTCAACTAGCTGCAAACTTTTTAATGGTTTGGATAAAGGGATCAAATGTATGGTAGCTAAATTTGCCAATGACACCAAGATGGGTAGGAAAGTAAATTGTTAAGAGGAGGTTAAAAAAAGGGTTTATAAAGGGATATAGATAGGTTAAGTGAATGCGCAAATATTTAGAAGATGTGAACTTGTCCACGTTGGCAGGCAGAATAGAAAAGGAGAGAGATTGCAGAACTTGGTGGTACAGAGGGATCTTGGTGTCCTAGTACATGAATTATAAAATTTTAATATGCAAGTACAGGAAATAACTGGAAGGCAGATGGAATGTTGGCATTTATGGAATTTATGCAGCTGTACTGGGCCTTGAAGTACTGTGTACAGTTATGGACTCCTTATTGGAAAAAGGATATAATTGCATTCGAATCAATTCAAAGGAAGTTCACTCGCTCATTCCTGAGCAAGGGCTTGAATGGGCTCTATGCATGGAGCCAGAAGAAATGGGCGAGGTATTAAATGAGTACTTTGCGTCAGTATTCACCAAAGAGAAAGACTTGGTGGATGATGAATCTGAGGAGGGGTGTGTAGATAGTTTGACTCATGTTGAGATCAAAAAGGAGAAGGTATTAGGGTTCTTGAGAAACATTAAGGTAGACAAGTCCCAGGGCCTGACAGGATATACCCCAAAATACTGAGACAGGCAAGGGAGGAAATTGCTGGGGCCTTGAGAGAAATCTTTGTATCCCCACTGACTACAGGGGAGGTTCCAGAGGATTGCAGGATAGCCAACTTTGTTCCTTTGTTTAAGTAGGGTAGCAAAAATAATCCAATTAATTACGTCAGTGGTAAGGAAATTTTTGGCAAGGATTCTTCAAGACAAGATTTACTCCCACTTGGAAATAAGTGGACATAATAGCGAGAGGCAACATGGTTTTGTGAAGGGAGGTCTTGTCTCACTAACTTGATTGAGTTTTTTCAGGAAGTGACAAAGATGATTGATGAGGTTGGGGCAGTGGATGTTGTCCACATGGACTTCAGTAAGGCCTTTGACAAGGTCCTTCATGGCAGACTGGTGCAGAAGGTGAAGTCGCATGGGATCAGAGGTAAGCTAGCAAGATGGATATAGTACTGGCCCGGCATACCCACATCAGTCATAGAAGACAGAGGGTAGCAATGGAAGGCTGCATTTCTGAATGGAGGGCTGTGACAAGTGACGTTCCTCAGGGATCAGTGCTGGGACCTTTGCTGTTTATAATATGTATAAATGATTTGGAGGTAAATCTAACTGGTTTAATTAGTACATTTGCGGATGACACAAAGATCGGTGGATTTGGAGAAGGCAATGAGGACCATTGGAGGATACAGCAGGATACAGAACAGTTGGAAGCTTGGGCGGAGAGATGCAGATGGAGTTTAATCCAGGCAAATGTGAGGTAATGCATTTTGGAAGATCTAATACAGATAGGAAATATACAGTAAATGGCAGAACCCTTAAGAGTATTGCTAGATACAGAGATCTGGGTGTACGGACATACAGGTCACTGAAAATGGCAACACAGGTGGAAAAGGTAGTCAAGAAGGCATGCTTGCTTTTATTGGCTGGGGCATTGTGTTTAAAAATTGACAAGTCATGTTGCAGCTTTATAGAACCTTAGTTAGGCTGCACTTGGAATATAGTGTTCAATTCTGGTCGCCACACTACCAGAGAGATGTGGAGGCTTTGGAGAGGGTACAGAAGATTTACCAGGATGTTGCCTGGTATGGGGAGTATTAGCAATGAGGAGAGGTTGGAGAAACTTGGTTTGTTCTCACTGGAATGACAGTTGAGGGGTGACCTGATAGAAGTCTACCAGATTATGAGGGGCATGGACAGAGAAGGTAGTCAGAAATTTTTTTCCAGGGTGTAAGAGTCAATTACAAAGGGGCATAGGTTTAAGGTGCGAGGGGCAAGATTTAAAGGAGATGCAAGAGGCAAGTTTTTTTTTACACAGAGGGTGGCGGGTGCCTGGTGCCTGGAACTTGTTGCCAGGGGAAGTAGTGGAAGCAGACACAATAGTGAGTTTTAAGGGGCATCTGGACGAACACATGAATAGGATGGGAATAGTGGGATATGGTCCCCAGAAGGGTAGGGGTTTTAGTTGGGCAGCATGTTTGGTGCAGGCTTGGAGGGCCATAGGGCCTATTCCTGTGCTGTAATATTCTTTGTTCTAAAGGGCTTATCTTATAAAGAAAGGTTGAACAGGTTAGAATCTAGAAGAATGCAAAATGATCTTTTTGAAATACATAAGATCGTGAGGGAGCTTGGTAGGGTGGATTTATCAGGATCGTTCCTCTTGTGAGGGAGACCAGAACAAGGGGATCACAGAATATTTAATAAGAGGTCTGCCTTTTTAAATGGAGATGGAGAATGTTTTTCTCTCAGTTAGTCTGTGGAATTCTCTTCTTGAGAAAGCAATGGAGGCTGGGTCATTGAACTTGTTCGAGGCCGATTTCGACACATTTTTGATAGACAAGGGAGATAAGGGTAAATCCTTAACGCCACTTATTTATCCTGCCAATCCCCCTGACATTAAGGGGCAATTTACCATGGCCAATCCACCTAACCTGCACATCTTGTGGAAAGAAACTGGAGCACCAGAGGAAATGCACGCAGACACGGGGAGAATGTGCAAACTTCACACAGTGACCTAAGGCCAGAATCAAATCCGGGTCCCTGGCACTTTGAGATAGCAACGTTAACCATTGAATTACTACTTGAAATAGTGGCACAATCATAAGTGAATCCACAAAATAGTGGACTCAACGAGGAGAGGTTGGAGAAACTTGGTTTGTTCTCACTGGAATGACAGTTGAGGGGCGACCTGGTAGAATTCTACAAGACTATGAGGGGCATGGACAGAGTAGGTAGTCAGAAATTTTTTTTCCAGGCTGTAGAGGAAAACTACCCATTCATGTGTTCGCAAATCTTGTGAGGTTCACTCCTGTATCTATAGATTATACAGAATTTTCACTTGTGGATCCTACAGATATAACTAAATTATAATGGTTTTCCTAAGCTTTAGAAATTCATAGTAATTAATTACCATTATTGTAGTGCTTTTCCTTGTGGCAACTGCTTGTATTGGATACAGAAAAATCAAGATGTTATGCCTCAGTTAATCAACTTAACTAGTGCACTACTGAGAGTCATGAAGGAACACACACTGTATTAATTCCAGTACAATTCCCCAGACGTTGAGTTCAGGCACTTAATTCTCAGTACAAATTGCAAGTCTCAGGGCAATCATTGCATTTGGCCATTTATATTTTGTTACATTTCCATTCAGGAAATACTAACAATATTCTTTGTGTTTAATGATAAATGACTATGGAAAAAATATTCTGGCAACAATAATTTTATATCAATTTTGAAATGAACTTCCAAAACAAAACTTGGACTATAATTCAGAAATGGACCCGATTTTACCATTTTGATTACTGAATCTGGGAGTGTTTCAGATTTGACTATTAGACCCGTTGTTAGACGCCCCCATACGCTGTCTGCCTGAAAAAAAAAGTCAATGATTCTGAATCATGCTGCAGAAGCCTGTGGGCAGAGCTTAACGCACCCGAAACACAGCTGCTCCAATCAGAGCCTTCAACTCATATATGCATTAAAAAAAATAGAGAAACACTCCCTTGCCACATCACTCCCAGGCCTGATAATGCTTCCCCCCCCGATTCCCAGAGACATTGCCCCACCCCCACAACATAACTGTCCCCCTTATACCCCCACCCTCCTGCTACCCAGACCGACCACAGCCCCCTGCCCCGCTTCCCCACCCACCAATCGTACACAGAATGGCAGCGGATCCCCCTTCCCCCCCACCCTCCAAGTACCCCACAGCCCCCTACTGTTCTCAGCCCTCTACTATACTCCTTGTACAGCTATGACCATGTGGTCAAATTCCCCTCCAATCTGATTTTCAAGTTTGCTGACAACACCACCATAATGACAAGACAGGGCACAGAAATGACAAAGAATCTGGTGAACTGGTGCGGCAACAGTAATCTCTCCCTCAATGTCAACAAAACGAAGGAGATTGTCATCGACTTCAGGAAGTGTAAAGGAGAACATGCCCATCAATGGGGACAAGGTAGAAAAGGGTTGAGAGCTTCAAGTTTTTAGGTGTCCAGATCACCAACAACCTGTCGTTGTTCCCCCCCATGCCAACATTATAGTTAAGAAAGCCCACCAATGCTTCCATTTTCTCAGAAGACAAAGGAAATTTGGCATGTCAGTTACGACTCTCACCAACTTTTACAGATGCAGCATAGAAAGTATTCTTTCTGGCTAATATCACAGCTTGGTATAGCTCCTGCTTTGCCAAGAATGCAAGGAATTACAAAAGGTCACGAATGTAGCCCAATCCAAGACACAAACCAGCCTCCCATCCACTGACTCTGTCTACACTTCCCGCCACCTCGATAAAACAACCAGTATAATTAAAGACCCCATGCACCCCGGACATTCTCTCTTTCACCTTCTTCCTTCGGAAAAAAGATAAAAAAATCTGAGGTCACATACCAACCGACTCAAGAACGGCTTCTTCCCTGCTGCTGTCAAAATTTTGAATGGATTTACCTTGCATTAAGTTGATCTTTCTCTACACCCTTGCTATGACTTTAGCACTACATTCTGCACTCTTTCGTTTCCTTCTGTACAAATGGTATGTTTGTCTGTATAGCACGCAAAAAACAATGCTTTTCACTGTATGTTAATACATGTGACAATAATAAAATCAAATCAAATCAAATCAGAGGGCCATTTGAACCATCTCCCTCATCCCCCAGTCTGAGTCAGAGAGCTGCCGGAAGCTCTGAACTTACTTCCTCAGAAGCTGGAATGCCCAAATCGGACCTTTGCAGACCATGTCTGTTTCATGCCGAATCTGGATGGGCGAACGTGGTGGTGAAGAGGGAAATACCAGTAAGTTTGGGTGTCCAAAAGCAAGCAAATGCACTTGAATTGCTGTCGTGCCTGTTTTGCAACCAGTTTTGGTGCTTGGTAGAGGGGGAACGGCACAGAGGTGGTCACAGATCAATCTACTTGCCTCATACCCAACTTTAACAAGTTTTACTTGATGGTAAAATGGGGCTCACAGCATCTTTAAGCAGTGGCCTAGCTGGGGGACTGACCACTCCCCCAAGCACATTTTTCAGAAGTGGCGCCTTTTATACTCACTAACTCCTGCCCAAACCCAACCTTCTGACTGACAGCTTGATAAGTCAATCCTAAAACAATACGTCACCCCCCTTCTCTACCAATCTGGTACACGGGACCTCACTTAGTGCTGACTCACAGCTGAATTCACCAATCACAGCACGGCGCATCCACAAGCTCTGCCAATCCGGACACGGGTCCTCAGCCCCGCTCCGTCAGTGGGGGAGCCCAGTCTACGGATGAACATCGGAATTCAGCAGTAGTCATTTTTCAGAAGTGACTTTTTTCCAAAAGTAAATTTTTTTTTAATAAAGAAAATAAATTACTGAGAAAAGAACGTTTGTTTTGCGCGCAACTTTATGATGCCAGACCGTGATGACGTCAGCGCAGGGGCGGGGTCTGGACAGGGCAGGCAGGGATTGGCAAAATAGTAATGAGAGGGCGGTCATTTTTTATTTCGTGGCGCCTTTATGTGCTCGCTTCCCCTAACCTTCAAACCTGGCTACGCCACTGTCTGTAAGGAAAGAAAACAGCTGACATTTTGAGTCCAGATGACCATTTGTCAAAGCTAAAAGGCATAGAATGTGGGAGATATTTATACTGCAGGGGAGGGAGTGAAAAATGACTCATAGCCATAGAAACCAGGGGAAAAGACTCTCTGTAGCTGTCCACAGAGAGAATAAAGGATGTGAATGGCCAAACAGCAGAGAAACTGTAAGCTGTGACAATATGGAGTTGTTGGGGGAAGAGGGGGAATGGGACAGAGGTAGAATGTAGAAAAGGGGAAGCGAGGGAGAAAAGGTGAGAGAAAGGGGATGAAGTAGGGGAAGGAAAGAGGGGTGGGGGCGGGAGGCACAGAATGAAGAAAGACCATAGAAGGAATAAAAGGTAGAGAACAGTAAAAAATGAAATAAAATAGAATGAAAACAAAGGGGGCTGAGTTGGAGTAGAGCAAATCATCTGAAGTTGTTGAATTCGATGTTGAGACCGGGCTATAAAGTGCCTAGTTGAAAGGTGAGATGCTGTTTCTACAATTTGCATCAAATTTCACTGAAACATTGCACCAAGCCAAGGACAGGCATGGGAGTGGGATCGTGTGTTAAAATGGCAAACAATCCAAAGGCCAGGTTTGAAAGGCTCACATGGTCATTTGCAATTGTGGAGTCAAAATAGATGCCTTAGTGAGCCAACTAAGATTTCTGGTTAGCACGTGGGCTTTGCACAAGCTGAAACCAGCTTGGAGGGAAAGAGAGAGACCACAACTAATCCAGCGAGCATCAACCTCTGCAACTATAATGGCCAACAGGCCCAGGCTATTGCCATTGGTGGATCTGTGGATGGTTGTACTTCCATGATTACAGCTTAGCTGCTGTGGCCATTTAAAATATAAAAACAACAAACTTTCACTTACCATGAAAGTCATGCATTCAAGCCCTCTGCCATCCAAGGATTGAGCAGTATGATCTACTAGGCTCTGTCCCATTCGTAAACACCTACCAGCATCAAAATTGAGGTTAGGTGGGAGGTGGTCCTTATGACACTAATAATTGGCCACTTAAGGGGGTTAATTGGGACTAGGCTACCTCCTCCCCCAGAACAAGTTGCAGACAGATCAGGAGTAGATGAAAACCATTGGAAAGACCACTCAGAGAATTTTATGGACCCTCCACCAACCATTGGTGGACTGTGGCCTTATGTTCTTAAGCATATGTCAAGATCAGAGTAATTTTTTCCAAAAAAAAGGAAACTGCATTTTCCAAAAGTGACTTAAAGTGTAGGTGAAAAAACTGCATTTTTTTACAGTAGCACCTTTCATAGTCTCAGGACATTCCAAAAGCTTCACTGTCAATGAAGTGCTTTATAAATGTAGTGTTAAGATCATGAGAGCGAATATTTCATTTTTTAGAATCTAAAATCCCAGTTATTTACCAAAAGAATGAAGCCACAAGGTTCGCAGCTTAAATCAAAAGTATTTTACAATACAGAAATTCAAGAATCTGAATATTAATAGCTACATTACTAAAGATATTAAAAGTACAATGAGCATAAATACTTACACTTTAAAATAAATTTCTTAGTTCAACTTTCCTTCTACACTTGATTTCCACTGACAATAACTCAATTCAGATACTTATCAGAAATTGGAAGATTAGCTACTTGGTCTGAGGGCAGTTTCAAAGATTTGTATAAGGATTGAGATTTCTTGTGCCTTGTATTTACTTTTGGCAAACTTTCCCTTTCAAATCTCCTCCGTATTTCACGGTTGTAGAGTCCTTGATCAACACAGGTAAGACCACCTTGGGTTAGAACTCTTCTGGTTCTTGTAATCTTTAATCCTACATTTGGCTACAATACAGTAGTGATTACCATGATGGTGGTATGTGCTTTTACAGAACACTGTTTTATGTTGGGTTGATTGACCCTTTGAGAACATGGTTTCTCTAGGAGACGTTTGCTGGTTAAGCACCTAGCTTCCAGTAACTGACATGTGATCAAGTAGTCTGAAAGATAAACATTAGAATAGCAAGAGGCCAACAAGATGTTAATTATTAGGGTAAGTAGATTGTGGGTGCGGCTCTGATCTGAAGCAGGATTTTAATATATAGTTTTGGAAGTCTTGCAGCTAAATCTCTCTCTCTGCTCAATTTGGCCATCCCAGAAATCAAGCTCACTTTTAGGAGTGTATCAGTTAATAAGAGGTTTAAACAATTTTAGCCTGTACATCAAGTTTCAAATGAACTCTCCTGGAAAGTGATGTTCCTTGCTCTGCAGCTGGATTGTTCCAAACTGTATACTAAAATCCTGCTTCAGACCAGAACCACACCCACAATCTACTCACCCTAATAATTAACATCTTATTGACCTCTTGCTATTCTAGTGTTTATCCTTCAAGCAACTTGATCACATGTCAGTTACTGGGAGCCAGGTGCTTAACCAGAAAACATTTCCTCGAGAAATAATGGGGCTGAGATTCTCCCATTGCGACCTGCAACTTTTCTTTTGGGTCACTATGGGAGACACATTTCAGGCCTGCAACAGGGATTTGCAAATGCTCAGGGAACGCATGCACATCTGCCAGAGCCAGTGAACAGTCGTCAGTCAGACCATGCTGGAGACCGGCAGGAAGGCAAGTAAGTAATTTAAATCTTTTTAAAATATGTTTTAAAATATATGTATTAGTTCATTATCGGGACCTTTCAAATCCCGATTGAATCTCCCACCCCGCCAGGGATACTTCATTCCAGTGGGGTTCAGGCTAGCTCCCCACGTCCTGGGAACTAGCAGGAGACCCAACCAGAATAAAAGGGGGCAATTGGGGCCTGCAGGGGGTTGGGTGGGGCGGGGTGGTGTCCCCTGGACATGGGCACTCTGCAGTGCCAGCCTGTGCCCCTTGGCACTGCCCACTGCATATCATGAGGTGCCATGGGTGGGGCTTATTGTGGGGTGGGGTGGGGTCCCACTGCCACTGTATGGCGCTCAGTCTAGGATGGAGGGAGGGCAACAATTGGGGTGGGGTGGTCTGCTGGTGGGGTGCCTGCCTCCTGGAGGGGAGGGGAGGGCGGGGGGGGGCGTCTGCTGGGGTGAAGGGGATGGGGGGGATCGCCACTGCTGGGGGTGGGGGGGGGGGTGTTGTTGACTGTATCGAGGTGTTCTGGGGTGGGGGAGGTGGGTCAGTGCTGGCCCAGGAGTTGTTGTGGGGGCTGCGATTGGGCCATGGGGGGGCTGGAGGGGCAGCACTGCAGGGGTCCTGGGCTGGCCAGTGATCGGGCTGCCCAGCAAAGGGGGAGTCTGACAGATCGGGACCACTGCACGTGCAGAGTTCCAGAATGATCAAACTCTGACGTGAATAGCCCTCGCCCCCCCCGCCCCGGGTTTTTAATGAGATTCACAACTGGGACCTCTTAGGTGCACAGAATGCCGAGATTCAAGTAAGAAGCTGAACTGACAAAACAGTCGGAATTTCAAACAGTTCTTCCACCAATTCAGCACTTTTGGGAGAATCGCGGTCCATGTTCCCAAAGGGTCAATCACTCCAACATAAAACAGTTTTTCCCTAAAAGCACAGGCACCATAATGACAATCACTACTGTATTATAGCCAAATGTAGCAGCCAACTTTCATCTCGCAAGGTGTCCAAAGAACTTTGACATACATGATCAAATAATGAGTTTTGTTGCTGTTAGTACCTCAAGAATGTAATTCAACTGTTTTGAAACAAGCAAGTACACAGCTATGTGAACTTATTGCAACATTCACCTGATGGATACTAATTTGCACATTTATTATAAAGTTTATACAGTAAGGCTATTTGAATGTCAATATCTGCACTTTCTAATAGCTGGTTAAAAAAAGGATTCAAAAGGATGCAAACTTGTATCTTTAGACCTAAAAGCAAATTAATTCAACATCTTCTTTGTCTACCAGATATACACCAGAAAAATGGGGACCTTCATATGGTTCAAAATGTTACATCTGTAATTTATAGCATAGGACAAAACATTTTTATAACATGATAGTCATCGCAAAAATGATGCAAAGACACTGAAAATTTTGAAAACAAAAGCATCCTTTCTCCCTTATGCTGAGACAATCTAGATTCCCAGATAAACTGTATATTCTAACTCCAGTTGTAGCATCATAAGTTATCTTAAAATTATACTTTTCCTTTTTGTTTTTGCTATCTAAATTAACACATATATTGAGCTTTTGATGCAAGTTCACTGTTTTCTGAAGTAAGAGGTAGTGGGGATAAGCCCCATCCCCCCACTTCCACAGGTCAGCATATAACTTAGCTAACATTCCAGAAAAGCAAATGTTGTGATGTTGGAGGTATCATCCTTCGAATCAGATGTTAATTCAAACACTATCACTGTGCAGGTGAATGCACACTATTCAATGGCACTATTCAAGTAGGACATGCAGTTCTTCCAGTGTCCTGAACAAAAATCCCCCCCTCAATCAACACCACCGAAAGTAAATGAATTGCCTATCCACCGCACATAAATGTGTGGGATCTTACCTTGTGCATAGTGGTTAACTTGTCCACACAATTGTTATTGTATTTCAAAGTAATTAATTGTACATGTGAACATGATAAAGTGCCGTAAGAGTATGAGTCTGTTCTTTTCTCAAAGGCTCGGCATTCCAATTTTATAACCAGTTTATAACCAGTTAACTGAATATTCAGTTTTTTTTAGAAGAAAGGCCTATGAGCAAGAAGTGGGCAATTACCCAACAGCTTTATCAAAGAGAAGTGTGTTGTTAAATGCTCTTAATACATTTATAAATCAGTTTTATACTTGGCTAAGGAGTTGTAGGAAATAATCCATTATTCAACTTGTCAACAAAAATGACACCATCCCCATAAGAAACACATTCATTATTCACTGTAACTCACAACTTTACATGTTCAAACTTTAATAATTCTGCATAGATGCAACAATGTTTCCAACTTATCTTTTATTCATTCATGGGGCACGGGTGTCACTGGCTGGCCAGCATTTATTGTCCATCCCTAGTTGCCTAGAGAAGACGGTGGTGAACTGCCTTCTTGAATCTCTGCAATCCACTGGCTGTGGGTTGACCCACAATGCCATTAGGGAAGAATTCCAGGATTTTGACCTAGCAACTGTGAAGGAATGCTGACGTATTTCCAAGTTAGGATGGTGAGTGGCTTGGAGGGGAGCTTGCAGGTGATGGTATTCCCACGTATCTGCTGCCCCTGTCCTTCTAGATGGAAGTGAACATGGGTTTGGAAGGTGCTGTCTAAGGATCTTTGGTGAATTGCTGCAGTGCACCTTGTAGATATTACACACTGCTACTGAGCATCAGTGGTGGAGGGATTGAGTGTTTGTAGATGTGGTCCCAATTAAGTGGGCTGCTTTGTCCTGGATTGGGTCAAGCTTCTTGAGTGTTATTGGAGCTGCACTCAACCAGGCAATTGGGAAGTATTCCATCATACTCCTGACTTGTCCCTTGCAGATGGTGGATAGGCTCTGGGGAGTCAGGAGGTCATACAGTCATAGAAGTTTACAGCATGGAAACAGGCCCTTCGGCCCAACTTGTCCGTGCCACCCTTTTTTTAAAACCCCTAAGCTAGTCCCAATTGCCTGCATTTGGCCCATATCCCTCGATACCCATCTTACTCATGTAACTGTCTAAATGCTTTTTAAAATTGTACCTGCCTCTACTATTACCTCTGGCAGCTTGTTCCAGACACTCACCACCCTATGTGAAAAATTGCCCTCTGGACCCTTTTGTATCTCTCCCCTCTCACCTTATACTTATGCCCTCTAGTTTTAGACTCCCCTACCTTTGGGAAAAGATATTGATAATCTAGCTGATCTATGCCCCTTATTATTTTATAGACCTCTATAAAACCCCCTTCAGCCTTCTACGCTCCAGAGAAAAAAGTCCCAGTCTATCCAACTCCTCCTTATAACTCAAACTATCAAGACCCAATAGATTCTAGTAAATCTCTTCTGCACTCTTTCTAGTTTAATATCCTTTCTATAACAGAGTGACCTGAACTATACATAGTATTCTAGGTGTGGCCTTACCAATATTCTGAACAACTCCAACAAGACATCCCAACTCCTGTATTCAATGTTCTGACCAATCAGACCAAGCATGCTGAATGCCTTCTTCACCACTCTGTCCACCTGTGACTCCACTTTCAAAGAGCTATGAATATGTACACCTAGATCTCTTTGTTCTGTAACTTTCCCCAACACCCTACCATTAACCGAGTAAGTTCTGTCCTAGTTCAATCTACCAAAATGCATCACCTCGCATTTATCTAAATTAAACTATAATTGCCATTCTTCAGCCCATTGGCCCAATTGGTCAAGATCCCGCTGCAATCCAAGATAGCCTTCTTCACTGTTCACTATGCCACCAATCTTGGTATCATCTGCAAACTTACTAACCATGCCTCCTATATTCTCATCCAAATCATTAAGGGAGTTACCACAGTACTCCTAGCCTCTGTCCTGCTCTTGTAGCCACTCTATTTATGTAGTGAGTCTAGTTGAGTTTCTGGTCAATGGTAACCCCAAAGATGTTGACAGTTGGGGATTCAGTGATGTTAACATCATTGAATGTTAAGGGACGGTGGTTAGAGTGTCTCTTATTAGTGATGGTCATTAGCTGGCATTTGTGTGGTGTGGATGTTACTTGTCATTTGTCAGCCCAAGCCTGGATATTGTCCAGATCTTGTTATGTTTGAACATGGACTGCTTCAGTATCTGAGGAGTCATGAAGGGTGCTGAACATTGTGCAATCATTGGCAAACATCCCCGCCTTATGACAGAGGGAAGGTCATTGATGAAGCAGCTGAAGCATGTTGGGCTGAAGACACTACCCTGAGAGACTCCTGCTGAGATGACTGGATAATGGCGAAAAGACACGGCACTGTGGTTAGCACGGCTGCTTCACAGCTCCAGGGACCTGCATTCAATTTCTGGCTTGGGTTCTGTCTGTGCAGAGTTTGCACGTATTCCCTGTGCCCATGTGGATTTCCTCCTGGTGCTCTGGTTTCCTCCCACAGTCCAAAAGATATACTGGTTAGGTGCATTGGTCATGCTAAATTCTCCCTCAGCATATCCAAATAGGCGACGGAGTGTGGCAGCTAGGGGATTTTCACAGTAACTTCAATGCAGAGTTAATGTAAACCAACTGGTGATACTAATAAATAAACTTAAAACTGTTAGCCTCTATAATGATGCACTGTTCTTACCAATGAATTGGTTCAATAAATGGCAGCGTCGTGAAGGGCAGTTAATGATGGACTGCTTTTCTAAACCACAATCGCTAGAATAACTTAAAATAAAGTCACAATGATAGCTCTCCGATGGCCCAGATTATTAAAGCAGTAAATAGCTCAGCTGCCAGGGTCCTATGCAGTACTGAATTATTTGAATATCATGGAAGGTGTCAGGGGATGTGGAACCTTTGGCTTTAATGCCACTAACTAGTGAGGGGTAAAAAGCAAGGTCTCCTCTTTTTTCATCATTATTCTTGAGTCCTTGCTGGAAATGCATTGGTGTGGATATCAAGTGAACATGGGTTAAAACTCAGCTCTGGTGCTCTTGCTGTCAACTAACATAGTGGTACATACTACTTACTTCTCTACATGAAAAATGATCATTCCAACGAGGTCAACATATTTCAGAAATGAGCAATTGAGGGAAAAGACTGTGACTGAACAAGGATTTTAACTAATTGATGCAAGACACCAATATTTTGATCTTTCCTTATCCTATCCAGGCTAAAAGTCCCATCTAAACTAAGTTCTTTGTATCAGCATCTTTAATATAATAATAGACATTAATAAAATTCCACTCTTTCTAGTCAAATGAACCTACTCAAAAAATAAGAATTTGCAGATGAACTACTGGTGGAACTCTTAAGAAAGAGCCTCAATAATTATGTCTGGTAAGGATAATCCACTGAAAGCAAGACATTTCAGCAATGATAGCAATTTCATAAACTGTTGACATGAAATTCAATTTGGTGTTTTAGGAAGTGCAAAAAACCAACTTCTAAAACAGAAGAATGTGATCTCTCCTGTCTCAACCTGCTGCTGAACCCTCATTCAAGTCTTTATCATGTGCAGACTTGACGACTTCAATGCTCTTGTGACTAGCCTTCAGTTTTTCAACCTCAATAAACTTCAGTTTGTCCTAAGGTTTGCTGCCCATTTACTATTCTGCACACTGGTGCTCACTGACCGACATTGGATCCTTCCCCAACAATGCTTCAAATTTAGAATTCTTAACCTTGTGCTTTAAAGCCTTTCATAGCCTCATCCTTCTCTAACCCATAGCCTACTTCAGCCCTAATACTCACACAACCAAATCCTCCATCCCTCAAACTCTTTGTTCATATGGATTCCTGCCTTTCTTCATTGCACCTTTCATATCTGTGTCTCCAGCCTTCTCTAATCCAGGTCTACTTATTCCTTATCTATCTCTCAAAGAGAAAGAAAGTTTATTTATTAGCCACAAGTAGGTTTACATTAACGCTGCAATGAAGTTACTGTGAAAATCACCTAGTCGCCACACTCCAGCGTCTGTTCGGGTATGCTGAGGGAGAATTTAGCGTGGCTAATGCACATAACCAGCATGTCTTTTAGACTGTGGGAGGAAACCAGAGAACCTGGAGGAAACCCACGCAGACATGGGGAGAATGTGCAGACTCTGCACAGACAGTGACCCAAACCAGGAATCAAACCCAGGTCCTTGGTACTGTGAAGCAGCAGTGCTAACCACCGTGCTACCATGCCACCCCTGAAACCTTCATGTACCCTGCTAATATGCCTGACACTAGGGTCAATTTAGCATGGCCAATCAACATAACCCTTTGGATTGTGGGAGGAAACCAGAGCACCAGAGGAAACCCATACAGACACGGAGAAAGTGCAAACTCCACACAAATAGTGACCGAGGCTGGAATTGAACCTGGCTCCCTGGCGCTGTGAGGCAGCAATGCTAATCACTGTACCACTGTACTTTGTGCTTTTATCACATTTTCAGTTTAGCTTAATGTGTTTTTATACTACACATAAATAGAGCAACCTCTAACACTGTAGGTATTTTCTTTAAGATACATTTCTAGAATTCTGATAACATGAAGTAATTGAAATAAATATATTGACACAAATGCAAATTGCTGATCTATTGCACTTAGACCAATAATCAGCAAACTTACGGGGGACATGTTAAGTAACTCTGTCAGTGGTATATAAAATGCATAGTGGATTTGTTTAACATACATGTCCTTTTATTTTGTCTTTCTGTTTATGCTCATGTAAGAATGGTCATCTGGGTAAAATATTCAAGAATTGGTCAGAATCAGTAAATTTGAATGAAGATTGGGAGATTCTTACCCAATCTTATTTTACTCTTACTTATTTGAGCAAGTTTTAGGATGTTCTATGTATGTATGTCAAAGTTCCCATCATACCTTCAAGGTTTAGTATCAACTGGTGAACATCAACATGAGGTGGTGGGGGGGGGGGAATTTTCCAGCCATTTACGCTGGTGGAATTTTCTAGTCCTGCTGCAGTGAACGGAGATTTGACTGAGTGCCAAATTCTCCCTCCTCACTTGCAGCGATGGCAGGACATGAACAGTTGGTAAGATTGTGCCCAAGGTTACTGGAAGAAATAGATTTTGATTTAGAAATTATTTAAACTGGATTTCCACTGAAATTTGATGGATGACTTGGAAATGCCATTGCACTTTCCCTCATGCTCCTTCTAAGAGGATATGGCCCAGTCCAGGAGAACCTTTACAAAAATGAGAGTGAAGGAGGACAATAACATTTCCAGTAAGCTCTCAAATGTTTCACGCTGTATTGATTAGGAACAACATAGCATGCCAGCTGCACATTAATTCTCTCACATTCCTCATGTCACAACTCAAGGAGACTCCCTAACTACAGATATTTGTAAATGTGTTCAATGTTTTTTATTGTTGTTTAGAGCATGTGTGTATGGTTAAAAGAAGTCACATGCTTCTTATATTTACCCCAATTTTCTTTTCTTGCTGGGTCACACATGTTCTATGGCCAGGGGGGTTGGCAGTTCTCCATATTAAGCCTCTGCCAATGCCATTCTTCAGCCAACCACCAGAAAGTGTGTGAACAGAGCACAGGAGGGAGGTAGTGGGCCTCCACTGGGAACTCTCCACAGTATTCCACCACTCTGACTGATTTTAATAACTAACTCTAAAATAACTCACAATCTTACTCACATTTTCAGGGGTACTGATGAATAATTTGTGTTATTGTTTAAGCAGAATTTTGCAAATAAACATATGTATCATTCAAATAACTTCAGAATTTTATTCCAGCAGCTTTTTTTTGGATAATAGGTGGCTCATGGGAAGATACAATATAATGAAAGAAACACATAACCTCTGAACCGGAGGCAATGTGCTACCACAGAACCAAGACTGATAGCGCAATACTGGGAGACTACTGTGTTATCAGAGCTGCCACTGTTCTGAAGGGATATTGAACCAAAGTCCTGCTTAGCAGGAATTAAAAAATCCCAATGACACTATCCACCTCCATCATGGCCTTCACACCTGATCTCTGTTTCTGAAGATCATTAGTGATTCGTGACAGCTTCCCATTGCGCCAACAGGTTAGTGAGTCCTTCGTTGGTGTGAATCAGATTACGTTATTGCGGGTGTTGGCAAAAATCATGAAAGAGATTCTCATGTTTGGCTCATGTCCTGAGGTTCTCTGGCAATAACATGATATGGACCAGGGCGCGTGAGGCTGGAGAATTACCCCCTGATTAAAAATTCTCTGAAGCTGTCACTCGAGTGCAACAAAATCCAGGGATTACTTGATGCTTTCAATTAGGACATCTTTTTTCTGAGAGACAGACAATGTATGATTAAAGACCAAAGCCGATATATACAATAATTTCTAAGTTTCTTCTGCTTTACTTTTGAAGTACAACTAAAAATAAAAATGCAAGAAATTTGCAGAATAAGTTCGCTCTGATTATTGTACCCTTTATCAGACCTCAAAGTGGCAGCCTGGCTTAATGTGTAACATTCTCATCAGAAAGTTGTGAGTTTTAAATCCACCCCAGTGAGTCAGTATGGGAGTCTCTTCTCCACGGTTTGAATGTGGAGTCAGGAGGAGCTTTCCTGTACCTCCTGTGTTTATTTGTTCATTGAGAACTGCTGGCAAGAGCAACATTTATTGCTTATCCCAAATTGCCCTTGGAAAGATAGTACCTTCTTGAAGCGCTGTAGTCTATATTGTGCAGGTACACCATATTAAGGAAGGAGCTCTGGGATCATTTTGGGACCGGTCATGGTGAACAGTGATATGATTCCAAATCTAGATGGTGTATGATTTAGGAGAGGAATTTGCAGGTGATGATGTTCCCACGCAACCGTTGTCCTCATCCTGGGTGGTAGAATTTGAGAGTTTGAAAGGTGTTGCCAAGGATATTTGGGAGTTATTGCAGTGCATTTTGGAAGATGATACACACTGCTGCCACTATGCACAGTTGCTGGAGAAACTGATTATTAGAAGTAGTGAATGGGTGCTGATCAAGTGAGCTGCTTTGTCTGTATGGTATCATAATTCTTGGATTGTTTTGCTGCAATCATGCAGGTAAGTGAAGGGTATTCCATCACAGTCCTAAGTATGGACAGGTTTTGAGGAGTTAGGACATGAGTTACCAATCACAGAATTCCCAGCCTCTGCCTTGTTCTTGTAGCTACAGTATTGTGTGACTGATTCAGTTAGGTTTTTGGTCAATGGTAACCTCCAGGTTGTTGATGGTGGGGGATTCCATTGAATGTCAATGAGAGATGGTTAGATTTGTCTTATTGGAGATGGTCATTGCCAAGTAATTGTATGGCAAGTTATTTGCCACTTATAGCTCAAGGCTAAATGTTGTCTGAGTTTTGCTGTTTGCCCCATAACCCTGAGCTCATGGAACACCAAAGGGCAATGTAGCATCGCCAATCCACCTAAATGCACAACTTTGGACTGTGGAAGGAAACTGGAGCACCTGGAGGACCTAGGTAGACATGGGGAGAACATACAAACTCCAAACAGCCAGTCACCCAAGGCCTGTATTGAACCAGAGTCCCTAGTGCTGTGAGGCAACGATGCTAACCACTGTGCCACCATGCCACCCATTTAGATCAAATGGATAACCTCCCATAAAATCTATTTTTGGTGTTGATTAAAGGAGAAATGATGGTCAACACATCAGGAGAATGTTTTGTTTTTCTTGCGAGGAGGCTCGGAGATCATTGTCAGGGATACGATTTGGCAATTGCCCAGGCAGTGCCAAGTTGGAGGATGAGGGCCCACTGCTGGTGAGGATGGATTTGTGTGTGTGTGTGTTGGGGGGGGGGGGGGCGCGGCGGCTGTTGTTCACCCTCCTGCCTGCTTGGTAGGGGGTGGGGTTGACCCAGACGTTTAGTGATGGGGAAAGTTTGCCCCTCCAGGTCAATGGTTGGGGGTGCTCCCCATGTCTGCAGGGGGTCAAGATGGCCTTGAGGGACAGATGGGCACCTTCAACTTTACTTTGAGATTTTGGTCCTGTGCATCTCTTTGCTGGTAGGAATCTCCCCAACCCCCAAAAATTAACAGTGTGGGGTGAATTGCGATCTGGATTGTGCCGACTCACATGGAAGAATTGTCACCACTTTCCCACTGAAGATGACGCTTAGTAATATTTTTGGAAGAATTTGGTACCTGGTTCCTGACAAGAAACTGCTTTCAATTCAGGCCACAATATAGTGTGGATTACAGGATCCATTATAGTATTAAAAGCATCAGCTCCATCATTCTCTATCCAAGGAGCCTGGTAAATCTGAGACAAACATTACTTCAATAAAGAAGATACCCATTTCTTCAATGGAAGCAGCCAGCATGTTTCCTTCCAAAGCAATATGTGCATTACATCAATATTCCCTCTAAGCTGCACAGGTCCAGAGTGATGCAGGACTGCAAATATGCTACATAGGGGACGAACTGGCCATAAGGTGCAAGGGCCACACACGGTGAAGGGCCATGGGAGGGAACACTGCATGACAACTATAAAATTCATTATAGGGCTGGCAAAGCTCATAGCAATATTTGCCAAACCTATTCCACTTGCTTCCAGATATGCTGCAATATTGAATTGTTGCATGGAGTGGCACAAACTGTAGTATCATCTCCATTTTAACTACTATCAAAATGGGGTTGCAGGCTGGGTTCCTCCCTCACTCGTTTGCACACTCTTACCTGCACTTTGGATTTCCCTTCAGCTTTGAAAACATCTGTCAATGGATTGGCTGCCTTTTGAGTCCTTCTAAAGGCTTCCGAAAATCATGCCCCCTTATTGCTTTCCATTGTCCGACTGTTTAAATTTTGCTTACACTTGAATTTTTTAGTCCTACAAAGCTGCATTTCAATTTGAAATCTCTTTTCAATAGTTGATCCACAAAATTTCAGTGCTGTTCGTGTTACTATTCTGGCTAAATTAGAATCAAATCTTCACACAGACATTTACAGTGCAGGAACAGATTGTTTAGCCCAACCAATTTATACTGGCATTTATTCTTCATGGTACAGCAGACCTAACCACATGTGACTATCCAGTTCCCATTTCCTCTTAAACCATTTATTTCACATTCTTTTAAAAGGTAATGAGGGCTGATATTTCTTCAGAACTTCTCACGCTCAGTCATCTTTATTTAATTGGAAGTGTAGCAGAAACCCTGATCATGTGATTCCATGGACCTTCCACTGCACTTTTGATGAAGTTACTCTGGTGAAGCATGAGCAGCTTTGAAAAGGACCTAAAATGCTTGCCATTGTATCTACTTCCATCATAACCCACATTTGGGCATTCCATAGGTACCCAAAGCCAACCACTCAGAAATTGCCCTTAAGTCTATTTTTGGTTTCCTCTTTTGCTCAGTTTCTTCCTTTCTAACTAGTTAGTAGTCCATTATTCTACCTTTTTCCTAATTCCATACTCCTTAATCATTCCAATAGTCTCCTTAGGAAGGGCTTTCTGCAAGTCCATGTAAATGTTTTTTATTGCATTTCCTTAGTGTCCAGAGATGTGTAAATTGGGTGGATTAATAGGGTTGTGAAGATGGGGTTGCAGGGGGTGGTGTGGGCCTGGCTAAGATTCTCTTTTGGAGAGTTGGAACAAATGTGATGGACCAAATGGCCTCCCTCTGCAATGTAGAGATTCTATTTAACAGACGTGAGAAATCTATTGTCTGCTGGTGCCCCAGTAAATTTTCCATGTTTCTTTGCACTGGCAATAATCAACAATTCAATTTCCCGATACCTCTGTCCTTTTTACAATTATTCCCATCTGCATCTTTTTGAAAAATATAAGTCACGGTAACAAAAAAATCTTCACAGTCACCTTAGTTTGTTTTTTTATACAGCCAAGGTTGATTTTGCATTCTACAGCTGTTGCAATGAAAGTAGTTTTTTTTGTACAACCTGTTGAAGAGTAAACTGGTTTGTGCATAGGTTGGGATAAATTGAGAAGACTGAACTAAAGAAACTAACTGGCGGGTGACTTTGGAAACTCAGCACTCTTGCTCTCCCTGTCAAGCAGTACCGTGGGACGTTCCGGCCGTGCTTGCCCCAAGATTAGAAAATCCTGGCCAAGACCAACGGACCTTTCCATAGTCCGCCCCCACCCACTCTGATTTCTATGGTGGGCAGGACAGGAAAATTCCGCCTATTGTGTGGGGGTGAGTGTGTTGCGTTCAGATTTAATTTAGCACATGTTTATGTCAACTGCTAATGCTTAGTGCAAGGCAAAATGAGAGGGTTATCTAATTGCTGATGGTTCATGGGACAAACCTGTGCTTTGAAGCTGAGGGAAAATAGGATTTTATTACTTTTAGATGAATACTGTGCATAAAAAATTTAAAAGAAAAAGGAAATCAAAGCAAATCACTGAAGGAACATTTTAGTTCTTATCAATATTAATAGAAGTACAGAACAGTCACAAATTAGATTATTTTGCCAGAGGCTATTCTAAATAGCTAGATAAATTTGTTCAAGCTGAAGGAAAACCTCATAAAAGTTCTCTAAACAGCAAAGCTTCTATAAAGAAACATTTGCACTCCATATGTGAGCTCTGGGATCTCCTGACAATCTGTAAACATCTGCGGTCGCAATTACGTAAAATGTTAATAAAGTACACGCTCGGCTGTGTCCGTGGATATAATCCACCCATTGCTTGAAAGTTTCAGTTACCAGTAAGTTTCTGAGGTCCTAACGTTCGCTCTGTGCTAATATGGAGCAGCAGAGGTAAGATGGCAGTTAAATGAGATATTTCTGACTATCTCCGCAGATCACCATAAACCGAACCGCAAGACACTGAAATGGTTTGATAGTTACAATAATCTTAAAATAAGGAAACAAGTAAAGGCCAAATCTGGAAAGCAAATTTAATGAAGACCTTAACCATTAAGTCACCTCAGCACTATTTATGAGTCAAAGACTATGTGTAGGCAAAATATGGTGCCAGGAACAGATACCGGACAAATTGTTTCATTGAATGTTCATTAACTCTTTACAACAGAATACTAACTTCAAATCTATAACAACTCTCTTAATGGAGACTATACTAGAATTTAGCCAATCCTGGGACAATTTCTAACGTATCTGGTCTGGAAGACTTTGACCTATTGAAGAGCTTTGCTTAAGTGATGAGAGCAATAGTATTGAATTATTCAGTGTAAGTATCAAAACTATCCTTCAAAATATAACCTTTATAGAAAATGCAAATGTCCTTGTGCCAGGAAGAAAATAACCTCAATCAATGGCCCATTAAAAAAACAAGCCCTGACCAAGTATTTAGCATTGTGCTACTCTTCTATAGATTAGGAGTTATTCTGGGATGCATCTTTGCCTCTCTATCTAGAGGAAGCAGCACTATAATAGCTGATGGCAAAACTATTGAAACATGACCATAAACAGGTAGCTCCAAGTTTTACCAAATTGGAAAGTGGAAGGAAAGGAGAGCAATACAAAGCTTAAATTTCTTTCAAATGTATAAGATTATACTTATTTTTCTCATTGATTCACTTACACATGTACTTATCATGAGCTCTCAACTCAAATGAGGAATGCTCATTAAAATCATGGATTTGTTTTGCAATTGCCCTATGCAGGAACTATCCACAAGCAACCTGTAACTTTATCACTCTACTTTTAATTTATTGAAACTCTTGTTCTCAAAAGAAACAGGTAATCATATGAACTGATAGGTCTCATGTGTCTGCTTATGTAAAAAAAGTAAAAGGCTAGGGTCCAGTGCACATTAACTAGATGAACCCTGTTACTATCTGCAGTTTATCAGCTTGATGGCAATGAGGCCCAATGCCCAATATTAGGTGTACCACAGGCCTCACCTTTCAGGCTCAGGATTTGATCGTTGCATATACGTACCTCACGAAGGGTGGGCCTTAATATCTAGATCACTATTTGTACCTAATAATAACTCAGGAAGCCAGACCGGAAAGAACAGCATTTATTATTAAACATAAAGTAAAGCCTTGGCGCATGTACACAAGTCCCAACCTGTGTTCTGCAGACCCCTCCCATAGTCTGCCTTATAAAGGGCGCAGGTGACGAGTTCTACCTCAGAGGCCATTGCCCGTTACCAAGGGAACTTGTATTCAACGAGCCCCACCGGGAGATCAATTCGAGATTCCCCATGGAACTCATGGGGGTTATCACAGTACAGAAGAACTATGGGTTTGGTTTCAAGATTGCCATGCAATTGAATTGTTTAATGACCAGGTATTTGGTTAAACAGTGCCAACTGTAAATAGGAAAACCTAAGCAGCTATAATGCTTCTGTAAGCCAATGAGAAGCTTAAGAACAAAAATGGGTCACAAAATGAACTGATTACAGTACTAGCAGAATGGCTGTAAATTATTTAACAGGAGGGTGTAGAAGAAAAGGACGAGATTAATATCTTGCAGAAGAATAAATCTCATACCTTCAACATGAACTCACCATGAGATCAAAAGTAAATCTGACATTATGTTGCAATTGCTCATTAATGTCGTAATTATTTTCCCACAAATGATCTGCTATCATGAAAGTTTACCCGCTTAAACCTCATTCTATAGTCGGTCATAATCGAAGAACTTTTCAACTGAAATTGGGGTACCTTCAGACAATCTTTAATGTTTATATTCCCAACTCTGCCAAAATCTGTGGCTTCCTGCCAGGAGAGCATTTTCCCAACTTAGATGCCTGTTTCAGGTCTAGAAATATTATGAAACAATATTTTTACCAAGAGTATAGTAAATATTTTAAAAGTTAGTGTAATTCCCATTTCCCCATGGAGAATTACCAGTCTGACCTAGAGCTGATCAGGAGACGCTCAGTGCTGACCTCATCTATAGAAATAACATCCATAGATATTCTAAGGTATCATCTTGTGGCCCAGTTGGTTGTACACTTGCTTCTGAGTCAGATGGTTGTGAGTTCAAGTCCTACTCCAAAGTTTTGAGAAGAAAATCCAGGCTGACACTCAAGTGCAGCACGAAGCAAGTGCTGTCTTTTGGATGAAACATTTAACTAAGGCCCAGTCTGACCTTCCAGCTAGATATAAAAGATCCAGTGGCACTATCAAAAAAAAGCATGGAGTTTTTCCCATGTCCACGCCAGTATTTATACCTCATCAGATATAACTGGTCACTATCATGTTGCTGTTTTTGGGACCATGTTGAGTTCAAGTTAGCTGCTGTTTTTGTTTCACCAACTTATCTCTTTAATGAAACAGGAGATCAGGAACTTCCTGACAGGCCTCGGGGTTCTGTATATGTGTAGACATGGAGCAGGTGGTGCTTGCACAATCCAGTGCTTTGTAGTTCTTCAAGATGAGGATGTGCCCAGTGCACTTGCATAAACAAGAAAACTGCAAAACTACCAGTAATGTGACCAGGGAGCAGAGCATTTTATTCAAGAAGAATGCCAAAGGACAGGGAGAAGAAGTGGAATAAAGAAAAAAGCTTTAAGCAAAAAAAAAAGACTGTTTGGCAGAGTTTAAGTAAGAAACCCTGACGATCTAATAAGGCAGCAGAATGTTGGTGACTCCGTGTGGTGTGCTACTGGGGCAAGGGTATCCCTTTGGAGCAGTAGTATTCTGTTCAGTGTGGATGAAGAACTGTAATTGTTTATTGTGAGTTGGTGCTGGTATGCAGACTTGGGAATCCAGAGTCTCAGGAGATGAGATTGAAATCCTGAAAGATGGGGCATCATTTAGATTGCCCATGTTGAAGCAACTTTTGGAAAGAATTCCAAGGTATGATCTTCAAAGATGAAGACTGGAATTTCTTGTGGAGAAAGACAGCATTCCAACATTGGTTGACTCAAAATTATTGACATCTGGGTGAATTGTTGAGAAATCCATAGAATCTGTCTTGGTTGCATCTGCCATTTATTGTGCAATGTGGCGGGTTCAACAACAGTTTGCCTCACATTAATCTTGAAGTTTAGAATTTTAATGAATATTACACTTTTTATCTTTCTGACATTGTGTTGTAAAGTTTAATTTTGTTTGTTCAAAACCTGTAAAATCTTGTGGCTTTATTCTCTTAGCAGATGTCTTGGATCTCAAACTTTGTTTATTTTAAACAAAAAAATGACTGATTTCTAACTGAACCATACCAAGAACTTGGGTGTCTGATCCAGGATCACAACATTTCACAACAATGACTACATTTCAAAAGTACTTCATTGATGATAAAGGATTTTGGAATGTGCAAACATTGTAAAAGGAGTATGCGAATGCAGGTCTTTCCATTTTTCTGGAAGTAAATTTACAGTGAGAGGATCAACACCGCTGTTCACTTTCTTTTTACTAAGATAAACCATCATTAAAAGCCCATTTTTAAAAAAAAACTAGCTCATTTTAAAGGTTATTCATTTTAAAGGTCATTCTAAAGGTTATTGAAACTGCAAAATATTTTGAGTTGGTATATATGGATTTTCAAATTATTGGAAATGTAATTTAGAGATCTCTATGAAACAAGTACTAATTCAAGAAAAATGTCTCTCAATCTATTTTGCTCTGAACTGTGAAATTAGTATTTAAGTTTTTCTGACTTAGTGGTGTATCAAAACAAACAAATTTTGTGCAGAGTAATGATGTTTGATGTTGGGCCATGTGTGTAAGTTGTAAGTCACTGCTGTATTTGGTTACCATTTATAAAGAGTAGGAAGGATCTTCTCTAGTCATTTGGTCATATATCCCATAACTGTTTTGTACTCAGAGTGAACCAGTCGCCTGTATTTTTCCCCTTCTGTGAATCAAAGATAAAGGCATGTATTGTCCTTTGTTCATAAAGTAAACAAAAGTGTTGCAATTTACAATTTGCTTATTTATGAAAGAAAGAGGCATGCTATCAAAGCTTTTCATTTTGTACTTAAGGTAGCTTGCAAAAAATTACTAAAACTAAAAGAACACAAGAACATAAGAAATAGGAGCAGGAGTAGGCCATCTAGCCCTTTGAGCCTGCCCCGCCATTCAATAAGATCATGGCTGATCTGTTGTGGCTCAGTTCCACATTCCCGCCCTCTCCCCATAACCCTTAATCCCCTCGCAATTTATATTGCATGAGAGTGCTAATTGATTGGCAAGTAGACTCTGTTTGGTGGAGGCATTGCCATGGAGAATGCAGCATGGAGCAATTAACTGCTCAGCTTTTGTTCACTATTTAAACTGGACAGGTCAACTCTGATTAAGGCATTGCCCTGGGAAATGAACCAGGGAATGACCGTTTCTCAAGTTTTTCTTTAGTTGAAAAGGCACAATGTGTGGACATATTCCCTTGATTTTGTAATGCAAGTGTCAGTTATTAAGAATTAAATTGACATATCTATACTGACTATACTAAGTTATCTAAATAATCAAAAGAGGCCTAATGAGAGACAACAATTAGAACTATGCCACCAAAGTCAGGGCAAAGTAACCAATTCTGCATCACAACATGAATGTAAAGCTATTCAAACCGTAAGGATCCATTAAAACGAATGTTACTGGTTTAAAATATCTATACTTTGCACAATGTCTTTGATTCATGAATGAAGAGAGATTTTCCAACACTTAGCTGAGAGGGCAGCCTATTCTTACATTGTGTCCCAAAATGAAAAGACTATCATCAGTTCATCTGGTACACAAGCCCAACAGGGCACAACTGGACATGAACATTTTAAAGAATCATCATTTGCCAATGGGAAGCTCAGTATATAAAATGTCCAAAGTAATATGGATTTGCTAAATCTCCTGAAAATCAATCATTCTTGGTAATATGAAAGTGTTGGCTATTGTTACATGGGATATCTATCAAATTTTTTACCAGAAGGAAGTAAAATGTAGTTTCAGTAAACATTGATGAGAAATCTTGGCTGGAATTCTACAACCTCGTCCGCGGATGGGATTCTCCAGTCCCACTGCAGTGAATGGAGTTTTGGTAGAATGCCAAATTTTTCATTCTCACTGGCAGTGGTGGTAGGGCACATGAGATCAGAGAATCCAAGGCCCTTGTCATTTTTCCTGCATGTGTTCGTAGGGACAATTGAGCAAAGAAAGAAAAACGGACAAGGAAAGAAATTAATGAGATTTAAAAATTACCCTTGTGTTTCAGAATCAATCTTAAAATATTGGTTGAAATGAGAATAGATAAATTGGATATGGCAGGGGTATCTTTAATGAATCATAAAGCTTGTTTGGGCAACAATAAATACATATATTTTATAAGTGATCACATTTTGTAGAAAAGGACAAGAATCATGCATGAAAACATTTACTAACACTCATTAAGGAATGGTAATATGTGACAGGAACAAAAAGAAGAGCAACATCAAAGTTGTCATGTTACGTTAACAATTGGTAATGGCCTTATTCAGATGGCTTATACCTACTTATATTTTGCATTCATTGATGTCATGACCACTTGAAAGCACTAAAACAACAAACCAGTTGGCACATCTGACCACTATTTGATCTGTATCCAAAAAGCCGTCATCAATATTTGAAAGGAATCCCACATGAAAGCCACTGGAACAGTTTCAACCAGTTCAATCTTAGACTAGCATTTCTTGATCAGTCCAATGATTTTGACAAAAGAGATTATATTCAGTGCTGCTGAGTGTCACATTCAACCAAGCAGATAAACTTTGGCATCAGTTCACAGGCTTGATTTAATGAAGCCATGTCACAGAATTAGCTATTTTTTTTTAATGCTTCATTAATCGGGCCAATGGGTACAAAGTGAGAGGGCAGCCTATTCTTGCATTGTGTCCCAAAATGAAAAGACTATCATCAGTTCATCTGGTACACAAGCCTAAGATTGTGAATGCCAGGCAGACTATAAGGACTAGTGACAATCTTAAAAAATTGTTTCTAGTTTCAAAGTTGTTCAGAGGATGGATTACATCCCAATTTCTGGATAATTTGGCATTGTCAAAAAACAATATCTATTGAAATGTCATCAACGGTCAAATACCAGAAGTCCCATTAATCATTTGAGATATATTTAATGAGATGCTACATTTCTCAGCAATGATCATCACAATTGCCAAATTTCACAATTACGGTTAGCATGGAAAAGGTATATTAAAATGGTAACGTATAAATTTAAGTCCGACTCAACGGAATAAAATTACTGCAGCTGTGAGGATAGGTCTGGGGGAGAGGACTTTGATAATGGAGTGCAAGGTGAAGGTGAGAAACAAACACATCACCCTCAAGGGAGTATGAATAGAGACACTTCCTATAATCTAGACACCCATTGAAACTCATAACAGTCAGAGGAAAAGACATTAAAATCACGACATACAGGACATCAAAACAATAGTTACCACAGATAGACACACCCAATACAACTTGCAATTACACAATGGGTGAAGTATTTCAAGCCAAGGTTGCTCAACCACTTAAGAGAGAGTGCAAGTGACATGAACAGTTTCAAGAAAGTCGTTAGCAGAAAAAACAGGCTGAAAGCTGCTCTCTCTCCCTGTTTGTCTTCTGGAATAGTGTATCACCCACTCTACCACAAACCTACCAGCAAACCGAGATTTCATAATAATTGCAACATCTTCTACAACTGATTGCACCCAAGAGACCAGCTAACCTAAATTAGCTGCAGCATTTAAAATCTATTCGCAAGTTCAATCAAAGGTCACTGAACCGTATGTTATTTTATTTCTTTTCATTGCACTCTAACTCCTCTTATTTTTGACACCTGTGTGTGTGTGTAGATCTGTCTGTCTGCAGGCCCAAATGTCAGCGTGACGGTCAAATGTTTGATGTTGTGTTTTATTATTTTTCACAGGTTTAGTGGTTAATGTATTTGTTTTTTCTTTGAGTCAAGAAAACCTTATTTGATTGGCTTATTGTTGTTCATAGCTAAAATAGTGAAACACATCTGATTTCACAAAGGCATTTCCTCAAAAAATGAGGATAGGTTGAATAGAGGGCAGTCAGTTCTCCTCTTCTCATCTTGTTCTAACAAGTTCAAAATGCAAGCAATCTTGTTGTGGTGCTCCCTTGGGCTATATTGTTATATATGATGGCATTATCAGATATGGGGGAGCAGAGGGGCAATTCTCCCAGCCTGCTGCACTGCTTTAGCAGTGTAGCGAGCCAGAAGACTCAATGGAGGGCAGTGATTGGGTGATGGGGGGATTGCACGGACACTGATGTGGAGTTGCCAGGCTGGCCAGTAATTGGGAGGCTGGCAGTGCGCATGTGCCGATCTTGGCGCTGACAGATTGGTGTGTGTGTAGTGGCCTGCTCAGCGCTATGCTGGGACCTCTCCAGCGGGAATAGGCCCCGTCTCCAGCTTTTTAGTAAGATTCACGTGAGTGCACTCTGCAACACACAGAGTGTGGCAGATTCATTTTGAAAATACCACTGGAAAAATATCAGCGGCATTTGCTTCAGCTTTTATTTGAATTCTACACTTTGAATTTTTTTGGGAGAATCCCATCCATGGAGTCTCATCAGTTAGTTTCTTAACTCCAGAGTCCAGTTACAGGGAGGATTAATGCCCACTGGAATGGAGAAAAATATCTATAGTGGACCTGAAATTGATAACATGGGTATTATGAAAATCTCTGTTGAAGACACAGTGCTCCAAATAATGATTACTATTCCATCTGAAAGACAAGACAAATTAATCTATATACTGCATTGCACAAGAGTCAAGCAAACTGTACTTTATACATTTAGGGCTGAGAAGGTGGATACCAATGAAGAAAAGAGTACAAAGTTGTTCAATGTACAGACGGCTCTCTAGATGGGAGATTTTAATTCAGCCAGATGGTGCATGGTGTCACTTGGCTTATTTATAATATCCCCTCAGCTCTCTCCACAGATGACTGGAAACTGAGCATGACTGAAGCCGAGAAGAGAAATGACCACATCTATTTCTTTCACTGTACCCAGCAGCAACATAAAATAGTAAAGGTGTACAGGAGGAACCAACAGATGTATAGTCATGTACTGAGATCCTAGAAGGGGAGTGATAGGAGGCCAGTGTTGGTGAGGCACAATTCTCTGCCTGTCACTCTTCCATGTCAAAGAAGGCAGACCTTAGTGAAGCAGCTTTTAAAGAGGAGAGAAGACGATATGTGACAGGTGCTAAAGTGTCTTTGGAGCTGGATCTGCAGTTGTCCTGAACACAGAGTGCTCACAAATCCAAGACATTGGCTTCGACTCTGGTGAAAAACCCACAGGGAACAATAAGCAAGAGATCCAGAGAAATTGTTGATGTCAAACAAGCTTTGCTCACAGAGATTATTTGTTATGTGAGGAGAGACCCTCTGGCATTGTTGAGTAGTGAGGAACGTGCCAGTTGATATTCAGGTCATCACAGAACTATGCATGTGGTAGCAAGGCAGGAAATCATAGTGCTTGGAGGAGTTTCCTGGCATTCAGTAAGCATCCTTTTTTTCCCCTGTCTTATTCAATGTTATGGGAGAATTACTTAGGTTATATCAACAAATAACCAACCACCATTCCTTTTCCTTCAAACAGTTCTGTAATTTTGGGCTGCCTTAGAACATAAGTATCATGGGGCATTTTTGCTTGATAATGTAGGTGCTAAAGAGCCTCTGAAGGGTTTTAAACTTAATTGCTTATTTAGCCCACATTTAATGCAAAATATCACCTGTGTAGAGAAGTTGAAGCATGCACTCACACCAACTGCCTGGAGGATTGTTAAGCAGTTGATTGCCACTTAAATTGTTTGCCAGCACTCATTCAGGAAACTGCATGGCAACTTGGAGGCTAACTGTTGATCTAATAACCTCTGCGACCTCGACTAGCTGACTGGCAGTAAATGAGTCATTGCAGATGTCAAAGGCCTTTGACAGGGTCCTTCATGGCAGACTGGTGCAGCAGGTGAAGTCGCATGGGATCAAAGGTGAACTGGCAAGGTGGATACAAAACTGGCTTAGTGAAAGAAGACAGAGGGTAGCAATGGAAGGTTGCGTTTCTGAATGGAGGGCTGTGACAAGTGGTGTTCCTCAGGGATCAGTGCTGGGACCTTTGCTGTTTGTAATATATATAAATGATTTGGAGGAAAATGTAACTGGATTGATTAGTAAGTTTGCGGACTACACAAAGGTTGGTGGATTTACAGATAGCAATGAGGACCATCAGAGGAAACAGCAGGACATAGATCAGTTAGGGACTTTTACGGAGAGATGGCAGATGGAGTTTAATCTGGACAATAGTGAGGTAAGGCATTTTGGAAGGCCTAATACAGATAGGAAATATACAGTAAATGGCAGAACCCTTAGGAGTACTGATAGGCAAAGGGATCTGGGCGTACAGGTACACAGGTCACTGAAAGTGGCAATGCAGGTGGAGAAGGTAGTCAAGAAGGCATACGGCATGTTTGCCTTCATCGGCTGGGGTACTGAGTTTAAAAATTGGCAAGTCGTGTTAACGCCTTATAGAACCTTAGTGAGGCCACACTCGGAATATAGTGTTCAGTTCTGGTTGCCACACCACCAGAAGGATGTGGAGGCTTTGGAGAGGGTACAGAAAAGATTTACTAGGATGTTGGGGTATGGAGGGCTTTAGCGATGAGGAGAAGTTGAAGAAACTTGGTTTGTTCTCACTGGAGCGACGGAGGTTGAGAGGAGACCTGATAGAAGTCTGCAAGATTAAGAATAGACAGAGTGGATAGCCAGAAGCTTTTTCCCAGGGTGGAAGAGTCAATTACTAGGGGTCATGGGTTTAACTTGCAAGGGGCAAGTTTTAAAAATGATGTACGAGGCAAATTTTTTACACAGAGTGGAACTCGTTGCCGGGGGAGGTAGTGGAAGTGGATACGGTAGTGACTTTTAAGAGGCGTCTTGACAAGTACGTGAATGAGATGGGAATAGAGGGATATGGTCCCTGGAAGCGTAGAGGGTTTTAGTTAAGTCAGGCAGTATGGTCAATGCAGGCTTGGAGGGCCGAAGGGCCTGTTCCTGTGCGGTAATTTTCAGTGTTCTTTGATTTTTGAGAGCTCCTTAATGGTAGATCCTTAAAAGGTGCTACTTAATGGTAGCATAGTGGTATTGTTCTGAACTCATAATCCAAAGACCCAGGGTGATGCTCGGACTGGAGTTCCACCAAGAAAGGTTGTACAAATTCAATTCAATAAGAAATCTGGAATTAAAATGCTATCATTGTCAATTGTCATCAAAAACCTATCTGGAAGTCCTCAACGTTGACTCTGGACCCCAAGATGTCTCATGACATCAGGAAATGATACCTCTTGATGGTATCATGTATCTGCCTGTCCCCATCCACATGAATCTTCCTGAAACATGACAAATTCTATCAATCAGCACACTCTCTACCTTCACTGGAAGTGGTTGCATGGACCCTATACAAAATTGGGTTTAGTCAGTGCTCGAGCGCTAAACGCGCAGTGTATCTGCATTTGCACCTCTAGGGAAGCTCAGATGACAATAATTAGCAATTCGGGCCAAAATTGCTGCTAAAGCCACACTTTCAAACAGACATGTCTTATTACCATCTATTTAGTGACTGTTTTCAAACTTTCACCAAGAATAACTCCCACGTGCTCCCTAGGGAATCATGCTTTGGTACACATGCACATTTTATTTTTGGTCACATATCATTCTCACATTGAGGAATAATACACTTTTCCATTTAGGAGTACAATCCAACTATTGGTTGCTGCTAAAGTAGTTCTATCAATACAATCAGTCATGTATAGTCCACTGTGAGAACTGGCAATTCTAAAAACATTTTAGTTACCTTTTCATCCAAATGCTACTGGTCACTGTGAAACTCGATATCCGTGGATGATAAAATAGATTGTCAGTGATATTATTAATAAAGCAACAAACTTTGAAGTCTCTTGAGGGCCCCATGGAAATTATCTGGTATAGATATTGAGGGATATTTTAATCACAGGGTTAACCAGAGTTCAGGGTAAGCACACTCCTTTTGGAGTGAAGGGCAAGGCTGATAGAAGTAGGGAACCCTGAATGACTGGGGACTTTGAGGTCCTGGTCAAAAAGGAAAAGGTGACATATGACATGCCCAGGCAGCTGGGATCAAGAAGATCCCTTGAAAAATATAGAGGTTGTCGGAGTAGAGTTACTTGAGTAAGAGAGAAATCAGGAGACCAAAAAGGGGATATGAGATTGTTTTGGCAGATAAGGCAAAGGAGAATCCAAAGAGCTTCTACGAATACATAAAGGGCAAAAGAGTAACTAGGGAAAAAGTAGAGCCTCTTAAGGATCAAAAAGTAATCTATGTGAGGATCCACAAGAGATGGGTGGGATCCTAAATGAATATTTCTCATCAGTATTTACTACTGAGAAAGGCATGGATGTTAGGGAACTTCGGGAAATAAATAGTGATGTCTTGAAGAGTGTACATATTACAGAGGAGGTGCTGGAAGCCTTAAAGCGCAGCAAGGTAGAAAAGTCCCCAGGACCTGATGAAGTGTATCCCAGAACTTTGTGGAAGGCTAGGGAGGGAATTGCAGGTCCCCTTGCAGAGATAATTGAATCATTGACAGCCACAGGTGAAGTGCCTGAAGATTGGAGGATGGCACATGTTGTGCCTTTGCTTAAGAAGGGCTGCAAGGAAAAGCTTGGGAACTACAGACCGGTGAGCATAATGTAGTGGGTAAGCTGTTAGAAGGTATTCTGAGAGACAGGATCTACAGGCATTTAGAGAGGCAAGGACTGATTAGGGACAGTCAGCATGGTTTTGAGAGTGGAAAATCATATCTCACGAATTTGAGTTTTTTGAAGGGGTAACCAAGAAGGTAGATGAGGGCGGTACAGTCAACCTTGTTTATATGGACTTTAGCAAGATCTTTGACAAGGTAGCGCGTGGAAGGTTGTTGTATAAGATTAAATCTCATGGGATCCAGGGTGAGGTAGCCAATTGGAAACAAAATTGGCTTGACTACAGAAGCCAGAGGATGATTGTAAAGGGTTGTTTTTCAAACTGGAGGCCTGTGATTAGTGCTGTGCCTCAGGGATCCGTGCAAGGTCCACTGTTATTCATTACTTATATTAATGATTTGGATGAGAATTTGTGGGGCATGGTTATTAAGTTTGCAGATGACCAAGATTGGTGGCACAGTGGACAGTGAAGAAGGTTATCTATGATTGCAACAGGATCTTGATCAATTGGACTAGTAGATTGATGAACGGCAGATGGAGCTTAATTTAAATAAATGTGAGATGTTGCATTTTGGTAGATTGAATGGGGACAGAACCCAATCAATTAATAGTAGGGCATTGGGGAGAGTTGTAGAACAAAAAGATCTAGAAGTACAGGTTCATAGTTTCTTGAAAATGAGCCACAGAGTGGTGAAGAAGGTATTCAGCATGCTTGGTTTCATTGGTCAGAATACTGAATACAGAAGTTGAGACATCTTGTTGCAGTTGTATAAGATATTAATAAGGCCACACTTGGAATACAGTATACAGTTCTGGTCACCCTATTATAGAAAGGATATTATTAAACTGGAAAGAACGCAGAAAAGATTTACTAGGATGCTACTTGATGGTTTGTGTTATAAGGAGAGACTGGATAGACTGGGACTTTTTTCCCTGGAGTGTAGGAGGCTTAGGGGTGATCTTATAGAGATCTATAAAATAATGATAGATGAGGTAGATAGTCAACATCTTTTCCTAAATGTAGGAGAGTCTAAAACTAGAGGGCATAGGTTTAAGGTGACAGGGGAGAGATACAAAAAGTCCAAAGTCTTTTTTCACTCAGAGTGGTGAGTGTCTGGAATGAGCTGCCAAAGGCAGTAAAAGAGACAGGTACAATTTGACTTTTAAAAAGCAGTTAGACAGTTAAATGAGTAAGATGGATACAGAGGGATATAGGCCAAATGCAGGCAATTGGGACTAGCTTAGTGATTAAAAACTGGCTTGCATGGACAGCACTGGGCCGAAGGGCCTGTTTCCATGCTATAAACCCTATGGCATGCTGTGATTGATCTTAAAATTTTGATGCATGAGGTAACGTAATAATAACCAGCTCCTTGACGCTGAGCCCATCAGCACTGAAGCTAAGGCAAATGTTGCTGTCCTGCCAGAGATTCTTCATGAAGTAGTTTATGTTCCATCTTATTTGCCTCCTCTGAAGTCTGGGTGCCTGAATTGCTAATCATTGTAACGTGGTGCAAGATCGCTTGGAAAGGGCAGTTGATTTATTTTTATTTTACAGAGCAGTAGAGTTGGAGAGGAGAAACATTCACCAGCAAGGTCAGCAAGGTTATGAGTTCTCGATAAGTTTATGATTGCATGAAAACTATACATATGCCCAGAGTTTATGCCAAACAAGTACGCATGGAAGAGCACAGCTGTTACAGGGAGATTGCAACAGTCATCAATAAAAGTGTGTCCCTTGCATGCACAAGTTCAAAAAGGAAGTTAACTATCCTTTGTTTAACCCAGATTATTGCATCATGCATCAGGCTACATGGGAAATCAATTGGCCATTTTGGTACCCTAATAAAATATGTCTTCCAAACCCCTGGCAACCATCAACATTAAACTGTAGAGACATCTGTTATCCAGCTGTTTGCCACCTGATATACAAAACAAAAATACTGCCATCTGTTATTCAGTTTGAACTGTACACAAGATAAGTAATTTCCTGGGGACAGAATAGAACAAGTCATTACTTCATCCTCTGTTCTGATCATGATAGCTTCCATTGTAAGTGTATTGTAAATCTTGGCCTGCCTATCAGTTTAAGTTTATTTATTGGTGTCGTAAGTGGGCTTACATTAACATTGCAATTAAGTTACTGTGAAAATCCCCTAGTCGCCACACTCTGGCATCTGTTCGGGTACACTGAGAATTTAACATGGCCAATGCACCTAACCATTATGTCTTTCGGCATGTAGGAGGAAACCAGAGAACCTGGAGGAAACCAATGCAGATAGGGGAGAATGTGCAGATTCTGTACAGACAATGACCCAACTTGGAATTGAACCTGGATCCCTGGTGCTGTGAGGTAGCAGTGCTAACAACTGTGCCACAGTGCCACCCATTACGTTCTAGCCTCTGTAAACTTAAGGCCATCTAAAACACAGCTACTTGTGTCCTAACTCTGACCAAAGTCCACTTCACTCATCACCCCTGTGCTTGCCAAACTACATTAGCTTCCAGTTAAGCAACATCCCACTTTTACAAATCTCACTGTAATTTCCAAATCCCTCCACAGTCTTCCTCTCTGTAATCTCCTCCAGCTGCACAACTCCTCAAGGTATTTGTACTCCTCTAATTCTGGCCTTTTGAACACCTCAGATTTTCATAGTTCCACCACTGGTGCTGTGCCTGTTGCAAAAGGCTCTAAACTCTGGAATTCCTTCTGTATTCTCCTTTAAGAAACTCCTTAAAATTTATCTCTTGGACTAAGCTTTTGGTCATAAGCCCTATCACCTCCTTATTTGGTTTCGTGGCAAGCTTCACTTTATTAATTCTTGTGAAGTATCTTGGGATATTATTGTTGTTGTTATAATATAAAAGCTTTCCAATTGTCATTTATGCTGCTGACCTTTCGGATTGTAGTAAGAAGTCTCACAACACCAGGTTCAAGTCCAATCAGTTTATTTGATTGTAAACACACAAGCTTTCGGAAACGCTGTTCCTTCGTCCAACAGCGTTTCCGAAAGCTTGTGGGTTTACTATCAAATAGACTGGTTGGACTTGAACCTGGTGTTGTGAGACTTCTTACTGTGTTTATCCCAGTTCAATGCCGGCATCTCCACATCATTACCTTTAGGATTGACAGACACTAAAATAAATTCAAACTAAAAATGTCAAATGACACAATAACAAAACTTCTTACATAAAATATAAAATTATAGTTGTCCCAAGTAACACTCAACATTACAGCAATCAGTTAGGGTCCTCTCTAAACTTTCAAAAAGCTTTAAAGAACATAGGAATTGCTAAATAGAAAAGGACCAATGGTCCAACTTTCTACCACCCTGGTAATCTCATGATACAATGTTAGTGGAGGTATTGACTCATGAATTTCTTTATCTATTTGACCCAGTCATGATATGAAGAAAGCTCCAGTGGTAAAGAAATCTGGGAACTGTAAGTTCAAGGTCACCTCCTCTTCCCAAGCATGCTACATTACCACGGGTCACGTGTGAAATTACTCATTCTGTAATCGAGATGTGACTGAATTTTTCTCTTACAAAAGCACTGTGCAATCCATTAAAAGTGGATTTCAGTCAAAATGTAACCAGAATATCTTTCCACCATTATCTCTCAATAAAAAGTACTATGTTGTCGAGACAAATATCAACACAGTTGTTTTATAGCCAAATCCTATGACAACACAATATTCTAATAAAGTCCAAGGGATTTAATTACATAATAAACACTAAGTTATCAATTTTTTAGTTATTTTAAAATCTATTAATAATATTCCTTGGCTGACAAAGGAGAACTCTTTTAAAAAGTGTGATGTTTTATAACAGAACATTTTCCTACATTTAATTTAATTCATTAAAGTTTGAGTAAGTCTGGTTTTTAATTAGGCAATTTTCAAAATTGTAGGTATGCAAGTTGGAAGTTTGTTTTAATGAACATTTGAGTTTTAATGTGCTTTTGTTTGCTCACCCAGCAGTACTTCATTAAATTGATTTTTATTGACACAGTATCCAGAAATGTGATGAGTCTCGGGAGAAATATGACCTAGAATTTCCTGGTACCTTTTTGGCATAAAAAAAGAAAGACTTGCATTTACCTAGCACCCTTCACAACTTCAGGGCCTCCCAAAATGCAGGCAATTAAGTACTTTCGAAGTGCAATATTATTTTAAACACAGCAAGCAATTCGTACAAGGAAGTTCCCACAAACAGGAATCTTCTTTTATCTTCCCACATTTTGTGGCACAAAAGGCAGACAAAGGGCATGCTTACATCTGTTTTCATAGCTAGTTTTTCCTGAAACAGGTTGCTGTTGGAACCTGGATTAGGCTATAACTTGAGGGGTGCCATTCCACATCAAGCATAGATGGATGGCAAGGAGACTCACCTGCTCTTACTGTCTGCCATAGACAAAAAGGAAGGGTTTACAAGTTGATAATCAATCAATCTGTTTGACTGTGTTATGTACACACTTTCCTTGGCCATCAAGACCTGAAGTGGGACTCGAACTTAAGCTTCTGGTTGTGGGACAGCAACTCTACCCACTATGCCTCAAGATCTCTACAAACAGCAACCTAATTCTGATAACAGAGGAGCTGCACTGTTTCATTTCCAAGGAAATTTGCAAGCACTGATTTATCCTAACTTTACATTAAAATATTACAATGCGCAAAGTTCTTTGATTGTTTTCATCACCTCCGAAACCCTGGTTGCTTATTTAAATAAACCTTCTCACATGCAAAAGACAATTTCCTGCTATGATGTCTGTAATGTGCTGGTGTAGTTTTAAGCCAAAACATTTCAGCACGATGGTACAAAATCACAGAATATTGGGGTAGATGGAGAAGTTCCCAATCCAAGCATTCTTTTTAAAGTTTAAAGTTCATTTACTAGTCACAAGTATCATAGAATAAAATTGCGGAATCTCTACAGTGCAGAAGGAGATAATTCTGCCCATCGAGTCTGCACCAATCACAATCCTGCACAGGCTGCATTCCCATAACCCCACATATCTACCCTTCTAACCTCCTGATACTAGGGTCAATTTAGCATAGCCAATTAACCTAACCCGCACACCTTTGGACTGAGAGAGGAAACCGGAGAAAACTCCATGCACACACGGGGAGAATGTGCAAACTTCACATAGACAGTGACCTGAGGCCAGAATTGAATTCGGGTCCCTGGTGCTGTGAGACAACAGTGCTAGCCACTGTGTCACTGCGCTGCCCCAGTAGGCTTACATTAACACTGCAATGAAGTTGCTATGAAAATTCCCTAGTCTGGCACCTGTTCAGGTACATTGAGGGAGAATTTAGCACAGCCAATGCATGTCTTTTGCCATTCAACAGCTTTAACATTTCTGAATCCCCCACTTTCAACATCCTGGGGGCTACCCCTGACCAAAATCTGAACTGAACCAGCTTTATAAATACCGTGGCTACAAGAGCAGATCAAAGGCTGGGAATTCTTCACCTCCTGACTCTCCAAACCCTTTCCGCCATCTACAAGGACAAATCGGGAATGTAATGGAATCCTCTCCACTTGCTGGAATGTGTGCAGCTCCAATAACATTCAGGAAACTTGACACCACTGAAGATAAAACAGTCCTCTTGATTGACACTCCATCCCCATCTTCAACGTGTGCCCCTTTCACCACCAATGCACTGTGGTAGCTGTATGCACCAAATACAAATTGCACTGCAGCAACACACCAATGCTTCTTCCACAGCACCTTCCAAACTCATGGCCTCTGTCTCCTAGAAGGACAAGGGCAGCAGACTCATGGGAACATCATCAAGTTCCCCTCCCAGGCACACACCATCCTTGATCGGAACTATGCCATTATTCTCGGGAACACCCTTCCAAAAAGCATTTTACCAACATGCGCCCCCCACCTCCACCCTGCCACCCCTCCCCATCCTAAACACACACACACCTATTTGAGCCTACAGGAAGTTCCTGCCCTATAGATTTGTTCAGTAACATTGAGTCCTGGTTGATCTGTGTAGCCCGAAAGATCCAGACTATTTCCATCTTATTTCAAACCTATTGAATTATTTTAAATTATATTGCTATCTAATGCAGATTATGTATTTCTTAATTCATTAAAGAAATTGTGATTTAAGAACAAATGATCTTCACTACCATTTCAGTTTTATTTTCACAATTATTAAAACATGCAAACTTTGGTTTCACCTTTAAATGTATTATTCTGACAGTAAAACACCTCTGGTATTTATAACATTGATTGATATCCCTTGCCCTTAAAAGACCTGATTGCAAGTGCATAGCGTTTCCACATTTATTTTTCCTTAGATTTTACAGCCTTTAGTTGACTGTTTGTAAGCCCGGAGACTGAAATTTAGCAAGTCAGTGAATAAAGAAACTATTTGCTTTAGTCTTTGAATGTGCACAAGCACATGGAGACTAAAACTGGTATAAACATTTAGCATTGTAAACTGTCCTTCCATGCACTACATTATGTTCTTAATCTGGATAAAAACAACTGATTTGGAGAACAGTAGATAATGAGATTTTGAGCCAACGAGGACGAGTTCCGATCTCGTTGCGTTGTTAGTAGATCGCACCAGTCCCAGAGAACAGTGTGTGGGCCAAATAACCATTTTGCATCCGGCCAAACAGTTTGCAAGTGGACTGCACACAAAATGGGTGTGACTCCGATTGACATATTCAATGTAGCAGTTAAATATGAATAGCCAATTCAAATCCCAGCGCACGGAGTTCACCAGACTTCGTTCATGGCATGATAACAGTGAGAATGAGTATTGGTCTCCACTAGCAGAGACCTGGCATAATGGTCACACGGGGGTGCTCAGAGGCCACTGAAACCTCCTGGGTGGTTGGGAGAACTGTCAGGTGGTGCCCATTGGAGAGCACCTGGTCATGTCCACCTGGCAGTGCCCAACTAGTGCAATGGTGGTTCCCAACTGGCACACTAGGCAGCCTGGCAATGGCTACCAGACAGTCCAGCAGTGGCCACTGGTCAGCCTGGTGGTGCCAGCTGGGTATCAATGGGGTGCAGCCTGAGTGGGGACATGATGGGTGGGATATGCAGAAGTTATGATGGGGGGGCGGGGGGTGCTGGCTCCTGCAGGGATGGACCATGAAGGCAGTCTTGATGAGGGCAAGGGTGGGGATCCTGATGGGGGTAAGTTGAGGTTGGGCAGAGGGACCTTGATGCCCCGATGCTGGCAATCCATGTTGGAAAGGGGTTGGGTTGAGGGAACATTCCGACAGTGAGGTGCAGGGGTCCTGATATCCGTGGGGTGGGGGAGTTCTCCTAGAGTACTGTGAGATCAGGGTGCCCTTGTGAAACAGTCTCAAAGCCGAAGCAAGATCATTAATAATGTTACTACAGTTAGCATTCATAAAGACATTTCAGCTGGTATAATTCAAATTTACAACAACATCAAGCAAAATGTTAAAAAGTCATATTTTAGATCTCAGTCTAATAGCCTCACATTGATCATCAACCAGATTTTGTAGGGCACCCACTAGAAGTTATACCTTGTTTAACTTTATTCTGTAAGCATTAAGATTATATTGGAATATTTTGATTATGGCATATCATATAAAGCTTAATTGAAACAGTGGCAGTTCAACACTATTAAAAACTATGGCGTAAGATTTATTTGAACTGTGGAGTTAGTTAGATGCACCCCTGCAATCTCTACTGGTCTTCGAAATTCCTATACTGTTAAAATAGAGAGTAGATGAGAGAATGATCATCTTCTGTTCTCTGGCAAATTGAAAGAGATGTTTACAGATGGTGAGAAAGCACACAGAAAGCATAGTGAAAGTATGGTAATAGTTAAAAGGGAGATCAAATGTTCAGTTAATAATCTTTGACAGTGGGTGTATGGGCAACAGTCCAGTCACACTATCTTAAGGCTATGAAACTTGAAGCACAGAGATTCAGTTAATTAAACTTGAGGGCTAATTTAGAAAGTGAAATCTTAATGAGACCTCTATTAAATACTCAACAATCTACCCAGCATATTGCTGAGAGGGATATAGTGATTATTCTATCAATAACACAATATGAAAGAAGTTCATTACAATCTCTGTAATGAAGGAGGCATTTACAATTATTTTCTAATTGGACAGTTAATCTTTGTAAACACATGACAGTAATGATGTTTACAGAACTTTCCAGAGAAATAAATCAGTAATTTCTCGCAGGTTGTTGATTTTGAATAACAGTTTTAGAAAAATGTTTTAAAATTCAAAACATTTAATTTCCAAATGGCACTTGATAAAGTTTCCACACAAAAGGCTACTATTTATGCTCAAGACTCGGGTGTTTAGCATATGCTTTAGAAATGAATAAGAAATTTGTTGAAGAGTTAAAAACACCATTATCGTTAAAGAAGTCATGCCAGGATGAGGGTTGCTTGATAGGATGCTCCAGGGTCCAGTGCTTCTAATTTACATCAATGATTTGGGGTTAGAAACTGGTTGAATTTGCAGACAATACCAAGTTGAAAGGAACAATAGAATTAGAGGAGTTAGTTAAAATATGTAGGTGATATGGCAGATAATGGCTGGAATTCTCTGGTCTTGTACAGAATTCCCACTCACCTGATGAAGGAGCAGCGCCCTGAAAACTAGTGGCTCGTGCTACCAAATAAACCTGTTGAAATTTAACCTGGTGTTGTGAGACCACCCCGCCGCTGCTGCTAGCGAGAATGGAAAATTTGGTGCTCACCCAAATCTCTATTCACAGCTGCGGGACTGGAGAACCCCAGCCATGGGCCAGGGCGGAGAATTCCAGCAAACATTTAATGCGAACAAATGTTAAATACTCCACAAAAGAAAGGAAATGCTGAGAAATCTACAAGTCTTGGAAGCTGCAATCAATGCAAAGCAACAAAATCAACCATGGTAAACAACATAGCTAAATCAGTCAAAGGAAGTCATGATCAAATTGTGTACAGTTCTGGCTGGCTGAATTTTACAGGCCATCCCATAGCAGGAAAATAGGCAGGGGGCCCCTATGAGGACACCATGCCATAAGACCTTAAGAAATAGGAACAGGAATAGGCCATTCAGCCCCTTGAGCCTGCAATGTCATTCGATAGGATCATGGCTGATTCAACATTCCACATATCCACTTTCTTGCCCTTTCCCCATATCCATGATTCCCTTGCTGATTAAAAAAAACTATGTCAGCCTTAAATATACACAAGTACTTTGCCTCTACAGCTGTTTGTGGCAAGGAGTGCCAAGGGCTTTCAACACTGAGAGAAAAAATTCCTTCTCATCTCAGTCTGAAAATTGGTACCCCTTTATTCTAAGACTATGCCCTCTGTTCTAAACAGTACCATAAGGGGCAACATCTTCTCAGCATTTACTCTATCAAGCCCCTTAAGAATCCTACATGTTTCAATAAGAGCATCTTCCATTTTTCTAAATTCCAATGAAATTTGAAATCAGTAAAAATCTGAAATTGACCACAAAACCATTGTCAATTGTCATCTGGTTCACTAATGTCCTTTAGGGAAGGAAATCTGCCATCCTTACCTGATCTAGCCTACATGTGACTCCAGACCCACAGCAATGTTGTTGACTCTTAATTGCCCTCAGGGATGTGCAGCAGTGATGCCCACCTCCCATGAATGAGTAAAAAAAAAATTGGATTACAGTTGAAAAATAAACAATTGGCTCTGCATGAAGATATTTGATTGATGGCTTCCACTTAAAGGTTGACTGATTAGACTGTAAACTGAATGCATAGGAATGCTCAATTTTGAGCCAGGACTTTCTAACGGCATTAGGCCCCTCGTTACATATGCAAGGGTCCTACCAGCAGATGTTTGTATAAAATAGGCACTGGTGAATACCATCCAAGCCAGTGAATACCATTGGACTTATTTCACATACCCTAGGAATGTGGATGTAAGCTATGATGTTACCCTTTTTTTCCTTATTTTCTGTTGAAAAAACATGTAAAATGGAGTAAGACTAAAATGGACAAAGATTTAAAGAAATCAGTGTAATTTCATGCAGAATAAAGGTGCATGGTCAGGTAAATGGAACATTGACAGAGGTGCAAAAGATTCTTTTCTGAAATTAGATTAAGGTTTTTGGGAAGAGCAGAAGGGATGTTAGCTCTTCCCCTGGCCCATACCATGCCTACCCTAGGAGAATTTGATTCAAACGTAGCTGCCATCTTTGAAAAAAAATCTCTCACTTCCCACCACTACTGGTATGAAGTTGATAATCATATTAAGCAAAGCATGCTAAAATTTTACCAAAGGAATCTGACAGATATCACACTTGTACGAATAAAAAATAGAAAGGAATTAAACAAGATGTGTCATGTAATGTAATCACTGTTGTGATTATTAGTGGTTGACACTGAATACTAATAATTCTAGGATTACTAAAAATTTTTATTTTGTTCCTTGATCCTTTAATTGAAATGATGCTAAATATTTTAATTATGACAAACTGTAGTGCATTTAAACGCAGTACATATAATCAGAATGCTGTTTTTAACTCATTTCATATTTTTATTTTCAACACACAAATATATAGGAGCAGTAGTAGGCCACTCGGCCCCTTGAGCCTCATCTGCCACCATTCAAAAAGATCATGGTTGATCTGATTGTAACCTCAATTCCACATTCCCACCTACACCCAATATCTAGCAGCTGTCTAGCTCTGCCTTAAAAAAACTTCTGCCTTTTAAATAAATATTTGCAAGGATTCTACAATAAAATGTAACTTTACACCTATACTGGATTCAAATAATGTAAAAGAAATTAACGTATAAATGTCATTTAAAATCATGAAACTTTTGATCAAATCTTGTTTGCAGTGAATTAGTAATGGATCATTGCAAATTTTTAAAAGACTCACGTTTAAACTCATAGGATAACTTGTACATCATTTATTTTATAGCTTATTGTTCTACAGTAACTTCACTGCAGTGTTAATCTAAGCCTACTTTTGACTAATAAATAAACTTTAACTTTTATTAGTTTTCTACAAATTTTAGCAAAGTACATTCTTTAAATGAATGCACAGGATCATATTTTAATATTAATAGCAGCACATCCTTCATATCCACAACTCAAGTTACTTGGCTAATTTATTCCTATAATTCACAATATACATTTTCTGACTAGGATGAAATGCAATATTTACAACATAGTTACTTTTCATGAAATACAACCATGTGTTTCATCTAGGGTACCAACATTTCAGTTTAAAAAAATGTAATTGCCTGCATCATGTCCGTAACACATCATTATTTCTGGTTATACTAGGTGGAGCTGTTACATTTCCCATGAAACTTACGTGAAACAGGGGTGTCCAGAGATCATAAGATATGTTTATTAGAGTTCTTTGAGGACAAACTGTGGGAGGCTTGAGGTTCAACCTTTATTTTATTGATCGTACTTACAGAATGATGTTCCAGAAACAAATGTTAGTATAGAGACCATAAATATGTTTTGTTCTCAATTCAGAATCTGCTGTGCATATGTGGAATTCTGTCTGCTGATGATTTTTTAATAAGATATCCTAGGTATGTAATAACTCTGAACGAAAACTTACAAGCTGCAACTGATTAACAGCAATGAGATGTGTCTTCCTTCAATAATTAATAATTCGAAGTGATGTGTGTGAATTGGTTAAAGATGGCATTGTAATCTATTACAGGTATTCTGGAAATCAGAACTGTGGCCGTTGGAGTGGTTGCTATCCGAGGCGTAGAAAGTGACTATTTCCTAGCAATGAACAAATCTGGAAAATTATATAGCAAGGTAACCTTATGCACAGAACATTTTATTAATTTATTTCTCAGTTATTCACATTTTTTATTATTATTCTTAATCATTAATTTCCTTAAATGGGAATTCCTACAGTCTTGAAGATACAGTGTCAAGAAGGATAAAGTTTAACATATCCAGCTTTGTTGATGCTGCAGAGTTAGATGGGACAGTATATTGTGATGGTAACACAATGAGACTATAAAGTTATACAGAAAGGCTAAATGAACATGGCAAATAACATAGGGCAGCATTTTATGCAGGGGCAGGGGAATGTGAGGGTGTGCGGTGGCCTTGCCCCATGATGTAAAAGTTGGAGGCAAGCCCACCACCACATTTCATGCTTATCCCACAGACATTTTACAACCATTAGGCTGTAGACTGGCTCAAGGTGAGCCTTTCACCTCATTGGGGAAGAAGTCCTACCTCTGAGAGTTACCAGTCAATCAAATGGAACAATGATCACTCACTGCAATTGCAGGCAGCCTCTGAAACAGAAGCATGAAGTCCAGACTATAGGAAAAAGCTGGAGTTTCACTGGGGCCAGGTTGGCAGGTCCAGGTGAGGCAGGTAGGGATCCAGGATTGGCAGGGTGGACAGGGGAGGGGAGAATGTAGAAGAGAAGGAAATATCTCAGGGAAAATCTCTGATGGGCTCAAGGTGCCCAAACATGGAGGTACCTAACCTGGTCCAGCTATGATGCTGTTGGCTGAAAAATGGCAGCCTGGGCACTAAGCATTGGCTTATCCCTCCTTGGAAAAAAATTATGGCCATGTTGCGAGAAGGTTTTTAATAATAGGGAACCAAGAAATGACAGAGGAGTTAAATAAGTACTTTGCACTAGTCTTCACAGCATAAGAAACTAATAGCGTTCCAAAATACCAAATATTCAAGGAGCAAAATGGTGGGGGGCTGGGGGGGGGTGCAGGAAATAATACAATAACTATCACTAGGAAAACAAATGAGACTAGAGGCCAATAAATCCTGGAACTGATAGGTTGCACCCTAAAGATATTAAAGGAAGTAGCTACAGAGATAGTGGTGAATACATCAGTGGTAACCTTCCAAGAATTCTTGAATTCTGGAAAAGTCCCAGAGGATTGGAAAACTACCAATGTAACACCCTTATTCAAGAAGTGAGGAAGACAAAAACTAGGTAACTAGGCCAGTTAACTGAACATCTGTCATTGGGAAAATGTTAGAGTTATTATAGAGGATGTAAAAGCAGTGTTTAGATATACCTTAATGTAATTAGGCAGAATTAGCATGACTTCATGAAGGGCAAATTGTGCCTGACAAATTAATTAGAATTCTTTGAGATGGTAATTGGCAAGATAGATAGAGGGGAGCCAGTAGTTGTATGTACTGGATTTCCAAAAAGCATTCAATAAAGTACCACACAAAAGGCTACTTAATAAGATAAGAGTCCATGTTGTTGGGGATAGTATATTAGCATGGATAGAAGATTGACTAATAGAAGATAGGGAGTTGGGATGAGGGGCATTTTCACAATGGCACTGGAGTGTCACAGGCCGAAGCCGCAATTATTTGCAATGTATATTAATGACTTGATTATTAACTGTTGAATGGTGGAGCTGATTTGAAGGGCAAATGGCTTCTTCCTGCTCCTATTTGGTTTCTATGATTTATGAAGTTGGTGTTTTCTGGAAGGGGCTTAATGCAGTTGAAAATTGGGGGAATGGTGGGCAGTTGGTGCGTGTTAGGCGACATCGGTGAAAATATTCTGCAAGGAGTTGGATGGTCACATATTTGAGGGAGCAGTTGAAGGAGAAGGAATGAATTTCAGAGGGGAGGTGTTGAGACTCAGAGGTAATACCTCGTTGGGGGAGTTTGAAAGAGAAGGGTAAATGTTTGGCTGGGTCAGGCATAACTGATTGACCCATTGTGTTTTCCTCTATGTGGAAGAACTCTGATGGAGTCTCTGATGATCTTGGTGTATTTTGGGAGTTGGCAGAAGGTGATGAATGCCAGGCAACAATGCATGTAACCTTCAGTTTCAGTCAACTAAATTATTACTGAAGGTATTGTGCAGCCTCCTCAGTCTTCACCATTTCTGTAAAGTTGACAAGTAGAATCCGCTCTGGAAGAAACTAGGAACAGAAGTTGACCATTCAACACTAAAAACTGTTGTCCTATATTATCATTTAACTTTGTTGGCTAATGTGCAAATGGTGGGCAACACATACAATGCAGATTCATTAGTAGATTTTTGTGTTGTAACTTCAGATACAGAAATATACGGCGAGATTTTCCACACTCCCATGTTGCATGTTTCAAGGCAGTAGAGGCAGCCCACCATTGGCTGGCAGCAGCATCTTCTGGTCTTGCCATTATCAAAGGGATTTCCTGTTGTGTGGACTATGAGATTTATAAACCAAATATCAGTCCACATTGGTTTAAGCTTGAAAAATGTTGTAACATGATTTTATGCCAATTCTCTTGAGTTCTGCTGTGGTAGGGTGCGTATGTTTGGTCCTATGAGGAAAGATGGAAATAGATATGCCTATATTCTAAAGAATGTAGAAGGGTGAGAGGAAACATAAAATTCATAAGAAGCTTGAATGGGTATGTCATGTTGTTATATTGATATGAACACTAATCATTCATAAGAGATTGTGTAAACATGTGAGTTCATTTGTTTAGAATCAGAACATCTGTACACATTTTCAAAGCCTGAATAATTAAGCAGCAGAGTTGTTTGTATGTGCTCTGTTCAAAAGCAAAAGTGAAACAAAAACTGGATCACATGACATGCTTCCCCTCCAGTGATGTCACGCTGCAAACCCTTGAAGGTCTATTTCAACAAATAAAGGGTGGGGGCTGTCAGGGGTCATGGGCGGAGGTCAGGAAGATGGAAGGTGTGTGGGGGGCGTTGGGGGTCTTGTGAGTGTTAGAGGTCTTGGTAGGCAGTGGAGGTCAGGTTTCCCCATGGTCAATGGGGGGGTGGGGGGGTGGGGGGGAGTACCCTGAAAGGGGGGAGGGGGTCGGATGTGTCTGTAGAGTGCCATGGGCTACACAATAGCTCTCCAAAAGTTAGAAGAGGTATTAGTTTTTCTAACATTTTCAGAGTAACTATTGGTGTAACCCTGGCAGAACTATCCAAAGTTAGCTATTTAAAATCACATTTTTGGATTATTTCCAGAGCAGCGCAATTGCCTAGAGGAAGTTTGCACTTCTAGGTAATTGCTTTACAAATGCCATACTGTAAAGTTCCAAAAAGGATTCCCCAGCGCATCTTTTGGAGTATTCCCCAAATTTGATGCTGTGGAGCTCAGACATTTATGACCTGTTATTTCTGAACATCCTAACACTCTAAAATGAAAGTGGGAATGAGTTAATGACCACATTCATTCAAACATTAAGGACAGCTTATGAAATTTGAAATTTATGTTTTAATTTCTGATGATGAATAGTAAGCCACTGCAATGAAATTCAGAAAAATATCTTTGGCAGTAGATACTGGGTAAAAAAACAAAAATACTGCACTGCAGGATAGGCAGCATCTGTAGAGAAAGAATCAGAGTTACCAATATATAACTGACACAAACTTAAGAGATGTAACGGGTTTTAAGCAAGTGTAGGGGCAAGGAAAGTTTGGGAGGGGATGCATGGAAAAGAACAAAAATGATAGCGTGGAGATTAAATGAGAGAAGGGATAAGGGGTAATGGTGAACTAAAGAAATGAAAGGATGGGTCTAGAGAGGCTTTAATTGTTAATGGCAAAATCATTTCCAGCATATGCTTTCTGAAAAAAGAAAATCGAATCATTTAAAATTATTGAAATCAATGTTGACTCCAGAAGGTTATAAACTAGCTAATCATAAGAAGAAGTGCAATTTCTCAAACCTGTGTTCATTTTCATTTCAACAGTTTTGGAATTCAATGTCAAAGCAGTCAGTTTGGAAGTGGAAGGTAGAATTAAAATGCGAAGAAACCTGACCTTAATCTTATCCTTCCCATTCCCCATGCCCCCTCACCCTTCCTCTGCCACCATACTGCTTATGAACTGTTAAATCTTTAAATTCTTCCAGTTCTGATGAATGCCTATGGATCTGAAACTTTGGGGTACGATTGTCTGTTTTGGGTCAGTGCACCCCACAATGGAGTCAACTGAAGGTCCTGACCCTGCGGCTGTGATGGGGACAGTCACCAAATAGTGATTTTGCCTTGATTGCCCAATTAGTGGCCAGGAGGTACACTAGCCATTCAATTAAAAGATAAATGACTAGCACTGGGAACCAGGGGACCTGCCTCTTGAGGCGTCCTTTCAGCAACTTTTAAACATTTCCACAGTGGGGAGGGTGCCCAAAATTTGCCTGGGGTGCTGCAAAATTCAGTCAGCTTCTGATCCCTGGCCATAACTGATGTTTTGTTTTGATTAGCTTAAATAGCTATGCTCTACTTCTGGGTAGGTAGCTGTTCCACCCCCAGTCCAAATGGCTCAAAAGCTGGAAGGTGCAGGTGAAATTATAAACCCACCCACCCTGATCCATTCTTGCCACCCATAATGGCCTGCCCTTTAACTCTGCTTCACTCTCCATATGTGCGGTATGTTCTGCTGAGCATTTCCAGCATTTCTGTTATATATTCCAGATTTCTAATCTATACATAGAACTCTGATTGTCAATTTTAAGACAGAAATTGTCTGAGCCTATTCTGTGTATTCTCTGATCAGTCTTAGAGTCATCGAGGTTTACAGCAGGAAAACAGGCTGTTCGGCCCAACTTGTCCATGCTGCCTAGATTTTACCATTAAGCTAGTCCCAATTGCCCACATTTTGCCCATATCCCTCTATACCCACCTTACCCATGTAACTGTCAAATGCCTTTTAAAAGATAAAATTGTACCTGCCTCTACTACTACCTCTGGCAGCGCGTTCTAGACACTCATCACCCTCTGAGTGAAAATATTGCCCATTTGTATCTCTCCCCCTCTCACTTAAACCTATGCCCTTTGTTTTTAGTCTTCCCTACCTTCAAGAAAAGGTGTTGACTAGCTACCTTATCTATGCTTCTCATTATTTTATAGACTTCCATAAGATCGCCCCTAAGCCTCCTACGTTCCAGAGAAAAAAGTCCCAGTCAACCAGCCTCTCCTTATATCTCAAACCATCAAGTCTCAGTAGTATCCATTTAAAGCTTTTCTGCCCGCTTTCTAGTTTAATTTCTTCCTTTCTATAATAGGATGACCAGAACTGTACAAAGTATTCCAAGTGTGGCCTTACCAATGTCTTGTACAACCGTAACAAGACACCCCAACTTCTGTATTCAATGTTCTAACCAATGAAACCAAGCACGTTGAATGCCTTCTTCACCACCCTGTCCACTAGTGACTCCATTTCAAGGAGCTATGAACCTGTACTCCTAGATCTCTTTGTTCTATAACTTTCCCCAACGCCCTACCATTAACTGAGTAAGTCTTGCCCTGATTTATCAAAATGAATCACCTGTTGCTAACACTTTGAATCAAACTAGTCACCACATACTAAGGAGAAGGATTAAGCTTTCCTAGTAATTGAAGAACCACTTAGGATGTCTGTCCCTTTAAATGATTTTCCAAGGAGAACCACATTATCTTTCTCTAGTTTATGTTCCTATATATAGGGCAGTTGTTTCATATTCCAGCATGGACATCTTTAATTCATTTTAACCATAGGAATAAAGACACGATACAGCTAATTGAGAATAGTACAGGAATCCAAATATTTTTCTATATATAAAGAACTTAACAGATGCTGACTAGTATATTGATGATAGTCTTTTCATAATTCATTAAATAGATAAATATGACAATGTGCTTTGGACAGCAAATTCAAAATGACGAATCCAGTCACAAAGGAGAAATTTGGGAAATTAGCTTCTGGTTAACAACTTAGAAGGAGACATTTGTCTTCACAGTACCGCTTATAGTGGCACTAAAATGCTTACATTAGGTTTCAGGGATAGGCAGAATTATGGACTACAACATGTGCAGCATTCTTCACTGATATCATTGAAGAATATGCTGACCATGTGGTGACTCACAATGCTGTATAGTCTTGGGAATTAGTACAAGTCTGCATAGCTACATAAATGAATTTTCTTCCCTTTATCTTTTGATCAAGGAACTCTAAATTCTAATAAATCTGTTACTTTTTTCTCATTTATTGTCTTATTACTTATATCAGGAGCAATATTCTCAAAACTGTGTATTTCTTAAAAAGAGTAAAGAAGTCAGGGCTGGAATTCTCTGATCTTGTATGCCTCACCACCACAGCCAGTGAGAACAGACAGCTTGGCGCTCAGTCAAATTTCTATTCACTAAAATGGGACCAGAAAATCCGAGTTGCAGGCGAGGTCGGAGAATTCCAGTCCATGTGTTCTAAAGATCTAATGCAAGGGCAAGTATAGACCCCAAACACAGCAATCTTTCTTAGTAACCAAATTAAATAATATGGTGAAAGTATGAGGATTACATGGTGTAGCTGGCACACAGATGTTTTTTGGGTACAAAGTTCCATGCAATTTTTAAAACTGTTTAAACTGTGACCCTGATTTGGGCTGGAGGAACTGATCAATGTTTGAATAAACCTGTCATCAAATACAGGTTGCTTCTGTGTATAAAAAACATTTAGTAAGTGTATTTACCCATATCATAGCAACTACATAATCAATTCCATTCTCGATTTATACACAGAAGGGAAGACAGACAGTTCTTATGCTAGATGGAAGAATAAAGATTACAGTTGCCAAAAACTGTGTGGGTAGTCTAAACAATGCACCAGTCTCATGTTAACTGCACATGATCAAGGCACGTACACTATCTTTCATTATTTCATAATTAGCATCAGGAGAGGCCTAAGGTTTTCTGGGGTGCATGGAAGAATATTACTGCTCCTCCTGGACTCACCAAGGAAGGAAAACCACTCCACTTTTTCATCGTTAGTTGCTGAGCCTCTTGTAGCCCAGTCTCATGTTAACCTAGAAACTTGTAGTTCTAAAGGCTCCTGCAAGTGAGCCTGAGTTAAAATAGCAGTTGGGTCCCAACTACATCATTGAGAATTAACATGCACATGCAAAGCAGGCTTTGGTTCACTGCCCAGCAGTTTAACACCGTGAGATTTTGCCACTTCAGGGTGGGTAAATAAAATTGGAGATTTTACATGATTGGTTTTGGATAGAGTTAAAATCATGCCCAACTTGCTGGAGTCACTTATATTATCTTATATTAAAATAATGGAATCAATACATGATTGAAGGCTAACCTGTGAGTGAGTATCTTCATCAATTGCAAATAAAGCTAGCTAATGCTTTCATAGTAATAATATACATCTTTCTTTAATATTTTTACAGAAAAACTGCAATGAAGACTGCAACTTTAGAGAGCTTATAGAGGAAAATAATTACAATACGTATGCTTCAGCAAAGTGGACACATAACGGCCAACAAATGTTTATTGCCTTGAACCAAAAGGGAGTAGCCATTAGAGGCAAAAGGACAAAGAAAGAAAGTAAATCATCTCATTTCCTTCCTATGGCAGTATCATAATGAAGTATACACGATGAGAACATCAATTCCACTAATAAAAGATGTTCCATCTCTGCACATGTATCACTGAAACCCTAACCACACAAGCTAAAATACTACTGACATCTGGAACAAGCTGGGCTTGCGCTTTGCTATAAAAATGTACTCATAATTTTGCACGACTGTAATCTATGCAACCCAATGTTACAACAGATGTAAAAGATGAAGTCTGTAAATTTATTCCTAAACTTATATCAAAGAAACATTTGAATGAAAGTAGTATGACTGATCATCTAATCAAATGTGTAAAAAGGTGCAAGTAGCTTGTACATAGGACCTTTCCTTAAATAATACTTTTGGGGGATAATGGTACTTCATATTTAAACAGTACTATATACATTTTTCTAGATAATCATTGCATTAAGACACCTTGCATTCAAACTGATACATTTATTCCCTTGAGAAAGCACTGTGGACAATCGTTGAATTAAATATCATCTAATATATGAATCTAGTGGTGGATGTGTAGCTTTCCGTACAGCATTTAATTTTTGTAATGCAGTATTTGTAAACAGAAAAATTGTAGTTACTGTAGTATTTTTGATTTTCACAAGATGGAGAGTGTTCAAATATCTTGTGGACAATCACTAATTTCGCCATGCTGTAAAATGACTTGTGAAAATAATGATTCTACAGTATCGGCAGTGCTGCTCAGCTCAATAAAAATTAAGGCTTTGTACGTGGATTTTTAAGATCATTCATTTTAAAGTTGTGAAAAGTATGGATCAGCATTTTACTACTAGATTCTCTCTACACAAGAGCCACTTGACATTGGAAAAACAAAATATGGCAAGCTTTCAATTTAAGTCTACTGTCTGTGGGTTTAAAATAGAGTGCAATTGTTTTTTTGGTATATGAATGAGCATTGAAACCATTGTGCAACCTAATTTGATCTCACAACCTCATTAAACTGCAAGCTATTTCATCATTAATTTTTGGTAAAGTCTTATTGCATTTCTACCGGTAAGAGTAGGAAAAACCAATTCCCCAAAGGCGATGATCTTCTCATAACTACTATGAATTTAAATATTGCAAACTATTATAAACCATCTGTTCCCAACCTGTGAGCTTGTCAAGTTTCCAATAAAAATACTGTAATACTTGTTCATGAGTTTTAAATGCGCTAATGATCCTTTCAAAAGATGTGAGCTATAGAGCATTGCTACACCTTCAACATACACTGCTGAATTTGACAAATCTAATCCTGCAAGTAATGAAATAGCTGTTCGCATATATCTGTAAATGGCATACATTTGCTTTCAATACAATTCCAGCTGCATACAATACATCATTAAAAACTGCATTGATAAAACTGCAATTTAGAAGATCCAGCTGTACAGCAGTCAGGAAATTGTGTGACACGAGCAAATTAATATTGGTTGCGTGGTTACAGACTTCACAACTAAAACTGTCAATAGCAGAAAAAAGATAGTCAAATATAGTCAAATATGTCAGCATGAAACTTTCGGCATAAGGTTATAAAGTTGAAGAAATTGGGATTTGGTAATAAGGTTACTTTAGGGGTAGAACTCTGTCTAGGATGGTGAAGTAAAATGATCAATATTGGATTAACTGTCCATTATATCCTGCACCTAATGGTTAGTCCCATGGCAGTCAATGGAACTAAACATCATGCACTGTGTACAATATGTTGCCTATCCAATATCACCTGCTTTATGCCACCATTCAAAATGAATTTCTGCCCCAACTCCTAATCTGCAAGTGTTTTCCTTTGTTCTCTAATATTTTGTGTCTTAGGAGGTTCAGTGCCTCATATACATGCCAATTTTTGAGTTGAATCTAAATAGTTCGCATTGCTAAATTATTCTCACCTCAACTGCCCTGTATGAGAAAATCACAGGCTTTTTTATCTCCAAGATTGAGACTACCTGTATGTCTGACTGAGTTTTCTGCTCCTCGTGTTCTTCTCCCATTTGTGACTATCCAAGCCTTTCCCTTCCCCACATCAATAGGCCATATCAATGGTCTCCCCCTTCTCTCTCTAGCCCATTCAAACTGTTCTTATCCTTCGGAGCTACGTTCTGGTCCCCTGATTTTGATTCACCCTGGCTACATAGCTACCTTTCTTTGTCTTAGTACTTTCTAAGTCATTAATAGCAACTTTGCACAAATAGCATTCTACTGCCTCTTCAAACAGAGATCACTTGCCTCCTCAAACTTTTAGTCCTCCAACCAAATTTTGGGCCCCTAATTTGAATAGACTTACATGCCAAATATGCTGAGCACTCGACATTTTTGCTGGCTTTCAAGGCGTTTGAACTGGCTTACTTGAATTGGCATGCACTGAGCATCCCTGAGGCATTACAGGACTCAATCTTCCACAAGCAAAAAGGCAGAAGCAAATTCATGCCATTTGTTGTCTGCTAGCTCACTGAATGCCTTCATTTTTTTTATTGTTCATTTATGAGATGTGGGCGCTACTGGCTAGGCCAGCATTTATTGTGCCTCAATACGCCAACATCTTCATGCACAGGTTTGAACAAGACCTCTTCACCACACAGGACCTTCAACCAACACTATGCACTAGATATACTGAAGTCATTTTCTTCTTTTGGACTCATGGCGAACAATCACTGAAACAACTATATGATGACATCAACAAGTTCCATCCCACCATCAGACACACCATGGACTACTCTCCGGAATCGGTTGCATTCTTGAAGACATGCATCTCCGTCAAGGATGGTCACCTCAGCACTTCACTGTACCGCAAGCCCATGGATAACATCACAATGCTCCACTTACCCAGCTTCCACTTTCAACACATTAAAGAAGCCATCCCCTACGGACAAGCCCTCTGTATACATAGGATCTACTCAAATGAGGAGGATCGCAACAAACACCTACAGAAGCTGAAAGATGCCCTATAAGAACGGGATACGGTGCTCGACTCATTAACTGACAGTTCCAAAGTGCCACAGCGATAAACTACACCAAACTCCTCAGAAGATAAACACGGGACATGGCGGACAGAGCACCCTTCGTTGTCCAATTTTTCCCTGGAGCGGAGAAGTTATGACATCTTCTTCGGAGCTTCAACATGTCATTGATGAAGACAGTCATCTCATGAAGGCCATCCCCACACCTCCACTTCTTGCCTTCAAACAACCGCACAAATCTCAAACAGACCATTGTCCACAGCAAACTACCCAGCTTTCAGGAGAACAGTGACCATGACACAGCACAACTCTGCCAGAGCAACCTCTGCAAGACATGCCAGATCATCGACACAGATGCCATCATCCCACGTGAGAACACCATCACCAGGTACACAGCACATACTCTTGCAACTCGGCCAACATTGTCTACCTGATACGCTGCAGGAAAGGATGTCCCAAGGCATAGTACATTGGGGAGACAAAACAGATACTACGATAACGGACAAGTGAACACGCTCAACAGTCACCAGGCAGAAGTGTTCTCTTCCTGTCGGAGAACACTTCAACAGTCATGGGCATTCAGCCTCTGATCTTTGGGTAAGTATTGTCCAAGACGACCTTCATGACACATGACAACACAGAATCACTGAGCAGAAATTGATAGCCAAGTTCCGCACGCATGAGGACGGTCTCAACTGGGATCTTGGGTCCATGTCACACCATCTGTAACCTCCACGACTTGCCTGGGCTTGCAAAATCTCACTAACTGTCCTGGCTGGAGACAATACACACCTCTTCAACCTGTGCTTAACTATCTCTCCACTCACATTGTCTGTATCTTTAAGACTTGATGACCTGTCAAGACTTGCATTCCAACCATTATCTTGTAAACTGAGTTTGTGTCTATATATGCTCTGTTTATGAACACAACTCCTCACTCACCTGAAGAAGGAGTGACACTCAGAAAGCTTGTGCTACCAAATAACCCTGTTGGACTTTATCCTGGTGTTGTGAGACTTCTTACCGTGCTTACCCCAGTCCAACACTGGTATTTCCACATCACAGCATTTATTCCCTGTCCCTAGTTGTCCTTGAGAAGGTGTGGTGAGCTACCTTCTTGAACCACTGCAATTCCTGAAGTGTAAGTATACTACAGTCCTGTTAGGGAGAGAATTTCAGGATTTTGACCCCATGAAAGTGAAGGAATGGTGATATATTTCCATGTCAGGATGGTGAGGGGAACCTCCATATGGTGATGCTCCCTGATATCTGCTGCCTATATGTCTATAGTGAGCATCATAGAGCATGTTTTGCTTAATTATTCCTGATTTTCCAATTTTTTAGTTGGACAAGTGCCATCCTGTACGGAATCTTCTAATTAAGGGTTGACACCTATAATTTAGCAGATGCATGATTAACCTTACTAACAGTAGTTTCACCTTGACTAGTTAGTTTCAGTTTTACCCAAATCCTCCCATTGTTAATCGGCACCTACTTGTTGTAGTAATCAGGAAGGGTGATCTCCCAGGATGAGGCTATCCCATTGCACTCCAGGTACGTTCTTGCAATATTCTGGGATACTTGACTGCAAAATTTGTATGGGAACAGCACACAGGGATTTCTGAATTCTTAGGCAAGTTTGCAGATTCAGATAGTCCATAATCCCATTTTGGTTCATATTAAAATAGAATCTATTCTATGAGTCATTTGTTAATATTAAAAATCCATTTGCCATATGATAGCTTATCTGTTTAAATTTGTTCATATCCCTCAATACCATTCATTTCACTAGTAATCACCTGACCAAATACCTTGGCAGCAACAGCAAATTAATGTTTTAATTTTCCAGTATGTGTTCTTCATATTATTTATAAATAGTGTATTATTTGTAACATATTTTGTCAAACAACACAAAAATTATTATGCCACTATTTCTGCAGTCAACATTAATTATTCATCTTTGCAATAAAATTTAATATAAGTAATAAGGGTTGGTTGGTTTTACTCTTTACCTTTAAGGAATCCAGAGCAATCTAGAAAACAACCAGTGGTTTACGACTGTTTGAGCTGTGACTTGAGCTGCACATTCTTCACTAAGAATAATTTACAAGGCAGAGGTGATAATGTTGTGGTGATCTCAGAGGCCAAGGCTAACGCTTTGGGGACACAGGTTCAATCCCACCAACTAATAATGGAATTAAAAATAATATGGAATTAGAAGCTTGTATCAGTAATCATGACAATGAAACTAGTTGATTGCTGTAAAAATCCAACTGGTTCACTAATGCCCTTTAGGAAATCTGCTGTCCTTATCTGATCTAAGAACATAAGAAATAGGAGCAGGAGTAGGCCATCTAGCCCTTCGAGCCTGCCCCACCATTCAATAAGATCATGGCTGATCTGTCGTGTCTCAGTTCCACATTCCCGCCCTCTCCCCATAACCCTTAATCCCCTCGCTTATCAAAAACCCATCAACCCGCGTCTTAAAAATATTTAGCGAGGCAGCCTCCACCACCTCAACGGGCAGAGAATTCCAGAGATTCACCACCCTTTGAGTGAAGAAATTCCTCCTCAACTCCGTTCTAAACCGACCCCCCTTTATCTTGAGGCTGTGCCCCCTAGTCTTACTGTCCTTTCTGAGCGGGAAGAGTCTCTCCACCTCTATCCTATCCATCCCATTCATCATCTTATACGTCTCAATGAGATCTCCCCTCATTCTTCTAAACTCTAACGAGTACAAGCCTAGTTTATTCAGCCTCTCCTCATAGCTCAACCCCCTCAACTCCGGTATCAGCCTAGTAAACCTCCTCTGCACTCCCTCCAAGGCCAAAATATCCTTGCATAAGTACAGCGCCCAAAACTGCACACAGTACTCCAGCTGCGGCCTCACCAATGCCCTATACAGCCGCAGCAAGACCTCCCTACTTTTATATTCAATCCCCCTCACTATGAAGGCCAGCATCCCATTAGCCTTCCTGACCACATGCTGCACCTGTAGGCTGGGTTTTTGCGACTCATGCACAAAGACCCCGAGGTCCCTCTGCACCGTCGCCTGCTGCAGTTTTTCGCCACGTAAGTAATAGTCCTTCCTACCATCATTCCTACCAAAGTGGACCACCTCGCACTTGCCAACATTAAATTCCATTTGCCATTTCCTGGCCCATTCGCCCAGCCTATCTAGATCCTTCTGCAGACTCTCCACACCCTCCGCGCAATTTGCCGTTCCATGAATCTTGGTGTCATCAGCAAATTTCGACACCATACACTCGGTTCCCTCCTCCAGATCATCTATATAAATGGTAAATAGCTGAGGCCCCAGCACCGACCTCTGGGGCACTCCACTAGTTACCAACCGCCAATCCGAATAGCACCCATTAACCCCCACTCTCTGCCTCCTATTTGACAACCAATGCTCTGATGTGATGTACATATGACCCACACCATGGCTGACTCTTAACTGCCCTCTGAAATGGCTTAGCAAGTCACTCAGTTGAATCAAATTACTACAGAAAAGTTGACAAGAGAGGAGACTGGATGGACCACATGGCAGCTACATAGGCACCTAAAACATCAACAGCACACTCAGCCCTGTTAAATCTACAAAGTCCTCCTTACTAACATCTGGGGGCTTGTGCCAAAATTGGGAGAACTGTCCCACAGGACTAGTCAAACAACAGCCTGACAAATTCTCAGAATCATACTTTACAGTCACCACCATCAACCTCATCCCTGGGTATGTCCTGTTCCACCACTGGGACAGACCTACCAGAGGTAGTGGCATAATGGTGTACAATCAGAAAAGAGTTGCCTAATGAGTCCTCGATATTGACTTCAGATCTCATTTCATCCACCGATACTTTTGTGGACAGATGAATCTGCAACAGGTAAATTGGTGAGTGTAGAAGGATGTATATGGTTGGGAAAAAGATGGTGCATCATGTAGAAGCATATCATGCTGATGTAGTGATGATGTAACATCACAGAGATCTGGAGGAAGAAGAAAAAACATGGGCAAGGAAACCTGCTGATTACCACTAATCAGGTGCCTCCTCAGCTGATGAATCAGTACTTCTCCATGTTGAACATCACTTGGAAGAAGCACCGAAGGTGGCAAGAACACAGAGTGTACTCTAGATGGAGGCTTCAAGATCCATCACCAAGAGTGGCTTGGTAGCACCTACGAGCTGGCTGAGTCCTAAATGACATAGTTGTTAGGCTGGTTTTACAAAAGGGAAAATCCTATTTGACTCATCCTCACTTTTGTCATGTATTTGGATGGCCTCCAACAGGTTGCGTGGCACTACTACAGTACTAAATGGGATAAATTTTGAACAGATCTAGCAACCCAAAACTGGACAACCATAACGTTCTATGCACAATCAACAGCAGCAGAATTGCTTATTCAATCACAATCTGTTACCTCATTGCCTGGTATATCCCCCCACTCTACTAATATCATCAAGCTGGGGTTTCAAGCCTGATTCAATGTAGTGTTCAGGAGAGAATGCCAGGAGCAACAACATGCATACCTAAAAAATGAGGTAAATCTACAGCACAAGACAAATTGCATCCCAAACAGGATAAGTAACATGCAGTAGATAAAGGTAAGTGATCCCACAACCAATGGTTCAGGTCAAAGTTCTGCAGTCCTGCTACCTTCAGTTATGACTGGTGATAAACAATTAACTGGGGGAGGAGGCTTCATAGTATCCTCATCCGCAATGATGGCAGAACCCAGCATATCAGTCGTCTTTACAACCATCTTTAGCCAGAAGTGCCGAGCAGGTGATCCATCATGGCCTCCTCCAGAGGTCCCCAGTGGAGATCTTCCTCCACAAAAGACTTTGGATGTTAGGGCATCCATATCAGAGATTTCAAGACGATGATAAATAGACTATCGTTGGGTAAGGGAGGTATTGAGCAAAGATGGATAAATGGAATTGAGCCTGAAGTTTGGCCGTGATCTGATGGGAGTGTTATCTGCCCGTTGAGGTGGTGGAGGCTGCCTCGCTAAATATTTTTAAGACGCGGGTTGATGGGTTTTTGATAAGCGAGGGGATTAAGGGTTATGGGGAGAGGGCGGGAATGTGGAACTGAGCCACAACAGATCAGCCATGATCTTATTGAATGGCGGGGCAGGCTCGAAGGGCTAGATGGCCTACTCCTGCTCCTATTTCTTATGTTCTTATGTTCTTATCACAGTTGCTAATCATCAACCAATTTAATTCACTCCATGTGATATCAAGAAATGGTGGAGGCGATAGATACAGCAAAAGGCTACGCCCCTTACAACTTTCTGGCAATAGTACTGAGGACTTTAGTCCAGAACTAGCAATGTCACAGACCAAACTGTTCCAGTTCAACTCTGGCATATATCTGACAACATGGAAAGTTGCCCATGTATGTCCTGTACACAAAATGCAGGCCAAATCCAACCCAGCCTATTATCGCCTCATCAGTCTATTCTCAATATAATAGAAAATGCTGTTATTGTGCTAACAAGCAGCAGTTGCTCAGCGATGATCTGCTCAACGAGACAGTTTGGACTTCACCAGGGTCATTCAGCTCCTGGCCTCATTACAGCCTTGGTCCAAATGTAAACAGAAGAGCTCAGCCCAAGAGGTGAAGTAGAAGTGACTGCTGTTGACATTAAGGCAACGTTTAAATGAATGCTGTTTTGGAGCAAAACTGGAGTCAATGGGAATCAGAGTGAAAATTCTCCACTAGTTAGAGTTATACTTAGCACAAAGGAAGACGGTTATGGTTGTTGGAGTTCAATTATTTCAGTCCTAGGACATCACTGCAGGAGTTCCTCAGAGTAGTGTCCTAGGCCCAGCCGTCTTTAACTATTTTATCCATGACCTTCCCTTCATCATTAGCCCAGAAGTGGGATGTTCGCTGAAAACTGCACAATGTTCAGCACCACTCGTAGCATCCTAAATACTGAAGCAGCCCATCGCCTTACGCCCTTACGCAGAAAGACCTAGACAATTTTCAGGCTTGGGCTGATAAGTGGCAGGTAACATTTACACCATGAAAATGCAAGGCAATGACTGTCTCTAACAAGAGACAATCTAACCATCTCCCTTTGAAATTCAATGGTAGAATTATCATTGTAAATGTTATTATCAACATCCTTGAGTTCCACTGAGCATAAACCAAACTGGATTAGCCGTATAAATAATGTGGCTACAGTAGGTCAGAGACTGGGAATTCTGTGGTGAATAATTCATTTCCTGATTCCCAAAGCCTGTCCTGAATTAACAAGATACAAGACAAGAGTGTATTGGTATACTCCACCTTTGCTTGGATGATTGTAGTCCCAACTACATTCAAGAATCATAGAATCCCTACAATGTAGAGGAGGCCAATCAGCCCATCAAGCCTGCACTGACAAAACTCCTACCCAGGCCCTAATTCCTAAACCCCACGTATTTACCCTGCTAGTCCCCCGATACAAAGGGGCAATTTAGCATGGCCAATCAACCTAACTCACACATCTTTGGACTGTGAGAGCAAACCAGAGCATAAGTAGGAAACCCATGCAGACATGGGGAGAATTTGCAAACTCCACACAGACTGTCACCCAAGGCTGGAATTGAACCTGGGTCCCTGGTGTTTTGAGGCGGCAGTGCTGACCACTGTGCTACTGTGCTGCTCCTTCGCATCATCCATGACAAAGCATCCCGCTTAACTGTGACCCAATCCATCACTTTTCATATCAAGTGAAAGAATTTTTTTAAGAAAATCAACATTAAAGCTGTTGACCAAACTACAAATGCAAATGCCAAACACACATACTAACAAACAACCCAATCCGGCAATATCATTCTCCTTTTGTTCTGGTCTGTTATCTTTGGCACCCACCAATATTACAGCAAACATGCTCACTCCCCAGTTTACATCTAACCACAACATAAAGGTGTTAACAACAATGACTTGCATTTAAATAGCACTATTAACATAGTAAAGCCTTTTACAGGAATTGTTTTACAGGAATGTTATGAAATGAAGTTTGACATATAACCACAAAAGATGATGCCATGACAGGTAGACAGAGGTTGATCTATAAGGTAGGATTCAAAGAGCATCTTAAAGAAGGCAGGAAAAGAAACAGATAGATTTAGGGAGGGGTCTCCAGCACTTGGGGTCTAGACAACTGAAAGCACAACTGCCACAAAGGCGAAACAATGAAAATCAGGGGTGCAAATGAGACCAGAATTGGATAAGTGTCAAGATCTCAGAGGGTTGTCAATAAATAAATGTACTTATATTCATTGGTCCTCTACCATAAATAGTTTCCAGGATAATCATCACGAACCTTACCATCCCAATTCAATTTTGAACAAAAACCAATGACCACAAGGATTGAAAAAAATAAATGGTGCAATGTAGAGCTTTCAAGATAGCAGTTATTCAAAACATTATAAATCAGGGACAGATGCATCATGACTTCTCAACCAGCTGTTTATATTAGTGTCATCATTCAAAAATCATTTTTCAAAAATTAAGTTCACCGAATGCCTACTGATCAGAAACTCTCATGCTATATTTCACATTAATTATCATTTCCCTCTGTTAATATATTAACTGTTGGTCTGAAACTAATTCATTTAGAATTTTACACCCTGCTGGCTCATTGCTTTTAAACAATGATGTATTTTAGAAATGCAAAATATATCTTTTGAAAAGGTTGAACAAGAAGAAGAAACTTGGCATCAGCAAAATAGTGAAGCAGATTTGGGATGAGGGATGTCAAAAACTGATAATTGGTTCATTATTATTGGTTTCCATGAAGATCTGGAGCAGGGTAATGGGTTCTCCAATACTGAGATCAAATAGAACATAGAACATAGAACATAGAACACTACAGCACAAACAGGCCCTTCGGCCCACAAGTTGCGCCGACCACATCACCTACCAACCTACAGACCTATCTATAACCCTCAATCTCATTAAACCCCATATACTCATCCAGAAGTCTTTTAAAAGACCCCAGCGAGTTCGCCTCCACCACCACTGACGGCAGCCGATTCCATTCACTCACCACCCTCTGAGTGAAAAACTTACCCCTAACATCACTTCTGAACCTCCCTCCCCGCACCTTAAATCTGTGTCCTCTCGTAGCGACCATTTCAAACCGGGGAAATAGCCTCTGAGAGTCCACCCTATCTATTCCTCTCAACATTTTGTAAACTTCTATCAGGTCGCCTCTCAACCTTCGTCTCTCCAGGGAAAAGAGTCCCAGCTCCCTCAACCTAACTTCATAAGGCATGCCTCCCAGTCCAGGCAACATCCTTGTAAATCTCCTCTGCACCCTTTCAATAGCTTCTACATCTTTCCTATAGTGAGGCGACCAGAACTGCGCACAGTACTCCAAATGAGGCCTGACAAGGGTCTTATAAAGTTCCAGCATTACCTCCCGACTCCTAAACTCAATCCCTCGATTAATGAAGGCCAGTACACCATACGCCTTCTTGACCACCTCCTCCACCTGCGAGGCCGATTTAAGAGTCCTGTGGACCCGGACCCCAAGATCCTTCTGCTCCTCAACACTACTCAGACTTCTGCCCTTAATAGTGTACTCGTTCATCCCGTTGGTTCTGCCAAAATGGACGACAACACATTTATCCGCGTTGAAGTCCATCTGCCACTTCTCCGCCCAGTCCTGCATCCTATCTATGTCCTGCTGCAACTTTTGCCATCCTTCCAGATCATCCACAACACCACCGACCTTCGTGTCATCAGCGAACTTACTTACCCATCCCTCCACTTCCTCATCCAGGTCATTTATGAAAATGACAAACAACAAGGGTCCCAGAACAGATCCTTGAGGCACTCCGCTGGTGACTGACCTCCATTCAGAAAAAGCCCCATCCACAACCACTCTCTGCCTTCTGCAGGCAAGCCAGTTCTGGATCCACAAGGCCAAAGGCCCTTGGATCCCATGCCCTCTCACCTTCTCAAGAAGTCTTGCATGGGGGACCTTATCAAACGCCTTGCTGAAGTCCATGTACACTACGTCCACGGCACTTCCTTCGTCAATGTGTTCAGTCACATTATCGAAGAACTCAACTAGGCTTGTAAGGCACGACCTGCCCTTGACAAATCCATGCTGACTATTCCAGGGGTTCCAACCCCACATTGTCATCCTGCAATGATTTTCCTTCAATTCACTAGTGTTCAGATTGTGCACTTGCCATCCAAATAACACAGACTCTTAGTAACTTTTGAAACTTTTAAAATAAAAATGACCGTAAGTGTTGGACTATGTTCACGAGGGGCTATCCCTCCACAGAGCTACTTGTGGCCACAACTGTGGCCAGATAGACGGGGAGTCTCTGAAAGCTTGTCTGGACAGCTGGAGAATTCTGGCCATAGTTTCTCTTTGTAGATGCTGACTGACCTAACTATGCGAGCAATTTTTGTTTCCATTCAATGAAATAAAAACTTATTTAAGAAATATTTTTCTCTAAAGTCTTCCACTGTAGCTTTTGAGTTCTTTAAATCCAGTTCCATCTTTTCGGTAAAACATTGGATGCCTGTCTATTGGAGATTTGATGAAGTTTGGGTGGAATTGAGATAGTGGTGTGGTGGGTGATGATGGGAGGGAGCTCATTGGGGCAGTTTGCAACAAAGATGGGGGGCAGGGGGGATGAGTCTCAGCACGTGCCCCCTTCCTTATAGGATCTTCAATTACAAATCAGGCAGTAAGTGCCTTTGAGTGGGTCCCCTGCTTACAAGCAAACATGATGTGGGTATGCCGGCGTTGGACTGGCGTAAACACAGTAAAAAGTCTGACAACACCAGGTTTTAGTCCAACCTATTTATTTGATACTATACTCACAAGCTTTCGAGGGACACCCTCTTCGACGAAGAGGGTGTCCCTCGAAAGCTTGTGAGTATATTATCAAATAAATAGGTTGGACTAAAACCTGGTGTTGTCAGACTTTTTACTGTGTACAAGCAAACATACAAGGTTTGCTCATCTTGCTCCCCATATGGCATGCCCCCCACCTGCCTCTGGCTTAAAGCAGCTGTGAGATGAGATGCTTAAGTGGCCATTAATTGCCTTTGTAATTGGCGCAGAGCCAGAAGGTCATCCATTGGCCTTTCAGTCACAGACTTGATCAGAATGGAGGAGGGAATGTGGTGGACACCCCACCTGCCAATCTCACGCCAATTAATGCTTCCCCACCACAAAACTCACCATGGGGGAGGGCACTGGATGCTGCCTAGTGGTGAAAAGTCAGGCAGATAAAAAGTAGATGGGGATCCTGCAGAACTAAGAACTCTCCCACTTTCGATCCTAAACCAAAATTGAGCCATATATAACCAAAGAGTCCAGCCTCAAATGCTCTTACCATTTATAAAAATTCTCAGCATCATTGTTACCAACCTCAGAAACAGCATGAGAAACAAGTTCTACTTCTGTCTAATTAAATTCACAAAGAAAAGATCAATGATTAATTAATTGGGACTGCCAAAGTCAGGAACTCTTGGTTCCATGCTAAGCTTCAGAAACTCCTCCTGCCACCTAAAACTGCTGCCAAAAATACAGTTCATGAACTTTTATGAATGTGACTGATGGCTCCCTTTCAAGTAAAGTGTTTGCAGCTTAGAACAATGCTGCTCCAGCGTAAGGAATGCCTCTCACTACACAACTAGCTCAAATAACTATAATGTCACATTTCCTTGAGCTGTCCCTGACATGCAATATCAACATAGTGAGCAAAGTCCCATTATTTCCTTTTCTGATTAAAAAATATCCCCAGGATTTCCCAATAAGTACTAGGTTGCTGCCCTAAGCGATTATTGCTACGACGGGGAAACTTCAACCGTTACCAGTGCCAGGCTGCAGACAATTCATCCCAATCTTGTCCCCAGTTGCTAATATGTTCCAGCAGGATTAAAAATATGTACATGAACATCTGTTGTCTAGAAGCATTTCAGAATTCATTAGGGAAATGATTGGAAGGAACTCTACGTCAACTATAGTCTGTTACTAGGTGCAGACAGCTTATTAAGAACTAAGAACATAACAAAAGAAATAAGAACAGGAATAAGCCATTTGACTCAGTTAGACTATTCTATCATTCAATATAACTGTGGCTGATCATCTACCTTAATGCCACGTTTCTGCACGATCCCCATATTCCTTAATTTCCTATTCGAAACCTCTAAAAACCTTCAAAATAAATTTTAAAAACTTTTATTGACCGTGATCTTGACTATAACTGAGCATTGCCAACCCTCTGGGGTACTGAATTCCAAAGATTTATGATTCTTGGAGGAAAACTCTCATTTCAGTTCTAAATAGCCAACTGTGACCCCAGTTCTAGACTCTGCAGCCAGAGCATCTACCCTATCGAGCCCCTTTTGAATTTTATGCTTCACTGAGATCACCTCTTATTCTTCTAAATTCTGAGAAATATAAGTTTTGGCTATGCAACTTCCTCCCTTGGACAATTCCCTCATCCCAGAAATCCAGCCAGTTCACCTTCATTACTTTCTACCCAAGGCAAGTATATCCTTCCTTCGCTATGGAGATCAAAATTATGCGCAGTATTCCAGGTTTGCTCTCACCAAGGCACTATATAATTGTGGTAAGATTTTTCCACTGTATAATAAGGGCTAACATAACAGGCAGGATTTTCCAGCCATGCTCGTCCTAGAACTGGAAAATCCTGCTCGAGATCAATGGATCTCTGCATAGTGGTGGGCGGGATGGGAACATTCTCCCCAACATATGCTTTACTAATGGCTTACTCTACCTGCATGTTGATTTTCAGTGATTCATTGTACAAGGACACACAGGGTCTCTCAGAAAACCAACATTTCCTAGTCACTCATCAGTTTAAAAAAATCTGCTTTCCTTTTTCTCCTTCCAAAATAGATAAATTCACAGTTCCACACATTTTATTCCATTTGTCACAGTTCTGCCCACTGACTTAATCTTTCTATATTCTTTTGCCGCCTCATTGCACCTTCTTTACAACTTTCACACCAAGTATTTTATTGTCAGAAATTGGTCTCCTCATATAAGTCATTGATAAAGAATGTAAATAGCTGAGGCCAAAGCAGAAATTCTTATGGTGCCTAATAATTATCACCTGCCAACCAGAAAATGATCCATTTATTCCTACTCTTAGTTTCTACGTAGTAACCAAACCTTGGTCCATTCCTATATACGACCCTTAATCCCATGAGTCCTAATTTAGTGTAATCACCCTTGTGATTTGCTTATGTACAAAATATTATGTCCATCTGCAAATAGAACTGCATTCTGGACTTCCTGGATTCCACTGTGATCTAGGGCAAATAGGTCTGCAGTAAATGTTTGTAGCTAGAGGAGTTTCAGCTCAGTGTCATTGAGCTGAAGGCTGAGCTGCAGACACTGCGACACATCAGGAAGGGGTAAGTTACCAAGACACTTTGTACCAGGAGGTGGTCACACCTCTTAGCATACGGTCTTCTGATTTGGTCAGCGGTCAGGGACAGGAAGGTATGACTGTAAGTGAGGCAGCTAAAGGGGCCAGAGGGTAGAAATATGGAGTCTCAGGGCCCGATTTTGCCATTTTCATTCTAAGTGCTGAATCTGGGCGCAATTCAGATCTGACTTGGATATCTGCTTTCAGGCGCCCCCATACATGCTTAGCTTGAAAAAAAAATCACAAGTCTGAATCGCTCTATGGGAGGGGCTTATCGTGCCTGAAATGATTGGAGCTCTAAATTGCGCATGTGCAGTTAGAAAAAAATTTGAAAAAGTGTGCCCCTGTCATATCGCTCCCAGGCCGCAAAAAGCAGATAAAGCGGCCTGGGAACGATGTTCCCCACAGATATCACCCCACCCCTACAACATAACTGTCCCCCTTATCCACCCAGCCCTCCCCGCTACCCAGACCGATCGTGATTCCTGCCCCCTTCCCCCATATCGATCGCACGCAAAATGGCAACGGACACCCCTGCCACCCCCCAGAGACTCATTTGGCCTCCCCCAACCACCAGTGAACGTTCGGGCCTCCCCCTCTAAGTAGAGATCCCGTCTCCCTCCTCCCCCCCGAAACTAGAGAACAATCTGGCCTCCCTCCCCCATCACCCCCTGAGAATGATCTGGCCTCTGATTCCTCCCCCTCACCAGAGGTACATCGTCTTCCCTTCCCACCCCCTTATCAGAGATTGATCTGGCCTGCTTCCCTCGCTCCCCCCCCACCCCCCACTACCACCAGAGATACATCTGACCCACCTCCTCCTGCCCCCCACCAGACAACAATCGGGCCTTTCTCCTCCCTCACCCCATTCACCAGAGAATGATCTAGCCCCGCATCCCCGCACCACCACCGATCTGAGTCAGAGAGCTGTTGGAAGCACTGAACTTAGCTCTTCAGTAGCTGGAGCAACCAAAACAGACTTTTTGCCGAGCATGTCTGCTTTGCACCGAATCTGGACGCGCAAATGTGATGGTAAAGGAAGAAGTGCTGATGAAATGCATGCAAATATATTTAAATTACCATTGCGCCCATTTCGGGTGTGAATTGGATCGTGGTCATTACCGGGCCTCGGTAAAGTGGCCATTTGCGTGGACGCAGTCGCGGATTGCATTAATGGCCTCACGCCTGACTTTACCTCGTTTTTGTGCCTATTTTGCAATAGTAAGATTGGGCCCTCGGTCTCTGCCATTGTCTTAACAGGTCTGAGGTCCTTTCAGCTTGTTTGCATGAGAGTGGTAGGCTGGTTCAACTAATTGACCATAGCACTTTGGTACAAGAAGCCATTCAAGTGGAGGGGGAACAAAAAGTAGTAGGGGACAGTTTACCAAGGGGGATTGACACAGTTCTTTGCAGCCAAGAGTGAGCATACAGATGGTTGTGTTACTGTCTGGCTCCAAGATTAGAACATCTGCTCAAACTTAGGGAGGAACTTATAGTGGGAGGGGGAGGATCTAGTCATCGTGGTCCATCTAGATACCAACAACAAAGGCAGGACAATGAAGGAGGTTCTACATTCTCAGTATGTGACGCTAGGCACCACAGTAAGAAGCAGAACCTCAGAGGTAATGATCTCTGGTACATTATCTGAGCCACGTCCAAATTAGCATAGGGAAAAGAAGATTAGAGAAATTAATTTGTGGCTCAAAAACTGGTATGGAAAAAGTGGATTCTGGTTCATGGGCACTGGCACTAGTACTAGTGAAACTGGGGGTTATAGTGTGGGTGGTCTTCACTTGAATCATGCTGGAGTTAATGTTAGCACCATAAAACTAACAAACTGATACAGTACAGAATGGTGCCATTCAGCCCATCTTGTCCACGCTAACCCAAAGACACCTAGGTGCCCCTTCTATTCCCATCGTTCTGCATGCAGTCTATAGCCCTGCAGTTTACAGCACTTAAGGTACAGATCCAGGTACTTTTCAAAAGAGTTTTGAGTCTTCGCCTCCACTTCCAACTCAGGCAGCGAATTCCGGACACTCACCACCCTCTGCGTGGTTTTGTCTCATGTACCCTCTAATCCTTCTGCCACTTAGCTTAAATCTACGATCCGTGGTTTTTGAAATGTCTACTGAGGGAAACAAGTTCCTCCTGTCTACTCGATCTCTACCCCTCACAATTTTGTATACCTCAATCTTGTCACCCCTCAGCCTCTCTGTTCCAAGGAAAACAACCCCAACCTCTGTATGTAGCTACAATTCTCGAGCCCTGGCAAGATTTGAGTAAATCTTCTCTCTATCCTCTCCAGAGCAATTATTTCCTTCCAGTCATGTGGTGACCAGAATTGCATACAATACTTCAGTTGTGGCCTCACTAGGGTCTTTTACAGTTCCATCATTACATCCCTACTTTTGTATTCTATTACAGTGCCAATGAAGGAGAGCGATCCATATGCCTGCTTTATAACCTTATCTACCTGTGATGCTACCTTTACGTACCTGTGCGTTTGAACGCCAAGATCACTTCATCCACCCCTCTCAGTATAATCTTGTTTATTGTATATTTCCTTTTAACGTTTAACTCTTTAAATGCATTACCTAACACTTATCAGAATTGGTTTTCATCTGTCTCTTTCCTGCTAGGCCAGCAACCCATTTATATCATTTTGGAGTTTACAGCTATCCCCTACACTATTCACATGGTCAATTTTTGTGTCATCTGCAAATTCCCCAATCATGCCCCCTACATTCAAGTGCAAATTGTTAATATATAAAACAAACCACAGGAGTCTCAACATCAAGCCCTGCGGAACACTACTTGAACAGCTTTCCACTTGCAAGGGCAACACCATTGATCATTACCCTTTGTTTTCTGTTACGAAGCCACCTTTGGATACAATTTGCCACATTACCATGTATCCCATGTGCTTTAATGGTTTTAAACAGTCTGCCAATGTGGAACCTTGTCAAATATCTTACTAAAATCCATGTTGACAACATTGTCTGCACTACCCTCATCCATCTTCCTTGTCACTTCCTCAAAGAATTCAATCAATCTAGATAGGCTGGGCGAATGGGCCAGGAAATGGCAAATGGAATTTAATGTTGGCAAGTGCGAGGTGGTCCACTTTGGTAGGAATAATGGTAGGAAGGATTATTACTTACGTGGAGAAAAACTGCAGCAGGCGACGGTGCAGAGGGACCTCGGGGTCCTTGTGCATGAGTTGCAAAAACCCAGCCTGCAGGTGCATCAGGTGGTCAGGAAGGCGAATGGGATGCTGGCCTTCATCGCGAGGGGGATTGAATATAAAAGTAGGGAGGTCTTGCTGCGGCTGTATAGGGCATTGGTGAGGCCGCAGCTGGAGTACTGTGTGCAGTTTTGGGCGCCGTACTTATGCAAGGATATTTTGGCCTTGGAGGGAGTGCAGAGGAGGTTTACTAGGCTGATGCCAGAGTTGAGGGGGTTGAGCTATGAGGAGAGGCTGAATAAATTAGGCTTGTACTCGTTAGAGTTTAGAAGAATGAGGGGAGATCTCATTGAGACGTATAAGATGATGAATGGGATGGATAGGATAGAGGTGGAGAGACTCTTCCCACTCAGAAAGGATAGTAGGACTAGGGGACACAGCCTCAAGATAAAGGGGGGGGGGGCGGTTTAGAACGGAGTTGAGGAGGAACTTCTTCACTCAAAGGGTGGTGAATCTCTGGAATTCTCTGCCCGTTGAAGTGGTGGAGGCTACCTCGCTAAATATTTTTAAGACGCGGGTTGATGGGTTTTTGATAAGAGAGGGGATTAAGGGTTATGGGGAGAGAGCAGGAATGTGGAACTGAGCCACGACAGATCAGCCATGATCTTACTGAATGGCAGGGCAGGCTCGAAGGGCTAGTTGGCCTACTCCTGCTCCTATTTCTTATGTTCTTATGTTCTTAAATTTATGAAATGTGACCTTCCTTTAACAAAGCCACGCTTTCTCTGACTAACCCACGCCTTTCTAAGTTTATCCAATCTCTCAGGATTGATTCTAACAATATTCCCATCATTGAAGTAAGACTAACTGGCCTATAATTGTTTGGCATTTCCTTTGTACTCTTTTTAAACAACTAAACCACATTTGCATTCCTCCAGTCCTATGGCACCTCCCCTGTGTCTAGTGAAGATAGGAAATTAATCCTCATAGCATATGCTATTTCCTCCTTAACTTCCTTCAACATCCTAGGGAACAATCCATCTGGCCCTGGCGACTTGTCCATTTTCAAGGATTCAAAGGAATGCTTCTAAAATTTCCTCTCTCATTACGATTTATTTTATCCAATATTTCACACTGCTTGGGCGGGATTCTCCAGTCGCACTTGCCTATAAACTGGAGATTCCCACCAAACTCCAATGGACCTTTACATGATTCACAACTCCCCACCAACCCCCCACCCCGCCCACTAGAATTCCAGTGGCAGGCAGGATGGGACAATTCTGGCCCTCCTCTTGGATTACTACATCTACATCATTCCTTTCCTTTGTGGGTACGGAGGCAAAACAAAATTTAAAACTCTTCCCATATCCTCTGCAACTTCACACAAGTTCCCTTCTTCATCTGTGATAGATCCCACTTTTTCCTTAACTATCCTTTTGCTCTTTATATACTGGTAAAACATTTTTAGTTTTCCTTAATTTTGCTTGCTAATATTTTTCATGCCTTCTCTTTCTTCTTTTTTTCACTTTTTGGACTTTTAAATACGCCTTTAGGCTACCTGCAGTGTTGAGTCTTTTGTGATTATCATAAGTTATCTTTTTCTGTTTAATCTTCCCCTGCATTTTTCTCGTGAGCTACATTGCTAGGGAAGTAAAGAGGATTTTAAATTAAATACTGTGGGCAAGGGATCAAATCTGGGGAGATGTGGTAGATCAAAGAATACAAACAAGGCAAGAGAGAAAAGTATTAATAAGGAAAATGATAAACAGAATGTGACAGGAAGGAACAGAGTGTACAAACTTAAGAGTGAATCAACAATCAAGGCTACAAAAATAATAAAAAAACTAAGCGAAAGGCTTTGTATCTGAATGCACTTAAAAGCAAAACAGATGAACTGATAGCACAAATAGAAAAAAAATGTATGACCTAATAGCCATTACAGAGACATGACTGCAGGGAATTGAATATTGAAGAGTAAATAACATGTAGGAATGACAGGGAGCAATAAAAGATGGATGGATGGGCCAGTTAATTAATGATGGCATTAGCACATTAGAGCAAGATTATGTATGTTCAGGAAACCGGGATGCAGAAGCCATTTGGGTAGAAATTATAAAGGCAGAAAGCCATTTGGGCAAGTGTTGGACAGGCCCTCTAACAGTAAACACACAGTAGGACAGAGTATTAAGGAAGATATAATGAGAGCTTGTCAAAAAGATACGATTATAATGTACATTAGACTAGAAAAATCAGACAGGCAAAGGTAACATAGATGAAAAGTTCCTGGAATGTTTATGGGGTAGTTTTTTAGAACAGTATGTTCTGGAGTTAAACAAATAGCAGTCTACACTATACCTAGTTTTGCACAAGATAGGATTAATTGATGATCTCAATGAAGGTGTTCCTAGGTAACAGCAATCATAATGTGATTGAATTTTACATTTGGTTTTAGGGAGAGAAGTGGGTCCAAGACTCATATTCGAAACATAATAAAGGACTATTATGAGGGCATGAAATTAGAGCTAGCTGAAGTAAACTAGCAAATTAGGTTAAGGGATGACAGGCCAATAGAGATCAGTAGAAGGTATTTAAGGGGACATTTCAGAATACACACAACAGACACATTTCAACAGGAAAGAAAAATTCCAGTGGGAGGACTCACCATCCATGGTTAACTAAAAAAGTTAAAGATTGTATCAAACTTAAGGAAAAAACATACAGTTGTGCAAAGATTGGTGGCAGGTCAAAAGATTGGACAGAATATAAAAAACAGCAAAGAATGACCAAAAGATTGATAAGGACATGAAAATTAGAAGTATGAGAGAAGGCTAGAATAAAAGTTTTGATAGGTCTTTTAAAAATATTAACAAAGTGAGTACTGGTTCTATTAGAAAGTAAGTCAGGGAAATTAATAATGGAAATGGTCATTGACGAGAAACAGAAAGGGAATGGTGACCTTGTTTGGTATTTAATACAGACCTTCAAACAGTGGGGAGGAAGTGGAATAGAATATTTGTTGGCAGTTTATGGAAACCTGAAGGACAAATAGAGTTGTGATAGTTGGGGACTTCATTTACCTTAAGGTAGACCGGGAGATCTTGAGTCTGGCGGGAAACTGCAGACTGCAAGTGTGGGCTCAAGATTTTGCCTGGAATTTGTTTATAATCTATCTAATAGAGTTTTTCTACCCCAAGGAGATCACATAATGGTACATCATGGAAAAGTAGCCACATCTCACTTTCAATTATCTTGTATTGGTGGGACTTCCCTGGAATACTGTGTGTAGTTTTGTCTCCTTATTTAAGGAATGATGTACTTGTATTGGAAGCAATTCAGGGAAGAGTCACTAGGCTGATTCCAGGGTGAAGGCGTTGTCTTAAGAGGAAAGGTTGAGCAGGTTGGGTCTACATTCATTGGAATTTAGAAGAATGAGAGATGATCATTTTGAAACATAAGGTTCTGAGGGGATTTGACAGGGTAGACCCTGGGAGGTTGTCTCCTCTTGTGAGTTAATGTAAAACAAAATAAGGAGCCTCCCATTTAAGACAAAAGTGAGGACAAATTTCTTCCCAAAGAGAATCGTTGCACTATGGAATTATCTATTACAGAGGGCAGTGAATATTGGATCACAGAGTATATTCAAGACTAAGTTTGTCAGATTTTTGATTGACAATGGAGTTAAGGGTGATCGCTGACAGGCAGAAAAGTGGAGCTAAGGCCACAATTAGGTCAGCCATGATCTTATCGAATTACACAACAGATAGGCTGAATAGCCTTCTCCTGTTCCTAATTTTAATGATCTTACGGTGGGCAATTTGGAAATTGTTCTTGTCTGAATGCCAAATTATGCAGCTCCACACATTACAAGAGCATGCACAGGGCAAGTTCTTGATTGTCAATTCTACATGTTTATTTACATAGTTTCTTGCATTGAACATAATGGTTCACCAATATTATAACATAAAAAGAATAAAAATAACAGCTTTTTGAACAAGTATGGAGGAATGCTACTTGATGTAAATCTTATCAGACAGAATTAAATGTTTAGTATCAAATCCTGGATTGTACTTTTAGAACAATTTGGAACCTGGATTAATGTGTTAGTACCCCATAACATACTTTAAAAGCCAATGTATTGAAATATTGCAACACAGGTTTATTAGGCTCTTGCATGAAGCAAATGTTTTTAGTAAGGGCGAAACAGCTTCCAAGATTATTTCTGGTAAACAGTCGCGATAGCCAACGTTCCAAGTAAGTCCATATCTGGGAGTTATTTTGTAAATCTGCACACAGACACTAGGCTGAAAGGCTACATGTTGTATTGGAATTATCCTTTGCTACTGATAAAATATAAAATTGTTCTATGGTTCCCTTGTGGAAATTGGCATGATCTTCTGGCTCTTCATGCCTGCAGGATCTTCTGGTTCCATCACTGGTGCACCCCTACCACATGCTTCTGATGGCGTGTGATGGAACCAATGGGAAATCCCATTGACAACAGTTGGACAAGAAGATCCTGCCACCAGCCACTGGCGTGCTACCACCCGTCTCTAAGAAAAACACCACAGGGAGGTCAGAGAATCCCGGCTCTAGTGTCTGTTGTTGCCCATTCAATTTCTAGGATATATGACATGGAGAACTTTATCTACTTTAAAAACAGTTCCTTTTTTTGTGGACAAGAATAACATATCTTTAGCTGTGATTCAGATAGTATCATGAGCCAGCATGGAAGATTATATTTAATCTAGCCCTTTCTTATGTATGTGCCAATTGGGGATGGTTCTTTCCTCAAGATAGCGTGCTTTAGAGGCCAACATACCTGATCAGCAGTTAATATAAATCAGCTGTTGTACCGCTGCTTGCTTTCCTCACTTTATGCAACCAATTGTATTCTGATTGAGGTCAATAGAACATTACAGCGCTGCACAGGCCCTTCAGCCCTCGATTTTGCACCGCCTTGTGAAACCAATTTAAACCTATCTAACCTACACTATTCCAATATCATCCATATGTTTATCCAGTGACAATTAAATGCCCTTAATATTGGCAAATCCAATACTGTTGCAGGCAGGGCATTCCACACTCTTACTACTCTCTGAGTAAAGAACCTACGTCTGACATCTGTCCTATATCTATCACCCTTCAATTTAAAGCTAGCCATTGCGCTAGCCATCTCCATCCTTTGTCAAATCTATAGAAGCCTGACATAGGTTTAATTTGCACAGTAAATTTCCTTTAAATAGAAATCCATGATAAAGTCATTGAGTAATGGTACATCTATCAAATGCAAATATGTAGCAGAACTGTTGGCAAGGTACCCACCAGATGGAATTATTGGTGAAATTAAATCTTGTACTAGATGATGCAGCTCACATCTGGATCAAAATAAAGCACCAGAGATAAAGCCAAACACACTGTCCACCCTATCCAATCCTCTGATCATCTTATATGCCTCTATTAAGCCACCTCCTAACCTTCTAACAAAAACAGCCTCAAGTCCCTCAGCCTTTACTTATAAGACCTTCCCACCTACCAGGCAACATCCTGGTAAATCTCCTCTGCACCCTTTCCAAGCTTCCACATTGTTCCTATAATGTGGCAACCGGAACTGTACGAAAAAACAAAATCAAGTATTAGATCAAGCCCAAGATCACATGCAATGCCTTTTCTTGTCAGCTTGGATTTTGTTGGTCTCTTTCGTGGGGACCATGAATTTGTTTCAATTTGAATTTGAGTTGCTTTTTGGAGCAAACAAGAAAATGGATTAAAGGCTTTCCCTGTCCACCCTATGCATTGGCTTTGTAGCTTTAAGAATGGAGTAACAATTTTATAAAAACATAGGCTGGAATCTTACCTCCATTCATGCTGGCGGGATTTTATGGTCCTGCTGCAGTGAACGGAGATTTGGCTGAGCGCCAAATTCTCCGTCCTGGCTGCAACGAACAGCCAGTAACATTGTGCCATTAACCTTCTAATGACAGCATCTTGCCCACTCCAGTTGCTGATAGGAGCTTTTATTGCTCATGAGCATTGATTTTATCAAGTAACATGAACCTTCTCATCATAATTATTTCCATATTAATTGCCTTGCACAATATTAAATTTCATGACATTCAGATTTGGCATGAAGAAGTATAGGATAGTGGTACTGTCTTTTCACTTTTACAAAAACTAGATGCGATGTGCAGGGGGGGAAGACTTCCTTGTACAATTGTCCAACTGATTCCTCAATGATACCCATTCTGGTCATTAAAATCTTCTGCCGACACAGTGCAGAAATGTGTAAATGCTACAGTTACTTTGTCTAATGCATCATCTAATTCACTGAACTGTTGGGAATTAATTTTCAAATGGAGCATTTAAATAAAATTATTGGGTTTATACCAACTGAATCTGCTAGCACAGTACTTCTGCAGACATCAGGATTTATGAGGACTTAGTGAGAATCACTTTATAGGTTATAATACCATAAGTATCTGGTGGAGCCTTAATTAAACACTACATTTGAATTTTGTAAAATTCCTCGATTCATTTAGAATCTATTTGAAATAGCTGGGTGAGCTTCGATTACTCCCACGATGAAATATGATCATTTTAATGAAAATTAAACATACACATAAAGGATTAATTCATCCCCTTTCTCTCAGGTGTGGAATTTCCAATCCTTTAAACTGGGTCATATGTTATTTTGTTAGGCTGAATGTGCAATTTTTCAAAACTATAGAAGCCTAACATAGGTTTAATTTGCACAGTAAATTTCCTTTAAATAGAAATCCATGATAAAGCCTTAGAGTAATGGTACACCTATCAAATGCAAATATGTAGCAGAACTGTTGGCAAGGTACCCACCAGATGGAATTATTGGTGAAATTAAATCTTGTACTAGATGATGCAGCTCACATCTGGATCAAAATAAAGCACCAGAGATAAAGCCAAACACAGGAGCATGAACTTTCAAGTTACCTGATATAAATATTGTCCGAATGAGCATTTTGCCACAGCGCCAAGTCACGCTAAGCTTTTCTTAGCACGAAATCTTACGATTCAGTCTTGCTGCAGCTGGCTGCACGGCCTGCAATATGTTACTTCTATTATCGCACAAAGTGAAATACTTGTGACCTGAAAATGCTAAATATATAGTTTTGGGGTTTTACAGCTTTTCAACAAAAAAATATTAATGAGTTACAAAGCTACTACTGAAGTGGCATGAAACAAGATGAGCCATATGGTATTAATATGTCTACATACCATGTCAGAGTGCTGGGGGAATACCACGTTTATAGTATAATGAAACAGGAGATGCACTTGCCAGTACGAACACTGACATTTTTCTAATCAGATGGTCATGGGTTCAGATCCAGAGTTACACTAGAACAGATGAATTTCATCGGTACTCCCGCAGCTGATAAATGAAGTACCTAATTGTGCATTTGTTCATTAGGTAGTAAAGTTACACAGTTTTCCAAACTTTTGTTGCCCCAAATTAATCTGGGTGTTTATTGCCTCCACCAGGAAGTCACATGGCTTCAGGTGGGGTGGAGTGTGTATCTATTGTGATAAAACAATTGTGTTTCAGGTTGAATGGACCAGAGGGTCTTCACCTGTCTGCTGATTGAACATTTTTGCTTTTATTCATTCTGTGGATAGGGGTATTGTGAGCTAAGCCAACATCTAGGCTGGAATTTTCCAGCTTTTCACTCCCCATTGCCGCTACAAGTGAGGTTGGAGAATTTGGCATCACAGCCAAATTTCCGCTAAATGAAACAGGAACAGAAAATCCCGCTGGTGTGAATGGCCTGAAATTTCTGCCTCTAGTGTCTGTCCCTACTTGCCTCAAGAAGTGGGTATTAAGTCTTCTTTTGTAAATTGGCGCAGCCTATTGTGGTGAAAGTACTCACACAGTTGTTAGGTAAAAATGTTCAATGATTTAGACTCTGCAACAATGAAAGAACAATGTTGGAGTGATTTATGTCTTGGGGAGAGACTTGGAAGGGACTTTCCCATGTACCTCGTGTTCTTCCAGATGCCAAAGTGGTAGGGTTGGGAGGTGCTTTCGAAGAACTCTTAGTGAATTGTTCTAGTGAATCCTGTCACAGTGGGCTGTAAGTTCAACATGGTCAGCATTGAAAAAATGTTTAGAGCAGGTGCCAATGAGAAATCTTAGAACCTTCTGGAAATAAAGGCCTGGATTTTGTTGCAAGGAGTGGTAGAGAGATCGGAAGTAAGCACAGCATGACTGTCAATGTTTTTTTAATCACAGCCACTGCATTAGCCAAATGGTCCAGGCAAATTTTATTTATTTTACTCAATTAAAATTGATGTATGCCATATGCTAAAATGTCAATTTTTTGGACAGCTGAATTTGAGACACTGTACTGTATTTCCGGGTTTCCCGACAATTAGATCGTGCAATGGGGATGACGACCATGCATAAGTCCATTTCAAACTTCGTACTTAAAGAACAATATGCCTCTCAAGCCGTACATAACCAATTGTCTCTCTCTCTATTGAGTGAAATGCCCATGACCCTTTGTGAACTGTGGCTAATTACTTAATTATTTAAAGGGACACTGCACATGTGAAATTTATTGGAATTTGGAGATGGCAAAGGAACACAAGGAAGTGATAGAACGAAGTGCTTGTGTTCACTTTAGTGGTGCCTTTCTGGTTGTGATACTGGGTGAGTGTGTCCCTGCGAGGCTTTACAATGCTTTCTACTGATAAGAGAAAAAGCCTAGGAATGAAATCAAAAAGGCATGGTTGGAGGTAGCTGAAGTGGGCAGTATCAGAAGTGTGGTGCCACCCTCCTGAATTCAATGTCGGAAAGTGGTTTAATGACCTAAACAGGAAAGCTAAATGCAGGGTCACATTCAGCTAGACCCTGATCATGCCAATACCTCATCCTTCTTCCTTGAACCTACTCCAGCACATCACTTCTGCAAATAGCTTATCTCGCAAATGCATCCATTCTTCTCTATCCATCCACCACTGACATTCACCCTTATCTTTAGGCAATGTCATGCCTCTCCCTGGCAGTCACCCTCAACAAATGCTCTCCAACTATTTGCTCAACACACACTACTATTCTCACTTCATAGCCCTTATCTTTCCTTCCTTGCAGGAGAAAAGAGAGAATACTAAGTGAAGGAAAGGCAGGTATTTGGAACTGGATCTCCAGCCATTTTGCAATTGACAGCTGCAGAAGAGAAGGGACTGGATATCACAAGGTTGGTCATTGGAGATGGAGGCCTCCCAGCTACCCGGTGATAGAACTAAATTGAAGAAAGCTACATCACATACAACACTCACTCATATTGACTTGATGACTTTTTGAGTTCATGATGATGACTTCAAACATTTTAACCATGACAATTCTAATTCACGGCTTTATTCTTCCACAGTGCCTAAATGCATCACACCAGAGGTGGCACAGGAGAACTACAAGTGCAATGTCATGTCCAGGAGTTCCGTTGAATTGGGGACCATGGCTAGGTTTCAGAGTCAGGGCTTGCATTCAGTGCTACTTATGGATATGGCCGCCTGAGCAGTTGGTTGGCGCTTAAAGGCAAAAGCTGCGAGTTGAGCCCAGCCCTGTTAACAGCATGGTCTTCAATGTTTTGCACCTCGTGCACCCCCTCTTTCTGGGGACTTGACTCTAATTGTGTTGGTATAATTGACCACCATTTCCATTCAGGAATGGATGGGCTGCAAGCTCTATGCAAAATCTTGTACCAACTTGGTGTGGAGATCATCTATAGTTTTTGACATTGAACACAGACTTTCTGGCAGGCTTTCCAATGTAACAAGCATTTCCAAGTATATCCATCAACTCTTTGCTGTGTGTCTGGTCCATCAAAGTCTTCAGGTAGTCCTCTGTAGCAACGCTCATGTGCAACCTGAACAAATGGCGAGCATGTGTTATTATTCTTGCCTCCTGCCTGCTTCTTGTGCCCAGTATGTCACTCTGTGCAGATCCTGCCTTTTTGCTAAGCTCTAAGTTTTGCATAGTGTCAATATCTGAGTGTGCAATCAAGTGACATTGTGGCTTCATCATCACTGTCTTCCTGTTCTTTCACCACTGCTTAGGTATTTAAGGTATCTGAAATGAAAAATGAACAAGGATTCAAGCTAGGCGAATAGAGAAGAGAATGTAAGCACTATGTCTGCAGTTCTTAAGTCAGGAGAGAGTTAGGCTTGTGGAGAATGGGATGCGAGAAGGACAAACAGGAATGAGGATTTCATCATTTTCAATGGATTCAATCCTACAAAAGGTTATAGCCTCAACACTGCCCTTTCCCGTAACAGCCAGGATCATCTCCACTGGGGTAAGACAATGTACACGTGCCTCTGCTGGTCTGGTTTGCTCATGCTGCCTCTGTCTGTGCACAATCTTCTTGTGAAAGAGAGAGGGAAGTGTATCAGGGAATGCCATGCAAACTATTTAGGTGATGGAGCAGTCTATGCAAACCATGAGTATGGGTATGAGGTATGCAACAGTGATGAATGTGTGAGGGTGAGGTGAAGTGTACATATGGTACGTGCTGATTAATTATGGATTGTTGGTAGGCTGAGTGATTTGAGCATGTTAAATTGAGCAGCAGCTGAGGCTACTGGAACAGTTGGTAGGAAATTGTACTAAAGATTCATTCAATGACATTGACCCACTTGTGTAAAGCTATTAAACTTCTGCTCCTTGAAATTAAACTCCTGGTATTGACCTCCACTGCTGTCATTCCCACTGCCATCTCATTGTGTGTCTGGAGTCCTCCGTCTCTCTTCATTTCCACCACTTCTGCCAAGATCTCCAAGGCAGCATCCACAAACCAAATGCCTGCTCTTTCCCATGGCCAGTCATCCTTCGTTCTTTCTCAAGTCATATTCAGTTGTTGAACAACTCCAAGCACCTACCCCAGCCACAATGCATCTCTGCTTTAAGAGGTGCAATCCTGGTGCAAGTTACTAAGGAACTGGTCCCTGCTGATACTTGCAGCAATAAGCAGCCCAATTAGCATTGTCTGCATACGTAAATAATTATAATAAGCAGACATCATGGAATTGGTGTGCTGCTTGATTACACTGAAAGAGCACAGGTTAACTGTGAAATGTGATCCTCATGCCCATTTTCAGGGGCTAACCAAATTAACCTTGGGACAATTAGGGCAGCACAATGGTTAGCACTGCTGCCTCACTGCCCAAGGGACTTGGGTTCAATTCCCATCTTGGGTCACTGTCTGTGTGGCGTCTGCACATTCTCCCCATGTCTGATGGGTTTCCTCCAGGTGCTTTGGTTTCCTCCCACAGTCCAGAAAGATGTGCTGGTTAGGCGGATCGGCTACGCTAAATTCTCCCTCAGCATACCCGATCAAGTGCCTGAGTATGGTGACCAGGGGATTTTCACAGTAACTTCATTGCAGTGTTAATATAAGCCTACTTGTGACACTAATAATTAAACTTTAAACCTTAGAAATTCATGCTTGGGAAAAGTAAGACGAAAGAAGGGCAGAATATCATAAGATATTTTAACTTTCATTTAATAAATAAAAAATCAAAGGGAATGAAACCCAATGAAAAAGTTTAGGTTTTGGAGGATTTTTAAATGCACAGCCTTTTAGTGAAAATGAAACAGGCACACACATAATAGTCAAATGTCAAACCCATAAGGCATGGAATGACATGCTTTGTTAAACCCTGCTCTGTCTCTGATGTAGAGCTTCTGGTTTGATTTTTCACTGAGCATCTTTGTTGAAGATGTAGTCAGTTAGATAAGTGGTCAGGCTATAAATCAAGATTACTTGGTGAAGCATGGGCTGTGTTGAGAAGGGGTTGTGCTTTATATTTCAATCTGAACAATATAAAGTTAATTGCTGGTTGAATTGAAGACAAGGCTGAGGTTCAGATTGTGATCTCTTGTGCACTCTCTCCCTGGAAGTGTGTAAGCTGGCAAACTTGGAGCTGCTGACTTCCAGGTGGGCAGGGTGCCCATTTGGAAACAGGCAGTGGATGCCCTGTATATGCAAATTGGGGTCAGAATGCTGGTTTATGGGAATCCAACCGATATTGGACATAACTAATGCTATGCACATTCCGTCCAATTATTCTGGGTCTTCAGTGACCTAACCTGGGGTCTTAAAAAGGAATCCCTGAAGTTCACCAACAAAAATAGTACCAACTTTCTCTTACATTTCAATTTCTGTAGTGTCAGGAGGAATATTTGCACAAGATTCTCCGCATGGGAGTGAAGGAGCAATGTTGGGACTTCCACCCAGTCATCTGACTCCATTCTGATCCCTGGATCAAGAATCACTGCTCCAGCAGGAAAATGTTGCAATTGAAAATTAACTGGCTATGCTCTGCATCATATATTGGCAAAACAGAGCTAGGCACCCCTCAAAGAAACATGGTAAAGCAGAGAAGTTAAATGAGTGACTTTTGACAATGAAAGGAGGTGGAAGCAGAAGGAACCAGCATAGTAAAAAGCGAAAGAGTTGAATTACACAGTTACAGGCACCTAAGATGGGGACAAGAACAGAGAAATAAGGAAGGCGAATTAAGACAAATATCATGGCACTGTGGAAAAGGGAGACACTCGCTCTGAGAACAGGTATGTGTTAAGTGTGGGAGGATTCTATAACTACCCGTTAGATAATCTGTTTTAAAGCATGAGTAGGTATTGTGAATGGCATGTCTCCTTTTGACATTTGAGACAGAGTAAAACAGAATGAGTAGAAATTTTCTGAAAAGGGAGGGAAAGCCGCCAGCTATGGTTAACACCTGAAACTCTAGACTGCATTTTCTCTGCCTCCAGGGGACTTTCCTGGGGCAGGCTGGGAACCAGGTTGGCCATTTAGTCCAAATAAGATTCCACCTGAGTTGGTATTTTACCAAATTAGAGTAGCTCCTCCATGCTGCACCTCTGGCCCAAATTAGGTGGCCTTTCAGCGGCAGGTCATGGATCTAATAGAACCAGAGGTTGGATGCCCAAATGGCAAGGGCTGCAGGAATAAAAGGCTACAGCTCCATCTGTGAACATGCTTATGGAAGCATTTCACCTCCAACCTGATAGCCGTATCAGCTTGGGGCCTTCTAGTTTATAACATGTGTTGCACTGACTGAGAGAGAAAGATGATAAAAGAGACAGAAGAGAGAGTCAAGGAGACAGACAGGTGTGCTAGAATATGTTATAGCGACAATGAGAAAAAACACCAAGGGAGAAGACAGAGACCATTCGAGTTAATCAAAAATCAAGGAGAGAGAAAAAGTATAACATTTACTTATCAAGCAGTATTAGGTAAAGTAAGGCAACATGAAAAAAAAAGGTGAAATAAAGAAGATTGGCTTATGAGCAGATTTTAAACTACTGAACTCTGATAAATGGAGCAGATGGCATGCGTAAATGCTCTAAAATCTTTCCAGCAATGATTTCCCAGACCTGAAAATTATTTAATGGCAATGCAGATATTTAGCATAATTATTAGCAAAACACATCTGCATGACAGTCAGGTAATAACAGCAGTGGGGAAAAGCCCTAATATTTAAGGGAACATTTTAGCGAGTGGCATCAAATGTGATTACGTTTTCAGCGAGATAAAAAGCTTTAAGATGTAACTTCCAAATCTTATTATTGCTAAGTAACAAAATTCTGTTTTTAAAATATTTACTTAAAAAGATTATCCATGGAAATTACATGGTGATGTATGATCTAAACCCATACTTCGTGCATGAGCAATACAATTAGTACTACATGAATAATTCAGGAGAAATGAAGAAACTGCAGGTATGTGATGAAGTTAGGTTGCAATTCATCTTTTATTTGCAATTCTATCCTTGTTGGGTTCTGCAGACTACCAAAATCAGTAAGAACAAACGACAGCTTTCTTTATACCATCAAAAACTTGACACGAGCAATCCACAGTTAAAAGAACTGAAAGCCATAAGCTCAATTTGATTGTTAAACTTGGCTGTATCATCAATCAGATCCAGATGTGGCTTTCTCATTTCAGGATTCATGACTAAGTTCATAATTTTAATCCAACATGCACTGCTGGAACACATTGTAAAATCTACCACAACAAGCAAGGGATCCGTGACACGAAAGAGCAATTTTAAACAGGGAAAACATCTATACCATAAATCAAATTCGATCACAGCTCCGTTTCACATCCTGTCGTGCAAATTCAGTTCAACAAACTGTTTGAATCATTGTGTCCAGTAGTAGGGCATTAAACTAACTTTATTCCCCCAACTGGATCAAGCTAGCTAGTTTGTATAGCAGCCAAGTTTAGTTAGTGGACCACACTGCCTAAAACGTAGTGTAAATGAATAACAGATAAAAATGTGCCCAGAGCAAAACAATATAGTATAGAATCATTTAAGAGGACATAAGTAATTCTCCAGAGTCATAGAGGTGTTAGGAAAGCAAAGGTTGTTTTAAGAGATTTATATTACTACTGGTAAACATTAGAAATAAGGTATAGTTTTAAGTGGGTTTAATTTAATGTTTTTGTGCCTGGAAGGGTAAAACCTATAGCTTAATTTGTCCTGGACAAAGGTATTTGTATGTCCGGGCTGGTTTCAATTCCAAACTGTGATTCTATTGCGCTTAGAAAGGGCTATGGCGTGAAGAGTAAATAGGCCAGCAGAAGTATGCAGGCAGTACTTAGCAACTGGAAACTCTTTTACAGGTAAAAAGATTTTTTAAAATTTAGTTTTAGCTGAATGTATTAGTGTTGGAGACAGACTTGATTTATTATTGTCACATGTATTAACATACAATGAAAAGTATTGCTTTTTGAGTGCTATACAAAGCATACCGTTCATAGAGAAAGAAACAAGACAGTGCAGAATGCTGTGTTACAGTCATTACTAGGATGTAGAGAAAGACCAACTTTCTAATGCAAGGTAAGTTCATTCAAAAGTCTGACAGCAGCAGGGAAGAAGCTGTTCTCAAGTTGGTTGGTACGTGACCTCAGACTTTCATATTTTTTTCCCGATGGAAGGTGGGAGAGAGAATGTCCGGGGTGCACGGGGTCCTTAATTATGCTGGCTGCTTAGTCAAGCTGGATTGGGCTACATTCACGATCTTTTGTAGTTCCTTGCGGTCTTGGACAGAGCAGGAGCCATTCCGAGCTTTCCATTCTGAGCCATACAACCAGAAAGAATGCTTTCTATGGTGCATCTGTAAAAATTGGTGAGAGTCATAGCTGACATGCCAAATTTCCTTAGTCTTCTGAGAAAGTAGAGGCGCGGGTGGGCTTTCTTAACTATAATGTCGGTATGCGGGGGACCAGGACACCTAAAAGCTTGAAGCTCTCTAACCCTTTCTACTTCGTCCCCATTGATGTAGACAGGAGCATGTTCTCCTTTACGCTTCCTGAAGTCAACGACAATCTCCTTTTTTTGACACTGAGGGAGAAATTACTGTTGCCACACCAGTTCACCAGATTTCCTATCTCATTCCTGTAGTCTGCCTCATCATTGTTTGAGATCTGACCCACTACAGTGATGTCCTCAGCAAACCCGAAAATCAAATTGGAGAAGAATTTGGTCAGACAGTCATAGATGTATAAGGAATATAGTAGGGGGCTGAGAACACAGCCTTGTGGGGCACCGGTGATGTGGATGATCGTTGAGGAGGTGATATTGTCTATCCTTACTTATTGTGGTCTATAAGTTAGGAAGTTCAGGATCCAGTTCCAGAGGCAGTAGCTGAGGCTCAGGCCACAGAGTTTGGAGATGAGTTTCGTGGGAATAATGGTGTTGAAGGCTGAGATGTAGTCAATGACTAGGAGTCTGACATAGGTGTCTTTGTTATCCAGATGTTCCAGGCTTGAGTGCTGGGTCAAGGAGATGGTGTCTGCTGTAGACCTGTTGCGGTGATAGGTAAACTATAGTGAATCCAGATATATGGGAGGACGGAATTGATTTATGGCAGGACTAGCCTCTTGAAGCACTTCATAATGATGGATTTCAGAGCCACTGGCCAATAGTCATTAAGGCATGGTGCTTGGTTTTTCTTACTGGGATGATTTTCATCTTCTTGAAGCAGACAGGGAACTCAGCTTGTTATAAAGAGAGGTTGAAGATGTCTGTGAATACCCTCACCAGCTGATCCACCAGGCAATGGATATCACTTAACTTTGCCAGGAGAAGCTGAACAGGACAAGGAGCTGGTTACAGTCCAGATGACCAGAGAATTGGGACAGAAAGAATGTGTTATGATGACTGAAGTTATGAGAATAGAAACCAAGGCATTGTTCAGAAGAATTCAAGGAAGAGTGAACAAAGTGTTCTGACTTAAAGACAATTTCAGTCCCAGATTTAAAGTAGGCCAGTGGACTTCAGAGGTGTCACAGGATCCCTGCAGTACAGAAGGAAGCCATTCAGCCTTCAAGTCTGCACTGACAACAATCCCACCAGGCCCTATCCCTGCAACTGCATGTATTTAACCTCCTAATCCCCCTGACACTAAGGGGCAATATAGCATGGTTAATGCACCTAACCAGCACATCTTTGGATTGTGGGAAGAACCTGGAGAAAACCCATGCAGACATGCGGAGAACGTGCAAACTCCACACAGACTGTGACCCAAGCTGGGAATCAAACCTGGGTTCCTGGCGCTGTGAGGCAGCAGTACTAACCATTTGATGCCATTTTAATAAGAGTCTGGGAATTGATAGTTTAAGCAATTGGGAACAGTTTGTACAACAGTTAAGACAACGAAATCCTAAAAGGAAAGTGGAAAAACATGTATCCTGGATTCATTGTAAAAAAACAGAGCAGAAGCTTTATTTAAAATAGTCATTGGGGATTTTCACAGTATCTTCATTGCAATTTTAATGTAAGCCTATTTGTGACTAATAAATAAACTTTTAACTTTAATTTCTAGGCTGATCACTAGGTTGATACCGGAGATGAGGGGGTTGGACTATGAAGAGAGACGAAATAGACTGGGTCTGTACTCAGAGTTTAGAAGGATGAGGGGGGATCTTATAGAGACATATAAGATAATGAAAGGGATGGGTAGGGTAGAGGTAGAGAGATTTTTCCCGCTTAGAAAGGATAGCAGGACTAGAGGGCACAGCCTCAAGATAAGCGGGGGGGTGCCGTTTAGATCGGAGTTGAGGAGGAACTTCTTCACTCAAAGGGTGGTGAATCTCTGGAATTCTCTGCTCGTTGAAGTGGTGGAGGCTACCTCGCTAAATATATTTAAGTCATGGGTAGATAGGTTTTTGACAGACAAGGGAATTAAGGGTTATGGGGAGAAAGCAGGAAAGTGGAACTGATCCACTTCAGATCAGCCATGACCTTATTGAATGGCGGAGCAGGCTCGAAGGGCTTGATGGCCTACTGCTGCTCCTATTTCTTCTGTTATGTTCTTACTTTCATTTGGAAAACCTGGACTCAATATTGGAATGCAAATGCTAATGAAAAGCATTGTATGAAAGGATTTTAAAACTTTTTTTTGGGAGTGGAGTCTGAAAACTTTCACGTGACAATCATCTGAGAGCATTCTGGGGAGAAATCCAGATATTCACTTTGGTTTCAGAGTGTATTGCGCCACAGCCAATCTGTGTGCTTAAAGGGACTTTATGTTAATGAAACCATTCTATTTTAAGATGTAATCTGTGTTAATCTTAAAATCTGCGAGCAATTGTTAAATTAAGGGAGAGTGGAGGTAAGGAGGACTATATTATAATCCAATTTTTTTCATGTTTAATAAATGTTTTTTTCTTGTTGTTAAAACAAATTACTGGTCTTGTAACTCTGTTCCTCCACGTTTTATCAAAAGAAGTAAAAGTCACAGTCTTTTGAGCCAGAGTTCCATTCTGAAATTTTCCCATCCAGTGATAGCAACAGCTTGAATCGTAACAGAGAAAATGCACAAGTTATTGACAGAGGGCATGGTGTAGGATGACAAGTACAGCCAAGCTTCTTCAGCAGCAAGAAAGATGCCATAAACTGTGCAGTGGTCGGAATGCAAAAGAAAGCAAGAGAAGTTTTTCATTATAAATTTCAGAAACACAATTATTTTCTTTTCGTTTTTGCTCCAAGCTGAATTACCTGTGTTCCCATTTCAGAAATTGAAAACAAATAAATATTTCCAACCAGAAAAGTGTGCCTTTAAGGAATGTATTTTAATCCTGTTTCTCTGCAGGATGTTTCCAGCAGTCCCTGGCATCTTGTTTGCAGCCAGCAGCCTCTACTCCACATAGTCACCCAAGACTGGAATTGAAGCTGGGTCCCTGGAGCTGTGAGGCAGTAGTGCTAATCACTGTGTCGACACTGTGTCGCCATTTGCTTTTCATTTTACTGTCATGTCCTGCTATGCTGAGTGCTTAACTACTCAGCTGCTTCCCTTCTCCCCTCATCTCATCAAAGACAGAGTAGCACCTTGTCTTGTGTCCTGAATAAAGTAAGTCCCCATTAACTGGTGTTTTTAACTGGCACCACTGGCACCTAGAGCATGCTGGATAACAAAAATTTTACTGTAACACAAAACTTCAGTGACTTATAGAAAATATTACAATTTCATGCCAAAATATTGAGAGATGTATTTCTCAGATCAGTGCTGACCTTACAAGCAAGATGCAAATGATAAACTTTATGGTTACTGAAGTTAGAGAAAGTTAAAGATAAAATAAATACATATATAGTAGTCATTCCTGCACACATATACTTTCTCTACTTTTATACAAGTTTTTGTTAAATATGTTTCCTTGCGTGTGCAATAGTAGTAAAAATGTTCCTGTGAAGTTTGTCTGTGTCGTGTGGTTCACAAATGTATTCATTTAATCTTATGTGGCTCTAAGTTCAGAAAGTTTGGCCATCCCTAGTTAATGGAAATACTCCAAGTCATCATTTATTTTTTGAAACAATGATAACATGAGAAACAAAGGGGAGTATGGAGAGGGAGTGACAATGGAATAGTAAAAATGATAAATAGAACATTAAACAATAAAATTTGGAATTTTTGTGACTATAAATAGGAAATCTTGAAGTAGATATGAATTAGGAGTAGAAGTAGGCTTTTTGGCCCATCAAGCTTGCTCTGCCATTCAATAAGATCATGGCTGATCTGATTTTATTCTCAACTTCACATTCCTGCCCATCCCCAATCTTTCACCCTGTTGCTTAACATGAATCTATCTACCACTACCTAAAAGATATTCAAGGATTCTGCCTCAGCCACCATTTGAGTTCCAAAGTCTCACAACACTCTCTATTCTAAATGGGCAATCGCTTATTTTGAAACAGTGATCTAGGTTCCAGATGTTCCTCCTCCACATCATTTTCCCACTAAGTCTCTTCACTACCTTGTTTGTTTCAAACAAGTCACCTCTTATTCTTCCAAACTCCGGCTAGTACAAGTCTAGCCTGCCTAGCCTTTCCTCATCCAACAACCTGCCCGTTCTAGATATTAATCTAGTAAATCTTGTCTGTACAGCTTCTCATGCATTATAAACTTTCCTTAAGTAAACTGGACCAAACCTGCACACAGTCATTCATGTATGGTCCTACCAATGTCCTGTATAACTCAACCATAGGTTCCCTACTCTTATTCAATTCTCCTTGCAATGGACAATAACATTCTATTAGCTTTGTTAATTACATGTTGCATCTACATGCTAACCTTTTGCGATTCATGCACCAGGACACCCAGATTCCTTTGCATCTCAAAGCTCTGCAATCTAGTTAAGAACATAAGAACATAAGAAATAGGAGCAGGAGTAGGCCATCCAGCTCTTCGAGCCTGCCCCGCCATTCAATAAGATCATGGCTGATCTGTCGGTGCTCAGTTCCACTTTCCCGCCCTCTCCCCATAACCCTTAATCCCCTCTCCTATCAAAAACCCATCAACCCGCGTCTTAAAAATATTTAGCGAGGCAGCCTCCACCACTTCAACGGGCAGAGAATTCCAGAGATTCACCACCCTTTGAGTGAAGAAGTTCCTCCTCAACTCCGTTTTAAACCGCCCCCCTTTTATCTTGAGGCTGTGCCCCCTAGTCCTATTGTCTTTTTTGAGCGGGAAGAGTCTTTCCACCTCTATCCTATCCATCCCATTCATCATCTTATATGTCTCAATGAGATCTCCTCTCATTCTTCTAAACTCTAACGAGTACAAGCCCAGTTTATTCAGCCTCTCCTCATAGCTCAACCCCCTCAACTCCAGTATCAGCCTAGTAAACCTCCTCTGCACTCCCTCTAAGGCCAAAATATCTTTGCGCAGGTGCGGCGCCCAAAAATGCACACAGTACTCCAGTTGCGGCCTCACCAATGCCCTATACAGCTGCAGCAAGACCTCCCTACTTTTATATTCAATCCCCTTCGCTATGAAGGCCAGCATCCCATTCGCCTTCCTGACCACCTGCTGCACCTGCAAGCTGGGTTTTTGCGACTCATGCACAAGGACCCCGAGGTCCCTCTGCACCGTCGCCTGCTGCAGTTTTTCGCCTCGTAAGTAATAGTCCTTCCTACCATTTTTCCTACCAAAGTGGACCACCTCACACTTGCCAACATTAAATTCCATTTGCCATTTCCTGGCCCATTCGCCCAGCCTATCTAGATCCTTCTGCAGACTCTCCACACCCTCCGCACAATTTGCCGTTCCCCCAATCTTGGTGTCATCAGCAAATTTCGACACTCTACACTCGGTTCCCTCCTCCAGATCATCTATATAAATGGTAAAAAGCTGAGGCCCCAGCACCGACCCCTGGGGCACTCCACTAGTCACCATCCGCCAATCCGAATAGCACCCGTTGACCCCCACTCTCTGCCTCCTATTTGACAACCAATCCTCTATCCACGCTAACACCCTACCCCCAACTCCATGTCCCTCGACCTTCTGCAATAACCTCTTGTGAGGCACTTTGTCAAACGCTTTCTGAAAATCTAGAAAGACCACATCCACCGGGTCTCCTCTATCCACCGCCCTAGACACATCCTCATAGAACTCCAGTAAATTTGTCAGACACGACTTCCCTTTAATGAAACCGTGCTGCGTCTGCTCTATCAAGCAATTCCCTTCAAGATGCCTCGCAATTTCCTCCTTAATGACAGATTCTAACATTTTACCTACCACAGATGTTAAACTAACCGGCCTATAATTCCCTGCCTTTTGCCTGGCACCCTTCTTAATGTTAATGTGCCTCTTTTTTATTTGACCTGCCAAAATGGACAACCTCACATTTTCCCACATTATATTCCATTTTCCAGATCTTTTCCTACTCACATAACCTGTGCTCTTTTGTAGCCTTCTTCAGTTCTTTTCACAACTTACTTCCTTATTTATCTTCGTGTCATGAGCAAATTTAGCAACCATACTATCAGTCCCTTCATCCAAATCATTTACATGAATTGTAAAGAGTTGAGGCTCCAGCACTGATCTCCGTAGCACACCACTCATCACATCATACCAACAAAAATAACCTATTTATACCTATTCTTAGTTTCCTGTTTGCTAGCCAATATCTTATCTCCTACATTATGAGCTGTTATTTTCCACAGTAACCTTCGAAGAGGCACCTTCTGAAAATCTACATACAATACACATCCACAAGTTCCGCTTTGTCAATTTCTTTAAAGAACTCCATCAATTCATTAAACATGATTTCCCTGTCACAAAATCTGAAACATGGAAGGGCGATTCTCCCAAAAATGCTGAATTGGTGGGAAAACTGTTCTAAATCCTGACTGTTTTCTCAGTTCAGCTTCTCACCTGAATCTCCACATCTGTACGCTGCACAGGTTCCAGTCATGAATTATCATTAAACATTCGGGGGGGTGGGACCTATTCGTGCCTAAGAGCCTGAAATTGGCAGGATGAGCGGGAACCCATGCATACGTACATCGCTGGGAGATCACGGATAAGACCTCACAGCATCCAGATCACTGCCATCCAACCTCGATACACATCACTGGCCTAATTGCTGGCCCCCACAACCCTCCCACACACACATCACAGGCCTCACTGCTGCCCCCCCCACCTGTCTCCTCCCACAAGTAGACATGGCTGTTCACTCACCTCATGCCCCCATAGATCCAGATAATGCAGGTACACAAGCTCTCTATCCCTTGATATACTGTCCTCATTGCTGTCCCACAGAGAACTAGCGTTGTGCTGACATGCACAATCCCAGCTTGTTCATTCCATCTCTTAAATGGGAACCTTGAGTATTGCACACGACCCTGGACACAGCAGCCTATTGAATGGAGCCAATCAGCACCCCGAGGGATGAATGACACTCAACTGAATGCAGCCTTCAAAATCTCTTGCAAGTATTTGTTGCCAACGGGCCCTTGACTGGCCACATTCACTGCACCTGCACTCTCCTAATAAGCCAGAGCTGGATATAAGCTGCAGGAATGGACGCACAACCAGTCACGCCACAAAGATGTCTGCATGGAAACTGGTTCCCAGATTTTCAGAGGCCGACCAAGAGCACCTGCTAAATGACGTGGACAAGAGGCATGATTATCTCTTCCACAGCAAGGACCCTCACCCATGCATTGCAATATGTGGTGCATATTGCAATGCACCATGCATCATGCATTGCAATATGTTAATGCTTGCTATCCACGTTATAGTGGTGTGCCTGACCTGTGGCAGCTGAGTAGCATGGAGGAGCATGCCAAGGAGCTGGCAGGGGGTGATGGGTCATACTGAACAGTCACCAACAGCCAGATTGGCATTTTGCCTCCCTCCCCCTAAGGTGTGTTCTTTTTTCCAACTCTGGACCCAGAAGAGCCCAGCCCTTCGGGCGTTGCCACCACCCTTGCTGCACTGGAGCAAGCTAACCATGACCCCCTGGATGACACCTCAGAAGAAAGCACTGAGGAATCCTCCGAGAGCAGCACCAGCATGTACCACACAACCCACCAACATAGAGACTATCACCACCGTGGGTACCTTTAGTGTTGAGGTTTCTGGGTCACTATCTGGTGACACATCACAGACGCTGATGCACGTCAGATGGAGACGGGCACATCCGAGGGCTCGGGCACGTGGAGGTCTGCCGGAGGCCAGGATTCAGCTATCCCCAAGCCAGCTGCTGGGCCTCTGGGTTTGTTCCTCCCAAGGCTGTTGGAGATGCACCAGCAAATCCAGGGAGCTGTAAGCAACCATGCTGCAACTGCAACGCTGTTTAGGGGAGTCCAACAGAGTGCTGTTGCAGGAGGTGGTGCTGACACAGCATGAGACCCAGGCCAACACTGCAAGGGTGGCGACTGCAGTGCAAAGTCTGGCTCTGAAGTCTGTCCTCATGGGTAGTAGGGTCCAGGCTATCCCGGTGACATTACAGGTCACGTGCCAGTGTGTTTCCGGCAACCAGGAGGCACAGCATTCGATGGCCATGGGTGTCAGGAGCATGTGGGAGAGACTGCTGGCCATGGCTGTGAGCCTCAACAACTTAGGCCAGGCTCAGGGGGCTACTGCTGAGAGGCTCCAGAGCCTGGCTTGCTCACAGGATGCTGCAGCAGAGCTCCAGAGCTTGGCTGAGTCTCAGAGGGCCAGGGCTGAGGGATCACACATTATGGGGCAGATGCATCTAGGCCTCCACGTGATGCTGGAGCTCCTAGAGCTCAGTCCAGCTATCCTGGCGTCCCATAGAGTGCCTCTGGGGCCTCTCGGCACCCCAAGGGAGGAAGGGCTTGAGCCCATGCCAGAGTCTTCCACCCAGGAGATCGCGGGTATCCAGAGACCTTCGCATTCCTCTATTCTTCACACCGGGGCATCTCAGGGCCAGAGAGATGAACAGGGTGGCACTGAAACAGCGTGATCTGCAAATACACCAGAACCCTCCAGATCCCGGCCACCCAGGGGACATTCACCGAGGGCATTACAGGCAACAGGGCATACATCACAGCTGGACACCTCCACCTCTGATGTGCATCCTGGGGTAGCACCTTCTCCCGTGCTGCCACCAACATGGCCAGCTCCAGATTGAGCAAACCGAGATCCATCTACACAGTGGGGTTTGGAAAAAGACCCAGCACCACCCCAATCCCTCACTTGGGCCAGAATACCCACTTGTGGGAGTTGGCAACCTGACACAGTCCATGGTGCCATGCGTGGCCTGATTAGGATTGTGTGAGATTGCCATCATGACAAATGCTGGCACAGATTATGCAGGTCGGTGTGCAGATTTGGGCAATGCACACCCTTGAGCCATTGCTATGTGTGCAACTGCAGCATCTGTTACAGGCATGTGTTGCTGGTCTGTATCACAGGGCAGGACAGACTGCAAATCAGCACCAGATTCCATGCAGCCCATGTCTGAACCTCGGCATCCCAGCCTGCAGCAGCAGCTGCTTCATCTGGTTAGGTCCCAGTCAGCACATGGTGCACTCCTTCCCCCACCTCAAAACACCAGCACTTAGTAGAGTCCCTGACCCTACACCGCAGCAAGACAATGACACTGTAAAATGTTGTGGAGGGTGAGGGTGAGTGGGAGCCCTTGAAGCTGCCTCCCACAGTGTGGGCAGAGCTGCCCAGGAAGGGGGGGTGCGGAACTCCCTAACAGAACCTCACCCAGAAGGCTGTGAGGAAATAGAAGCCCCCCAACCACCCCAAACAAATATCACTGGTGCATGGGCCAACACCTGAAGGCAGCAGAAGAAAGGCCACCAGACATCTCCAGGGCCTGCCTGCAACATCTCCCACATTCCATAGCAGCATTTACCTCCTCATGCCAGTTCAAGGCTGCCATGCCAGGTTGTGACTTTTAAATACCTAGTCTGATTCGTGCCAAAATTACATCTTGCCAAAGAGGTGGAAGATGCAGACGTGGGTGGACATTGTCATGTGGATTCTGAAAATGTCATATAAAGGTATGTAAACTTATGCTAATCAGTGGCCTGCCAATTTTCAGCGTGTTCCTGGCAGCGCCATTTTTCTCCGGCTGGAAGATGCACACAGATTGTAAAAGCTTTCGGAGAACCTGCAAAATGACTGACATGCACATCTCCTGGCCCGACCTGCCAGAAAAGTTGCAGGTTGCAGTGGGAGAATTGCGGCCATGATTTCCTATATATTGAGTATTGCTGAGAAAAGAGACATATCAAAGCACTATATCAGGACATTCTGCAAGAATACCATCATGAGAAAATAAAAACTTATGCTGTTTGAGACAAAAACGCTAATTTGTTGGCAAGTAGACTCTGATTGATAGAAGCATTGCCATGAAGAGTGCACAAGTTGATTGGTGACTGACAGATAACTGCTGAGCATTGTTTGAAATTTAAACCAGGCAGACTGACCTTGATTGGTCAAGGCATTGCCCTGCGGAATGATTCAGAGGCTGGCTGTCACTTATTTGGCTTGACAAACCAAACATAATAAGAAATAACATTTGCAAGTAGTACTTTAATCTAACTCTCCTGCCAATTACTGGGCATTTGACAGTTTCTAAAATATGCCATGCCAAAACCATAAAAGGCTTTCATTGTTAATTTGTGAAGGTGAATTTCACAAAACTTAAGAGTAATGCATGTCTGAGCTGTTGGTCTTTTCCCTCATTCAGTCCACAGGAGATTTGCAATTCAGAATAGCAGAAGTTGAAACTTACAGCTTAATGGCGTACATATCTGTACTCCCCAGGAGTACGTTAGGAGTAACTGATCTAGACAAATTGTTGTCAATTCATCAGCAATTTGAAAACTGACATTTATAACTTGAAGCCAACCATATGTAACATGGAGAGAATGTGTATTTGAGTGAATCTTTAAATTCAGATAGGTAATTGATAAGATCACAAAACAATAAGCACATATCCACTATTAGGGAAGGGCAGGAAAAAGCACGCAGTTGTAAAAGGGTTCTTCATTGCTGCTGTGCAGAGGGAAAAAAGATGGTTGAATAAAAAGATTAGGAAATGCTGACTGAATCTTTACCGTAAAGGAGGGTTGTCTCCTTTGGCATTCAAGTACACTTTCCTCACATAAGAAATGTACAGGAGTAACTGATCAAGAGAAATTGTTGTCAATTCATCACAATTTTGAAAATTGACATTTATAACTTCAGATTGACCCTGCGAAAATTCATATTTGGGTGAATTATTAAATTTTAATTTAAAGTAGTGGGATCACAAAAGTAGCAGGTTTAACACTGTGTAGTATTCTGCTGGGCTAACCTACTGAATACCTTGGTAAACATGGAGAGGATAAGATTTTCAGAAAAAATATTAATACAAAGCTGAAGAAGTTCACAGTTGTTCACTAAAGGATAAATTTATCAATCCCAAGCTTCCAGTGGGGACCTGTGCTGGAAGGGAGCTTAGGTTGAGGGTGTGTTCCAATTGTTTAAGCCAACTCCTTTTAAGGGAACGGAAAAAGTATATAAGCCATTAACGATTATTTCTTGCTTTGTTACACCCGTACTCAAGCACATGCAAAGCCATCATCAAACAGCTCTTCCCAACCTTTACAAACATGCTTATCCAGCCACTGCAAACAAGCACTGTTCTCATGTGGCCATTTGGAAATCTGTCACCAAAAAGCAAGTTTACTTGGCATTACGTCTGTTCACTTATTCACAAGCAAGTATGCAGAGTAACCACTAGACTTTCACCTCCCTAGATGTTCTTGAAACTTCCAATAACTCAGCAAGATTTGGAAGAAAAGATAGTGTAAAACAGAAGGGAGCAACTAAAACTAAAAGACCCTTTGGACAAAGCGTGGTGTTCATATTAGGGTCTAAGAACATAGAGGGAGTGACCATGCTGTAGCTGGAACAATTTCCAAATCTCATGGGAAGAACTGTCCTTCTCATTATTCTTCCTCTACCCACTCACATGCATGCATTGCAGAACACTACCAAGGCACATCTGAGCTAAGTTTCAAAAGCTACCCACTAACATTTTTTTCCCTTCGCTTTTTATTTATCTAAAGGAAAAGTTGCAGTATTACTTACAAACACAGAGCAATTCAACATTACTAAATCTGTTTGTAGCAAGAACCAGCAAATCAGAGGAATTAGGCATTCAGGGTCTCCATAGGTACTGATATTGGTGGTAATAGCAAATATTCAAATAAGAACTTTCAATACTGAAGTGGAGAAAGGTTCATGTAAACAGCAGTTGAACATGGGTCTGTCGGTCGTCAGAGATTATCCTAAGAGACATACCAGGATACCTGGTAAATTAATAAGCATGAATGAGCAGCAGGAGGATAGAGGAGGTGGAAGTATATGTTACTCAATGTGTTCTTTCTCAGTTTCCATGTCCTGGCACGAAAAGATCTGTATTTAAATAAAAGCTATGGATGTCATTTAAATATCAAAACTTAATTATTATGGCTAATCCAGCCATTACAGGGTGTCCAAAAGATTCAACAAGAATTTCTCAGTTTCCTCATCTTTGCCTTGTGCCTTGTGAATGGATATCTTTCTCTGCTACCAGAATCAGGTATAAGGATCTTTTGATGGCAGAGGTGATCAGCATGCAGCAGATTGTGACGACCTTGAAGATCCTAATGGACCTATTTGGTAAGACATGCCCACTCTACCCAAGCATCTAAAGTGCTGTTTCATTAAATCAATAGAAAGATCAACTTTGTTCCTGGCTGTCACTATATCTGTGCCTTGCTGGTACGCATGAACTAACATCAAGTAAGAAAAACGCACCCCTCTTTACCTTCCTCTCTCTGATCCCACTTTTTCACTTCAGTCTGTCTCAGTTTGATATACATTCTAAAGTTATAGAATTCTTAAAAAGTATAACTGGTGTTTAGTTAGATACAACAGACCACAGTCATTTTTTTCAGAGACATACACAGAGGAAAACAACAATTACATTTTACCTAAATAAATATTTTAAAGTTTATCTTCTTTTACAATATCATTTAGCAAAAAAAATTATGAAACAAAAATTGCCATAAGCTTAGAAAAATTCCATTCATACAGATGACTGAATAGCACTGATGCATCCAGGAGAATTACAGTACTTGCATTTTTGAAGTGTAACCATTGTGCTGGTGGACAAATGCAACAGCCAATTTAAAAACAGCAAGGTCACAGAAAAAGCAATAGCATGTTTCACACCAACCCTGAGAGGGCAGATGACTCCAAAAGGCAGCACCTGCAACAGTTCAATTCCTTTATTACTGGAGTGTCAATCTTTTGTGGTCGAGTCTCTGGGGTAGAACCCACAGCCTTCTGACTCAGAGGTAAGAGTGTTACCACTAAGCCAAGGCTGACAGCAAGATGAAGAGAAAATAATTAAAAGCAGTCAACATGGATTTCAAAAAGAATAATTCTGCTTGAGAAACATGACAGAATTAATCAAGGAGGTTATATGCCACTTTGATCCATAAAAACTTTGGGATATTGTATAAACAATGAACTTCTGAACTTTTTCTGAAGGTTTCTTGTGCTTGTATGTTTAAAGTCAGCTAACATAAAATAGGGCACCAATTGCATGAAGACAAAACTTAAAAGGAGGAACTGACTGATAATAAGCAAAATTGTGGGTTCCTGAAACTGACAAGGCGTGAATATGCTAATACAGGCTCTCAATGCAACAGACTCTGGCAACCTCCCAGTGCTTAAAGGATTCACATCTCCCCAGTTGTTCCCAGACCATCTTCCTTAGACCCTGATACTGGCTTGCCCAGAATTTCCACTGCATGAGACCCCAAAACTGCTTCTTTGTCCCAACACACAAAGACCCCAGGATCATTCCCAGCACAAACCAAGACCTTTCTTCCAGTTCCCCTGATCCTAGGACCATTTCTCTCACTGCAGGCCAACCTTAAGAATCTTCCCCTAGTGCAACAAATGAAACATTTGATTAATCTGAAAAATTTGATCTAGAACCCTCAAGGCTGTGGTCTTTCTTTCACTGATTGCAGCCATCAGGACTCCTCACATACTGTACCTTATTGGATAATGTAAGTCAATCCCAGAACCTAAGGGACATAGATTCAGCTTATAGGAACTGATACACTAAATCCAAGAAGTTATTGACACAGACCCCAAGATTGCAAGATTCCATCCTGAACCATGTGAGTTTATGTCCCCTTGCTGTACTCACAGATCCCAAAGCATGGTCCAGAGCTGATAATACTGTTTGGCATACTCCAACTCATAAAAAGCCTATGGCTCAATTTGGCAATGCCTTGGGAGATCTGCTAATATTAACATTCCATTGACATTTGTACTGTATAATTTTACAATACTATAGCCCGGTTCTTCCCAGGAGTTGCAATCAATGTTGGATTGCCAGTCTGCTTGAATATTACCCCAACTCAAAGCTGCTCCACATTTTTTCCGGTCCTTCCCGAGCCCTGCTTTCCCAGAAATATGGGCCGGGAATCTCACAGCCCACTGTGCTGTGTGAGTAGCGCACTGGCCAGGAGACATCAGTGGGGGGCTTTTAGCGGGATTTGTGACTGGTATTCAGTTAATCTCAAGTCTCCCAGGCCTTTTTATTACATGTAATCAACCCGTGCTGGAAATTGGCACAGGGCTAATAACCATCTGGGCCCACTAATCATACGGAAATTCAGATTTCGATATGGTAATCTCCAGGCCCGCAGTGTCTTCTCCCGTACCAGGAGAGGTTCCCACTAATGGGGTTTACAACTGCTCCCCACAAATAAGGAACAGGTGTGTGCTTACCTCACTGGTGGAGACACTGAAGACCCTCCAGGAGGTCAGGGATGGGGAAGGTGCTGCTTGGGCAGTGCCAGCCTGGCACCACCCACTGGGCACCTTGGCATAGCCCAACCAGCACCAAGGGGGCATGGCCTACTGGCAGGGCAATGTAGTGATGGGGTGGAAGACCTGCTGCCACTCTGCAATGGCATTGGTGGGGGAGTAAGGGGGGGACTGGAGCTGGCTATGGTGGAGGGGGGGGTGGCTGAGGTTGGTCATGCTAGGTAGGGGGATTACAGCTGGCCACAGGGAGAGGTGGAGGGGAAGTTCGGGCTGGCCTGGAAAGATGGGGGTCGGGCAGGCCAGCAATTGGGATGGGGGTGTTCGGGGATAACTCTGGAAGGCCGGCGATTGGGGGTGGGGGTGCGGGTGCGGTGAGACCCTGGAAAGCAATCGGGAGCCTGGTGATTGGGATGTGGGGGACCAGTGCACATGTGCCCATTTCCCCACTGACAGATACATCTCCCCACTCACAGAGTGCAAGAGATTCATTAAACTAAGTATGCCCAAAAATCTCCCATTTTGCCGCTCATTGGACACTTAAGTTTTTATTGGGAGAATCCTGGCCATGGCATGCAGCATGTCTCGGAGAGCTCCATCACTGCAGTGTACAGTCAAGGTGATGACAGGGCCACCTTTCAATGGCATTAGCAGCTGTACAGTAAAACTGAAGGACCAGTTTGAATGTTTAATAAATGAATGAGTGGATGAATGAGTGAGTGGGTAGGATGCTAGGATGTGTAGGTAGGTAGGATGGGTGAGGTAGCTGTAGTAGTGGATAGGATGGGCAAATTGTTTAAATAGGTGTGCTGGGTGTGGGTATGGTGCAGGTTGGTAAGGTGGCAGAGTGGTAAGGGGGGGGGGTGAGGCACTAAGGCCATCAGTGTAAGTGACTTGGGGTGGGGGTGAGGGGGAGTGGGGGCCAGTTTTGCTGGTTCCTAGGAGTTAGACATGGTGTTCATCTGTTTAACATTTGCTGGATAACTAACCAGGGTGTACATCAGAACTGTCCCAAGTCTCCCACTCTAAAACAGAGTCGGAAACATTTGCAACGAGTCCTAGGGAGTAGGGAAATTGCCCATCGGAACCTGAAACCTCACACACAACTTCCACACAGGTCAACGTATCAGGACTTCCAGTGGTTCCCGACATGCATCTCAATTGTAGGTTCAATGATCAGTGATCGGAAGACTAGGGCCTATATCTGAAATAAACTTATCAAATATAAATATATTCCTTAAGTACTAGAATGCAAGCAATAACACACTTCTCCAGGATTTCTTTTTTAGAATTACTGAAGCAGGTATCTTACAGTGGCAACAAAGTATTTGAATACTTTATTTAAACCTTCTCCTATGTAGCGATAAAATGAAGCACAAAGGATTAACTTTGGTTCAGAAGGTGCTTTTCAATGTAATATCCACATGTTGTAGATGTTAATATTAATGCTTGTGATAATTTGAGGGATGAAGATGAAGAGTAGCAAAAGTATTCTGGCAGCATCAACCTATCACAAACTAATTCAGCATAAATGGGACACTTTCAGGAGCTTTACGAACATATGAAGTAGACAGGGAGAAAAACACAAGTTGGTCTATCAAGTCTGCTCCACAGAACTACAAACCCTTAGAACGTCACAATAAGGAACCCATTCCCATCAGCATATTAACCCACCTGCCCATCATCAGCTACATAACCTTCTGGGAGAAGAGTGAAAAACAAGGTCAAGTAGATGAGAACATAACATGGTGTGAAGATGCCGGCGTTGGATTGGGGTCACTGAACATAACACAGGAAATTTCTTTAGGTGTCCATGTTGTGATTTGTGCTAGAGTGACATCTACTGGTGGGCAACTTTTTCCTTCTGTCAATATTGACATTTCATGTCATTAAAACATTGTTTATATTGCCAGCGTAGGTTTGATATCCATAGTTCACAAACTGGCAGCTCTGTTTTATAACAAAGCTCTTCATGACTTCTAACTTGCGCAAAGTGAAGCTGTGGTTTAAAACAAGTAAAATGTCTTTTCCAACACTGTCAAATCTTTTAAATTAACCAAAGATCCCTCAGGAACATTCACCTTTCCTTGGTGACTCTATTCTGAGGGTAGTGACATTTATTGCGTTTTATTGAAGACCACTGTGTTGAAAGATCCGAACAGTTTCCAGATAATGTGACTTGCTGAATAGATATCACAGTTGCTCAGATAAAACACTTCACAGAATCCCTACAGTGCAGAAGGAGGCCATAGAGCCTGCAGCAACAACAATCCCACCCACGCTGTATCCCTGTACCCCACATGTTTACCCTGCCAATCCCCCGATACTAGTGGGCAACTTAACCTGCCAAATCCATCTAACCCGCACATCTTTAGTCTCTGGACGGAAACCGGAGCACCCGGAGAAAACCCACGCAAACACTGGGAGAATGTGCAAACTCCACACAAACAGTGACCCAAGCCAGGAAGCGAACGTGGATCGCTGACATTGTGAGGCAGCAGTGCTAACCGTTATGGCACTGTGCTGCCTACTTATTCATCAAGATATAATTTTAATAATTAATCTAACATTATCAATGCATTTATCCATCCATTAGTAATGAGATTGTCATTTCAAAAACAAGAGAATTAACTACCACAAATTTAAAAGTATACGTTACCTGTTACCATATGTTATCTATCAACATCCCTCGGGGTACCATTGATCAGATACTCAACTGGACTCGCAACATAAACACAGCAGCTACAAGAGCAGGTCAGAGGCTAGGAATACTGCACCAAATAGGTTGCCTCATGATTCCCCAAAGCCTGTGCACCATCTACAAGGCACAAGTCAGGAGTGTGATAGAATACTCCCCACTTACTTGGATGGGTGCAGCTCCAACCACACTCAGGAAGCTTGACACCATCGAGGACAAAGCAGTCCACTTGACTGGCACCACAACCACTCCCTCCACCATCAATGCTCAGTAGCAGCAGTGTGTACTATTGAGAAGATGACCTGCAGCAATTCACCAAAGATCCTCAGACAGCACCTTCCAAACCCACGACCAATTCCATTTAGAAGGACAAGGGCAGCAGATACGTGGGAACACCACCATCTGCAAGTTCACCTATAAACCACTTGCCATCCTGACTTGGAAATATATTACCATTCCTTCGCAGTCGCTGGATTGGTTGGTATGCATTGAAGGAATTTGAACACAATATTATGAAACATCTAAAACAACTAAACAAATGCCTAAAAAGAAACTTTACTGAGATGTACTAATATAGAATCTTATATTGAACAGGTTACATCTGTGTGTGTGTGTGTGTGTGTGTGTGTGTGTGTGTGTGTGTGTGTGTGTGTGTGTGTGTGTGTGAGAGAGAGAGATTTTTATTACAATTTGAATTCCCTCTCTAACGACACTGTGGGTCAACCCACCAAATATGGACTGCAGCAATTTAAGAAAGCAGCTCATCACCACTTTCTCAAGGGCAACTAGGGATAGGCAATAAATGCTGGCCAGCCAATGATGGCCATGTCCCATGAATGAAAATAAAGAAAACAAAATGTATTTGCAGAGTAAGTATAACTTAAAAACAATACATACCTCTCTGCTTTTTAATTTGATTTGATTTATTGTCACATGTATCAGTACACAGTGAAAAGTATTGTTTGTTGTGCGCTATATAGTCAAAGCATATTGTACACAGAGAAGGAAAGGAGAGAGTGCAAAATGTAGTGTTACAGTCATAGCTAGGGTGTAGAGAAAGATCAACTTCATACGAAGTAGGTCCATTCAAAAGTCTGATGGAAGCAGGGAAGAAGCTGTTCTTGAGTTGGTTGGGTTGGTATGCATTGAAGGAATTTGAACACAATATTATGAAACAACCAAACAAATGCCTAAAAAGAAACATTACTGAGATGCATTAATATAGAATCTTATATTCAATAGGTTACGTGTGTGTGTGTATGTTTGAGACATTTTTATTACATTTTGCTAGCCTTTTCAAGCAACTCTAAAATCACCCCAGTGACCACAAAAAAGGATTGGAAAAAGAATGAAACAGATGTAAGTTGATTGCAATTCTCTCTAGATGCCTAAAAGCAGGTTCTTTGATACTACCCAGATTGTATATATTTTCCAGTTTCAATACTATATTCAATGATAAAGTAGTGGTCTGAAAATCAAACCAATAGATTAAAAATGAACGAATCCCATATTCAACACATTCAAGTAAAAAAAAACTTATTTTTGTAGTCATCGGCCTTACTTTACCATTCTGATTCTATGCACTGAGCAGACTTGAAACTGGGAGTGTTTCAGATCCGACTTTTAGACCCATTTTCAGGCACCCCCGTACAAATTCTGCCTGAAAGATCATCAGCAATTCCGAATCGCACTGGGGACGTCTGTGGGCGGGGCTTAACGCACCCGGAATCCTGCAGCTCCAATTGGTGCCTCCAACCTCGTACGCGCAGAATTAAAAGATAGAATGCTGCTCCTCTGCCACATTGCTCCCGGGCCGGATAATGCCCCACCCCCAGACATTACTGACCCCCTTATCCCCCCACCCAATCTGCAACCAAGAACGATCACGAACCCCTCCCCCACCTTCAATCTCAGTCAGAGTGGCAGTGGACCCTCCCTTTCCCCTCACCAATCTCAGGGAGAGTGGCAGCAGACCCCCTTCCTCCTCACTAATCTCAGGCAGAGTGGCAGCAGACTCCTCCACGCCCCGCGCCCACTGATCTCAAGCAGATCGTCGGACACTCGGCACTTATCCCTTTACAAACTGGGGTACGTGAATCAGGCTTTTATAGAGCATGTCTGTTTCGTGCCAATTCTGGAAGGGCGAATGTGGTAAAAGGGGCGGTGCCAGTAAAGTTGGGTGTGCAGCCCATTGAGTCCCGATCATGGCCATTTTTTGGGCCTTGGTAAAGGGGTAACCAACACGCAAGCAGGCGCGGATCACACTACTTGCCTCATGCCCGACTTTACCAGGTCTCCATGCCTGAAAACGGGCACAACTTGATGGTAAAATCAGGCCCACACAGCCAGAGATTTACAACTTGGAAACAGGCCCAACTTGTCCACGCTGCCCAGTTTTTATCATTAAGCTAGTCCCAATTGCCCATGTTTGGCCCATATCTCTCGATACCAATCTTATGCATGTAACTGTCTAAATGCTTTTTAAAAGATAAAATTTACTACTACCTCTGGCAATGAAACCAAGCATGCCAAATGCCTCCTTTACCATTCTGTCCACTGGTGACTCCACTTTCAAGGAGCTATCCTATCCCTAGATCTCTCTGTTCTTGTAACACTCCCCAATGCCCTGCCATTAACAGGTTTGACCTGGTTTGATCCACCAAATTGATCTCATTGCAGTCCTAGATAACCTTCTTCACTGTCCACTATGCCACCAATCTTGGTGTCATCTGCAAACTTACTATCCATACCTCCTAAATTCTCACCCAAATCATTAATATAAATGACAAATAACAGTGGACCGAGCATTGATCCCTCAGGCACACCACTGGTCACAGGCCTCCAGTTTGAAAAACAATCTCTACAATCACCCCCTGTCTTCTGTCATCAAGCCAATTTTGTATCCAACTGGCTACCTCACCTTGATCCCATGAAATTGAACCTTTTGTAACAACCTACCAAATGGTACCTAGTTAAAATCCAATGTCAACTGCACTGCCCTCATCTATCTTCTTGGTTACCCTATCAAAAACTCAATTAAATTTGTGAAACATGATTTTCCACTCACAAAGTCATGTTGACTGTCCCTAATCAGTCCTTGCCTCTCTAAATGCCTGTAGATCCTGTCTGTCAGAATACCTTCTAATATCTTACCCACTACAGACATTAGGCTCACCAGCCTGTAGTTCCCAGGTTTTTCCCTGCAGACCTTCTTAAACAAAGGCACAACGTCTGCTAGTCTCCAATCTTCAGGTACTTCATCTATGGCTGCCGATAATTCAAAAATCTCTGACAGGGGGCCCGCAATTTCCTCCCTAGCCTCCCACAACATCCTGGGATGCACGTCATCAGGTCCCAGGGACTAATCCACCTTAATGCACTTCAAGACTTCCAGCACTCCTTCTCTATAATATGTACACTCCTCAAGACATCACTATTTATTTCCCCCAGGTTCCCTAACACCGAAGCCTTTGTCAACAGTAAATACTGATGAGAAATATTTGTTTAGGATCTCACCTGTCTCTTGTACATCCCTGACCTTGCTGATTATGTCAATTAATATCTTGACAATATAAGTAATATTGTACTTGGAGTTATGTTGTTGCAATAGCAAATTATTATTGTAATTTTCTGAATGAAATTTATTACCAGCAACAACATTCTCATGGAAGAAGAGGCTAACTTTGGACAGGAAATCAATGCTGCTGATTTATCAAAGAAGAAACCAATGTGGTCTGAATGTCTGCCACTCTAATAAACACATCGGTTCTGGCACGTTTTTGGTTTAGGCAAGCTTACGTCCATCCTGTGGATATGTTTTTCACCATTTTGCGGTAGGATTAGAAGTAAGGCATGAGCAAAACAATCTAGGATTTCATTCCATTTAAGGGATGTAGCAATAGGCTTGTGCACATCAATGTTTTAAAAACAGTTTTAACTAATTTTACAGTTGAACCACAAAAAAATGCTGTTCCTATAAAAAGAGCATTTAAATATTTAATGACCTTAAAGCAAGTGAGCATTAAAGTTTTTTGTCAGCCTTTGTCAAATTGCTGAATTGCATTGATAACGATGTAAAGTGAGAATTTCATCAGTTTTCATTACGTTTTGGCAATGCCAAATTTCCTCATGAATGACGTAATGACCCCAACAAGGCCCATGAGGTTGGCCTCTTGAAGTATGAGCGCCCTGATTGAGGTAATGATTGCCTGCTCAATCAGGGATACTCACCTGTATATATATTGAGGACTGTCAGGTTTACGGACACACAGGATACTGACTTTGTACCTGAAGCACTCTTAGGAGTGGAAATAAGTTTGTAAATAAAGACGGTCCTATGAAGGGGCACTGGTCTCTGAGGAGCTATTTCAAATGACAACATTTGTAAATGTTAATCATGTAGTTTTGCTGCATGGAAAAGTTGACAGGCTACTCTTTTGCAGGCACAGAAATTCTGGCAGCGATTCTCCCATCGCGACTCACAACGTTTCCTGGTGGGTTGTGGTGAGAGATAAGCGTCACCAGCCTTGTTCTGGGATTTGCACGGGCGCTGGGAATGCATGTGCATCTACCAGAGCCAGTGAACAGTCACTGTTTAGACCACGCTGCAAAACAATGGGAAGGCAGGCAAGTAATTTGAATCTTTTTTAACATGTTTTAATGTCGTTTAAATCTAATTATCAGGGACTTACCAGTCCCGATTGAATCTCCCACCCCGCCAGGAGTACTTCATTCTGGCAGGGTTTAGACTAGTTGTCCACATTCAGGCAATTAGCGGGAGACCCCATCAGAATGAAGGGGGGCAATCAGGGCCCCCCAGGAGGTTGGTGGTGTCCTCTCGGCTGGGTACCCTGACAGTGCCAGCCTATTATCTCTGGCACTGCCCACCAGGCATTGGGCAGTGCCAAGGGGCAGAGCCTTTGTGGGCAGGGCCTGGGAGCGATTGGTAGGGATGAGGGGTCCCGCTGTCACTTTGCAGATGGGATAGGTCTGGGATGGAGGGAATGTCAGCTTGTGGAGGGGCTGGGGGGAGACATCTGCCAGGGTGATGGAAGGGATGGAAGAATTGCCACTGGACGTTGGGGTGTTCCAGGGCAGGAGGAGTCAGGGCTGGCCCTGGAATTGTTCTGGGGGCCACAATCAGGCCATTGGGGGTGGGGTGGGTGCAGCACAGTGGGAGTCCTGGGCTGGCCAGCAAGCCAGGAATCTAACAGATCAGAACCACTGCACATGCGCAGAGACACAGTAAAAAGTCTGACAACACCAGGTTTTAGTCCAACCTATTTATTTGATAATATACTCACAAGCTTTCGGGGTTAGTCCCTTCGTCAGGTGAATGGAGAGTTCTGGCCTCAGACAGAGCATATAAAGCACAGACAGTTTAGAGATTACTGATTAGAATGCGAATCCTTACACCTAACCTGCTGTTCAAGACCTGAAGTGGCTGATAATGTGAGTGGAAGGAGCACTGATCACAGTTTAAAGAGATGTGTATTGTCTCCAGACAGTACAGTAAGTGAGGTTTTGCAAACCCAGGCAAGTCACGGGGGTTACAGATAGTGCGACATGAACCCAAGATCCCTGTTGAGACCGTCCTCATGTGTGCGGAACTTGGCTATCAGTCTCTGTTCAGCGACTCTGCGCTGTCGTGTGTCGTGAAGGCCGCCTTGGAGAATGCTTACCCGAAGGTCAGAGGCTGAATGCCCGTGACCACTGAAGTGTTCGCCAACAGGAAGGGAACAGTCTTGCCTGGTGACTGTCGAGCGATGTTCATTCATCCGTTGTTGTAGCGTCTGCATGGTCTCCCCAATGTACCATGCTTCGGGACATCCTTTCTTGCAACGTATCAGGTAGACAATGTTGGCCGAGTTGCAAGAGTATTTACCATGTACCTGGTGGACGGTATTCTCACGTGTGATGATGGTATCCATGTCGATGATCCAGCATGTCTTGCAGAGGTTGCTGTGGCAGGGTTGTGTGGTATTGTGGTCACTGTTCTCCTGAAGGTTGGGTAGTTTGCTGCGAACAATGGTCTGTTTGAGGTTGTGTGGTTGTCTGAAAGCAAGAAGTGGGGGTGTGGGGATAGCCCTGGCGAGATGTTCGTCTTCATCAATGATATGTTGAAGACTCCGGAGAAGATGTTGTAGCTTCTCCGCTCCGGGGAAGTACTGGACGACGAAGGGTACTCTGTCCACTGTGTCCTGTGTTTGCTTTCTGAGGAGATCGGTGCGGTTTTTCGCTGTGGCGCAGGATATGGTGCTCGACTCATAGATCGGCAGTTCCGATGCGCCACAGCGAAAAACCGCACCGATCTCCTCAGAAGGCAAACACAGGACACAGTGGACAGAGTACCCTTCGTCGTCCAGTACTTCCCCGGAGCGGAGAAGCTACAACATCTTCTCCGGAGTCTTCAACATATCATTGATGAAGACGAACATCTCGCCAGGGCTATCCCCACACCCCCACTTCTTGCTTTCAGACAACCACACAACCTCAAACAGACCATTGTTCGCAGCAAACTACCCAACCTTCAGGAGAACAGTGACCACAATACCACACAACCCTGCCACAGCAACCTCTGCAAGACATGCTGGATCATCGACATGGATACCATCATCACACGTGAGAATACCGTCCACCAGGTACATGGTAAATACTCTTGCAACTCGGCCAACATTGTCTACCTGATACGTTGCAAGAAAGGATGTCCCGAAGCATGGTACATTGGGGAGACCATGCAGACGCTACAACAACGGATGAATGAACATCGCTCGACAGTCACCAGGCAAGACTGTTCCCTTCCTGTTGGCGAACACTTCAGTGGTCACGGGCATTCAGCCTCTGACCTTCGGGTAAGCATTCTCCAAGGCGGCCTTCATGACACACGACAGCGCAGAGTCGCTGAACAGAGACTGATAGCCAAGTTCCGCACACATGAGGACGGTCTCAACAGGGATCTTGGGTTCATGTCGCACTATCTGTAACCCCCGTGACTTGCCTAGGTTTGCAAAACCTCACTTACTGTACTGTCTGGAGACAATACACATCTCTTTAAACTGTGATCAGTGCTCCTTCCACTCACATTATCAGCCACTTCAGGTCTTGAACAGCAGGTTAGGTGTAAGGATTCGCATTCTAATCAGTAATCTCTAAACTGTCTGTGCTTTATATGCTCTGTCTGAGGCCAGAACTCTCCATTCACCTGACGAAGGGACTAACCCCGAAAGCTTGTGAGTATATTATCAAATAAATAGGTTGGACTAAAACCTGGTGTTGTCAGACTTTTTACTGTGTTTACGCCAGTCCAACGCCGGCATACCCACATCATGCGCAGAGATCCAGAACTGTCAGACTCTGGCATGAATAGGCCCAGCCTTCCCTGGCTTTTTAGTGATATTCACAACAGGGAGCTCTGCAGAGTGGGAAGAATTGGGTGAAAAGCTGAACTGACAAAACAGTCAGGATCTAGGACGGCTTTCCCGCCAATTCAGTTTTTTCAGAGAATCGCGGCCCCTATTCAAATGCTATAAGGTTCTCATGAGAATCTATTTCACCCACAGAGAGTCATAGTCAGAGGTTTACAGCATGAAACAGGCTCTTCAGCCCAATTTGTCCATGCTGATCCTTCCCAATTGCCTGCATTTGGCTTATATCTCTCTATACCCATGTTATCCACGTAACTGTCTAAATGCTTTTTAAAAGTCAAAATTGTACCCACCTCTACTACTATTTCAGGCAGCTCACTCCAGATGCTCACCACCCTCTTAGTGAAAAAAATTGCCCCTCTGGGCCCTTTTCTATTTCTCCCCTCTCAGCTTAAACCTATGCGCTCTCATTTTAGAGTCCCTTTGGAAAAAGATATTGACTATCTACCTGGTCGATGCTCCACAACCTGAAAGTTTAAACGTTAATATTTCCCCATTGTCACTACCAAAGTAAATTAATTAATTTCTTTACTAAAAAAGGAACCATTTTGACCTCTAAGTGATACACCGCATGTCCCAACACAGAAACAGTATTTACAATTATCTTTCTTTCTGTTTGTTACCAGCCAATGGAAGCAATCTATCACGATATACACATGTAGTTATTTCATTTTCCTGAAGGCCTTTATTAGGTCATCCTTTAAACTGAAAGCGAAAAATGTCCAGACTTCTCAATGCTTGCTCATACCTATAATCAATATATCCCTGATAATATCCTAATAAATCTACAAAGCATCTTTCCTTTGTTATATCCTTAACCTGCAATTTATAATAACAGATGTCTTGCGTAATGAGTGGCAGTGCAACAAACAATATATTTAAAAGGCACAATGGGCTAAATCTTACCAAAAAAAAGCAGGGTGTTGTTTCTGGTGAGAAAACTGGTGTGTTTCTCCCAAACACTCAGTTCTCCCAAACAGGTTAGTTTTTAATGACAGATCTTATGACACTCTGCCAAAAAAAATCAAGGGGGTCTGTTTCGTGTCATCATCCGGGGGGTGGGGGGGGCACAGAGAGGATTCGATATAGCAGCCCTCCACCCCGCTCATCGGTCCCTTCTCCGTTCTCCCACCACCCTGATAGTTGGCCCCCTTCCCTGCACACAGTCTGAGCCAACAATCAACTACTAAGCCCAACGGCTATCGCTGGCAACCCCAGCTCCTCGGTCCACTCCCAGCCATCACCACATCTAAATGAATCCCCCCATTCCCCATGAGACTCGTCCCAAGTTGGCACTGCCAGACAGGCAAGGTGCCAACATGACAGTGCCAACCTGTGCCAAGTGGCAGTGTCAGGGGCATTGCCAATCACTATCTAGCCATGTTCTTCTCCCTCAGGGGCTATACTTACCTCTGTGCTCGCGAGGAGACTCTCACAATAGATTCACATCTGTGTGAATTTGTTGTAAACAGCGCTGTGAATATATGGTGGTGTCAATATCTGGTGAAGGGTGAGTTAATAATATTCAAGTACATTCAAATCAACACAAAGCAGGTTCATGCCTCTGACATGAACTACCATCCCCAATGGCCATCGCTGGCAGAACTACAACCTCCGGATCTTAAACCGCTGCCAGCATTCACACAGACAACGAATGTGGGAACAAGATACCCCCAATGAGTAGATACACCACTGAAAATAGTAGTGTAAGAAACTAGTTAAATAGAGATATTCCATCAAAGCTTTTTGTCTTGCACTCATCAGGAAAGCTTGCAAGAAACTACTGACAGTAAAGAAGGAACCACAATGTGAGAAGAGAGTGCCGATTGGTTGACAAGCACATTCTCACAGTGTTGCTAATTTCTTGAAAGCTGCCCCAATGAGTGCGAAATGAAGAGCTTTGATGACGTGTCTCTTTTTTCAGCAATATTCAAGTTCTGTTATACCAAATGACTACTTGAATTTAGTAAAGTGGGGGGGGGGGGGGGGGGGGGGGAGAAAGAGAGTGGTAGACAGGTGATGAGATTTAAGATAATTTAGGACATCGGTATCTGAAAGCAAAGCCATCAATTGTGGAGCAATTAAAATTAAGATTACGCAAAAAGCCAGAATTGGAGATACAAAGAGATCTTGGAGGGCTGTATGGCTGTTAGAAATAACAAAAATATGGTTGGGTGAGAAAAGAAAAAGTTTTGTTCTTATCTCAAGATGGCACACCAATTTTATCTTTATGTGTGCAGTGATCCACCTGAACATGGTTATGAAAAGTCAACCTTAAGTAGAAGACTCCCTCACTTCATTTTATGATACAAATATGAAGAGACTATATAGCAAAACAGTGTAAACAGGAAGAATGGTGGCCTACCTGATTTGGATTCTAATTCACGCAGAATCTTTTCCTTTCTGTCAAGTTCTCTCTTGCTCATTGATTTCTCTAGCCATTCCAGATTCCATTTTTTCCATAAAAATGGTTTTGGCTTTAGACCTATAAATTATAAGAAAAGATTGACATTGGCAACTGTAAGATGGATTCAGAAAATACACTTTGGGTGCAATTTTTCCAACTCACTGCATTGCCCAAGCAGAACAGCAAGCTGAGAAATGTTAGCGGGTGGTCACAAATAGGAATTGCGACTAGCATCCAGCTGGTTTACAACCTCCCTGGGCCATTTCTTTTTGACATAATCAACCTCGCAGCGGGGAACAGCGCAAGGCTGGTTGCATATTCAAATGGTTATGTGCATCTATTTAGTGAGCCTGGGATGCAATCGTCTTAGTTTGCTGAAGTTTCTGACCCTGCCGATGGAGGTCTACACCCGCGGGAATCACGCATGGTCCCCAGCAATGGTGACTAGACATGATGGCCTCACTGGTGGGACATGAGGCCCCTCAGGATGTCATGGACAGGGGGTTGCCCAGTTCGGGGTCAGCAATGTTGGCGGGGGGTTGGGCGTCTGGGCCAATGATGTCAGGTGGGTGGTCTGGGCTGGTGATCAGGAGGCCAATGATGTCCGGGCGAAGGTGCGTGTTGACTGATCTTCTAGGATTTTGGGAGATCAGCGCATGTGCGCTAGCCCCCTCAGCACTCTGATGCTGACCGCACAGGTGGGATTAAACCGCCGCCGCCGCCACCCCTGCCACCCCCACCTCCCCCCCACCACCACCACCACCACCACCACACAGGTGAAAGAGTGCCGTAAATTCATTTAATTAAGCTTGCCCAAAAACCGGGTGGGAAAAATTCCCGTTTTCCTATTCGTTGGGCACTTAGTTTCTTTTTGGGAAAATCATGCTCTTTATATTTTATATAAAAAATTGTTATTAAACATTTAATGATTGTTACTATTAATAAAACTATAGATTCGCTATTAATAAACCTAAAAATATTACTTGATTTCACATTTAAAGTAAGATGGACACAGAAGGAAACATAGGAAATTAACAGCACAAAGCTTTGCATGCTTTGTTTGTTTGTTAAGATCTGGAGACATGCTGAATTTAAATAATGGGCAGAATTTTACCGGCACGTCCGCCCGAGTTTCATACGATCCCACCAAGGCCAATAGAGGATGCCATTCTCCGAGCCTGCCCGCCCTCAGAATCGGGGCAGATGTGCCGGTAAAATGTGTTGTTTTGGTAAATTAATTCACTCCTTCACTACACATGCACTACTTTTCTGTTGGATACGATTAACTGACAAATTCACACAATTGAAAACTGCTGACACATTATGCTCAACATTTCACACCAATTTGGGTTTGAGGTCTATGTATGCCTTTTGGGAATGGTTATGAAGTGAAATATCGCTTTTATGAAATTAACTCACACAACAAAAATCAATTTCCTACAATAAACAATGATTAAGGGTGCTCTGCTGCTCATGCCAGCTGGTGTAGCCTGATTATAATCCTCTGGATCTATGATAGTACTTCAAGTAGTAGCAGAAAGGACAGAATTTAAAGCAAGAGTTTTTTTTTAAAAAGGATGGTCACATTAAAATTCTGCTGGCATTTCTCTGAAAATAATTTATAAGGTAATTAGCAGTAATAGCTCATTCATGTCCCAGTTCACATTTACACATATTCCCTGGCAGTTGAAGTGCTTGTAAAAAATCTATTGGCTCTTGGCGCTTCTGTTTTATGAACAATGTTAATGTTTCTGGATTAAAAACTATGTCGTCTTCAAGGGAGTGTGGTATTAATTTTGCACCCATGATTCCAAACATACTTAGTTTCCAATCCTTGGTACATGACTAGAACTATTTAATGAATGTTGGTCAGAAATTTGTTAACAATAAGGGAAAATATGTGGAGTCCTCACGGAGCCTGCAGCAGCCAGAGGATGAGAACAATTTAAAGCATCAAAAAAAGTGGCAGACTAAAGTTATTTTTTCCCAGTTATTCTCTCCTGTTCTAATTGAAGTAGTAGCTTGTGCTGAATAATTCCATGGGTGCCTGCAGCCCTTGATATGTCAGCCAGTTTGATATTCTTCTTGTATGTCAACAGGCTAACTGACTTTAGGGGACATCCATAAGCATCACACTGCTCCAAAATATCTAAAAAGAAACACTCTTTGCTGTTTGTGTGTCAGATGCACAGAGATTAGCTGATTTTTTTTTTCCTTTCCTATCCATAGTGTGTTGAGTCTAAATGTGGTGATCTCACCATCACCGATGTCTTTGTATAACTCAGCACAGAACTGGATGAAACTAGGGTCATTCTTGGTCTGATAGCTACATATCAATTAAGGTGGTGCAATCAACTGAACCATTAGGCTGGCTGAATCTAATGTGAAACAGCTCTTAATAATTGACTAAATTGGTTTTATGACTTATTAATAAATTATCACTGCCATGAATCCATGTATGTGGCATAGCAATAATATCACTAAAGACATTCATGGATTAGAAAAGCCATCTTACTTCATCCATTTAGATCGGCCTGAAGATTTCCTCATTGCGTCCCTGAAATGCTTCTTCTATGATTTGGAATTTCTACTTCCATCACTTATCAGGAATTCCAAATATCAATCACAACTCGTGAAAAGGTTTTGATATCACACCTAGTTTTGCCTTCTACAACTTTAAATTTATGACCCATTATCCTGTACTCACATCTGAATTTAATGTAATTCAGCAGATTTACCTTAATTAACTGGTTTTCAATTTCTCTAAAATTACACTTTGATAGTGCCTTTTAAGGGCAAAGAGTTCATGTTTTTCCTGTTAATTATAACATTGGAATGCTAATTCTGGTTGTACATTGGCTGATGACTGTGGCTATGAATGGGTTGGGTATTTTAAGCAGAGTCCAGTGGGATACAAAGATGCTTTCAAAGTTGCCCTTAGCAATTTCAATAGAATTCATGGAGTACATATGCCCCCTATTTTTGAACTTAACATTTGCTTGCATTGAATGTCATCTGTGATTGTGTCCTCACTTACATATGTTGTCCAGCTCATTCTGTTGGTTCTCAGTTGCCTCTTTGATTTGGAGGATGTAGAAATTTGACCAATTAGCAATGGATATCAGAGTCTAATTCATTGATGTCACTTAGTAACACTAGTGAATCCAATACCAATCCCTGAGACATATCACTTCGTATTTCCCCTCTCCCACACCTAATATTGTCCATTAGAGTTCACTGATTCATTAGAGTTCACATGTGTTATTGCTAAGACACAATTTTAGCAACAAGCAAGAATAGGTAAATGCAAGAGGATCAGTGGGGAATTTTCTCAGGCAAGGGCTTTCATGCATGCAGGAAATAAATCCCCTGAAATTGATGTTGGGTCCAGATCTCAACATCATTCTGCTCTCTTTCAGGTTTGTGTGGGGAAGACATATACTTGGATCTATAAGGTTAGTAATAAAAGTAGTGAGGACAATTAAAAACTTCAACAAGAGCTTAATCAAGAGGATTCTGTCCAACATGCCTATTTAATTAATAAACAGCTGACACCATTCAGTATGAAGTTTTGCAGTATTTCTCCTTCACCAGAATTTGGAATTCTGACAAAAAAAATTACCAAGTGCAGCAAATCTTACTACAGCTTCTCAGTGTTTGAACAGCAGTTGCGAGTGTACTTGTATTCCTCAGAGCGATTTCTGAGAATGTTGACATTCACAACAGCAGACCTACCCCTGTCCACCATCCAAATTATGCTTGGTGTTTACTCTTTGCCAAGCCTTGTCCTGTTGTAAAGTTCGATTTCCTGTTGTTGGCCTAATTCTCACCCACCTGACGAAGGAACAGCCAGTTCCGAACGCTAGTGCCATTTGCTACAAATAAACCTGTTGGACTTAACCTAGTGTTGGCCTAATTGGTCAGGTTGTCCATGATGACAGCTCCTCTCTCCAAATAACATAGTTGGTGTTTCTAAAGTGTTGACGACCAGCATTTTCATCCACGTTATACACTATGTTAGTGGATTTAAGACGCAGGTTGATGTGTTTTTGATAAGCGAGGGGATTAAGGGTTATGGGGAGAGGGCAGGAAAGCGGAACTGAGCCACGACAGATCAGCCATGATCTTACTGAATGGTGCGGCAGGCTCGAAGGGCTAGATGGCCTACTCCTGCTCCTATTTCTTATGTTCTTATATAATTGGTGCAGAAAACAAGGCATACAAAGTTAAAGTTTTGGCAGCCAAGCACTGAAGGATGAAACACAGGAGCTTGATCTTTACACCCTTACGAGCTTTTATTTGGACCTAAGTTACATATCCTGCACATCCAACCAGCTAGCACATCTTCAGAAGGCAACTGAAACCCCAATTAATGCCCACCATCTGAATACAAATTCCTCTTTTTGTCTTATAATTTTATTTAAAATCTATTAGTGTCACTAGCAGACTTGCATTAACACTGCAATGAAGTTACTGTGAAAATCTTGTAGTCGCCACACTCTGGTGCCCCATTGGGTACACTGATGGAGAATTTAACATGGCCAATGCACCTAACCATTACGACTTTCAGACAGTGGGAGGAAACTGGAGCACCCAGAAGAAACCCACACAGCTGCTGGAGAACATGCAGACTCCGCTCAGACAGCTGTTATAATTCAGGACAGAAACTCTAAAGTGTTTTATTAGACCGCCTGAATCATAAATTTTGCACTTTGAATTTGGCTAGGATGAGCATGAGATATTTCACTTCAAGTATGATTCAAATGACCCACTAAGGAACTTCTATCAAACAAAATTTGTTTAAGTATACAGTTAACATGTATAGAAAGAAAATTAGCAATACCTTTTACCAATTACCAACAAGAAAAAAATGATACAATATCACAATTCCATCTCAACAGCTAATTACCATTCTAATAAACCAATTCCATAAGCAAGACTCTTTCCAAGATTTAACACAGCAAAGACTAATGCTCACGTGATATTGGAAGTTAGTCCTTTGGTTGAATGCTGCAGTTCTCTTGAGGCACACATAGTCAAGCTTGGAGTCAGAACAGCTTCCCAAAGGACCTGGGAGACTCCAGTTAAGCCAACCACCAACAGCAGATTTTCTACTCCATGAAGGCCAAGAACCTCATTTCCAGCTAACAGCAGAATTTCCAAAATCTAGAGAGAGAAACACTGCTTTCCAGCTTACTGTCTACCCCCTTCTAAACTAAAACTGAAAATTAATCCTTAGATTATTTCCCTGGGGAGAAACCACCTAATTTTGACTTGTCAATCAATCTTCCCCGTCACAATGCAAGGTCATTGAAGATTCCAGACTGAAAATAAACAAAACCCCATTTAACCATTGAAGTAGCAATAAAAGGACTTCAGCAGATGGCCTGGCAAAAATGAGAAAAACAAAACTGAAAAGGTCTGCTTACAACTGCAAAAAATGTGATTTAAAAAAAAACACATTTCTTAAAGGCACTGTAACGTCACACAGTGGCCCAAGCCAGGAATCAAACCCACACTGTCAACCATTGTGCCACCATGCTGCCAACAAAAGTTTGTCAACAAAAGTGCAAAAAGTACACATGCACATGATGCATGATATTTAGAAGTGTCTTAAATTATTAATCACGTTAACTATTCTAATTAAAATGTCAGATAATCCCAGTTTTACCCAAATATATTCACAAAACAATCTTCTTTACTTGCTACCCCTTCTCCCAACCCTCCAGTCACTGACTTTATAAATTTAGACAGTCTGAAGGCTTGACAATCCTTCCAGATCTCATTCTTGTCATGTTTGGAGGAATGGTAGTCTCAGTTGCTTTCGGTTGTCTTTGTCAGTTTGGCATTGAAGCTGTAGTAGTGTTTTCGCCAGTTGGTTATCTCCATTTGATTTGCTTATTATGCTCCTTTGAGCTGTATTTCTTTTTACTAATAACCCGTGTGTTTGTCTCATTTCTTCTAAAGGGAATGTTCACTTCATTCATTCTTAGCATGGGCTCTAAGGTCCACCACATTCTTGCTGGATGTGTTGACATTACAAAAATGGAACTTTATTTCCACTTGTTGCACAACTTCAGCTAAATATTTGTTTTGTTTTCCAATCCTTTTTCAAAGTTAACAATCTTTTCATTCAGCTAAGCAACTATTCTGGTGCATTCCATTGTCTTTCTTTCAGAGTAATTTGCTTTTAAAGTATGGATTTGCTTTCCCATACTGCAAATCTCCTTTTATCTAAAATTCTTTATGTTCATCAGATTGTATCAAAGTTCAAGAATTTAATTAGCTTTGGCTGTTAATTCCACATTCAACCAACTGTTCTGATTCATCAGTAATTCCTTTTCCTGTTCCAGGCATTTTTCACTGTATATAATAGAGACTTCAGAAACTCGAAGTTCATCAAGTTCTAATTTTTCATGAGCAAACTCATTTTCCGTATGAGAAAGTTGGTTCCCTACAATGAACAGTTTTTTCTCAGCAGAGACTAATTCTTGTGTGCTATCCTTCATGCTTACATTTTACTTCTTCTAGTTGTTTCTGAGATTCTTAAAAGTTCTTTGTGAGAACTCCTACTTTCTCTTTCAACCATTCAACTTTTTCTTGACATTCTAAGTTTTTGATTTTCATTTCAGCTATTTCATTTTTCAACAACGCAGTGATTCACAGTATCTTTGAGGCATCCAGTGCTTTTTTTCTAGCGCCTTGAGTTTAGTGACAGATCTACATTTTCTAATCTTATTTCTGTTGTTTCTTTCTTTGGCTACAGCAGAGCTTTATCCTTGTCTTTCACTTTGTTTTCTCTATGGCTGGGTCTGTTTCAGGCAAAGTCTTAACTTGTTTCAGTTCTGTAATGATGTTACTCATTACTTCATTATCTGTTTGCGGCTTGGGAGGTTCTATGGCTTTTCCTTTTAATGCCTCTTATTTTCCATTCAGGAGGTCTTCAGCTCTTTGGTCTCTTTCTGGTTTCCTCCTGGAATATTAAACATTTGCTGATTTTTCTCTGCCAACTCATTCTTCAGTTTAATTTTCCTTCTCTATATAATTTTCCACAGTAACAAACTTTGACTTGAGGGATCCTTATTGCGTGTGAATGGTCCTTCAAGGGTTTCTTTGTGAAGCTCAATTGCTTTGTCTTGTAATTCAAGAGTTTCCCTAAGTTTCTTCTGTTGTTCTTCCAGTCTCCTTTTCAATTTAGTCATCATTTCTTCAGGCTGCTAAATGGTTAGGCACTCCTTTTGCATTTGATCTTCATGGATAATTAACAGTTCTTTCAACTGTTTATTTTCTTGTTCACATGTTGCCAATGAGCTGCATTTCTGTGGATTGCTTTATCCTACAGATAGTTCCAACACTGTAGTACTTAATATCTTATCTCCTCATGTTTTTATTTCAGGGCAATGACTTATTTGAGTACCTTTTCTGCCTGGTGTTGTGTTAGGCTGTACTTCTGGTCAAGTTCTTTCAATTCAGCTTTGGCACAAACATTTTCCTGTGGAATTGTTTCATTTCCTTTTTGAACTTTTTTTCTTTGGATTACCTCAGATAGCTTTCTTTCATTCACAGCCAGTTGCTCACTCTGTTTTGCCACCTTTTGCTGCAATTTAAGTAAATTTGATGCCTGATGGGTTTTTTTTTAAAAGCCTGTTGTCTCCACAATATGGAAATGGGTGACCTGATTGAGGTGTTCAAGATTATGAGGGGCATGGACAGGGTGGATAGGGAGCAGCTGTTCCCTTTAGTTGAAGGGTCAGTTATAAGGGGATACAAGACTGAAGGGTGGGAGGTTTAGGGGGGATTTGTGGAAAAACATTTTTACCCAAAGGGTGGTGACAGTCTAGAATGCAGTGCCTGCGAGGATGGGATGTGGAATGTCTCACATTCTTTAAAAAGTACCTAGATGAGTACTTAGCAGGCCATAACATTCAAGACTATGGGTCAAGTGCTGGCAAGTGGGGTTAGGTGGGCAGGTCAGGGCCTTTCATGTGTCATGCAGACTTGATGGGCCAAAGGGCCTCTTCTGTACTGTAGTATTCTGCAATTCTGTAAAAATATTTGTCTAAGGCTTTTAATTTCTCACCAAATGTGGCTGAGGATTCTTCAATACCATGTTTTAGGATTATTTCACCTGCAAGTATGCCAAATAAGTATTAACTGTTCTGTCTGTAACACACACAGGCATGCGCACACACTCTGCCTGCTGCTTTTAAAAATTTAGTTCTGTCTTCAGCCCAGCTCAGTCACTATGTGTTATGGCATGTGTTATGGCTTGAAGCATAATTGATAACCCTGACTGCTGCCTAATCTTAAAGGTGATTTCAGACTTTTTACCTTATTTTACTCCCCCTTCTTGTCATTTGGTTAGGTTTCTTGACTCTATATTCCTTTAGATTCTTCCTTTCATTTCCATAGTGGATTCTTCTGTTTTCCAACAATTTTTTTTCTTTTTTTTTTAAATTTATGAGGCCCTATTGATTCAGCTAGGTCCCTTGACTGTGTTTGCTCAGATCTGGCAATGGAGTCCTTCAGTCTCCATGTCTGCAATGGAGCTTTTTCTTAAGGTGATCTTTAACTGTGTTTTCAACTCATTTTTTTAGATAATCTCTAACAGTGTATTTAATTTTGGTGTGCTCTGTGGGGCTGAGGCTTCAGTTTCTTTATTTCTTACTCTATTCTCTGTCAATAGGTCTGATGAAGGGTCATCTAGACTCAAAATGTTGGTGCTATTCTCTCCCCACAGATGCTGTCAGACCTCATAGGATAGAATCATAGAATCCCTATAGCGCAGAAGGTGGCCATTCGGCTGTTGGGTCTGCACTGACCACAATCCCACCCAGGTCCTATTCCCATAACCCCACATATTTACCCTACTAGTCCCCCTGATACCAAGTGGCAATTTAGCACGGCTGATCAACCTAATCCGCACATCTTTGGACTGCGGGAGGAAACCGGAGCACCCAGAGGAAACCCACGCAGACACGGAGAGGATGTGCAAACTTCACACAGACAGTGACCCAAGCTGGGAATCGAACCTCGGTCCCTGGCGCTGTGAGGCAGCAATGCTTACCACTCTGTCACTGTGCCACCCCACTAGATAAAACCTGCTGAGATCTTCCAGCAGTATTTTGTTTTTCTATTTATTTCTTCATGCTTTGAAATTCCAGGTTACTTCTCCAGCCTCTGTCGGATTTTAGGCTACATCCTTCACTGTCACCGTGTTGTAAGATTATTTGATTTCTCACCAAGAGGTCTGGAGGTTTGTATGGTTAAACATAAACTGTGTATTGGTAACCCATAACCAAATACATATTTAAGGTACTGCCATGCATGGGTGCTGTCTCCATCCATGCTGGCTCCTTTCTACCATCATGTGACTCATTACACCATACAATGGGCAGATACAGTTCTCCAGTCCCACATTAATTCTTGCTCTGCCTGAATACTCTTAAACTACATTACCCTGTAATGAGTCACCCCACTTTAGCAGTTAAACACTTTGGCTGGAACTTTACTGACCCGATTTCGGGGGCAAGTGAGGCTCGGAGAGTGGCATTCTCTGTTGGCCTCCAGTGGGACCATATGAACCTCGGGCAGACGTGTTGGTAAAGTTCCTCTCTTTGTGTGTTACAGGGTCAATTGTTCTTGACCATATTAACGGCAGATGCCGCGACTTATCACAAGCAATATCACAGGAGATCTGATTTTATATACACATTTAGAAATAGTGAGAGTACAGACAACAGTCCAGTATTAAGAGTGAAAGAAATCATACCTGTGATCCAAAGTGAGAAGAGTTCAATTAGCTCACTCTTAAATTCATCCCCAAACTGGTAATGAGATTCTGGATAAGACTTGTAGAAAATCGCAAAGACAGCCTGAGCTAAGCAATTCGGGAATACCTAATAATAAAACAAAAATCAGATCTGTTGATAGGATAAGGTAAGGTTGCCTTGGTCACACATGTGCTGAATGGAGACCTGAAAATTGGGAGAGTTTGTAGACATGATTTTTGCCTGACACCTACTTACAATTCGTTGTTCAGTGCATTTCATGTTTTACAGTTTTGCATGCATTGCATTTTAAGGCTCCAAAAGCATACAAAATATTAATATTAATGTATATTCCACACCCCCTTCTCCCCACCCCCATAGTATAAATTTCTGCTGATTCTGTTTGCTTTGACAAAGGGTCATTTAGACTCAAAACATTGGCTCTATTCTCTCCCCACAGATACTGTCAGACCTGCTGAAATTTTCCAGCATTTTCTGTTTTGTTTCAGATTCCAGCACCCACAGTATTTTGCTTTTATGATACTAAAGTATTTTCTCCTTCGAGTTCATTTTGAATAGACGCTCTGTCTGCAAAGCAGCTCTTAAACTTTGGCTTCAGCCATAAAATTTTGGTTCTGTTTGTTGTTGAAATGCTCACAGTATCTTTTTAGTTTGGGATATGCATTATGAAATGTTTTAAGCGTCCCCCAAAGTGTTGATTCTTGCCCCCCAAGTCATGAGAATGTGAATTATAAAGGAATCATTTGTAGGGCATCAAATGAACAAGAACAAGTGAAAAAGAGGCCAGAAAAAAGTTCTACCACTATCAACTTTTTCGCAGGAGTTCAAGGAGCCAGAAAGTAACTGGGTGCAATCTACATAATCCCATGGTTGACAGCAAGTTAACAGAAAATCAATGTTAAGGTATTTAATGGTGGAAGTGGTATATGGTGATAGGATATATCACAGGGCATTCTGAAGATATTAAAGTCACACTAGTCTTACTTATCGTTAAACCATTCTGTCAATAACCCAAGACAATGTTATCCACAGGCTCCAGGTTAACAGGGAACCTTCAGCAGCTATCTTTGTTTGTCTTAATGGGAATTGCTATCAACTTGTAACATAAGCATGATATTGCTATGAACTATGAAGATTAACTCAGTCCTTAACATTTGCATCATAATACAGGTATTCTGTATTGTTAACCTAAGCATCCTAAAGTTTCAGAAGTGCAACCTCTTCAGGTGAAATAAGGGCTCGAGCTTGGTGGTTCTTTCTGCCATTCCCCCTACTCCCCCACATGACCCATGCCATACCTAGCTCCACATTTTAGTCTCATTAAAAGTGACTTAGAATTTTAAATGCTTTCTCATCCTTCGTAAAGAATTTTTGCCAGAGTATGTGTCCACTTATTCCACTTATAGCATGATTTTCTAGCTCCCCATCCCGTATGTTCAATCCCTGCATAAGACATTCCCTGCACAGAGAACTCTGAAAAACTACACAAATTGCCGAACTAGAAACCTGTGCACAGTCAGCCAACTACACTTCTAGCAGGCTCTGCATTAAAACCTCACCATTCCTGGACACTCCTCAGTTGTTGCGTTTCCTCAGATGTGACGGTCATTGGCAGAGGGATAGCCATCATCAAGAGTGCCCTGAGAAGAGGCCCTAGGTGCGAGTTGCAGGTTTTCTGCCAAAATGGGGTTGATTTGAACCTCCTTAAACATCATAACAGATGGGCAGAGTTACCAGGTGCTTCAACCATCTCTCATGTTGGTCCTGCTGAGGTCATTGTCAGTGTATGGACTTGCAGGTCTGAGCACAACTCCAGAAAGTCCTGTTTGACTTCTTGGAGCTACATCTCCATAAGGGTTGCCAATGTCAATGGAAGAAGCTATGCATTCACAGCCTTGGGCCAATGCAGGATTATGTGTCACCCTGTATTTCGCACCAATGGATGTAAGCTGCTGCCCACAAAGACACCTATCCAAGGCTCCAACTAGATTCAGTACTGATGCTGACAGAACGCAGAACATCAGTGAAGCTTCTCCTGCAATGGATCCAGGTTCTACAGGCAACATCAGTGCCCACTGATTAGGCACTGACTCCTCCAGCAAAACCTGCACACAGATCGTGCTGGCTCGACAAGCTCAAAATTCAGGCCATAAATCTGAGTAGCATCCACAATTCTCTGTGATAAAGTTTAACGGTTTATCCCAGATCACATGGGTTCTACCCCCATGAGTCCACAAAACAGTGAGTTCCATATCTTATCTCAGCTACAGAAATACCAAAAGGGAATCAGCACACTTTCTACAAGGGCAGTTAATACAACACAAAATGCATTTTCAATAATTATGTTGTCGTGGAAACAGAGACGAGGATTCCAAAGAGACAAAGTTTGTGGTATAAGTAGTTCTAAAAATTATTATTCTATGGAAGCTCCAGATAGATTTTGATTTGAATCAGTCATATGGAAATGTAGAAATGGATAACAAGCAATCCCTTTGCAACCTCCATGCAGCATGAGATCAGATGATATTCAATAGAATGCATTGAGGATCATTCACCAGGTTTTAATCAGAACAGATCCTCAATGCACTTTCTGCTTGGCTACAGATGTAGGGCCTGATTTTACCATTTTGATTTGAAGTGCCGAATCTGGGCATAACGCAGATCCAACTTAGAAATCTGCTTTCAGGCACCCCCATACACTCTCAGCCATCTCCAATCCCATTCGCTTTGTGGGTGGGGCGTAGCGCAGCCAAAACAATCGGAGCTCTGAACTGCACATGCGCAGTTGGAAAAGAAGTTGAAAAAGCACACCTGTCGCATCACTTCCAGGCCGGATAATGCTTCTCCCAGCCCCCTCAGATATTGCCCCACCCCCATAGCATTACAGACTCACCTATCCCCCCACCCTCCACCACCCAGAACAATTGCAAATCCCTCCCCCTCCCCCCCAACGATCAGGCAGAGTGGCAGCGGATCCTCCCCCTTCCCTCACTGATCTCAGGCAGACATATCACCCCTTCACCCTACAGATATCAGACAGAGAGATCCCCCTCACTCCCAATCCAGACCCTCCCACACAAGGCCCCATCCCATCTACACTCCGATGGCTGTGTCCCCTGTCACTAATCATTGAGGCACTCATCCTCCACCACCGCCCCTGCACCCCTCTCTCCCGCCCAATCCCCGCAGTACACCTGCAAATGCTCACTTGCTTTCCGCCAATGCTAACAAGCAAACTGCATGGAACTTGCTGGAATGCTCTATCAAACTGCCTGCAGCTCGTCTGCCCTAACGAACGGCAGCTCCATAAAAATCTCCAGAATGGACAGGCAGACAGTGCAGGACAATGTGCACACGACCAGCTCCCCTATTTTCTGAGGACAACTTGGAGAGGCTGTTGGATGCAGCTGAGGTGAGGCAGGCCACTCTCTTCCTCCCAGGAGGACACTGACCCGGGGGGCTGATGGCCAGACGGCCTGGGAGGCAGTCACTGCCTCAGTTAGTACCAGGGCACTGGCCCCCCGAACCGCGAGGCAGTGCTGGAAAAAAAAAATCAGTAACCTTATCCGTGCAGCAAGGGTGAGTGCTGAATTCCATTCAGCATGTTCCCCCAGATCCTTCTATTCGCAGCACCTTGCAAGCTTCCAGCTCCTGACCCCCAAGCACCTCCTTCCTTTCCCCCCAATGAGCCCCATCGGGTTTGCCCTCTAAGGGTCACTGCCTGATTCTCTGCAAGTGTCACTCCACTATTTATTTCATGGTTCCTTCTGTCTCCACAGAAGACCACCAAGCACAACACTCGTAAGGGGGTGAAGACAGGGGGTGGTGAGCCAGACCTCCAGGTCCTCACCCCATCTGAGGAGCGGGCACTGGAGCTCATCAGAGAAGGGGAGACGCAGGCTGTCAGTGACAGCATGGTCGGTCTGCTGTCCATACGTGAGCACCCGTCATTCCTACACTCACTTTGAGGCAACTTCTTGGGGGCACAAGTTTTGGGTGCGAGGGGCAAGGTGTAAAGGAGATGAAGAGGCATTTTATTTGCATGGGGGGGGGGGGGGGGCGCGGTGTTGGTGGATGACTGCGTCAATGATTAGCGACAGGGGAGAGAGAGGAAGGTGTCACACAGCCATCGGAGTGTAGGTGGGATGGGTCTTGTGCGGGAGGGTCTGGGCTGGGAGTGAGGGGGACCACTCTGACTGATATCTGTGGGGTGGAGGAGTGATCTCTTTGCCTGAGATCAGTGAGGGAAGGGGGAGGGTCCGCTGCCACTCTGCCTGAGATTGGTGGAGAAGGGAGGTGGGATTCGCAATTGTTCTGGGTGGTGGAGGGTGGGGGGATAGGTGGGTCTGTAATGCTGTGGAGGTGAGGCAATGTCTGTGGGGGCTAGGGGGAGGCATTATCCAGCCAGGGAGTAATGTGACAGGCGTGCTTTTTCAACTTTTTTCCAACTGCGCACGTGCAGTTCAGAGCTCTGATTGTTTCGGCCGCGCTAAGCCCTGCCCACAGTGCGAATGGGACTGGAGATGACCGAGAGCATATGAGGACGCCTGAAAGCAGGTTTCTAAGTCAGATCTGCATTACGCCCAGATTTGGCGCTTAGAATGAAAATGGTAAAATCAGCTCCAGAACATTTTTCACTCATCGCTTTCTTTGCTGTGCTAACATCCACTCTGACTCACAGTCTATTTCCTTTCCTTGATCCGTCCAACTTATGATTAAATGTCACAAATGTGAACTGGAAAAGTTGCAAGTTCAATTATTTTTTATTCCACTCTGCTAAGTACATTTCATGGATAATCACGACAGTCACTAAATCTTACTGAGATTAAAATAACAGATTGATTCAGTATGTTGAACTTATACATAGCTAAGCTGTATTTTTTGCACTGAAACTCAAGAGACCAAGCAATCGGCCACATAGCCAGTTCAACAAAATCCAGAAGTTACAGCCAGCAAAATATTTGGAAGCTGTTGAATGGATATAACCTGAAAAGAAATGTCTTTGGTGCTAAGCAGTGATACATATCTGTTACTTGTAGTTAGGACTGGAGTGGTGATGTGAGGTCTGCTGTGAAGTTTAAGTCTGATCCTGTGCCAAACATTTTAACCAACAGCGTCTGTTTACAGTCCTGCAGAAACCTGCACTATTTACATCTTTATCCTTCCACCATTTAGTTAGTCCTAAAGTTTTGGGCTAATTAAAGAAGATTGTGCATTAGCAGAAATTAAATGACACAGAATTGCGCAGCATCAATATATAACATTGTAGATTGGTACAACATGAAGTCACGAACTTCTTAATGGTTAAATCAAAAACAGCACTGGCACAGGCCTGTGAACAGAACATTCATAGCCATGAAGAGGTTATAGAATTACACAAAATTTACAGCACAGAACTAGCTCTTTCTGGCCTATCCCAGTGTTTATGCTGCACATTGAGTTTCTTCCCACTTTAACCCCATCAGCGGACTCTTTTATTTCCCTCACAGGCTTACCCAGCTTCCCCTTAAATGCATTAATGCTACTTTCTCTCAACTACACAATGTGGTAGCAAGCTCCCATTCTAACCACTCACTGGATAAAGAGGTTACTCCTGAATTCCTCTTGACCATCCTAGCAAACATCCTAAATTTATGACCCCTAGCTTTTGACAAGCGAAAACATCTTTTCCACATTTAACTTGTCTAGATTGTAAAAACCAGCAAAAGCACATCACAAATGCAAGAACCATAACAATCAGAAACCAAGTGTGGCATTTTACACGAACACCCAGAAGCAGGTTGACAGATGGGGAGGCGGACATAAAATTGGGTCAGATGGCAGTGGCAACATGCCTGTTGCCTACTATCACCACTGGTATCATATTGGCAGCAGGAGAGGCGTCAGGTCACCTGCCTGTCCTAGGGCCAATTGTGGCCTTCAAGTGCCCAATTAATGGTTGTTTAAGGGTCTCGTCTCACTGCCACTGATATTTTGCCAGTGATGGAATGTGGGAAAGCTGGTTGGTGAATCCTGACGGCTGGATCCTTTCTGTTTGAGCATTCTGCACCCAACAGTCTTCTCCAAAAGGGTTCCACTCCACCCTTGCCTGTCACCCCCATTCTCGCAAACCCATTTCCTCCCCCGTCAACGTCATGGCCTGCCAACTTGGCCTCAGCTAAACCTCCAACTTACCTGGTGTCCGACTCCACGGCTGTTTGGTGTTGGGACTGCCTACAACCAAGCAGTGGCTACTAAACCCAGAGACACTGCTGGGATTAGAGGGCTGCTGGCCATTTGACTAATCGGCAACTCTCAGAGCAGGACCTTCCTCTCAGATGGGCGGGAAGCCAGCACCGTAGGCACCACCTCCACGTAAAATCTAATCCCATAAAATTTGAATGCCTTGAATTTGTTAGCATCTGAATGGTGCACTCTGAGTGGAAAACATATGAGAGGCTTGTAAATTAGACAGAGGTTCAGTGGGCACATCCTAGCACTTAGTCCAGGATGTCAGACCTGCAGAGTTTTGGACCCAAGCTGACCTCAAGAAAAAAAAGATGCTGCATAGGGTTTAAATTATTCACTCATTTACTTCGAGTGCAGGAAATACTTACAGTTTGGTTGAATTTCATGTGTATGAAATACATACATCATATGAGTACGATTATTTCAATATGCACACTGTTATGGGCAGGGTGAGAGAAAACTGCAATCTCTGTTCCCTTCCCTACTATCTGTAATCAGTAAGTTTTTGAGAGGAAGATATGTATGTCTTTCTAGTCCCTGAGTGTGCAGGCAATTTTGAACAATAAGCAGCAAGTTTTTTATGCGCGTAATTAAAACAGATTGCTTATTCATGCGCTCAACCAGAAATTTAATGATCGGGCGCTCACTCATACAGTTACACGCACAACACATTCAAGCAAAGTGCAATTGAAAAAAGAATAGTGCACTTTCATTTGATCTGATTTATTATTGTCACATGTATTAGTATACAGTGATAAGTACTGTTTCTTGCACGCTATACAGATAAGGCATACTGTTCATAGAGGAGGAGACAGTGCAGAACGTAGTGCTGTCAACAACAGCAATATATCTTAGTGGTTTATAGGAATGCCAAAGAAGGGCAATTTTTTTTAAAGTGTCAGCATAAGTGCCAAAACCTCAGTTGTGGGTAAAAATACAATACACCGCTGTACAAATATTTAACCTTGTGACATTACCTCCAAGAATGTATCGAGCACCTGAGGAGGGGAAATCATGAAAAGTGTGACAAAGCTATCAGCAATTCTGCTAAACAGGTAATCTTGATCCTCTTGGGAAGGCTGGTAATGATCAAGGATAAAATAAATTAGTTAAAAAATACAATTTTATTTGTGACTTCAATCATATATACCAAATATAATGAAAAATAGATTAAAAGATAACAGAGATAATGACTAAATGATACCGTAATGAAAAATAGCAAATGTATAATAAGACATAAAAGATGGAGAACAAGACTTTCAAAACTTACAATAAATTGAATAAGCCATAAACTATAAAGGCAGTTTTAAAAATATAAACTAGCCAGGAGAAACATGTGAGAAGCAGCTCACTTCCCAGTTTCTGCTAACCTATGTTTGTTCCAGGTGCCCTGATACGTCACATTTAAAATCCTTACCTTCAGGTTTAAATCACTATGACTCCCCAGAACTGGGACCATGCCCTCTTTTGCATTCCACATGTCCTCCCTTTGCCTCATCATTGGAATTTGGAATTCAAAGATAGTCTCAGTGATGGTGACTATTAAATGTGGCGGCACAGTGGTTTGCGATACTGCCTCGCAGCGCCAGGAACCCAGGCTTGATTTCCAACTTGGGCGGCTGTCTGGGTGGAGTTTGCAAATTCTTCCCATGTCGGCGTGGGTTTCCTCTGGGTGCTCCAATTTCCTCCCACAGTCCAAAATTGTGTGGGTTAGGTGCATTGGCCATGCTAAATTTCCCCATAGTATCCCAGGATGCGTAGGTTAGAGGGATTAGCAGGGTAAATATGTGGGGTTGCGGGGTTAGGGCCTGGGTGGGATTGTTGTTGGTGTAGATTCAATGGGCCGAATTGGCCTCTTTCTGTGATGTAGGGAATTCTATGATCAAATGTTGTTAAAACTCACCTGGTTCACTAATGTCCTTTAGGGAAGGAGGTCTGCCATCCTTATTGGGTCTGGCCTACATGTGACCCCAGGGCCACAGCAATGTAGTTGACTTTTAAACGCCCTCGGAGATGGCCGAGCAAGTCACTCAGTTCAAGGGAAGTTAGGGACGGGCCACAAATGCTAGCCTTGCCAGCCATGCTAATGTCCCATCAAAGAATTTAAAAAATCTGTTACTTCTAGATCCTATGCTCTTAATTCTCTCCCTCAACTATTCCTGGGGCTAAATTCAATGGTCGCAGTAGCGGCCCAGGCCTTCAACCAGAAAGCCAGTGGCTACTAGCGGCATGGTAGCACAGTGGTTAACACTGCTGCTTCACAGCTCCAGGGACCTGGGTTCGATTCCCGACTTGGGTCACTGTCTGTGTGGAGTTTGCACATTCTTCTTGTGTCTGTGTGGGTTTCGTCCGGGTGCTCCGGTTTCCTCTCTCAGTCCAAAGATGTGCAGGTTAGGTTGATTGACCATGCTAAAATTGCCCCTTAGTGTCCTGAGATATGTACGTTAGAGGGATTAGTGGGTAAATACGTAGGGACATGAGGGTAGCGCCTGCGTGGGATTGTGGTCGGTGCAGACTTGATGGGCTAAGTGGCCTTTTTCTGCACTGTAGTGGTTCTATGGTTCTAACTCAGAGACACAGCCACATCTCAGGGCCCAGGCAGGATTGCATCCTAATCAGGTACTTATCTGGCTGCCTTTTGGGTTCCAGGGCCTTTGAAGGCAAAGATCCCACCCTCAAAAGGTGTTGGCCAATCTGACAGCCAACAACTCAAGTCCCAGCAGCATCACTGGGAGCTGTGGCCATTATTGGGATAGCAAGAGGCCCAGGATCAGGAACAGTAGTGGAGGCTTGGGAGAGAGGGGGTTGGTCAGTCGTTACAGAGACAGGGCAGGAGTCATTTCACGGTACCCAATCAAGAGTACCATCATGGAGCCCACGTGGTGTGGAGCTTCTCGCCCTCACTGCCACATGAGGCACTTAAGAGGCCCTTATTTGGCTAGGGATGGGAAAGATGACTTTGACTTTCCCAACCATTAATTTAATTTGAAATGGAGGCACGTAGGTGAAGTCAGGAAAGCAACGGATCCTTACTGCCTCACTGTCCACCGCTTGGCATTAAATTCCACCTCTCCTTTCTATCGTCCTTTAAGATCCTCCTTAAAACCTAATTCTAAAAAATTCGGTCAGTCCTTCTAATATTTCTTTCTTAGGTGTGGAAGAATTATACTTTTGGATGAGCATTTGGCATGCCATAACATTCAATGCTATGGGCTAATGCTGGCAAGTGAGATTAGGTGGGCAGGTCAAGTTCATGCATCGGTGCAGACTCGATGAGCCAAAGGGCCTCTTCTGCACTGTAGTACTCTGTGGAATACCTTTTTGTTGTTAAATGTAATAAATAAATACACACTGTTGTTGATAATGATGGCATAACGAGTTTATCTAGTAAATAGCTGAGAACCATAGATTAGGAGATTTTACATTTGATCTCTAATCTATATCAGCGTGAATGAAGGTATAGGGAAACATTTTCAACCTCAACACTTTCAGGTCTGCACATCAGTAGCAACTATTAAGAATTTGAGGAAGATAACACACAATGTTCCATCTATTGTGGATGCATTCACTACCATTCCACTGGCAGAAGTACTAAATATCTAAATTTACCTGAATCTTACAGAACAATGCAAATAGAACTCAAGACAATTTTTGAAAAAAAAAATCAATGACATAACTGTACCTTAAACTTGGAAAGGAAGAACCACCAAAATGCATCTTGAAGAATGGCAGCAGATGGGACTGAGAGAATCAGCTTCTTCAAGGTACTTTGATATCCAAGCTGTTAAGAAGATTAAGTTGATTTATACTTTATTATCAGCTCATTACTATATAGAATTGTAAGTGGATAGGAGGACACATTGTTGTACCAACTACGACCATACATGGCAAGTTTCATAAAATGCAAAATATTACTTTCGGCTGCGGTAAATTTGAAATAAAAAAACTGCTGGGATACTCAGCAGGCCTGGCAGCACCTGTGGAAAGAAAAAAAGAGTTAATATTTAGAGTGGAATATTTATGCCAAGGGTAATCTTGGTGGCACAGTGGTTAGCACTGCAGCCTCACAGTACCAGGGACCCCGGGTTTAATTCTGACCTTGGGTCACAGCCTGTGTGGAGTTTGCACGTTCTCACAGTGTCTGCGTGAGTTTCCTCTAGGTCCTTCAGTTTCCTCCCACAGTCCAAAAATGTACAGGTTAGTTAGTCTATTCCCAACTCCACCGGTATACTAGTTCAATTTTATCTACCCCAAAATAAGTGTTGCTACTGTTTTAATGAAAATTAATTAAAACTAAAGGGGCTGATTCTCCCATCCCACTTTGCTGTTGGGAGTCATTAGTGAAAGTTGTTTCGTAGGCTGCCTGCTGGGCACCACGGCTTCCACGCGTTTCCGGCTGCCGGACTCCCTGTGTCTTCAACTCCATGCTGGAAATCAACGCAGAGCTGATTAAAATATTTAAATCACAATTTTAATATCACAAGCAGGCCCAGGGCTGAAGTCTCCTGGCCCGCAAGCATCTCCCCCCCACTGCCAGGAGTGTTTCGCTTCAGCAGGGTTTACAACAGCTCCATGCTGGAGTGAGGGGAGGCCATTGAGGCTCCCAAGAGGTCAGGAGTAAGAGGGGGATGGACCTTGGGTACTGCTCCCTGGCACTGCCCAAAAGGCAAAGTGGTAATGCCCAGGGGGCATCTTGGCACTGCCCACCGAGCATTGGGCAGTGTCAAGGGGGTGCATAATGGGGGACGGGCCCTCTAGGGGCAATTGGTAGAGGTGGGGGGTGGGGGGGGGTCCTGCTGCCACTCTGCAGTTGGGATCAGTGGGAGAGGGAAGGGCGGGCTTATCGGGAGATTGGCCTGCTGGTAGCGGGGTCGCTGGACTATGAGGGAGAAGGGGGAGATTGAGGCAGGGTCGGGGCTGGGCTGAAGGCATTCAGAAAAGCAGCAATTGGGTTATGGAGGGATCGGAGGGACGGCGTTGCGTGTTTGGCCAGCCATCAAGCTGTCCGGCGATCAGGAGGCCAGCAGTGTGGGGCTACTGCTCATGCACTGATCTTCACTCTGACAGATCGGCACATGTGCAGTGGCCCACTCAGTGCTATGGTGTCAGCCTCTTCAGCGGGAATAGGCCCTGCCCACTGATTTTTAGAGCAAATCACTTAGAATTTTTTTGGGAGAATCCTGGCCAAAATTTGAGGTCATGTTTTGTAATACATTTGGTGAACAAGATGGAAAGAACAGAATGAAATATGACAACCATATGCATGTTGTAGTTGAGCTAGTACATAAGAACTAGGAGTGGCAGTAGGCAATTCAATCCCTCAAGCCTGCTCTGCCATTCAATATGATCATGCTTGATCTCATATCGATCTCATTTCCAACTTCCTGCCCAGTTCCCATAACTCTTTATCATGCTACTAATTAAAAACCTACCTATTGCTTTCTTAAATTTATTCAGTGTTCTGGTATCCACTGCACTCTGGGGTTAAGATTTCACAGATTGATGATCTTTTGAATGAAGTAATTCTTCTCAATTTCCTTTTTAAATCTGTCAACCTGTAGCTCTCATTCTAGAATGTCCAACAAAGGGAAACGTCCACTTTGTGTCTACCCTGTCAATCCTCTTTAATACCTTCAACACCTTAGGGAGAATTTTCTCGTACCGTCCACCACAGGAATTATAGCAGGCAGGGGGTGGACTATGCAAAGGTCCATTGACCTCGGGCGGGATTTTCCAGTTTTGGGGCAAGCACAGCTGGAAAATCCCGCCCCTTATGTAGCTCAATTAGATCTCCTCTCAATCTTCTAAACTCAGCGAGTGTCGGCCTAAACTGTCCAATCTAATTTCAAAAGACAAGTCCATCATCCCTGGAATCAATCTAGTGAACCTTCTCTGAACTGCCTATAATGCAGTTACATCCTTCCTCAAGCAAGGTTAGCTTAGACCAACACTGTGTTCAGTACTCCAGATATGGTCTCACCAATGTCCTATATAGACAGAAAAGTTTTTTATCTTTTAAAATAATCAACAATGTAACTAACCTGTCATATTGCCAATTCCTATTTTTTATCTATTATACCCATGGACCAACTGCAATAGTTAAAAAACCTACTTTTTTCCTTTCCATATCCTCAAAAAATCCAATTTTCAAACCTTTAATCTTACTATAACACAATCAGATGGCATAATAATTGCTAGTAGGCTAAAATGTATCAAACTTCCCAGACAAGTGACTGAAAAATTCCAAATACAAGAAAAAGGAAATAGAACAGTAATAACAATGACTTACATTGAAATTTTGCGCCCTCCTAATCCAGTTTAGCATCTGTACAGCCTCAATTTGTCCAGGGAGTTCTGTAAACTCCCGTGGTTTGAAGCCTGGGAAATTTTCACCCTAAATGAAACATAGCAAAATTAAATCTGAAAGGAGATTTTGACTATTTTACAGAGGAGGGCATTAATTTTGTGGTAAATACCCCCAGTGGATTAAAAAAAAGGAGAAATAATTTATATTTTTTTTACCTAAAAGATACTGGGCGGGATTCTCTGGTCTCCCTGTGGCATGTTTCTCCCAGTGGGAAATGGCCTGCTGTTGGCTGGTGGCAGGATCTTCTGGTCCTGCTGCTGTCAATAGGATTTCCCATTGATTCCACCCTGCAGGGAAATCCATGCTGGGGGTGTGCTGTCAGCAGGAGTAGAAGATCCTGTCAGAATGAACAGCTAGAAAGTTCCAGTCAATATTTCAGGTACAGCAGTCAGTATTTTGGGCAATGTGAATAGAAAAGTACCTAGCTGATATTTCTCCAGCCAGCTGCTATTTCCTTCAATGGCATCCTTTACTCTCCAAGCTTCTTTTTACTTCATTTGTGAAACGCAGGTGTTGCTGGCTGGCCAGCATTTTTTGCCCATCCCTAATTGCCCTTCTTCAGAAGGCAATTGAGAGTCAACCACATTGCTGTGGCTCTGGAGTCACATGTAGGCCAGACCAGATAAGGACAGCAGATTTCCTTCCCTAAAGGACATTAGTGAACCAGATGGGTTTTTCCAACAATTGACAATGGTGCCATGATCATCAGTAGATTCTTAATTGCAGATATTTTTTATCGAATTCAAATTCCACCATCTGTCGTTGTGGGATTTGAACCCAGGTCCTCAGAACATTAGTTGAGTTTCTGGATTAACAGTCTAGCGATAATACCACGAGGCCATTGCCTGCCCCGCTGCTGCCCTGATTGCTCATACAGCAATACACAACAATACCCATGTTCAAGTTCTGATGAATACTAACAAAATCTACATTATTACATTGACTTAAGAATCCAAAATATACACTAAAGTCAGTCAAGCATGAAATGTAGAACTTAATGCTTGAAATGTAAAGAAATTGAAGGTTTATGATTGTACATTCCATGAACAAAATCAAATATGCTGTGGAACACCAACAACCCCATCCTGACGAAGCTATGGGGATGTCATCCAATAAATGCAATTATCCAGAGCTGTACAGTAGGTTTCATTGTTGATTAAAATTTCTAGAAATTTGCCCCATTGCACTAAAGAATCAGGGAGAAATTTCGGTTCTATTCTTGCAGAATTTACAAGGCTGCAGCAACTCAAGGTTGAAGTAGATTCTTGTGGGTCAGGCAATGTGTCTTTTCTCATCTGAACGGTGTGATTTATTACCAAAGGATTCCTTTGTGATTTCTCTAGACTTCATTGAGGCTTTGCCATCATCTACTGTTGGCTCACAAAGAAGGCCATTGGCAAGAAGGACAGAAAGAAGCAAGGCCAAATTTTTAGCAAATATTGATCACATAAAATCGCTTACTGGTTCACAGAGCAAAAGGACACCCAAAGTTTTCATCAGAGCAATATGGAGAGAGAGAGAGAGAGAGAGAGACGAGAATCACTGAGTGTGACTTCATCGACTACTAGGGCAGTGGAATGGTGACATAAGTGGTTAATGAATTGACTGAGGAAATTAAGCTCAGACAAATTCACCTACTTGTTTTGACACATCAGGCCCATAACAGCCAGAACAATCTGCTTGATCAGCATCCCTAACAACAGCAGGACCACTGTACCACCTTCTTTATCACCAGTACATAATTCAGTCACAATGTATTATCTATAGGAATCATAGCACCAACTCATTTCCTTCAAATTTGCTTCCTGTGGCCTTTGCCACTGAGAAGGATAAGAACAGTAAGACTCGAGGAACACCATCACCTCCAAGTCACGCACCATCTTGATCTAAACAGTAATTGCTATTTTATCATCACTGCTGCATCCAAAATCCTGGCATTTTCTTCCTAACATTATCACGGGTAAGTCAGCAGCACAAGGACTGCATCAGATGAAGCAGAAGACTCACCACTACCATCTTCTCGAGCCAACTGGTAATAAATGTGGTTTTTGCAGTATCATCCAGAGCCCCAGGGAAATAATGAAAACCCTTCCACAGATCACCATGGAATGACAAGTCTTCGGTCACATTGTACCCATGTTTGAGGCCTCTCAAACATTTTCTACCCTGGCCTTCTTGCCTTTTAAAATCCAACTTCTCAAGTTACAAGCTCCTTCCAGCACTTGTCCTTTTGGCTACATCAGGTGTTTGCATCATCTGGTAGCTTTTCAAATGCTTTAATGTTTCTTTTGTTTTTATACTTTCCTTCAATTAATGTTACTATTAGTTATCTAGATAATGGCGGTGAGGGAAGAAGTGAAAAACTAAAGAGAGGAGAAAGTAAAACAGCGGGATAGCAATAAGGCAAGTGGTAATCAGAGTGCAGCAGGAAGGGATAGAGTGGACAAACATAAAAATATACCAGCAGCTAAGGCTTGAGATGGTGAAAATAATAACACAGAATTTAAGGCACTACATCTGAATGCATGCAGCATTCACAAGGTAGATAAACTGATAACTTAAATAGAAGTAAATAGACATAACCTAACAATGAGAAAGGGCTAATAAGCTGGTTGTAAATGTGCCCTTCGGGAAGTGTGAACATAATATAATAAAACTTTACATTAAGTTTGAAAGTGATGTAGTTTATGTCTGAAATCAGGGTCTTAGTCTAAACAAAGTAAACTACAAAGCTAAGAGGGGCAAGTTGACTGAGGTAGATTGGGGAACCGCATTAAAAGATATGAAAGGCAACAGCTAGCATTTATAGAATTAATACATGGTTTACAAAAAAAAAATTCCTTTAAGGCACAACAGTTGAAAAGTGACCCAACCATGGATAACAAGAGAAATTAAAGATTCTATTTGATGTGGTTTATGAAGGGTTAATAGGCTGTTGGTTTTGTAATACTGTTTGTACTGTTTTTCTCTTTCTGCACTTTTCCAACTCATGCGTGCTTTTCTGTATATATGAGACAAGTTGTGCGTAAGCAGATGGTGAACTGGCCCTGAGCAAGTGGGTGAGCACAAGCATGTTACATAAGAATAAACTTATTGCGTGAGCAGCCGAATCAGTTCCTCTTAAAATAATCTTGGGTGATTTTTGAGAGACTTTGGTAAGCTGAAGTCTTTCCCCTGCAAACTTGTAATAAAGATTTCCTGATATCAGTTCACTCCAGCTTCTCAGTGGTTTTTGTCACAACACTATTAGAGCAAAAGAAGAGGTATATTAAGTTGTCAAAGAAATTGTAAGCCTGAAGACTGGGAGCATTTTAAGATTCAGCAAAGGAGAATCAAGAAATGAATAAAGAAATAGAAAATACAATATGAAAGCAAAATAGCAAGGAACATAAGAACATACAGTCAAAGCTTCAATAGGTATTTGAAAGGAAAATGTTTGTAATAATAAATGTGAGCCTATTGCAGATAGAGTATGGAGAATTTATAATGGATAATAAGGAGATAATAGAGAAGCAAAACAAATACTTTGGTTGAAATTTTCTGATCCCATTTGTGTCAGGGGGATTTGGCGATGAGAAAGAAAAATATTATGAGAAGGCCAAAGTTGGGTTTCACGTCATGTAGAGCAGGCAGCAACTGTCTCCTTCCCCCGTCAGTGGCTGGCTGTGTTTCCTGTCGTGTAATGTCAGGGATCTCACTGTAATACACACCCAGGTAAATCCTCGGCAGCAGATGGTGAAATCTGAATTCTACAAAAATCTTGACTCAAAAGTCTAATGATCACTATGACCATTGTCAGTTGTTCTTTAGGGAAGGAAACCTGTTGCCCCTTACCTGGTCTGGCTGACATGTGACTCCAAACACAAAGCTATGTGGTTGACTCTTAAATGCCCTCTGAAATGGCAGTTCAAGGACAATTAAGGATAAACAATAAACGCTGGCCCAGCCAGCAATGCCCATGTCCTATGAACAAATTAAAAAAAAGCAGGGCTCGGTGGTAGTTGGCCAGAATGTCTGTGGACAGCAACATTGCCTAATTGTGAGTGGATGTTTGTTTTTGATGCAAGTCCCAGCACCATGCTTGTTCTTTCATAAATAGATGCCTCAAGGGTTTTGTGATCTGTGCCAAATTTGTTAAACATTTTGCTAGCTGGTTCACCAACTCTAAGAATTGCTAGAAGTCTGAAATTAAGAATGGGCTTGGGAACTCACTGATAGTCTTGATTTTTGGTGGGTCTTCTGTGAAACCTCTATTGCTGACAATTTGGCCCAAGAATCAAATTGATGGCCTCAATTTTGTGGCAGATCGCGCTAATCCAGGAATGTTGTGCATGGGTCCAGAATATTCTCAGTGCCTCCCCCACTGACAGGAAGTCACATGATGAAAATCACTACTGGTCCCTTGAAGTGTGATCCAGGTGCCATGGAGTGCGAGGAAGTGAGTACTGCTGAGCACTAACCTCTGGGGTGTAAAAGTGCAAGTCAGCCCTGCCATGGTGCGGAGTGGGGTGGGGGAGCATTCAAGGTGGAGGGGCTTGGGAGGCGCTTGGTGGGGCTGGAGGTCCACAGATCAGGGATGCTACCAACCTTAGGATCACCATAGATATCTGGCTTCTCACTAGCCGGCATCTCCAGGTCTACACCTTGCAGCCCTGTCTCTAACTGAGGCCCACTTTCTGCTCCTTACTTCAACTTCAGTGAATAGTACCTTGTTCAAAATCCAGTTCTTTGTCCCTTTCTCATTATGAGTGAATGTAAGTGGTAAAAGGATTTTGACCTCATCTTTCTTTGGTGGTAGCTCATTTGCCAACTCCTCCTTCTCTGTCAAGATAGCAGAGGGAATATTGCCAATCTATGGTATCTAGGTGGGGTTGAAAATATTCTGGTGGCCAGGTCGCCCCTCAAACTGTAGTTAAAAGTTCAACTTAGCAGCTCTTCAAAAGAAAAATGGGTAAATGTTTTGCTGACTGTAAAAAAATTTTAATGTATAACTTCGCTGAATGTGTTAGCTCTTGCGAAGAACATGACAGGGATTTTCTAGCCCCATCAAACCACCATGGGAGATTCAGTGACCCAGCCAAAAGTCCATTGATTTTCAGCAGAACCAGACAGTTCCAGCAGCAGACAGGGCTGGAAAATCCCACCCTATGACTTATCTATCTGCATCTCAATTACAATGATAGAAACTATGTCCAATAGGGCTGTAAATCCTTGGAATTTGGATGCATGTCATTTTTCATGTGCAAACCATTGAAACTGCCTCCATCCACACTCACCATTGTTGCACATAAAAATAAACATGAAACTGGCAGTGCCCAAAAATCCAACTGTTATGCATCTTTCTTGTCAAAACAAGCATAATTTTCAGCCCCAATGCATTTTGTTGAACAAAATGGGATTAATACAGAATTAATTTTTCTTGTTGCATACATAATTTCCTAATCAAAGTTATATCTGTGTCCCACCATCGAAGTAGTTTGCAATGCGTCCAAAACCTTTGCCTCACGCCAAATTTCTTTGTCACCACTTATTAAAATGTACTTCAGTTAAGAAGCGTTCAGCTGCTCTGTGAAATTCAAATTATACTGAAAGCCCTACCTCAACAGTCTTGCCCCTGCGTGCAGAGAAAATTTCTTCTGAAAGCTGTTAAAAAGAAAACAATGTTAACTTAATTATACAGGTCCCATATTTTCTATAAACGCATACACACACATCACCAGCATATCTGAAGGCATATTTTTCTTTCATGTCCTTTCTTTTCTCTTTTGGGGGTGGCACTGCTAGTTCATAGTGCCAGGGACTCAATGTTCGATTCCAGCCTCAGGTAACTGCCTGTGTGGAGTTTGCACATTCTCCCCACGTCTGCTTCTGGTGCTCCAGTTTCCTCCCACACTCCAAAGATGTGCGAGTTAGATTGATTGGCCATGCTCAATTGCCCCTAAGTGTCAGGGACATTAGAGGGTAAATATGTGGGGTTTTAGGGGTAGGGCATGGGTGGGATTGTTGTCGGTGCAGGCTCAATGGGCCAAAATGCCTCTTTCTGTATGGTAGGAATTCTATGATCCTATAACATCCTCTGTTTAAGAAATTGGGAAATTATCCATTTTCTTCTAAATTTATGGTGCATTATTGAAATTGTGGAAACGTCTGGATTTGTAAGATTAATTTCTTGACATTGCAAAGCATAGAACTTGTTTTTGATTAGGCGTATGTGGACGAATTGACTGAAAGATTTGCTTGAACTCATTACAAAACTAGGATACATGTCAATCAGGCCCAAACTCTACAAAATCAGAATTTCATGATCCATTGGTAATTTTAAAATGAACATTTAGAAGGTTTTGGAGTGTTGTTTTAAGCATCAATGGAATGTACAAAACTATGTAATAGTTTCCAGCATAAATTTAACAACAATGGATCCAACTTTAACCCACTTGAAACTAGTTAGTTGCACAGGGTTAAAATTGTGCCCAATACTGAAGTGATATTACAACTCAGCCTCTATCTATTATATGAGAAGACATCTAAAATTGGCAACTGCTGCCTTTTTTGAACTCATGCCTGATTAAGGATATTTATTCAAAGCACTGAAGTTACTGCTTTGCCCTATACTATTCACTTCTGTCATTAAGACACAAAAACTTCAAAATCTTACCCTTTGCCAAAGTCAGCATGGTCAAATCTGACCTGGAATAACATACTAATTTTTCAATTTAACTGTAAACATCTGCAAACTCTGCATAAGTTACTAATTATTAGGGCCTTAACAAGCACAAAGCTGTATTTTTGTTCAATTCTGCTAATGTTTTTGATGGTTATTTTGAAGGGTAGGAATCTTTAGATCACATAAACGCCTATAGATAATACTTGTTCCGTGCAGTTTTATGTGCGCCCAAGTTATGGTCAAGAGAAAGGTGGAAACTCGGTCATGCCTATTGTGCTACTTGCCACTGCGTATGGTTTTCTGCTGTTTGTCTAGTGAGGGCTCAAACACATGCTCAATAGTTGCTTAATATCAGCTACTTTTTAACCACTTCCAAGAATGGGCAGGGAAGGAAACATGGATGCTTTAAGGCCAAATGGAATCCAAGATGGTAAACTTGGTGTCGGAAGCTGGCAAAAGAAAAAATCTGTGGGAGAATAAGTAGTCTGATACCTAAGCCAGGGAGCTACACCATACTCACGGCAATATAAATTATCAACTATTTGGAGCAAAGACAATTAATTTAAATACGGAACCCACATTCTAAAATAGCTGTGGCAAATGTTTCATGGTATATCAAATTCCTTGGTCATTTGGTGCTCAGATGCTTAATTTGTTCACTGTACAAAATGGGGTGGCACGGTGACACAGTGGTTAGCACTGCAGCCTCACAGCTGCAGGGACCTAGGTTCAATTCCCGACTTGGGTCACAGTCTGTGTGGAGTTTACACATCCTCTCCGTGTAAACGTGAGTTTTCTCCAGGTGCTCCAGTTTCCTCCCACACTTCAAAGATGTGCTGGTTAGATTGACTGGGCATACTAAATTAACCCTTGGTGCTCCGGGATGTGATAGGTTAGAGCGATTAGCAGGGTAACTAAGAGGGGATCGGGTCTGGGTTGTCAGTGCAGACTCGATGGGCTGAATGGCTTCTTCCTGCACTGTAGAGATTCTATGAGTATTTCAGGTCTTCATTTCTCAATACAAAGCTATCCAGTGATAATTATTCCATGCTATTTCTAATATTCCTGTTTAAGAATGAAAGTTTCATATCAAACTTATATGGTTTAATTGTATTGTATTCCAGTGCACTTTACTACATTGTACATCACTATTCAGTATGTACACTCTAATTTTTCCCATTGTCATCATTCCTCCATTCTACCGATCCTGAGTACGTTTAAATTAATGGCACACTTTGTCTTTTTCTGGATGAATGGCATGGTACAAAGTATTGCTGGTCCAAGTTTCATTCCTGTTCAGCAGCTTGTGTATATTGTTTATCCTAGAAAAATGGGTAACAAACTACCATGCCACAAAAGCAAAGAGATAGTGGGATTTTTCAGTCGCACCATGAAACATTCTGCACGGCTAGTTTAGAATGGGGGTTCCATATTTAAATTAATTGGCTTTGTTCCAAATAGTTGATTATTTGTAATGCTGTTAGCAAACATTTATCATTGTTAAACCAATAATGTAATGTTTGAAGTGGTACAAACAGTACTTTGAAGTAACCAACATGTGTAGATATTGATTTTTGAGTGATGCCAGCTGAAGAATAAAATAATTACCACTGGGAATTTCGTAAGATTCTTCTGCTCTGGAGGAAATTTAGCAGAAACCTTGTTTAATACACAGGCAAAGAGTTGCCACCAAAATTATGGCAGCTAACAGGAGAAGTCCCAAGGAAATTCATCCCAACACTCCAAATATCCGTCCTTGGTTTTTGTTCATGCAATTATATATTAATGACAAACATTATAGCTTTTTGGTAAGTCATTTCACTCAAGTTACATAAAATTTACTGTTTTTACCTTTCGGCTGGGATGTGTTAGTAATGCATCAGATTCCTGAATTTGTGTAAGAAAAGCTGGAATAATAAAAAGAGACATATTTTTAAAATGATGTTATAAAAGCAACCCTTTACAAATTATAAAACATCTTGACAGGATCTAGAAAGAAAAATCTATATGGTGCCTTATCCCATTCCCAGCACATTCCAAAGTGCTTCACATCTATTCAGCTATTTGTTGAAATGTAAGCACTGTCGCCATGTTTGAAATGAAGCAGAAATGTTCTGTAAAGAACAAATGAGATGAATGACTGCTTCCAGTGGTTTAGGATAAGGGGTGAAGACTGAGGTTTCTGATAGACAAGGGAATTAAGGGTTATGGGGAGAAAGCGGGAAAGTGGAACTGATCCACTTCAGATCAGCCATGATCTTATTGAATGGCGGGGCAGGCACAAAGGGCTAGATGGCCTACTCCTGCTCCTATTTCTTATGTTCTTATGAGAGGAGGAAAGCTAGACCCTGACAAGGCTGCATGGAAAGCTCACACAGGGGGTCAAAGGAGTACCACACTGTCTACTGAGGGAGGATGTGTGAAGAGCCCGGATGTAGTAGTGAGGAGTCCAAGTGGGATATGGGTACCTTGCAGGTGATAGGCTCAGAGGGAGCAGACTTTTTGAGGCTGCCAGCCTTTCTCCTCTGAGTTCCTGACATCCTGCACTGTCTGGTGAAGACAAGTGGGCTGCAGAGAATGATATGAGCATACTGGACTGGTATTTAAATATGGTGCCGGGACCTTCAAACTCATCAGTTGATGGCGGTTGGATGAATCTGGTGATGTCCCACCAGGAGATTCAGAGGAGAACTCATCTGTGCATAATTGATTAGTTTTAAAGTGCAGAATCTGGTGCGGCATCCAACCTTTCTGGCTAGCAGGAAGGCTGTCGCCAGAGCCACCCGCCACCACACTTAGTCTCCAAAGTGGAGAATTCCACCCAGAATCAAGGCAAATGGATCATTTGCAAGTTGGCAAACTATAATGAGTGGAGTGCAACAGGGATCACTTCTGAGGCCTCAACTATTTACAATTAGTTTGATGTAGGGACAGATTGTATTGTAGCCAAATTTGCTGAAGATGCAAGGATGGGTAGGAAAGCAAGTTATAAGGATACAAAGAATCTGTAATGGGATACGGATATTTTAAGTAAGTAGACAAAAAATGACAGATGGAATATAATGTGAGAAAATATGAGGTTGTCCACTTGGGCAGGAAGAATAGAAAAGAATATTATTGAAATTATGAGAGACTGCAAAATGTTGCGATACAGAGGGATTTGAATGTCCCTGTTCATGACTCACAAATGGTTCACATGCAAGTACAACAATTAATTAGGAAAGCAAATAGAATCTTGGCCTACATTGCAAAAGAGTGAAATAATAAGGTAGGGAGGTCTTGCTACAACTCTACAGGACATTGGTGTAGCCATAACTAAAGTATTTTGGCCAGTTTTGTTTTACTTACTTAAGGAAAGATATACTTGGGGTGGTATGGTGGCACAGTGGTTAGCACTGCTGCCTCACAGTAGCAGAGACCCGGATTCGATTCCTGGCTTGGGTCACTCTCTGTGTGGAGTTTGCACATTCTCTCCATATCCGCATGGGTTTCCTCCATTTAATGTGATTGCAACACAGGCAAAGTGCTCATTCCTCCGGGTGCTCCGGTTTCCTCCCGCAGTCAGAACGATGCGCTGGTTAAGCGTATTGGCCATGCTAAATTCTCCTTCAGTGTATATGAACAGGCACTGAAGTGTGGCAACTAGGTTATTTTCATAGGAACTTCATTGCAGTGTTAATGTAAGCCTACTTGTGACTAGAAATAAACTTTTTAACTTTATTTGCATTAGGAGTTCAGAGGAGGTTCACTCGGCTATTTCCTGGATTAAACGGGTTTTCTTATGGGGAAGCTTAAGTAGGTTTGGCCTATACTCATAAGAGTTTAGACGAATGAGGTAACCTTTCAAAATATAAGATTCTTGGGGGCTTGACAGGATGGATGCTGAGTGTATGTTTCCCCTTAAGGGAGAATTGACAACGCGGGAGAGAGTTTAAAAATATGGGATCTCCCATTTAATATGGAAATTAGGAGGAATTTCATATCTCAGAAGGTCGTAGTCTTTGGAATTCTCTTCCAGAGAGTGGACACTGGGTCACTGAATATATTCAAGGCTATATTAGTCAGATTTTTGATCTACAAAGGAATCAAGAGTTATGGTGGGCAGGCAGGTAAGTGGAATTAATGCCACAATCAGATCAGCCAAGATCTTACTGAATAGCAGGACAGATTTGATGGGTTTAATGGCCTATTCCTGCTCCAACTTCACCTGATCTTATCAATCATTCTATAGACTAAAGGTAATTTTAGTTTTTTGTCTCCACTATCAAAGGCCTCCTTAAATCCCTCAATATTATGCTATTGGTTAAATCATTTGGAAATGCAAATGATTTACAGCAATAGTATAATGATCACCTTTATAACTTTGCCTGTCTCCACTCAAGCTCAGCCAATATTTTATTCATTTGTGGTTATGGGCAATAAATGCTGGCTGGCCAGCATTTATTGCCCATCCCTAGTTGCCTCCTTGAGAAGGTGATGGTGAGCTGCCTTCTTGAATCGCTGCAGTCCATTTTCTGAAGGTTGACCCACAATGCTGTGAGGGAGGGAATTCCAGGATTTTGACCCAGTGACTGCAAAGAAACAACAATATATTTCCAAGTCAGGATGGTGAGTGGCTTGGAGGGGAACTTGCAGGTGGTGGTGTTCCCATTTATCTGCTGCCCTTGTCCTTCTAGATGGAAGTGGTCGTGGGTTTGGAAGATGTTGTCTAAGGACCTTTGGTGAATTGCTGCAGTGCATCTTTTAGATAAAATACACTGCTGTTATTGAACGTCAGTGGGGGAGGGATTGAATGTTTGTAGATGTGGTACCAAACAAGCAGGCTGCTTTGTCCTGGACGGGTGCAGCTTCGAGTGCTGTTGGAGCTACACCCATCCAGGCAAGTGGGGAGTATTCCATCACACTCCTGACTTGTGCCTTGTAGATGCTGAATAGGCTTTAAAGGAGTCAGGACCTGAGTTACTTGCCACAGTATTCCTAGCCTCTGACCTGCTCTTGTTGCCACTGTGTTTATGTGGTGAGTCCAGTTGAGTTTCTAGTCAATGGTAACCCCAAGAATGTTGACCTCATTGAATGTCAAGGGGCGGTGCTTAGAGTGTCTCTTATTGATGATGGTCATTGCCTGGCATTTGTGTGCCACGAATGTTACTTGCCATTTGTCAGCCCAAGCCTGGATATTGTCCATATCTTGCTGCATTTGAACAGGGACTGCTTCAGCATCTGAGTGACAAATGGTGCTGAACATTGCACAATCATCAGCGAACATCCCCACTTCTGACGTTATGACAGGGAAAGTCATTGATGAAGCAGCTGAAGATTGTTGGGCCTAGGACACTACCCTGAGGGACTCCTGCAGAGATGTCCTGGAGCTGAGATGACCAACCCTCCACAACCGTCTTCCTATGTACCAGGTATGACTTCAACCAACGGATATCCTGATACCCACTGATTTGAGTTTTGCAAGGGCTCTTTGATGCCACACTTGGTCAAATGCGGTCTTGATGTCAAGGGCTATCACTCTCATCTAACCTTTGGAATTCAGATCTTTTGTCCATGTTTGAACCAAGACAGTAATGACGTTAGGAACTGAGTGACCCTGGCGAAACCCAAACTGGACATCACTGAGCAGGTTATTGCTGAGCAGGTGCTGCTTGATAGCACTGTTGATGGCCTTTTCCATCACCTTACTGATGATCGAGAGTAGACTGATTGGGCGATAATCGAACGGGTTGGATTTGTCCTGCTTTTTGTGTACAGGATATATCTGGGCAATTTCCCACATTGTTGAGTAGATGTCAGTGTTGTAACTGTACTGGAAGAGCTTGGCTAGGGGAGTGGCAAGTTCTGGAGCACAAGTCTTCAGTACTATTGCTGGAATGTTATCAGGGCCCATTGCCTTTGCAGTATCCAGGGCCTCCAACTGTTTTTGATATCACATGGAGTGAATCGAATTAGCAGGAACTGGCATCTGAGATGCTGGGCCCCACTGGAGGAAGTCGAGATGGATCACCCACTCAGCACTTTTGGCTGAAGACTGTTGCAAATGCTTCAGCCTTATCTTTTGCACTCATGTGCTAGGCTCCTCCATCATTTAGGATGGGGATATTTGAGGAGCCTTCTCCTCCAGTGAGTTGTTTAATTGTCCACCACCATTCACGACTGGATGTGGAAGGTCTGCAGAACTTAGATCTGATCTGTTGGTTGTGGGATCGCTTAGCTCTGTCCATCACTTCCTGCTTTTGCCGTTTGGCATGCAAGTAGTCCTGTTCTGCAGTTTCACCTCATTTTTAGGTATGCCTGGTGCTGCTCCTGGCATGCCCTTCTGTAATCTCCATTGAACCAGGGTTGATCCCCTGACTTGATAGTAATGGTTGAGTGGGGGATATGCCGGGCCACGAGGTTATAGATTGTGCTGGAGTACAATTCCGCTGCTGCTGATGGCCCACAAAGCCTCATGGATGTCTTGAGTTGCTAGTTTGGTTCGAAGTCTGTCCAATTTAGCACGGTGATAGTGTCAACAACACGATGGAGGTTATTCTCAATGCAAAGACGGGACTTCGTCTCCACGAGCACTGTGCGGTGGTCACCCTTACCAATACTACCATGGACAGATGCATCTGCAACCAGCATATTGGTAAGGATGAGGTCAAGTATGCAATTTCCTCTTGTTGGTTCCTTCACCACCTGCTACAGACCCAGTCTAGCAGTTATATACTTTAGGACCCGACCAGCTCGATCAGTAGTGCTGCTGCCGAGCCAGTCTTGGTCATGGACTTTGAAATCCCCCACTCAGAGTACCCTCAGTGCTTCCTCCAAGTATTGTTCAAATTGGAGGAATACTGATTCAACAGCTGAAGTAGAATGGTACGTGGTAACCAGTAAGAGGTTTCCATGTTTAACCTGAAGCCATGAGACTTCATGGGGTCCAGAGTCAATGTTAAGGACTCCCAGGGCAACTCTGTATACCATTGTGCTGCCACCTCTGCTATATCTGTCCTGCCGGTGGGACAGGACATTTCAGGAATGATAATCCCTGGGGTGTTTTTCTGTAAAGTATGATTCCACGAGCACGACTACGCCAGGCTGTAGCTTGACTAGTCCATGAGACAGTTCTCCTAATTCTGGCCTTAGCCCACAGATGTTTAGTAAGGAGGACTTTGAAGGGTCGACAGGGCTGTTTGTTTTGCTGTTGTCTTTTCCAGTGCCTAGGTTGATGCGAGGTAGTCCGTCTGGTTTAATTTCTTTTTTGAGACTTTGTAGCGATTGTTACAACTGAGTGGCTTGCTAGGCCATTTCAGAAGATAGCTGAGAGTCAACCACATTGCTGTGGCTCTGGAGCCATATGTAAGCAAGATCAAGTAAGGACGGCAGATTTTCTTCCCGAAAGGACATTAGTGAAGCAGATGGATTTTTCTGACAATTGACAATGGTTTCATGGTCATCCGTAGACTTTTAATTCCAAATTTTTTTTATTGAATTCAAATCCCACCACTTCTCATGGCAGGATTTGAACCCAAGTCCCCAGAGCATTATCTGGGTATCTGGATTAATAATCAAGTGATAATACCACTAGGCCATCGCCTCCACATATGCTGCTAAAACTCTCATACATGTTCCCTCACCTCCAAATTTGATCACGCCAATGCTTTCCTGGTCAACTTTCTATGTTACATTCACCGTAAACTGCAGCACATCCAAAAGCTTACTCCTTGTACCCCACTCCTCCCCAAATCCTGTTCACAATTATTTACATTCTTGCTGATCTACAGTGACTCCTCCCCCATGTGTGAAAGTTCAAACTCTGATTCTATGCTTAAAATCCTACATGATTTGAATCTCCTTATCTGTCAACTCTTCCAGCTCTTATATGATCATGAAAGCTACCTCAGCTGTTTCTTTTGACCCCTTCCACTACTCTGCTTTGCATCTAGTGTGGGTCAAGTTGCAACTTCTCCCAATTAAACATTGGGAATACGGAAACTATTGGGTGAGATTCTCTGCTCCCCCACCTGTGGTGTGTTTTTTAGCAGTGGGAGGTGGCACACCAATGGCTGGTGGTGGGATCTTCTGATCTCTATCAATGGGATTTTCCACTGATTCCACCCATGGCGCTGGGAAACCCAAGGCAAGGGTGTGCTGTCAGTAGGATCAGAAGATCCCACTGGCATGAAGAGCTGGGAGATTTCGCCCATTGCTTTTGTCCACCCATTACATATTTTTCTCCTTTATCACTGACTGTGTCATCTAGTCTGATTACTGTCTGAGGCCAAACTCTCTGAGCCCAGCTTGTTTGGTTTACAGAAGGTGGCCATGTCTTCAGCCACCTCTCTTCCACTCTATAGAGTTCCTTCCTTAAAGCCCTCAACGAGTTCACCACTCTTACTTTCTGAAACCTACCTTCTGACCATTAATTTTGATTCCCCTTCTGTAATATCTCCTTTTTTGGCTCGGTTTCTTATTTTTTTAAACTCATGCCTCTGTGAAGCACCTCAGGATGCTTAAACATGCAATACAGGTGTAGAGGGCACTCAGTAGAGAGTATACCACTACCATGGTATACTAACTCATTGATAAATTATGCAGCTCTTTCTTGAGACATTTCCTCTCAAGGCTGATGCTCTGTAACTACAAAACTGAGAGAAAAAGTCTTCCATCTCAGTGGGGAGGCTTCAGGCCAATCCACATCCAACAACCTGCTCTGAAAAGTCTGCACACATTTTGACAGTTGTGAAAAATTCTACCACAGCAGTTGAGACATTCAATAAAATTCCAAAATAATTAACAACATTCTACATGAAACAACACACAAAATTCTCAGAAAAAAACCTCAAAAAATTCCAGAATCCGAATCTGCATCTTTATCAAAAGTTAATCAGTTCTCTCCTGGGCCATACACAACCTGTGGACCAGGTCCCGTGGAAATCTGTCCATTAGTTTTGAGATACAACAGGGGCAAAAACATTACCTCTAACCTGCCTTCAGTGGCGGAGGTAATACATTGCAAATATAAGATGATCAATCTGAAACATCGGGCTCATTTTCCATTTAGGGTTTGGATCCTGATGTCAGGATTAGTTCTGAATCCCAACTCTACAACGCATGGTTATGACATGCCCACAATCTTGGCAATATGGCTAATAAGTGGCCAAGGAGCATGCTCACCACCCATTATTCTGGCCCCACACTGTGGCAAAAATACAGCCAGTAAGAGGAGGCAGCTGACAGGCAGGAGATAGGACAGGGAAACGATTTATCCTGCCAAAAGCCTCCCCTACCTGCTATGACCATTGGCAGCTACTAGCCACGCAGTGTAAGAGAAGTCCCTCCACAAATATGATCTGGCTATTTTTAACCCAAATAATTTCCTTGGTCTTCAAAGGGCATCTCTATAGTAGGATACCCTCTCTCTCTCTGTCTCAGTAATTCCCACCTCAGATGGCAGGACTGCTGAGGCACCATCACGAGAGGACCTCATATTGGTCTTCCAGCCTTGGGAGCCACCCATACTAATCGGAAAATTCCAGGAGGGGCAATTAGTAAGTCAACTGGCTGTCCCAACCATCTGGTCTTCTCAAAAGTAATTTGGGGATGGGAGGATGCCAGCAAATCAGCATGCTGGCTGGCCTGAAATTCTGAGCCAACCTATCCCCATCAACTTCTAAAAAACCTGCCTCTTAACTGTGTTTCTTTCTGCAACAGGTGCTACATGAGCTGCTAAGTATTTCCAGCAAATTTTGATCTGACAAGATGCAGCTGAAAAACCATACTGAAATAGGTACAAACAAATTACCCTTTGATGGTACATAGAAAAGGTCTTTGACCTTCCTGGGTTCATCTGAAAGAATCCTTGAGGAATATTTTTCCAGTCGGGATACAAATTGATCAATTCTTTGTCCAATGTTATCAAGAACCTCCATCTCGAAAGGGACGCGTTCACGAATGTATTGCTCAGTTTCTTCACATGAACTAAATATATCAGGCTGAACATTCATTTGAAACTCATCTTCATCATGGGGTAATGCTGGCCAATTAGTCTATAACATAAAAAGGATAAACGTCACAAACTAAAAGATGTAGTTAGGTTAAATTTTTTTAAATCGTAAAATGTAATAATTTTATGTAAAGTATCATGTTAAATCAAGGAAGAAATGCATTTTCATTTTTGGCAACTTTTGACAGACAAAATATTTTTCCAATTTTTAAACTACTATAATTTTTTTAATTTTGAGAGTGGCATGGAAGCACAGTGGTTAGCACTGCTGCCTCATAGCACCAGGACCTGGGTTCGATTCATGGCTTGGGCCACTGTTTGTGCGGAGTGTGTATATTCTCCAGTATCTGTGTGGATTTCCTCCGGAGACTCCAGTTTCCTCCCACTGTGCAAAGGATGTGCTGGTTAGGTGCACTGGCCATGGTAAGTTGTCCCTTAGTGGCCCAAGATATGTAGGTTTGGGGGATTAGTAGCATAAATATATGGGGTTACATGGAAAGGGCAGGATTGGGCTTGGGTAAGATGTTCTGTTGTAGAGTCAGTGCAACCTCAATGGGCTCCTCACACATTGTCGGGATTCTATGATATAGTAATATAGCAGATGGTCAGCCTTCCCATCCGCCCCATCCTCCATATGATGCCTCCACCATAATTTTTCAGCTTGCAGAATAAGGCAATAAGAAAACAAACAGTCTGGCACCTTTCATTGAGTAGGCTGCTGTCGGGCAGCAAGGTGAGGGAGATCCCCTGTGCCCTTTGGGAAAATATCCCTCAAAATGATACCTCCCCCTTTATGCTTACATCCACTCCTCTCTAACAAGACTCCCCACACTCCATCCTCCCCTCTCTTAGGTCTCACAACTGTGCCAACCCAAATCTCCAGACTCAAGTCCAGTATCCATCGTCACTTCTTTTTGAGAATTGGTTGTAATCCCAGCAACTACTATCTTCTGACACTACTAAGAATACAGTGCCGCTGGCTAATCAGACTGGACAACAACTCTCCAGGGTGGAACTTTGGACAGAAATCCCACCCCTAAGTAATTAAGGCTCTCCCATCATACTGCCTTCGATCCCACCAGCAAGACCATCACATCTCCTCCCCGTTGCTGGAGACCATACGTGATTCTTGTCAGTGAGGGCCTCCACTGGTGAGGCCATGAAGGCAAGTGAGCCGGTACGAATATGTCCCAGGCTCACTATTCATATTTAAATTTGGATTTAAATATTAAAATCAGCCTCTCGCTCTATTTCTTCTGCATTCCCTATTAAATTTCTTGCTGACTTTCTTCTATTGATGACCTCTGTAGAACCACAGAAAATTAATGATGCAGAAAGAGGCCATTCAGTCCGTTATGTCTACACCAACAAAAAAGAAAAAAAAACTAGCCGCTCATTTTAATCCTACTTGCATGCTTGGTCCATAGTCTTGCAGGTTATAGTACTTCATGGTGGTACTACGGTTAGCAGCGCTGCCTCATAGCACCAGAGACCCGGGTTTAATTCCCGACCTGGATCACTGTCTGTGCGGAGTCTGCACATTCTCCCCCTTGTCTATGTGAGTTTCCTCTGGGTGCTCTGGTTTTCTTTCACAGTCCGAAAGACATGCTGGTTAGTGCATTGGCCGTGCTAAATTCTCCCTCGGTGTACCTGAACAGGTGCCGGAGTGTGGCGATTAGGGGATTTTCACAGTAACTTCATCACAGTGTTAATGTAAGCCTACTTGTGACACTCATAAATAAACTTTCAACTTTAAAACTTCAGATGCAGATCCATGTACCTTTTAAATGAGTTGAGCATTTCAGCCTCAACCAGCAGATTGATTCTCCAACCCTGCGCAGCCCAGCACAAATTGTACATGGGTATGTGACTTTAGTTAAGTTTTTTTATGTTCCTATATATGCTCTTGTATACAAATGGAAAAACTCCCTCTTTATCCACTCTATCAAAACCTGTTTCTCTCCATCTGTCCAAGATGATTCTTTAGTGCGGTAACTACATTGCTGTTAATGGCAGGAAGTAAAAACTAAGCATTTTATTCAAGTACAAAGTCTGTTATCTGACTTGAAAGCTTTACTTGTTCCAAGTCATATATATCAATGGCTCAATAAGAGCAAATAAAAGAAGATAGGAGAGTCCGGTCAAAAGTCATAAATTTGACCTCCAAGCCTGGTAAGAACACATTAAAATACACATTGATTTTATCGGAAGAGATTGACAATCCTGACATATACAGGACACAGAAAGGTTGATGAGATGCATGCTTAATTGCTGGGCATATTTAATTTTTTGTAGGTGTATCATCAGGCCTGCAGTTTCATCTAGCATCTGTGTAGTGCAAAAGCCAAAGCCAACCTGGCTTGTTACTTCATCTGCAGTGACAAGCAGTGTTTACAACCTACTTGCAAAAAGACATTGGTACACTGGCAAGGATTCCAGTCACATATGAATTCTCAGGCCCCCCACACACATGTACAGAACATCCTGGGTCGGATAATCACAGGAGGCAGGCCTAGCATGTTTTGCGCCGGCTATTTAAATATCCATTTAAATATGTTTAGTCAATTCCAGGGAACCCGGTGCAAATCCTTTTGGACTGATTTCCAAAAATGGAAACAAGTCATACTGGCAAAACAGGGGGGGCTCGGAGACCACTGAAGCCCCCAAGTGACCAGAGAAAGGGCTGTGCAGTGCCCTAGCACCCTGGGAGTGCTAAGGGAGCAGTGCCAAGGGGCATAGCATGAAGGGGATTGGGACATGATGGGGAGGAGCATGATGGGGTGGGGCATGAAGGGGGCAGCACATGCAGATGGGTGGGGCATGATGGTGGCCCGTTGGGAAGGCCCCAGTGCTGGCAATCTTTTTTTTAACAATGGGGGGGTGGTGGGTAGATCAGACCGGTGAGCTGTATTCACGAGAGCAAGAGGGAACATGGCATCAATGGGGAGGGGGTTCCAATGCCAGAAAGGTCTCCAATTTCACTTTGCAGTCGAGGCACCCTGAAAATCTCCGTGAAGCTGAGCTTGCCAACATATTTAGGTCATGCTCCTCTCCAAACTGGTGCCAAATTTGCACCCTCCCAAAAAATGACTAAGTGCAGCAAGATTGCTATCAGATTCACATTGGACATTGCACCAATTTTCTCACCCAAAATGTCAACCTTGGGGAAAATTCCACCCATCATTCATTTTATTTGATTAAATTCTGGAAACCCAGAAATTTTGAAAGAATGAATATAATTCAAGCTCAGCAAGCTTTTTCTGAGACGGTTGATCAATATACTTTATGAAAGCTAAGGAAATTATGTATAGAATCATACAGTGCAGATCATGATAAATACTTCTGAAATGATAAAATAGTGTAGTACTTTCTCTTATAAACCTTTATTCTGAGATGTCAAATTAGAGCACAAAACAAATTATAAGAAAGAATACAGCAGATGACAAGAGAATAAGGGGTTTGGGGAGTAGATGGGCATGCCACAAATGGAGCTTAGCAAAGATAAATGTGAAATGATACCTAAAACAAAAACAGAGTAGGAATACTAAAATTCTCCATGGAGTAGCAGAGATCTACAGTGCCGATGAAGAATAAATGCAGCTTTGAAGGGGGAGGTGATATTGTTCAAAGGCAGCTATTTACAGTGCTGGTAAGAATTGGGTCGAGAGGGCGGAGGAGCAGCTGAATAGCAAGAAGTCAGGTAGGGAGGGGATCAAGTGCGGACACAGTAGGAATTGAACCTAGTGAGGGTCGGGGCAGTTGAGACTTTCGGTTCAGGCAGAGAATTATTACTGCATGTGGATTTTGGTTGATTCAATTCAAACTCAGAAAACTGCTAGTAAAGAGCAGGAAAATGGGTCTGGAACGGATAACTAAGATGCGCAACTGCAGTGAAACTGATGTAATAGGCTAAATTGGATTTTTTCTACACCATTTAATCATAATAGGATGTGCAAAGAGTAAGCAAAGTCACTTACCAGATCCTGAGAGCGCAAGAATTCTTCAAAGGTTTTAGGTTCATTTTCCATTTTGTATAAATATTTATAGATTGCAGCTGTAAAATATTATTGTTTTATTAAAGCATCTAGTGACATAATAAACAAACAAAACTTAAAATCTTTCATACTAAATTAGTTAGGAACTTAACTGAATTAAAATAGTTCTCAGTGCTGTAGAAGTATATTCAGGTATATATTGCCATGATCTGCACCTAGGGCGCGAAGTGTTGATGGCACAGGAGTTCTTATCAATGTGTGGCTACAGGATTGAATTGTAAGAGTTGCTGAAGGACTTATAGTAAGCCATTTAGTCCTTTGTCATCTTTTCTATATAACCCAGCAACTTTACATGGTGTCATGAGCTCGCCAAGATGGCACAAGGACTTTGGTGCATTGAAGCATTCACCTTCAGTAAGAATATCACTGACAATTTGAAAATGTTTGAAAAGGAATGACGCATATGCTACCATGCTGGTCTCTCCGACAGATTGAAGAAAGTACAAGCTTTTGAACCTAGCGAGCCCAGAGATAGTCAAAAAAAATTAACCCTTCATCTTCCAGGGGAGGAAGACTGAGAGGACCCTGAGGTACCATTAAGAAAATGTGAACAGATATGGGCGGCTGTAAAAAATGTCATCATGGACAGACATGTTTCTAACACCACTAACTAGAAACTCAGAATTCAATACAATCATACGCTTCAACATTGAAAATTCTGGCAAAAAAGTGCATGTCTAGTACTCTCACCCATAACAGACCACTTAGTGTGTGGAATACACAATGATGCCGTGTACAAGCATCTGCGAAAAAGAACCTAATGTTATAATCCAGCATTAGTATCTGCATTTTGAACGAGCAGTCTGAGCAGAACCCTAAGGGATCAAGGGGAGAAACTAAAGTTTTCTCAGTACAGGACACACCCAGCCTGAACTGCAACAGTCAGCACCAACAAAAAAGAAGTGCATACTTCACAATTAATAAGATTTGCAATAACTGTGGCAAATGGAATCACTTTGCCAAGTGTTGCAGGTCAAAGGCACAGCAACTTGCCACCACGTCAAATCACAGTGGAGCTAGCTACCCCTTCAAGGTTCAGAACATGAACAAAGTAAATGAACTGGAGGTAAATAAAAACAACCAGAACACTGAACTCCTGAACTGTACTGAACAGCGAAATTATTGACTTTATCACAGGAAAAGATGAAATATTCACAACGTTAAATATTTCTTGTAATTTTCACTACAGCACTCTAAGGTACACATAATTGTCATTCTTTTACATTACTTTCTTTGAAAATATATCGGATATAGCAATAGAGTGCAGGGCAAGAGACACCAAGTTGAGTCTAGTTACTTAAATATTGAGAATTAATACTGTAATGCAAAATGGATCTCTGTTACTTATTGTCTCACCGCAAGCTGCCATTTAGCAAAAGGGGTTGATGAAGTTGAATTTCAGCATGGAAAAAACGTGCCAGGAGACAATGACCAGAAATTGATACCAACAATTATACCATTTAAACAAATGCAGCAGTTCATTCCTAGCTATCACCTATCAAAATAGAGGTTAAACCAAAAAATGGGCAAGCCTCACTTCAAGAATTACAACTGGGCAGCCCACATATCCTCCAAGCTACTTTCAACAATCATTTCTCCAACACCTTTTCTCTTGTCTACTGCCAGTTATAAAGAGCTGCAGTGTTGAGAACCGGGAGACTCTGAGAACTCACAAAGCCAAACACCAGAGAATGGTTTGACTGCTGCTCTGTTGCTATGGAGTCCTAGCAACGACACTTCCGGTGGGGAGGGGGTGCACCCTGTTTCCCGATCCGCTCAACACATTCCCGCAAACAATAGTTCCGCCGTCAGGAAAGGAATGTGGGGGTCGAAGGGCGTGAGTTGGAGTTGCGGTGCATCTGTGGGGCAATGTTTGGCCTGGCGGGAACTACCGTAAATAAAACCTAAAAAAAACCACCCGAATTATCGCAGCTTTGTTTGGACTAAGGCGTCTTTTGATTCCAGAACCAGAGAGAGGGAAAACAAAACCGAAGCCTACCGGAGAAGGCCGGAGTTTGGTGCAGGTCTTGTGGGAGCAGATTTCATTGTTTGATTAATTTTTTATTTCCTTTCACTACAAAATGAAGATACCGTGATCACAGATTGCGTGGGATAAAACCCCAATAGACAACAGTATCGTGTAAGAAAGCTTGATTTTTCAAACTGTGTTAGAATTCAGTGCAGTCCGTGCTATTGACTGGAAATGGATGGTCACAGTTCATGTCAAGGTGTTGGGCATATGTGTAAGAATATACAGAAATATTCCTTATCTTTCATATTGATTTAAGTTATCCACCCATCTATTTCAGCAAGGGATTCTGTGATCACAATTTGATTGACAGTTTAAAGAGGCTATTAAAATATCATCTGCCTTTGATGTGGGGTCTGGGTAAAGGTTTGTTCGTTTTTATAAGAGATTCACCACTTGAGGTTTACAATATTTATGTGGGTTTCTTGAATAGGAGTGTTTTATGTTAAAGAGTGAATAAGTGAGAGCTATATTCGATTGTTAGAAATTTACTTTCTCATCTCCATGTTTTCTGAGGTTTTCATGGTGGATGCTGGATGGATGGCTGTGGAGGTGATGGGGGGGTATGAGGAGGTGGGGGTGAGTGGGGGCATGGATTTGTATGGGATTTATGAGGGGTCATGGGGGGGCATGTATTGGCATGGAGGAGCTATGGGGGTGAGGGTTAGAGAGCCAAACAGCTGCAAAAACAAAAACACTAGGACAAAGTCCAGGGAACTAAGGCAGGTCTTCCTGGCATGGCACTTGCCCACCCTGGAGGCTGCCTAGAATCAACTTTTGGGATGAGCCCCCACTCCACTTTTTCGGAGTGAAAATTGCATCTAACATGGCCTTTTAAACCAAGGTGGGTCTGTTGAATCAGGAAATTTCCTGACTTGAGCTCGCTGCCTTTGTAGTGAAAATCCATGTTTGTAACTGGAGGAAATTGTATTTCATCCAAGACTGAATGTCAGATCACTTGTCAATATTGACAGTCAGGTTGACAATATAGAGATAGTGGTGAATGTGAGATGATAGTGGCTATTGTTAGCATTTACGTGAAAGCTGAATCCAAACATTGGCACAATGCAGCATGTGGATAAGTATGATGATGGGTTCTCAAAGGTAACAATGGGTTCGTCCAAAGGTGACAATGGGATAACAGAAATGTAAATTGTTTCTGGAGATGCTCTCGTAAAACTTAGATGAAATTGCATTAATTTAAGAAATAGACATATATAGACTGGGTAGCAGGCATAAGACTTCCTGAGGTAGGTACTGTATAACTCGTAGAACGATAACAAGGTTACAGTGGCAGAAAAAGGCCATTCAGCCCATTATGTCAGTGCCAGGGGCTCTGAATTTATGAGTAGGCCCTTCTAACAATCCTAAAGTCTAACCATTTTCTCTTTCTGGTACGTTGATTTTGAAATTTTAATTATGGAGATTAAATTTTTTGGCGGGCAGCCATTCAGACTCAAAATATTAACTCTTTCTCTCACCACAGATGTTGCCAGACCTGCTGAGTTTTCTAGCATTTTCTGTTTTTTTTTCTGATTTCCAACATCCCGCAGTATTGAGGCACGATGGCACAGTGGTTAGCAGTGCTGTCTCACAGCACCAGGGTCCCGAGTTCGATTCCCAGCTTGGGTCACTGTCTGTGTGAAGTTTGCACATTCTCCCTGTGTCTGTATGGGTTTCCTCCAGGTGCTCTGGTTTCCTCCCACAATCCAAAATTGTACGGATTAGGGTTGATTGGCCGTGCTAAATTGACCCTAATTTCAGAGGGATTAGCAGGGTTAATATGTGGGGTTACAGAGATAGGGTGGGATTGTTGTCGATGCCATGCTCAATGGGCCGAATAGCTCCTTCTGTACTATAGGGATTCTATGAATATTTTGGTTTTAAATGTTTTTCTGGCCTACACTTCTTTGTCAGCAGTGCAGCCATCATATCTCCAGTGCTGCAGCTGTGTAGGCCATCCTGCTGTTGTATGACTTCATCTTTTCTATTCTAACTCTATTAAATAAACGTGGGAAACCTTTTCTCTTAGGTGTTCAGGCAATCTCATCTTTTTAGTCACCTTACCTCAATAACAGCCACCTTCCCAGAACTAAACGTTATCTTTAAAATATCAACGTGAACCATATGAACTAGATGTTTGCTGCAAAGAGAACAGTGAAATACTCAAAAGAAGACATTCTTAATTAACCAAGACTTGACCGAATTGTATGTTTTTTTTAATTTCAGAGATAAGTCTGTAATGAGTCCTCAGGATGTCAGTGAGCTTAGAGAAAGACATGAGAGCTGAAGACGCACTTTGCACAGATGCAAGTAAATGTGAATGTTCTGAGAGACTGTGTACCCATTCAAGGGAAGCCAGTGAAGAAGAAGCTTCTGATTCTTTTAAAGATTTGAAACTGGCTCCCCAGGCAATACTAGAAACACTCCAACAAAAGGGTAGATCAAAATGCCCAAAATGTCAGAGCTCGAGGATGTTTTACTGTTACTCGTGTTGCCTTTTGGTAGATGGTGTGAATTCTGATGAGATACCTCAGGTCAAGGTTAGTAACCAAGGTTTTATCATCATTCAGTGTTGAATAATGCAGAATTCACTGTCCCCATTTCCAATGTTCAGAACCTCAGTGAGTACTTCAACTTTTTTTCAGCTAACCACACCATCCTGATTCTTCACCTGGATGTAAACTGCTCATTTTTCTTATGTTTCTGATACAGTAAATGAAAAAGAATTTGTAACCAATTGTCCCATCCTTTAACAAGGATTAATTTTTAAACTGACACTCGGAGGACTTGCAAAGTTGTAGTAAAACGGCAGAGTTCTTTTTCTTCCATTCAAAACAAAGCTATAACTATGACTATAACAAGATCATGCTATCATTCTTAGTGTTTTATTTCTTTCAATTTCTCATAATTCAAAAATATATAAATAGTAGTATGTAGTTATACTGCCGAATTCACGATTCTGAATGATTGCTTTACTTTTATATCATTATGACTTATCCGCCATTTGTTTGGAAAGTCATATTTCCAACATTGGATATTAGAAAGTCTGTGAGTCATCTTGAATTTGAGTATATTGTTTTTCTTTCCTGTGCAATCATACAGTGCAGAAGAAGGCCATTCAGCCCATCAAGGCTGCACCAACTACAATCCCATGTAAGCCTATCCCCATAACCCTATACGTTTACCCTGCTAATCTCCCTGACACCAAAGAGCAATTTAGCATGGCCAGTCAACCCAACCTGCATATCTTTAGACTGCAGAAGGCAATTGGAGCACCCGAAGGAAACCCATGGGGAGAATGTGCAAACTCCACACAGACAGTGATCTGAGGCTGGAATAGAACTCGGGTCCCTGGCGCTGCGAGGTACAGTAAGAAGTCTCACAACACCAGGTTAAAGTCCAACAGGTTTATTTGATAGTGAACGCCACAAGCAAATAAACCTGTTGGCCTTTAACCTGGCGTTGTGAGACTTCTTACTGTGTTTATCCCAGTCCAACACCAGCATCTCCACATCATGACTACCATCGATGCTGTGAGGCAGCAGTGCTAACTACTTTGCCACTGTGCCACCTCAATCGTGAAAGTAGTGACTTATTACTATTTGTCCATGTGGTGCCACAGCTGAATCTGATTCTGCGCATTTACAATGCTCACACTCAAGATATTTCTGATAGGCATCGTTCATTCTTCAACTAGTGCCGCCGAGAACTCACTGAGTATACTTGACTTCAATTCACATCAGGCAGTTGACTTTTAGTGCCCTCTAGGCAGCCTTACTAGATTCTCAGTTGTAAGTTATTACCTTCTCAAAGCAACTAGGGATACAGATATACCTAATCCCAGGAGCACATTTTTAAAAGAATTATCTTTTGCCTTTCAGTGGGTCTTGCTGTGTGCAAATTGGCTGCTGCATTTTCTTGCAGATCAACGAAAGATGCACTTAAGAACATGACAGGCAGATTAGAAACAAGTTTGTTGTTATCAATACTTTTGTGTCTATTTATTTTGACTTTGTTAAAAAGGCTGTGGTAAATTTTCCATTTCCAGCTCCCTTTGAAGATTGATATTATCAAACATCCCAACGAAACTGATGGCAAAAGTACTGCTATACATGCAAAGCTGCTGGCTCGTGATGATGTTAATATTTACACATACCCCTGCATGCCAGACAATGAGGAGGAAAAGCATGAAGTAAGTTATCAAAATACACACTTACTTTTGTCTGAGATGATGTGGATGTCTTTTATTTTTTATCTGTTTTAGCTTGCTAGCACATACCATTTAACTAGGCAAATTATGTTGAATTTACCTATTAATGTCACTCTATAACAAGATTGTAAGAGATGTGTTGGATCTGTTCAAAGTAAGATAGTGTGGTCTTGGTTCACATCATGCCATTCCCACCTGTTGGAAATGACATGAGAGTATCTGAAGGTATTTTAAAGTATCGTTCTGTTTTATAATTTTGTAATCTTAGTGTATTGTTTTAATCTATCTTTATTTGATACTTAATTTCTCTGTTTAAGGTTGTAGTGGTGTTCCCAGGTCCAAAGTCAGTTTCCCTTGAAGACCTTCCTAAGCACTTACCTAACGTCAAGAAACCTGTTCCTACAAAACCTTCCAAGAATGTCGGCAACCTTGACGAGAGCATAACTTTGGAAGGACCACAAAGTAAACGTGCAAAACGTGACCAACACAGTTTGGATGCTGAGAATCCAACAGAAGAAGAGAATGCTGGGGAGATGAAGATAAACATGACCCCATTAAAAAGAGTGATATTTATTGACAGTACCTGGAATCAAACCAACAAAATAATCACTGATGAACGCCTTCAAGGTACTGTGTAACTTAGAACATTAAATGAACAGGCATTGCCTGTCAAAGATGTTTCTGCTTTGCACAGAGGCAGAATCACCAAATATTTTGATCTGACTAATAAATAGCTGATTAGATAAAATTGTTGTCACAAGCTGATTTTTAAACTAGACAATTCCATTATCTTTCACAGCTGCTCCAATGTGTCTACAGAGAAATAGTACTTAAAATTGTTTTGTTGTTCTCCCTCAATCCTCTTTACTCTCTATCTATGTTTGTTAACTTTTTTTTATATATGTCTCATCATCCCACCCCAAGTGTCACTTTCATCCTCTGGCTATTCTCTATAAATTGAGGTCCTTGAAGCGGTTGATTTTCTGCTTCTGTATTTCCCTGCTGAAAATAGAGAAAATGGAAAGGAAAATACTATGAAAGGAATATACTGTACAAGGAAGTATGCTATGAAAGGTCTGATACTGGGAAGTTCCAAAGAACAAAGGGACCTTGGCATGTTTGTCCACAGATCCCTAAAGACGGAAAGGCAGGTTAATAGAGTAATGGAAAATGAATATGACACACTCGCATTTTTCAACTGAGGTGTAGATTACAAAAGCAGAGAGGTCATGATGGAGTTGTAGAACTTTGGTGTGGCCACAGCTGGAATTATAGGAAGGGTGTGAAAGCACTGGAGGGGGTACACAGGAGATTCACCAGGATGCTGCCTGGGATGGAACATTTAAGTTATAAAGAGAGGTTGGATAGGCTGGGATTGTTTCCTCAGGGCAGAGAAGCGGGGGGGGGGGGGGGGGGGGGTGCACCTGATGGAGGTGTTCAAGGTTATGAGGGGCATGGACATAGTAGATAGAGAGCAGTCATTCCCCTTAGTTGAAGGATCAGTTACGAGGGGATACAAGTTAAAAGTGAGGGGTGGAAGGTTTAGAATTTGAAGAAAAATGTTTTTGCTCAGAAGGTGATGACAGTCTGGAATGTACTGCCTGGGAGGGTGATGGAGGCAGGATGCCTCACATCCTTTGAAAAGTACCTGGATGAGTACGAGTACTTGGCACGGCATAACATTCAAGACTATGGGCCAAGTGCTGGCAAGTAGGATTAGGTGGGCAGGTCAGGGCCTTTCATGTGTTGGTGCAGACTCGATGGACCAAAGGGCTTCTTCTGCACTGTAGGATTCTGTGAAAATTGGACAGAAATATAAAAGGAACAGCTAAAATCTAAATCAAAACTTGCATTTATTAAACAATTTTAATGTTTTTAGAAAGAGTCACCAGGCACTTTACAAATGGGTACAATGAAAATGATGCGGCACACAATGCATCCTAATCACAAAGATGTAGTTTGCGTCTTAGGTTAACACTTGTTTGCCATGAAATTTTTGGTAACGTGATTGCTATGAAGCCTCATTCATATTGTGCAAAGGAAATCAAACTGAGATGTTGGGGCAAATTTCACCATTCTGCCCTCGACGGGGATTGGAGTGGGCAATGGGGTGGATCATGGGAAGGTCCGTTGACCTCGGGTGGGATTTCGGGGCGAGCGAGGCTGGAAAATTCTGCCCATTGTTTCAAATATTGCTGTCAGTTGTTTCCAGACTGATGCCATGTAATCATTGAATTACCATCTTATTTAGTTCTATGACTTTGGTTCATGTTGTCTTTAAAATTATATTTGAATTGGTCTTTGTGGAGAATTATATAGAATATACAGTACAGAAACAAGCTATTCAGTTCATGCATTGTTAATATTGTACTTGAGTTTCCTCCTTTCCTTCTTCATCTATCTTTCAGTATAGGTTCTCCAATCATTTCTCCCTCATAAGACATAGGAGCAGAATTAGACCACTCGGCCTATTGAGTCTGCTCCGTGTTGCAATCGTGGCTAATATTTTTCTCATCCCCATTCTCCTGCCTTTTCCCCATTACCCCTGATCCCCTTATTAATCAAGAACCTATCTATCTCTGTCTTAAAGACAGTCAATGACCTGGCCTTCTGCAGCAAAGAGTTCCACTGATTCATCATTATCTGGCTGAAGAACTTCCTCCTCATCTGTTTTAAAGAATCATCCCTTTAGCCTGAGATTGTGCCTTCTGATTCTAGTTTTTCCTACTAGTGGAAATATCCTCTCCACATCCACCCTATCCAGGCCTCGCAGTATTCTGTAAATTTCTATAAGATCCCCCCCTCATCCTTTTAAACTCCGAGAATAGACCCAGAGTCCTCAACTGTTTCTCATACAATAAGCTCTTTATTCCAGGGATCACCCTTGCGAATCTGCTCTGGACCCTTTCCAAAGCCAGCACACCCTTCCTTAGATACAGTGCCCAAAACTGCTCACAATACTCCAAATGGGGTCTGACCAGAGCCTCATGCAGCCTCTGAAGTGCATCCCTGCTCTTGTATTCTAGCCCTCTCGACATGAATGCTAACGTTGCATTTGCTATTGGAGAACATTCTCCAAGGTGGCCTTCATGACACACGACAGCGCAGAGTCGCTGAGCAGAGACCGATAGCCAAGTTCCGCACACATGAGGATGGTCTCAACCGGGATCTTGGGTTCATGTCGCACTATCTGTAACCCCCATGACTTGCCTGGGTTTGCAAAACCTCACTTACTGTACTGTCTGGAGACAATACACATCTCTTTAACCTATGCATAATACTCTTCCCACTCACATTGTCAGTATCTTTAAGACTTGAATAGCAGGTTAGTTGTAAAGACTCGCATTCTAATCAGTAATCTGTAAACTGTCTGTGCTGTTATATGCTCTGTCTGAGGCCAGAACTCTCCAATCACCTGACGAAGGGGCAAACCCCGAAAGCTTGTGAGTTTACTATCAAATAAATTGATTGGACTTAAACCTGGTGTTGTCAGACGTCTTACTGTGTTTACCCCAGTCCAACGCCGGCATCTCCATATCATGTCTATTCTCTCTTCACATATGCTGTCAGACCTGCTGAGATTTTCCAGCGTTTTCTGTTTTTGTATGGTTTATGCTGACTTGGTGAAGGTACATATTAGTGTTGACAGTTCTCAGAAAGTTTAAATATTTTCCTGTACCCTTTTCTTTGCAGAGTTGCTTCATGTTGAACTAAGAACGCGAAAGACACGTTTTTGGCGACGCCAGAAAGGAAAACCAGACACGTATCTTGCTACAATTGAGGCCATTTACTATTTTCTAGTTGATTATCATAGATTGCTTTTGAAGGAGAACTACAATGGGGAATATGACAATCTGTTCTTTTTCTATTCATTCATGTACAGATTAATCAACAAAGCTAAACATGCAGCTGGAAAGCTGAACTGAACTGAAAAGTCACTGGTGATGCTTATCAAACTTGACGTTTCATTAAGATGTTTGTAGCCTAGAACCATATATAAGATTATAGTAAATTCCATCTTTTGATATTGAAATATCCATGATTAAAACTTGTACAGGTTGTTTATTTATCTACTGGTTTCTGAACCTTAATGAATTTAAACATTTAGAAAGTACTTCTTTAGGACATGGCGTTAAAATTTATGATCAATTATATGATAAATATTTTAAGTGAGCCATTGTTGGGCAGGATTTTCCAAGACTGGGTATTTCTGCACATCAAATTTGGGTGGGAATCCGGTCTGTCAAATTTTCTGTTCCATGACAATTTCTGTAGGGACCAAAACGTCAAATTTACCCCAATATTGTCTTTAGAAAAATATGCTATCCTGTATGTTTTTCAAAAAATGTCTTCCCTAAAGGGTAGGGGGAAGGATGGTTTGGTGGTATTATCACAAGACTATTAATCCAGAAACTGAGCTAATGTTCTGGGATTCTGGGTTCAAATACCACCACAGCAGGTGGTGGAATTTGAATTAAGTTTAAAACAAAATCTGGAATTAAGAATCCACTGATGACCATGAAACCATTGTCGATTGTCGGAAAAACCCATTTAGAGAAGGAAACCTGCCACCTTTACCTGGTCTGGCCTACATGTGACTCCAGAGCCACAGCAATGTGGGTGACTCTCAACTACCTTCTGATATGGCCTTGCAAGCTATTCAGTTCAAGGGCAACTTGGAATGGGCAATAAATGCTGGCCAACCAGCGATGCCCATGTCCCACGAATGAATTAAAAAAAGTAATATTGAATATAGATGACATTTTGTGCAAAATTTAAGAAACAAACTTTGTTTGCAATATCTCGACTTTTTCAAACTAGCTAGCAGAATTTGCTCATTGAAATGGTCGTTAACATAGGTTTATAAACTAAAGTTCAGTGTAAATTCAGGATTGGTTGGAAAGCACTGACAGAATGAAAGACATTTTGTAGTCTGGGTTTAAAAAAAACTTAATGAAACATTTTTTTAAAATAGCAACAGTATGTGAAAGATCATATAAAGGAACAATTATGTTGATTCCAATCGGCGCCCATACAATAAATTTATATTCAGTTTCCCATTAATGACTAAAGAGTCCAACAAGGTTTTTCTAGAATTTGCATGGCCCTGCCATTACGCTAGACTAGCAGAAGGATCCCTGTAGAAATTTGCTCACTGTGTATTTTGTCTTGTTGATTAGCAGTCATAATGTTGCTGTGCCAAGGGGAATGGCTAAAATGGACCGTGTCTGCAGATGGGCAGACTCTCATTCTTATATTTTTAACTTGATAGACTCAATACTTTGGTAGGGCTATGCCACAAGAATGGTTTACCTCTAATTCACCCTACTGCATGAGGCAGATCTAGATCCTCAATCTTTGGTAGGTGGTAATTGGAAGGTGCCACTATGTATTCCCTGGAATTGGATTGAAATTAACTAATTACAATAGCCAGTGATTATGTAGCAGCATTTTGAATGAATAGACCACCAAACAGCATTGTTTACCCATTCTAATTATATGCTACTGTAATCAGCAATGGCTCAACAGCCAAAGGCATTCTAAGATCTTCCTATGTTCCCAGAATCTAAATAACCTGATAAGGGATAGTATGATACAGTGGGTTATTAATCATTTTTGTAAAACTCATGAAAAAGGCTATTACTATTCTGCTAAGTCAATGTTACTGCAGCTACTCGCAGGCACAGTGTAACATTCCCCGCTGACCTGCTTTGTGTTAAGACCACCCACACTCACTTTGCATTCTGAAGCTGGCTGAATGTTACAATTTATAACCAAAGTTCTCTCCCATTTTTTTCTTTATGGCGTACTTACTTTATAAAAACGTTGTTATTACAAGTGTATTGCAAATTTAATACTAGCCTGAGCTAAAGACTGACATTTTGCTGGGGTGTTTTGTAATATTCTATACTAGTTGTTTATCTTGAATTTCCAAAATGACACTCTGCTGGCTGAACAGTTAGAGAAGAAGCCAAGGACTAATTGCCCACAGTGCTGCATTCTCTGCCAAGGTCTGTTTACAGACTTCACACATACTGCAACACTTTCATGTGGACATCTGAAATTTATTTTGATTATGTTATTCTATCATATGCCTGTTATGTATGCCCTTCAATACATCAGCGGATGAATGGTCACATTTTTCTAATGCACAATTACTTACTTTAAAAAGTATTAAAAGAGTGATCTGGGATGGAGCACACTGAAGCCACAACTTGTGGGAGGTGAAGAAGGATCCCAGAAGGAGAGGAACATAAGCCTGAGTTTTCAATCTCAAAAGCTAAAGCACTAATATGCAAAGAAAGAGGAGGTTGTATACAGTTGTACGTCGTTTGATGGTTGACTTAAAGCATTATTCCTATAAATCAAGAAGCAGCTTGCTTCCAGCTTCGGATAACCAATATTCTGGGTGAGGAATACAACGTGGATTCCAAACTTTCACAAGCATTTCATAATTGTATTAAATTCCAGGACTAAATGATTAAAATGTAACTAACAATTCTTTTTAAAGCTTAGATGGTAGCGCTTAGATATCCTGTTCATAGAATCCCTACAGTACAGAAGGAGGCCACTCGGCCCATCGAGTCTGCACTGACAATCCCACCCAGGCCCCACCCCCACATACTTACCCACTAATCCCTCTAACCTACACATCTCAGGACACTAAGGTGCAATTTAGCATGACTAATCAACCTAACTCTCACATCTTTGGACTATGGGAGGAAACCCACACAGACATGAGGAGAATGTGCAAACTCCACACAGGCAGTGACCCAGGCCAGGAATCGAACCCAGGTCCCTGGAGCTGTGAAGCAGCAGTGCTAACCACTGTGCTACCATGTTGCCCCAACGTGTGTGAGCTTCATTATCTGTATGCTTTACTAGCAAACCAGGAACTCACTCCCGTTTATATAATGATAGAATGGTTTTTGGCCCATTATAGCTGTGTTAGCTCTCTGCAAAAGCAACTGAGTTAATTTCATTCCCCTTGACTTTTTTTTTCCCCTCCATTGTCCCACAGATGTTCTCTCATCGGGCGTTTATCCAGTTCCCATTTGAAAGCCACCATCAAGTCAGGTGGTGCAATGCAAATCCTACCCACTCTGCGTTTTAAAAAAAAGACGTTTGTCATTTCTTGAATTCTTTTGTCATTCGTCTTAAGTTGGCATCATTTTGTTTCTTGACCATTCCACAAATGTGAACAGTCTCTCCCTGTCTACTCTGACCAGACTCCTTGATTCTGAACACCACTATCCAAACACTTGTCAGCCTTTTCAAAGGAGAACAGCCCCAGTTTCTCCAATCTATCCACACAACTTAAGTTCCTCATTCCTGGAACCATCCTTGTAAATCTTTTATGCATCGTCTCTCATTCCTTCCTCCAGAACTGGACACAATACTACAATGGAGGTAGAAGCAAGGTTCACTATAACCTCCTTGTTTGTGTACTCTATTCCTGCTTTTATAAACCATTGGAGCCTGTAAAGGGATTTACTCAGGGTGTCCCTTGTGGTGGGATGGGGCTCTTGTGTTCAGCTGATCTTAGCTAACAAACACAATTTGGAAAAGACAGTATGCAGTTAAAGACGTTCTTTATTTGACCAAGAGAAAGATAGAGGATTCCAACCTCTAATTGTCGTTACATCGGATATACGTTTCTGAAGATTTGATTCTCCCACCCAACCTGTCATCCAAGCTGGATGGTCCAATTACCTTAAATCACTTTATTTACTTTGGCCAATGGCATTCTGCCTTCTAGCAAAATTAGGAATTCGTTCATCAACTGAACCCAGAGGTTCTTTTCCCCCTCCCCCACCCCCATTGCCTAGAAACCTTACCTACGCATATCTGGTAGATTTGAGGATTGCCCCAATCCTGGGAATGAGAAGGGAGTCATCTTCCTTATCTGTTTACTGTCCTCTTACCAATGGAGGCTGAATACATTTGTTCGTTGCAGCTAGAAGCTGAATCCTTCTATTCATTTTCAATTACCTTGGTAATTGAACTTGTAGTTGCCTGGCCTGCCCTAGTAATAGGATATATGCTCTATGCTTCATTGTTCCAAAAGAATGGGGTCCGTCTAAGCTTATTTCCCATTATGCTGGAGGAGTAAATTGCTTGTTGGCCAAAGCTCACAAGAAAATACAAACATCCTGTTCAAATCTATAATACTTGTTCAAAAATGATTATGCATGTGCCTATACAGACAATACTTTTGTATAATAAGTGAGATGTTGTGATAGCTTTGATATATGGCACACTGTGGTCCCTATTTTAAACTAATATACTTTGTTTTAATAGTCTTCAAAAAACAGAGGTTTCTGTAACCCCTGCTATAGGTCCCAAAACACCTCATAAAATTGTCCTGCCATCTTCTATGATTTGTGCATCGATATGGCACCTTCCATGACCTCATGACGTCCTAAAGCACTTTTCAGGCAATGAAATTCTTTTTGAATTGCGGTCTACTATGTAGGAAATCTGCACACAAGGTCTCAAAACAGCAGTAAAGTAAATGAATAATTTTGATTGTGTTGTTTATGGGATAACTGTTTCGAGGGCAGATGGAGCCTTGATTTTACTTTCACTGGAAAGAGGTCATTTTAATTGCTGCAGAAGTGCAGATTGCTGCACTAAGTGCTAACTGACATATGCTTGAATCTCTGGAGTGTGGCTTGAACTTAGACTCAGAGGCAAATGTGCTACCACTCAGCTAAGGCTGCAATATGTGGATTAAAGAATGGGAAGAGTTAAGAAATTGTAAAGCAATCAAAGATGATGACAAACCTGGATCTCTGGCACCCTCTAGGACCTGCCTTCTTAGGAATTGTGGTCTAACTAGGAGATTTTCCTCTTGCAAATGTTCTTTCTACTGTTACCAGCTGCTTCCTGCTGCAAGCAAAATTAGAATGACAAGTTCCAATCATGGAGAAGATGTACTAAAATGTCCATGTTTGAGTATCAGAAGCCATAATGAATGGGTGTAATTGACATCCATGTGAAAGATCTAGTGACGTTATATACAAGGATGCTTTTAAGCTTGTAGAATAAGTGAAAATGAAATCTTAAACAATTCTCAAGAAATAATGTGGAAACTCCAATTTGTAACTTACATTAAGGGGAGAGTGATACATGATTATTCCTTCCTGCCCCCCCCCCGCCCCGTTACCCATTATCAGGAAATTAGATTGGAACCTGCAATTTATCTGTTGGGTTTTTTTCTGATGCCTAATATTGTTTCTTGCGTGCTATACAGACAAAGCATATCATTCATAGCGTACATAGAGATAAAAAGGAGAGGGTGCAAAATATAGTATTACAGTCAAAACTGTGTTGTGTTGTTCGTCCATCATTATCGATGAGGACCTCGACACCATTAGTCATTTTGAGGCTGGTTGCGGTGTGTCCAAAGATGACTGATCAGGCCAATTCGGGCACGGAATGTCTTGGCACGTATTGGACAGACTTGTGTAGGCACTGTAGTTGTTGCGCTGGTGGCTCTGGACTTGTGCAGCTCACACTTAAGTTGTGCTTCAGCAACACACCTTGCTTCGTAAGCTTGACAGACTTTGTGGATGAGGCAGCGCCAGGTAGGGGGGTTTTGTGCCAGCATTTCCCAGGTGGTCGTGTCTATGTCAAGCAACTTAAGGAAGGCCTTGAGCGTGTCTTTGAAACGTTTCTTCTGCCCTCCATGCGAGCGTCTTCCAGCAGAGAGTTCCCCAAAAAGGAGCTGCTTGGGTATGTGCTCATCTGGCATATGGATGACATGACCTGCCCGCTGGGTTTGCGCTCTCATCAGCAGTGTGTGGACTTGCTCTAGAAAGAACTTCAGTGTCTGGTACTTTGTCTTGCCAACTGATGCATAATATTCTGCGAAGACAAGTCACGTGGAAATTATTGAGCTGTCTCGCATACAGGAGGGTGGTGAGTAACGTGGCACTGTAGACCTTCAGTTTTGTTGCTGGGCTGATTCCTTGACGTTCTCATACAGTAGAGCGCAATCTACCGAAAGCAGAACTTGCCTTCACTATTCTGCAGTTAACTTTTGTATCAATAGTCACTGCTTGGGAGAGGTTGGTGCCAAGATAAGTGAACTGGTCCATTATCTGTAGTTTCTGCCCTTTGATTGTGATTACGGGTTTTGTGTGCAGTGCAGGCTGGTGCATAACTTCGGTCTTTTTAATGTTGGTGGTGAGTCCAAAGTTGTCATAAGCTGTTTAAAATTTGACCATACTGACCTGCATCTCTGGCTCTGAGCCAGTATATAGGACGCAGTCATCAGCAAAGAGGAAGTCTCTCAGAACAGTCTCCTTCACTTTGGTAATAGCTTGAAGTTTCCTCAGGTTGAAGAGCTTCCCATCCAAATCTAGGGTGTAGAGAAAGATCGACTTAATATAAGGTATTCAAAGGTTTGATGGCAGCAGGGAAGAGGCTGTTCTCGAGTCGGTATGTGATCTTAGACATTTTCCTGACAGAAGGTGAAAGAGTATGTCCAGGGTGCATGAGGTCCTTGATTGTGCTGGCTGCTTTTCTGAGGCAGTGGGAAATATAGAGTCAATGGATGGGTTTCCTATGCTTGCCTCATTCAACTTTTGCAAATCTTTAGATCTTAGGGTAAGTTCCTGCTCCTTGATGGGCAAGGTCCAATTCACAGACCTACACACACAGTCAGATTACCAATACTTTTATCTACCACTAAGACAGTCATGGGCCATTGGTGTTGCTAATGCCCTGAGGTATAATGTTGTGTATCTAAGCCCCATATCAGAGATTTGAGCATACAGTCCAGAGTCTGGACTGGTATTTCAGTGCCGCCTGCTTAGACTTCAGGACAGTTTTACGCAAAAAGAAACACTGTCACTTTTGAAGTCACCTCACTGACATCTTTACAAGCACACTTAACCGCCAACGAAATTGGACAGTCCAAAGGAGATTCACCAGGCTAATTCCTGGGATGAGAGGGCTCTCCTATTAGGAGAGATTAAATAGTGTTGGTCTGTACTCCTTGGAGTTCAGATGAATGAGGGGTGACCTTATTCAAACATATAAGATCCTGAGGGGGCTTGACACGTAGATGATGAGATATTTTCACAGTGGGAAAGCCTCGAACAAGGGGATCTAGCTACAAGACAAAGGCTGGTCAATTAAAACTGAGGTGCATGGAAATTTCTCCTCACAGAGGGTGGAATCTCTGGAATTCTCTGCCCCAAAGGATAGTGGAAGCTGGATCATTAGAAATATTGAAAATGGAGGTGCATAAGTATTGATAGATCGAGGAACAAAGGTCTATGGGGAAATGGCACAGAACTGGAGTTGAGGTCAGCATAGATCAACTGTGATCTTATTGAAAGGCAGGCAGGCTTGAAGGGCATGGAGGCCTACTCCTACTTCTATTTCTTGTGAGATAACTCATCTGTAATGTTCCCAAAGACTGAATATCCTGCTCAGGTGAGCACAAAAGATTCCATGCGTGGTTCAAGAATGGACAGGAATTCTCCTGACACTTTCCATCAAAGTATCAAGTTACTTATACTCAATGCTTAACATGTCCTACAAACCACAACATCCCATAATTGATGTAACATTCTCAGATTTCTGAAATTATTTTACACACAGTGAATTGTTTAAATGGGCAGTGCCTTGTTTAGCCTGCAAACTTGGCAGCCATCTTGCGAGGAGGATTGAATATAAAAGTAGGGAGGTCTTGCTGCGGCTGTATAGGCCATTGGTGAGGCCGCAGCTGGAGTACTGTGTGCAGTTTTGGGCGCCGTACTTACGCAAGGATATTTTGGCCTTGGAGGGAGTGCAGAGGAGGTTTACTAGGCTGATGCCGGAGTTGAGGAGGTTGAGCTATGAGGAGAGGCTGAATAAACTAGGCTTGTACTCGTTAGAGTTTAGAAGAATGAGGGGAGATCTCATTGAGACGTATAAGATGATGAATGGGATGGATAGGATAGAGGTGGAGAGACTCTTCCCGCTCAGAAAGGACAGTAGGACTAGGGGGCACAGCCTCAAGATAAAGGGGGGGGGTGGTTTAGAACGGAGTTGAGGAAGAACTTCTTCACTCAAAGGGTGGTGAATCTCTGGAATTCTCTGCCCGTTGAGGTGGTGGAGGCTGCCTTGCTAAATATTTTTAAGACGCGGGTTGATGGGTTTTTGATAAGCGAGGGGATTAAGGGTTATGGGGAGAGGGCGGGAATGTGGAACTGAGCCACGACAGATCAGCCATGATCTTATTGAATGGCGGGGCAGGCTCGAAGGGCTAGATGGCCTACTCCTGCTCCTATTTCTTATGTTCTTATGTGTATTTAGATTCCACCCTGTCTGTGCTGTAAACATCTATAAATCTATGAATTAAAACAAAAGTGTCAACTTACTGTTCCTTAAGTAATGTCATAGAATCTTTAACGAATAGTCAGGGGTCCACATCAATAATTTATGGCATTAGCAGGTATGAAAAAAGGTTTATCTGCAGGCATTTATCTTTTTTTGAAGCAAGGGAATAACATATTAAGAACCTTTTGAAATTATTAATAAATCATCCAGGTCTGGAAATGTTCTGATTTTTGAGATGCTGTGCTGGTGTTAAACTCATGTTATCTCACAGCTACCCCTTGTACAGTAGCATATTTATGCCTCAATTAGTAACACTTAGCAATGTTCTACAGGCAAAATCTTTTTTTCTCCATTTTATTCCACACCTGTAATCCAGTTCAGTCAACATAGTCCATACATAATTTCTACCATACATATTTCTACAAGTCCTAAATTAGCAGAAGCCATACCTCAACAGAATATGGAAGGCACAGTTTTATTTCCCAATATAAATGACCCAACTGCACTTAAGGAGATTAGCATGTGTGGGGTTAAGGGATTGGGGCGGGGGTGGGATTGGGTAAATTCCTCTGTTGGTGCAGACTCAATGGGCCGAATGGCCTCATCCACTGCAGAGATTTTATGATACCAAATTCCAAATTTTAACCTGCAATATGTAATATAAATCAGACTAAACCACAGGGGGGTGGGGGGTAGGGAGGTCTGTCACATTCCAAATCATGAAGTCTAGAGCAGTGATTTTAACATTTGGACTATAATGAATTGACTGTCTGGCGTGTACCCTGTTTGATTTTTCCTTACCAAAGAGTTCAAACTGTATAACACAGAAAGCCAATCAGTCAGTATCTGCCACTTGTATCCATTCAGCAATTCTAGTAATAGGGTTTCCGTTCAATGCCTGGGTGGCACTAATTTTGCAAACAATATACACATAAAGTCACACTGTCATTGGCGGAGAATGTCAGGCTTGTTTATAGGAGTGGCCTTTGGGTATGAAATATGAGAGGTACCTGATAAGATCCTAAAATGCAGCACTGACCAATCGTAAATTAATATATAAGCACATTTATTAAATTTGTTTCCGTTGAACATGAGCAAAGAATATTTGGATTAATTTTTCTGCAGCAGTAAATGAAAAATCTTGGGAGGTCCACAGAAAAAATAGGAAATTATTACTCTTAATGTTAAGTTAATAATCAAATTTAGTCCAATGCAATTGGTACATGCTTAAATGTTACAAAGCCTGATAGGCAACCCATAACATCTATATTTAATTATGTATTTATAACAATGGCATATCGGTAAAGAAGAAAACCTTGGTAGAAATTCATTGTTATATTAGTGATTTTTACAGGTGATACTCAAATTATGCCACTGGATTTACATTTTTTGCAGAACACAGAAGAGTGAGGAAACAAACTGGTTTTCAGTAGGAGTTTAAATTAAAATTAGAAGAACCAAGGTGGAATTGGCGATGGAGTCAGTCAATTGGAGACCAGCAGAAACCAAGCAAGACGGATTTCTGGAAGTTGTCATGTTAGGAATGCTGCTTGCTTCCATTTGGGATCTTGGAGGATTGTGGCAACCAAGGCCAGCACATACCCTTCATCAAATCTGGAACTGTGTTGTCTGAAGGTATGCAGTTTGGAATGAGGCCACAAGTCTGACGATACTTCAGTTTGTAGATTTGGAGCTATAACAGCTCAGGATTGCCAAATTGGATTACGTCCACTAGGGCCTGCATAATTTTTCTCCCCGTAGCTTTGAAAAACTATACAAGTGGTAATGATTAAAAGACCAACAATAGTTTTTCATTTGGCTTCAGTGTGAAGGCGTTTTCTAGTCAAAGGCAATAGAATGAGACATGTATTAAAAGGCTGTTTTTAATTAGTTGGATGCAAGACAATTCTGCTGCATACTGGTATGGTTAGTTGACATTAATAATTAAGGAATTTCCATGGTAAAATATTATGTGGTTAAATAGGATAGACAGCTTTCCTTGGCCTAGCATTGCACTATGTGTCTTAGGAAGTTGTTTCATTACAGTTTTTAATCAGTGTTTGTAGCAGATTAGAATGCAAGATATATATTTTAGCTGACTACTTAATTCACAGTACTTTGTACTTTTGTTTGGCTGTTTATCTTAATTGCTTGATAAAGAGACATATGCTGAAAAGCCTTAGCATGGAAAGTGGTTATTTTGTTCTTTAGCACTTCAGATGCAGGAAAACCACTGTTAAACCACATTTCCAACTTTATTGGAGGTTCTGCACGCTCAACACCACGGATAGATTTGGACCTCAAGTTTTCCTCAGTTTGGAGGATATGGAGAACATCATGTCTTTTAAACTTCTTTTCCAGTTGCATTATCCCTTGTATTGACAGATCTGCTTTTCATAAAAATTACTCGAAGGAATTTATTCTTCAATGTACGACATTAGAAATGGACATGGTGGTTCCAAAAAATAAATAATTAACACTTTATTGAACTGCCCTCTAGGAAGCTCAAGTCTCTTCCCAAAGGGGGCCAACTGCTGTGTTTCCAGCGATTGCTTTCATTTCAGAGGGGAGGCGATGGCCTAGTAGTACCATCGCTGGACTATTAATCTAGAAACTCAGCTAATGTTCTGGGGACCCAGGTTCGAATCCCACCATGGCTGGTGGTGGAATTCATAATTCAATTTTTAAAAATCTGGATTTAATAATCTACTGATGACCATGAAACCATTGTCAATTGTCAGAAAAAACCATTTGGTTCGCTAATGTCCTTTATGGAAGGAAATTGCTGTCCTTACCTGGTCTGGCCTACATGTGACTCCAGACCCTCAGCAATATGGTTGACTCTCAACTGCCCTCAGGCAACTAGGGATGGGTAATAAATGCTGGCCAGCCAGTGATGCCCATGTCCCATGAATGAATTAAAAAGAAATTCGACATGGGTTAATACATATGGATCGATTGTCACATTCTGTTTACCAGCTTCAAGCAGAAATAACCAAGTTTCTTCCTATTGTATTTTCTGATCGCTGGATGAGGATTGTATTGTGTTTAAAGAATATGCTGATTGTTTATAACTTTGTGGTGGCACCATTGTATAGCTGCAGAATTTAAGTACCAGTGACATTGGACCAGATTTTACCATGGCACCAACGTTCATTACTCACGCCCACAGGCTTTCCTGTTTTATACAGCGACATGATAGCATAGTGGTTAGCTCAGCTGCCTCACAGTGCCAGGGACCCGGGTTCAATTCCTGACTCGCATCATTGTCTGCACATTCTCCCTGTGGCTGTGGGGGTTTTCTCCAGGTGCTTCGGTTTCTTCCCACAGTGCGAAAGATGTGCTGGTTAGGGTGGATTGGCTATGCTAAATTCTCCCTCAATGTACCCGAACAGGTGCCAGATTGTGGCGACTTGGGGATTTTCACAGTAACTTCATTGCAGTGTTAATATAAGCCTACTTGCGTCACTAATAAATAAACTAAATGTAAAAACTTTCCACTGGAACTTGCAGTAATTTAAAAGCCATTTTGTCTAGTGTCCTGTCCAGAAGATTTGGGACCCCTGAAGAGGTCAAACAAAATCTATGACAAGAATTCTCCGACCGTTCATGTCCCACCACTGCTTCCAGCAAGAATGGAAAATTTGGCTCTCAGCCAAACCTCTGTTTACTGCAGCAGGACAGGAGAGTTCCAGCTGCAGGTGAGGTGAGAGAATCTGGCCCTGTATCTCCTTTAACCAGATTATGGAATGACTGCTGAGCAGTGCAGTCTGAATCAGGAAATGGTAGAATAGTCAATACATAGGCACATCATGTAGAAAGCAAAACAAGAGATAGAAAGGCAAAAATTGTATAATCTGAAGAAATGGCAATTCATGCATCTAAAAGTTCATTTTCAGTACCAGAGAGATAAGTCTTATTACTTAAGACTTATCACACAGTTAATCATTTACACTGGAATGAACAAAATCCAACACATTTTGGAATGTTTTTACTGGACGCCTGGTAATTAAATAATGTAAAATGTGTTCAGGAACATTTTCTAAATTAGTATATAGAGGTAATGCAATATTAGATCTCCTATTAGGAAATGAGTTAGGGCAAGTGACTGAAGTGTGTGTGTGTAGGGAAACACTTTTGTTCCAGTAATCATAACGCCATTAGTTTCAACTTGATTGTGGATAAAGATAAAGCCGGTCCTCAGGTTGATGTTCTAAACTGGAAAAAGGCCAAATTTGAAGAAATGAAAGGATTTAAAAAGTGTGGATTGGGACAGGCTGTTCTCTGGCAAGGATGTGATTGGTAAGTGGGAGGCCTTCAAAGGAGAAACTTGAGAATGCAGAGTTTGTATGTTCCTGTCAGGATTAAAGGCAAAGTGAATAAGGGACCTTGGTTCTCGAGGGCTATTGCAACTCTGATAAAGAAGAGAGATGTATGAAATATATAGGGAACAAATAAGATGCTTGAGGAATATAAAGTGCAAGAAACTACTTAAGAAGGAAATCAGGAGGGGTAAAAGAAGACATGAGGTTGCTTTGGCAGCCAGGGTGAAGGATAATGGGGGCGGCATGGTAGCACAGTGGGGATTAGCACTGCTGTTTTACAGCTCCAGGGACCTGGGTTCGATTCCCAGCTTGGGTCACTATCTGTATGGAGTTTGCACATTCTCCTCATGTCTGTGTAGGTTTTCTCCAGGTGCTCCGGTTTCCTCCCACAATTCAAAGATGTGCAGGCTCGATTGATTGGCTATGCTAAAAATTGCCCCTTAGAGTCTTGAGATATGGAGATTAGAGGGATTGGCGGGTAAATATGTAGGGACATGGAGGTAGGTCCTGGGTTGGATTGTGGTCAGTGCAGACTCGATGGGCTGAATGGCCTCCTTCTGCACTGTAGGGTTTCTATGATAATCCTAAGAGCATCTACAGGTATATTAAGAACAAAAGGATAGTAAGGGATAAAATTGGTCCTCTTGAAGATCAGAGTGGTTGGCTTTGTATGGAACCAAAAGAAATGGGGCAGCTATTAAATGGGTTTTTTGCACCTATATTTACTAAGGAAACTGGCATGGAGTCTAGGGAAATAAGGCAAACAAGTAGGGAGGTCATGGAACCTATACAGATTAAAGGGGAGGAATACTTGCTGTCTTGAGGCAAATCAGAGTAGATATATCCCCAGGACCAGATAGGGTATTCCCTCAGGACCTTGAAGGAGATTAGTGTTGAAATTGCAAGGGCCCTGGCAGATATATTTAAAATGTCGGTATCCACGGGTGGGATGCTGGATGATTGGAGGATAGCTCATGTTGTTCTGTTGTTTAAAAAAAGGCTCTAAAAGTAATCTGGGAAATTATAGGCTGGTAAGTTTGATGTCAGTAGTAGGTAAATTATTGGAAGGAGTACTAAGAGAGAGGATCTACAAATACTTGGTTGGACAGGGACTTATTGGGCAGAGTCAACATGGCTTTGTGCGTGGTAGGTCATGTTTAACCAATCTATTAGAGTTTTTTGTGGAGATTGCCAGGAAAGAGGATGAAGGGAAGGCAATGGATGTTGTCTACATGCATTTCAGTAAGGCCTTTGACAAGGTCCCACATGGGACGTTAGTTAGGAAGGTTCAGTTGCGAGGTATACATGGAGAGGTAGTAAATTGGATTAGACATTGGCTCAATGTAAGAAGCCAGCCAGTCGTAGTGGAGGATTGCTTCTCTGAGTGGGGGCCAGTGCTGGGTCCATTGTTGTTTATCATCTATATCAATGATCCTGGAAGATAATGTGGTAAATTGGATCAGCAAATTTGCTAATGATACAAAGATTGGAGGTGTAGTGGACAGTGAGGAAGGTTTTCAAAGCTTGCAGAGCGATTTGGACCAGCTAGAAAAATGGCAGATGGAGTTTAATGCAGACAAGTGTGAGGTATTGCACTTTGGAAGGACAAACCAAGGTAGAACATACAAGGTAAATGGTAGGACACTGAAGCGTGTAGAAGAAGAGGGATTTGGGAATACAGCTCCATAATTCCCTAGAAGTGACATCATAGGCAGATAGGGTGGTAAAGAGTGCTTTTGGAACACTGGCCTTTATAAATGAAAGTATTGAGTATAAGAGTTGGAATGTTATGGTGAGGTTGTATAAGATATTGGTGACGCCAAATTTAGAATATTGTGTGCAGTTTTGGTCGGCTAATTACAGGAAGGATATTAATAAGGTTGTAAGAGTGCAGAGAAGGTTTACAAGGATGTTTCTGGGACTTGAGAAACTGAGTTACAGAGAAAGGTTGAATAGATTAGCACTTTATTCCCTGGAGCGTAGAAGAATGAAGGGAGATTTGATAGAGGTGTATAAAATTATGATGGGTATAGATACAGTGAATGCAAGCAGGCTTTTTCCAGTGAGGCCCGGGGAGAATAAAACTAGAGGACATAGGTTAAAGGTGAAAAGTTTAAAGGGAATATTAGAGGGGGCTTCTTCACACAGAGTGGTGGGAGGATGGAATGAGATGAAGTAGTAAATGTGGGCTCATTTTTAACATTTAAGAAAAACTTGGACAGGTACGTGGATGAGAGGGGTATGGAGGGATGTGGTCCAGGTGCTGGTCAGTGGGACTAGGCAGAAAAATGGTTCAGCATAGCCAAAAAGGGGCAAAGGGCCTGTTTCTGTGTCGTAGTGCTCTATGGTTCTATGTACACATATCTGGGCATCAGAAATTGTTGCAGAATTTTAAAAAATGTTGATTGCTGATAGCCTTATTATTTTCTTTGCAAAATCTGAGTCATTATATTCTTTAACAGTGTCGTCATGTAAAACAAATGCAGCATGTGAGTCATGGAGTGAACAATGGGCAACATCTGCTTGGCTTTAAGATTTTGGATTATATTGTTAATTATTTGTTTTTTGATCATTCCATTTAACCTTTAATAAAATGAAGCTTCTTTGAGTTCAAATTATACTCAATTAAAAAAAAACTCAATAGATCGCTTTTGGTTTACGTCTTAATGATAAATGACAACAGAAGAAAAGTTTCTACAGAACTTTTTGTAATTAGCTGTTGTTCATTCACATTGAAAATACAATATGGAAGCACATATTCAAAGTCTACTCAAGACATCCATTTACAATTTTAAAAATGCTGCAGCGATCATACTGTATTACTCATTCCATAAGCCAACTTTATATATAACTACCCTTCTATAAGTTTAGCATCTTCAGTTTATAATTGTGTCCACATTGTTCCAACCTGATTTGACACTCCTAGCTACCTCACGATCTGATTCTGCTAAAATATGTAAGCATTGCATCTCTCTTCTACTGAGGACCTCAATGCAAAATTGTCATTAGTCTTTCTTCTTCAAAGACTGAGTAAACCACTGTGTATTCCATATATTTCTCACCATTTAAGTTAAATTTCCAGCATGTTCTTTTTACATCTCACAATTTCAATGAAAACAGTATCAGTCATAAGCACATTCAGTTGGTAATATAAATATAATCTCAATAGTGAAATGTTAGTCACGGTGTGTTTTGAAATTGGTCACGTTGTCTTTCAACATTAAATATATTTTTGTATTTAACATATTAGTTAACAATAGATTCAAGTTTTGGCAGATTTACCTACTAATATGATTTTCACAAACTATTGCACAATTTCAGCATCACTAATGGGGTTGGGGCCACTTCCCAGCACACTATCAAAAAGGCCAGTCACTCAAGTGACTTTTAAATATTTCAATTGCCACCTGCCTCATTTCATAAAATCACTAGAGTGCAGGAGGCCACCCATCGAGTCTACACCGACCAAAATCACACCCAGTCCCTGTTCCCGTAACCCCACATATTTCCCAGTTAATCCCCCGGCACTAAGGTCAATTTAGCATGGCCAATCTACCTAACCTTTCCTTTCTGAAATTCCTGATCTCCCCTCCCTTTTGCTATCATTTTCATCCTCCTTTTCCCCTGCAGAACTGCTTGTAATCTAAAAGCTAGTGTTTCTAGTGCCTCTTGGGTTCCAGCCCTACCCACCCACCAACCCCCCTCCCCACCTTGCCCCCCTTAATTGGGAAAATAGGTAAAGTAAAATCCTTTAAAACAAATCCACCCTAAAATAAAACACTGGAAAATATTTAAAGATAACAAAAGTAAAATTGGGAACTTTTCTGCTGAGCCGTTTGCGAAACTAAACACGATTCCGTCCACAATTCCCCTTCTTTTTAATTAGTTTATCAAATTGTCCAAATATAACTGCAGCCTTTGACAAAAAGACATAAAATACTGAAAAATGAAAAACCCAAAACAGCAGTTTAGCAGTACACTCCCATTTGTGATGCAAGTATTAATATTTCCTGATCTAACCTGGAATTAATTTATTGTAATTACTATGACTGGAACTTTCACGAAAACAATACCAGTAATAAAAGATAACATGAATGCAAGTATAATAGGAAAATATTTATTTTCAAATTTCCCCTGGATTATGTGTTCTGTTAGTTTCTGTAATCTTCAAAGCATGAAATTCTGGAACAGAACAGCAGGTTTATTCAGTATAATATTTCTGTATCAATGTTTATTTTTCCATCTCCCTAATCTTGCCCTGCAGAGCATCACATGTCTTCTTTGCGTCACCTAGCAGCATTGAAGAGTTAGGTTTGTAGAAGATAGGATTGTCAACTGCAGCGTAGCCAACTCCAAGGGTTCGCTTCATCACAATAACCTGCAGGAGGAGGAAAGTTCCACAAGTCACTAAATTCTTATGCCCAAATTTACATTCCATTGGAATTTCTGTGGTTAAGTTAGAACACTTGGGATAAACATTCCGTTCCAGTTACCTCCACTTGTCACTTCATATCAGCTACTTGTTCTATGGTAGTGATTATAATTTAACTTCAAACATCATTTTGAAACTATTTGTACCAATTTGACTTCAGGAAAATCAAACCCAATTTTGACAAACAAGCTCTTACCTTCTTATTCTGACATTACCTCCCTCTCTTACCTCTTTCTACCACTTTTCCTGAGCACTACTTTATAACCCAATGGCTGCCACAGTTGGTTGGTGTGACAAGTCAAGCAATGTCACACTAGTGGAGGGTGATTTTCTGACATGGCAATGTAGTTCAGGCATGTTGTTAGGGCAAAGCAACAATGACCTCAGTCTGCCTTCAACAATGACATACATGAGTATGCTGGATGCTGCCTGAAATGTATCCCCGTACCCTTTCCCAGGTATATACCGGAATTCCCGGCTTGGGTTACTGTCTGTGTGGAGTCTGCATGTTCTCCTTATGACTGCATGGGTTTCCTTCGGGTGCTCCAGTTTCCTCCCACAGTCCAAAAGACGTGCTGGTTGGGTGCATTGGCCATGCTTAATTCTCAGTGTACCTGAATAGGAGTGCGGCTACTTAAAGGATTGTCACAGTAACTTCATTGCAGTGTAAATGTAAGCCTACTTGTGACAATAATAAATGAACTTTAAATTTTAGATGCTTTCTTTAAATCAAGACAGATGGGTGATACTCGGCTAAGGAGTATTTTTGACAATTTACATAAACACAACAACAGTACAGGGGTCACAGAATATTCAATAAAACAATGAAATGTGAACCTGGAGAATTAAACATCAATTCCTATAATTATAAAATCAATGTGGAACTAATGGTTATAATTTAGCTGGATCTTTGGAGAATGATTTGAACAAATTATTAAACCATGTTTTTGTGACGATGAGCTTTACGTCAAATAGTGATTTTGAATCCAGCAACTGGCAAACCCAAACTGAAATTTCAGAAACAAGAGTTTAAAAAAACAGATTAAAAGTGTGCCTTGGGCTCACGTCAAGGGTGACTGTTTAATTTGCAACATGGTACCCCCACATTACAATGTGGAGGTACCATGTTGCAAATGTGGAGACACCACATTCGCAAAGACCCATCAAGGAGAAGGGCCTCAGGAGAATGAGTGAACACCATATCCTGTCCCCTGTTAGCAAGGTGTCAAGGGAATCACCTGGGATATTCAACTGCAGGTTCACAGACATGAAGTCACCAAGCCACAAAGCAAATATGCTAAACCCAATCACCTGAACAAAAGCCCGAGAGAAGGGATTCCCAGACACAAATTGAGCAAGCTCAAAGGGGGAATACCCTAGATACGGCCATATTTGGATCGCTGAGTGATGGTCATGTGACAGGCGTATTTCAACAACCTCTTTCGCTGCAATAAGGCGACAAGAAGCTGAGATGATGAAACTTCAGTGAGGTTACTCCTTTGTCCCATTCTCACCAACTCACATCTTTCAAGCTTCAGACTCTGTTTGCTGACCATGACCACCCAGAGACACCCCTACTGCAGTTAGAGACTTCTTAAAAGAATTTAACCCAGCATGACCATGCCCCGGAGACCAATCAAATCATGGTGGTACAATAGTTAGCACTGCTATATCACAGAGCTAGGTACCTGGGTTCAATTCCTGGCTTGGATCAATGTCTGAACAAAGACCAACGAATAGTATAGCATAGGAATGTGCCTTTAGGCCCACTAAGACTGTGCCGACATAGATGCCTCTCTAATCGAATATTTTCTTGCCTCTATGTGGTCCATATCCCTCTATTCCCTGCCCATTCATGTATCTATCCGGATGCTTCTTGAATATTGTTATAGAATCTGCTCCCGGCAGCACGTTCCAGGCTGTCCATTCTGCGCACAGTCTGCATGTTCTCCCTGTGCCTGCATGGGCTTCCTCTGGTTTCCTCCCACAGTCTGAAAGACACGTTGGTTATGTGCCTTGGCCATGCTAAATTCTCCCTCAGTCTACCCAAACAGGCGCCAGCATGTGGCGACTGGAAAATTTTCACAGTTACTTCATTGCAGTGTTAATGTAAGCTTACTTGTGACACTAATAAATACAAATCAGCTGCCTACATTTGAATTGGAAGTATGGGGACCTCCAAATTCATACTGAAGCCAACTTAGTCAAATTACAGAATGCATAACCCTTCATTTCTCTGGACTCATAAAACTATCCTTCCTTGCTGTGAGGTCGACTGGTGTGCATGTGTGATTTCAAGTGTGCACAAATGGCAGCGTGTAGTTTTTTATTTTCCTCAGAGCCGTTTAAGTCTAATAAAGCTAATCTCTTTCTTTGTTAAGCTCATAAAAACCTGTCTGATTGGTTACTGAGCACAGTCATAAACTGTTAAACACCTACTGAATTATCAAGTATATTCTCTTCAAAAGAAAACATGAATTGGTCAAATGAAGAGGAAGGAAAAGAGGGGAGCCATTTGACTCCTCCACACCACATCACAGAATAAATGGCAATAAGTATCTTTAATTGGAGTGCAAACCAACTTGGTGGTAAGAAGGGGGAAATGATTGATGAATAGAAAAGCTCATCCTTAATCTTTCAGGAGGATCTTCTCTTTGTTGTGTGGATATTTTCCATTATTCATATTCAATTATGACACACAATGGGGTCATTTTCTGAAGGCCTCCTACTTATTTAGTTGGGTGATGGTGTAAAGGCAATTGATTGTAATCAGAGATCTGAATCAATTAAACAGCTGGGTTTAGGAATGGCAGATGGGTGAAAGAGTACACAGATCTTTGCACTGGAATAGGAAGCAAAGAAAAAAAATGTCCACACAATGAAACATCTTAACTTGAGCAGAAATAGAAATCTAAATTTTATTGCGGACCCAAGAGATACACTGCACCTGGTCCTCTCTATGTACTGGGAAAGCACGTCTATAAGTAAAAGCTCGTGGAACAAATTAGAAGGTTAAATAAGGACCAAAATGTCATTCCCAAATCAACACTGCAGAATTTTGAACGACTCAGGAGAAACTGCCTTGAATTAGATCACTTTCCATTCTGGGGGAGTAGGTGCTAACTAGAGTCAGCTCTGGAAACAGTTTGGAAATAACCACAGGGACTGCAGGGTGCCAATTTTAAGACAAGCCTTTGTGCTCAGGACTACAGTCCCTGTTGTAAAAACAAAACAGCCTCCTACATACTCTCCATGCCCCATTCATGCCAAATCATGATACTATATGTCTCCCACCCACCATCGTTTGCCCTTCCACTGTCCATATCAATTCACCCAGTGTCTACCATGGGCAGATTTAGAAGCCACGGTGAGATGAAATAAAAGAATGTTTTAAGTGTATATTAGAGACTTCACCAAAGAAAAACTGGCTGAATCATAAATAATATAATAAATTTAAGTTTCTTCAGGCACTTAAATATTTATTAAAAACAAATACTTCCCTCAAGTACTCAATCTTTATGAAAACAAACATTTGTATTCATAGTCTCAAACCAAAGACAGCCAATCTCTTTTTTAAGCACTTTGAACTGTCAAACAAGCTATAAACTGACAGCCCGCCAATGTGGTTATGTTAGATTTTGTAAACAGTGAAGCAGCACTAATCGTATAATGATAACCCTCAGGCTTATGTTAACAAATAGTTAGTGAACTTGCAAGCAAAGTCAAAGCAGGTTTCTTTCCCCCCCAAAAAAAGAAAGGGCGTGGAGATTTAAATAACTTGATGGCTCAGAAGATTGAACAGAATATAAGGAACAGAAAAGGATGACAATATTTCCCTCCCTACTAATCTTTGAATATTGGACAAATTCAAGTCAGAAATATAAAACAAATAGTAAGAGTTTTGGTAAATATTTTTAAAAAGTGTTAACAAAGTGAGCGTTGGTCCTACAGAAAGTGTGTCAGAGGAACTGATAATGGAATGTAAGGAGATAGCGCATGAATTAGACAGGTATTTTGCATGTCTTCACTACAGAGAATACAACTATCATCCCAGAGGCAGCTTTAAATTAGGAAATGGAAGAGAGGGAGGAACGCAGGAAAATGAGTTACCAGAAAAGTGGTACTGAATAAACTGCTGGAGCTGTGGGCTAACAAGAGCCCAGGTCCTGATGGACTTCACCCTAGGGTCTTAAAGCGAGTATCCAGTGAGATAATTGATACATTGGTTTTAATTTTCCAAAACTCTTGAGATTCAGGGAAGGTTCCATTAGGTTGGAGGATATCAGATGTAATTCCATTATTCCAAAAGGAAGGGCGACAAAAAGTGGTAAGCTACGTGCCAGTGAGATGAACATCTCTCCTAGGGAAAATGTTAGAAGCTATTATCGAAGATGTTACTTGGATGAGGCCAGTTTTATTAGGGAGAGCTCAACATGATTTTGTGAAAGGGAAATCATGTTTAACAACTTATTGGAGTAATTTGAGGAAGTAACCTGTGAAAAAAGGAGAATCATTGGATTTACTACACTGAGATTTCCAGAAGGCATTTGATAGAGTGCCACATCAAACATTATTACAGAAAATAAAAGTTCATGTGATAGGGCTAATACATTGGCATGGATAGAAGATTGGCGAACAATGGCCAAGGAAACCCAGTTGGGAATCTACAGGTCAACTAGCCCCATTATTTTTCTGGCCCTGTTCACATCCGTTCCCATGCTCAGCAAGGCGTGATAATCCTGTCCGTAATTTATGCTGCAAACTGAAAACCCACGCCGATGCAGCGGGAAATTCTCTTCTGAGGTTAGGGTTAAAGAATATTGCTGGAGAGGGCGTTGTCTTTGGCTCTGCAATATCTGCCTGGGTGCACTCAGTGCTGATACTGCATGCCAGAAATAGAGGGGAAAAAATACATTCCCAAGTACTGATGTCTCTTAAACGTCTGTGCTCAACTCCATCCCACTGGATATTTTGTTGAAAATAATAAGCAAAGAAAATGTATACACAACTTCCAAGAATCCACCTCAACTGTCACAATGCTTCATCAAATAATCACTCTTTGGCCAAGAAATGTTATGCTTGGACTAAAAAAGCTGAATGCTTATTTTAAATGCAAGTCCACAATACCTAAAGCTTCTCTACTTTATGAAATGCAGCAACTGAAACCAAATCTCAGTTTTGTAAATGTATTTATTTTTGTTGTGTTAAGTGTGCTGAGCAACAGTAACCGCAACAGATGAGGCCATAAAAAGAATTCAGGAGTTTGGAAGAGGAATGGTGTTTCCACCCTGGGAAGGCCAGAGATGTGCACCGCACCAGACAGTGGAAAATATATTTGATCCGTTCGACCAGGCCTGTCAACCCCAAAGCTCGTGAAACCTGGGGGAATAGCGAGAACCTGGACTTCTTTCTTTTGTACTTTCAAATCAAATTTGTCAGAGCTGGCCAGACCCTTTTATTCACTTGCCAAACCATTCGTGGCCATCCTGACACTAGGATGGGAAAACATATTCTCTCTAACATGCTATCTGCTTTGGTATTACCCTGACTCCTCTCATATAGCAGGAGAGTGAGGCAAGATGAAAAGACTGGTATGGTTTGAGACCTGTTGCACAAAGAAGTGCAGAGTAAGTAAGAATTAGTTAGCTGGATACATTCTGAACTATTACAAACAGGGGGTGTATGACTGCCAGAGTAAATATCACCTGCTCCCCAGCTGAACAACCGGGGATTTTATACTTTTTTCACCCCAGGTGAGTTTTTGATATATCCGGCCATCATTAAGACCGCCTGCTTCTGCTTCCATAACATCAACGATTCCACCCTGACTTAGTTCATGTGCTGAATCCTCGTTTGTTACCTCTACACTCGACTGTTCCTAGGTTCCCATCTTCTATGCTCCATAAACTTAAAACTTTTGAAAAACTCTGCACCCATATCCTTACTTGCACCAAGCCTTGTTCACCCAGCGACCTTGTGCCTGTTGACCTGCACTGACCCCTGGATAAGCACCCCTACAATTTTAAAATTCTCACCCTTATTTACAATTTTTTCCGAGACCTCACATTGCCTTACCTCAATCTCCTCTGGACACTCAGTCCTTGATATCTGTGCTCTTCTATTTATCTTCCCACATTAGTTGATCCACTACTTGCAGCTTTGTTAACCTTTGAAATCCACACCCCTCCCCACCTTAAACATCTTCTCCTTCACCTGCTTTCCTCTTTTTAAGATGCTCCTTAAAACCTACCAAGCTTTTGGTCATCTGCTGATGCCTCCTCACGTGATTCAGTGTTAATTTTGTTCAATTATCCTTCTGTAAACTGCTTTGGAAAGTTAAAGCCACGATGTAAATGAAAGTTGTTTTGTAAACAGCAAAAATATAAAGAGTTGAAATGAACAGAAATGTAGTGTTTAGGCTGCCTCCTGAAAGTGTGTACGATGAGAGCTGTTTTAGATTCCTAGAACACAGTCTTCCTAAGGGACAGGATGATGTGCTTAAGACCAAAAGGACATCAATTAGGAACACCAATTTGGTTTGTATCCCATGGAAATCGATTGATTGACCACTGATGATCGAATTGACATTCTGTGTTCTTTGGTATGTTGAGGAGAACGAAGTATCGGAAAAACAATTTGCACTCAAGAATCAGTCTTAGCGTCTCTACAGTTGACTGCTAATGAACATATTTAACATTTGCCAAGAAATATTATGCATGGATCAAGATTACAGTTGGCCTAGGATCCCAAATGTTATATTAAAGCAAAATCCCATTGGAAATACAATATATAAGCATAGCTCTTTCCAATGAATTAGTCAGAGCCAACCTAGAACAAGAGTAAATTATTGTAGTTATTATTAATTATTGTAATTATTGGACGGCACGGTAGCACAGTAGTGGTTTCACAGTGCTAGGGACCCGGGTTCGATTCCCGGCTTGGGTCACTGTCTGTGTGGAGTTTGCACGTTCTCCCTGTGTCTGCATGGGTTTCCTCCGGGTGCTCCGGTTTCCTCCCACATTCTGAAAGATGCGCTGGTTAGGCTCATTGACCCAAACAGGTGCCGGACTGCGGTGACTAGGGGAATTTCGCAGTAACTTCACTGCAGTGTTAATGTAAGCCTTACTTGTGACTAATAAATAAACTTTAACTAATTATTACAATAATTGAGATTATTTACAAAGCAAATTACTTTGCAGGAAATACTGAACCAATACCGTGATTCCATCTCAAATAATTCCATCTATTCTACCAGATACTTTAAAAAAAAGTTTGTGCTCACCTGCTTGGCTTTCCAGACCTCCAGGACGGGCATACCGGCAATTATGGAATTAGGATCTTCCTGTGCTGCTGAATTTACCGTATCATTGGCACCAATAACCAGAACCAAATCCGTTTCTAAAGGACACAGAAACAACAGCCTGACGTTATGCCTTTATTATGGAAGACAACATCTTAAAAATAAGGTAACATTATACAGTAACAGTTTATTAATTTTGAATCAGAGTACAGAACAATGTCATCAAAGATTACTGGTTTCTGCCACAATAAATGGTATGTCAGTTGTTATCAATATTGTCTGATCAGTTTTTCTGCATTCAAAACATTAGATGCAAACAATAACCCCAATAAATGTCAAACATATGTTTCTCCTTACAATAGCAAATACACGAGAACTCATTATTTTTCAGTGCCTGCTGCCAGTTGAAGAAATAAACCCTTGCACTTACTTCCCAAGCAAGTATTATTTGCTACCTCCGTGCATGTATTTATTACAGCACTTTAAACAGAAATGTTATTTTAGTATTAACTCGTAGACTGCAGGCAATTTTCAGATATATTACCACGCTTTATAGAATCCCTACAGTGCAGGAGGTGACCATTTGGCCCATCGAGTCTGCACCAATCACAATCCCACCCAGACTCTATTCCTGTAACCCCACATATTTACCCCGCTAATTCCCCTGACACTATGGTCAATTTGGCATGGCCAATCAACCTAACCCCACACATCTTTGGAGTGTGGGAGGAAACCAGAGCACCCAGAGGAAACCCGTGCAGACATGGGGAGAACGTGCAAACTCCACACAGACAGTCACTTGAGACCGGAATTGAACCTGGGTCCCTGGTGCTGTGAGGCAGCAGCACTAACCACTGTGCCACCGTACTGTCCAAAAAGCTCAGTAAGCCCAACATGCTTGCTGAACTGTTTCGGATACAAAAGTAATTTTGTTAATTCATGGTTTAATTCTACAGTAATTTGCATTGTGAATGCTCCAAAGTAAAAGATGGTGGCTGGAATTTTCCAGTTTCTCATGTTGGCAGGATCTTCTGGCCCAGCCAATGGCGCACCCCCGCCGTGGGCTTACCAGCAGTAGAAACCAAGCCTTAGAATATTTTTAGAGGATTAGATAGATTCTCAAGGGGGTGAAAGGTTATTGGGGGTAGGTAGGAAATTACAATCTAATCAGCCATGAATTTACTGAATGGCAGAGCAGGCTCGAGAGGCCAAGTGCCCTATGCTCCTGCTCTTAATAATGTATGCTCTTATGTAATTTATACGACAGGAGAAAAGGGTGTTGATTGATTAGCAAATCCACTCGATTCGGTTGGGTCATTGCCATGAAGCAAGCAACAGGAAGCCAGTCAGTCGAGTTTGTGCTGTTTTCATGCTTGTTCGAACCAATGAACATTTGTCCTGCTCTCAGAAGACAAAAGGGATGTGTTCAAGCTTTGCATCTTTTTATATTATCCAGGAGTTTGGCTTTTCCAATGCCAATGCCTCAGCCAATCAGGGTCGACTTGCCAACCAATCAATACTCTGTAGCATTAAGTGTCGTGGTTATTTGAAATTTGGCATTCTTGTGTTTGTCCTGATGAGTGCAAAATGAAAAACTTTGGCAACGTATCTCTCTTTTCAGCAAAAAGATAAAGCTGAGATTAAACATTGCATAAGTTTCTGGCAGTGCTTCTGAATTAATGTTTTGCTCTTACCTGGGAAGTCCTCATTTATCTCATCCATTTCTAAGACAATGTCATAAGGCACACCGGCCTCAGCCAGCAGTACGTTAAGTTGACCCGGCATTCGTCCTGCGACAGGGTGTATTCCAAACCTACGAAATATCATTCCAACAATGACTGAAAATAAGCTCATTATTAGAAATAAGCATCTCCTGTATAAATAGCAAATCATTTCAAAGATCGAACTGTGCCTTTGTCAAGAAACTAAATTGGTTTGTTTCCTTGAACAGACTGGCAACATTATTCTTGAGTGAAAGAACTGGGTTGTTCTCTCATAAAATTTTGTTTGCCTGATGCAGACTTCAAAAATGTTCATCTTGGATATCTGTTGCTCCATTTGTAACATCTATTAAACTCAAGCATCAGGCAGGTTTTTGGGGTCAGACAGAGAGAGGACATGTCCCCTTTTCTTTGTGCTCTGTCACTTTTCTTTTGGCTCACCATTCACATGTGCGCATTGAATCAGGCAGTAATGAAGGCAAATGGTATGTAGGCCTTCATACCAAGAGGATTTGAGTATAGGAATAGGTTGCGCAGTGATTAACACTGCTGCCTCACAGCGCCAGGGACCCAAGTTCAATTTCAGTCTTGGGTCACTGCCTGCACATTCTCCTCGTGTCTGCGTGGGTTTCCTCCGGGTGCTCCGGTTTCCTCCCACACGCCAAAGATGTGCAGGTTAGGTTGACTGGCCATGCTAAATTGACCCTAGTGTCAGGGGATTAACAGGATAAACATGTGGGGTTGTGCGAGTGGGACCTGGGTGGGATGCGGTCAGTGTAGACTCGATTCGTCGAATGGCCTCCTTCTGGCCTGTAGGGATTCTATGATGTTTTACTGCAATTGTATAGGGTGTTGGTGAGGCCACACCTGGTATATCGTGTGCAGTTTTAGTGTCCTTATCGGAATAGAGGGAGTACAGCGAAGGTTTATCAGGCAGATTCCTGGGATGGCAGGTCTGTCATATGACGAGAAACTAAGTAGGTTGGGATTATAGTCACTGGAGTTTAGAAGAATGAGAGGGGACCTCATAGAAAATTATAAAATTCTAACAGGATTAGATAGGATAGTTTCAGAAAGAATGTTGCCAATTCTAGGGGAGTGCAGAACTAGGAGTCATTGATGTTAGGGGGAAATCGTTTAGGACTGAGATGAGGAGATATTTCTTCAGTCAAGAAGTGCTGAATGTGTGGAATTCACTACCACAGAGAGTAGTTGAGGCCAAAGCATTGTGTGATTTCAAGGGAAAATTAGATATTGCTCTTGGGGCTTAAGGGACCAAGAGAAATGAAGGGAAAGCAGAATCAGGGCATTAAATTTGATGAACAACCATGATCAAAATGAATGTTGGAGCAGGCTCAAAGGACCGAATGACCTACTCATAGAATCCCTACAGTGCAGAAAGAGGCCATTCGTCCCATTGAGTCTGCACCGAGCACAATCCCACCCAGGCGCTACTCCTGTAACCTCATATATTTACCCTGCTAATCCCCTGACACTAGGATCAATGTGGCATGGCCAATCGACCTAACCCACACATCTCTGGAGTAAGGGAAGAAACCGGAGCACCCAGAGAAAACCCACACAGACACAGGGAGAAAGTGCAAACTCCACACACCCAGTGACCCGCTACCAGAACTGAACCCTGGCGCTGTGAGGCAGCAGTGCTAACCACTATGCTGCCCTCATTCTATTTGCTATAAATCAACAGTAGTTTTGATATCTACATATAGAACAGTACGTGCCATGCACACTCTGCTCCGTTAGATCTGATGGTGCAGCACTGCTGTCAACCCCCTCCATGATCCTACTCCTGGCAGCATGACATTCCTGCTAGCAGCATCAGCCCAAAAGGGTGCCATTGTGGTGCTGTCAAGCTGCGAAGGAGCATCTATTTGACTGCTGCAGTTTGAAGGCCGGCTGTCAAAAGGGACTGGGCTTCCTGCCAGGTGTATCGGGCAGCCAGCCAGCGCACTATGGGGAGCCCTTCAGCAGAACTTCGAACATCTAATGGCTTGCTAACAGGTAGGGATGGTAGTGTAGTGGCAATACGGAATCACAATCCTCAGGTGGCACATTCACATCTCGCCATGTCATTCTGTGCAACTGAATTCAATAATTCTGGTCAATGGCAGGCTGGCATCAAAAATATAGTAAGAAGTCTCTCACAACACCGGGTTAAACTCCAACAGGTTTATTTGGTAGCAAACGTCACTAATTTGGTAGTAAACTACCAAACAAACCTGTTGGACTTTAACCTGGTGTTGTGAGACTTCTTACTGTGTTTATCCCAGTCCAACACTGGAGGGATATGGTAGGGGCTATTAAATAGGGTTAAACCTCGGGAGACACCGGAAGGGCAGGCTGTATAACTAATATGTTTTGTCTTTATTCCACAGGTGGAGGTCCACCTCGTGTCAAGCGAGGGGCATGCACACGGCAGGTTGTGCGTGGGCTGCTCTTGGAAGTCCAGGAGTGGCCTAGTACTTCATGTCGGTGTGTGTGCTTGATCCTGGACCGATAGACGGGCTCCACAACAGCTCAGTGACTAGCACTGCTAGCTGTGCAGATACATGGATTTGGGCCTGTGTCTGTGGGAGTTTGCGCATTCTCCCTGTGGTTGCGTGGGTTTCCTCCGGGTGCTCCGGTTTCCTCCCACACCCCAAAGATGTGCTCTTAGGCTAATTGGTTTCCACCAAATTGACACTATTTCTTCCCTGAATCTGACTGAGTAGGGTCCCATTCGTAGACATGCAGGGTAGAATAGGTGTAGGGCGATGTGGCGGCGCGGGCTTGTTGGGCCGAAGGGCCTGTTTCCCGTGCTGGGTTGTTCTTTGTTGTTCTCTTTGTTATCTCCACATCAAAAATATAAGCATGGAAAGAGCAAATCAATTTCTGCCCATAATGAGAATTGTAACACAATATTGGTGAAAAAAATCAAGACCTTACCTGACCTTCTTCCCATGTTCAACAAGCATCTTCACCATGTCAGCTATTGGATACTGAGCTTTGGCAGCGCATAAGCCCCAACCTGTAATACAGAACATATTGAGCACATTTGCTTCAATGAAAACTAATAACAGTTTAGGGTGTAACACCATAAATTTCAGTTCTGGCATTAGTGTTTGCCTGGATATCAGCCCAGCATTAAAATGCAGCAAATTTACTGACAGGCTAACTAGCCCCTTTGAAAATTTCTCCTGGATTTAATACCCAATGGCAATGCCTGCTGCCCGCCTCACAATAATCATTCTTGTACAGTCATCATTAGGAAGTTAAAGTTTATTTATTAGTCACAAGTAAGGCTTATATTAATACTGCAATGAAGTTACTGTGAAATTCCCTGAGTCACCACACTCTGGTACCTGTTCGGGTCAACACACCTAACCAGCACATCTTTCAGAATGTGGGAGGAAACCGGAGTACCCGGAAGAAATCCACGCAGACATGGGGAAACATGCAGACTCCACACAGACAGTGACCCAAACCGGGAATCGAACACAGATCCCTGGCACTGTGAGGCAGCAGTGCTAACCACTGCGCCACTGTGCTGCCCAAACCCCAAATTTTTAATAATAAACTGGGTGGCAGGATGGCACAGAGTAGCACTGCTGCCTCAAAGTGCCAGGGACCCGGGTTTGATTCTGGCCTTGGATGACTGTGTGGAGTTTGCACATTCTCCCTGTGTCTGCATGGGTTTCCACCGGGTGCTCCGGTTTCCACCCACAGTCCAAAAACATGCAGGTTCGATGGATTGGCCATGATAAATTAACCCTAGTGTCAAGGGGATTAGCAGGGTAAATGTGTGTAATTGCAGGAATAGGGCCTTGGTGGGAATGTGGTTGGTACAAACTCAATTGGCCGAATGGCCTCCTTCTGCACTGTAGGGATTCTGTGATGATTGTCTGTGTGGAGTTTGCACATTCTCCCCGTTTCTGCAAGGGTTTGCTCCGGGTGCTCCAGTTTCCGCCCACAGTTGAAAGATATGCAGGTTAGATGGATTGGCCACGCTAAATTGCCCCTTAGTGTCCCAAGATGTGTAGGTTAAAGAAATTAGCAGGGTGAATATGGGTGGTTATGGGGAGAGGGCAGGGATGGTGTGCTCTGTCAGAGAGTTGGTACAGACTTGATTGGGCTGAACAGCCTCCTTCTGCACTGTAGGGATTCTATGAATAAATTTCAAATGTTAACTTCAGGTGGTACTTAGCCCAACTGGAAATTGGTTCAATATCATCACCAGGACAGCATATCTATTGACAGTATCACTCAGTAAGAGATCACAAAGTCAGCAACTATTTTGCTGCAGCTGCTGGATTTTTAATACAATTGATGATTCCTGAGTAAACTGGCAGATATAGCGACCACTCCACTCATCATCCAAGGCTGGAATCAAACCCAGGTCCCTGGCACTGTAAGGCAGCAGTGCTAACCACTGTGCCATCGTGCCACCCAATTTATTACTAAAAGTTTGGGGTTTGGGCAGCATGGTGGCACAGTGGTTAGCATTGCTACCTCACAGCGCCAGGGACCCAGGTTTGATTCCGACTTGGGTCACTGTTTGTGTGGAGTTTGCATATTCTCCCCATGTCTGCACGGGTTTCCTCTGGGTGCTGTTTGTTCTGGTACAGAAAGGGTCTGATGACAAGATGAAGTGGGAACAGTGTGAGAATAATAACCTGTAAAATTACAGTTCTATTAAGAGTGCCAAGGAGAGTAGTATCACTGCATGTAAATAAACATCAAAGCAAAATAGACAAAACTAAAGCAAAAAAAAACCCCAAAAGCCTGGAACGCTAAATTCTCGTTGGCAGCTGTAGAGAGACCGGAAAATTCTGGCCACAGACTTCCCATTTCCTTCCTCTTTTGTACTCCTTTGCTTGCCTATTTGCAAAACTCCATACTGTTCAAATATCACGCATCCTTGTGCAATATCTCTCTTCTGTCATGGGGAGGAAGGGGTTTGAGGGATGAGTAGCACTGAGGAGGCCACATTTGGAGTATTGTGTACAAACAATTCTGAACGCCACTCTGCCAGAAGGATATTGGTGGGCCAAAGAGCTTGTTCCTGTGCAATACTGTCCTTTGAGAGGTATCAGAGATAAGATGAGGGAATGACAAGTGAAGAGAGACAGGAAGGAAATTTTAGATCAGGAGTTAGAGAGGACTCTGGGCAGGACCATCAAGCAAAGTATTAAGTACACCATTGTTTGGGATGAGGGTAAGAATAGTAATATGGATGCCAAATTAGGGTCCAGGATTTTTATTTACTCTTAAAACCCTTCAAAATTTTGGCATCTATTCAAAAAATGTTTTCCCTAATGCTTTTCCACTGAGGCAAGGGAAATACAATGATATAATTATGCAGATGCTGATAAATTAATTTGTCATAATGTTTATTATATTACCAATACTTTCCTCCATAATCACTACATATCATCACTGATGGTGATTTATCAACAACATGTACTCCAATCTGAAGTAGATTTAAAAAAAACAGCCTGTGTGTTTTTTTGTTTTATTTTTCTAAACAAATATATTGTAATTAAAATTTGTACAATATAATTAATTACTTGCAGAAATGGTCAGATTTTGATGAACAGATAGAAGTATCTGTTTCCAGCTTTACTTTATTCTTTCATGGGATGTAGGGATTGCTGACAAGGCCAACAATTGTTACCCATGAACTGCATGGCTAACCACACCATTTCAGAGGGCAGTTGAGAGACAACCACATTGCTATGGCTTTGGAGTTACACATAGGCCAGACCAGGTAAGGATGACAGATTTCTTTCCCTAAAAGGACACTGGTGAACCAGATGGGTTTTTATGACAATGGCTTCAGGGTCACCATGACTGAGGCTAGCTTTTATTTCCACCAGCTGAAATGGTGGGATTTGAGCCCCTGTACCCCAGAACATTAGTTTGGATTTCTTAGATTACTAACCCAGTGACATTACCACAATGCCACCATCTTCTGAGTGGTGGTGGCCAAAACCTTTATTAGTCACAAAGCCCTGATTCCAGGAACTTGTACCTGGTGTAATGATGATAGAGTTGGCCTCTTTGATCATCTCGACAGCCTGATCCACGTTAACTTCAGTGTGAGTCCCAACAATTTCCATGGGCTTGCCTGTGCCAGTGGATGATGTTCCATAGCCTCCCAAGATAACATTGGGCAGTGAGCGATTCATAGCCTTCAAAGTAAAAGCACACAGGTGGCTTAAATATTCAAAGCACTGAAAGATACTAAAGTAGACAGAAAGCAAAGGTGTTTCATGCCGGCTCAGTGCTTTCTTGTGACCGACTGTTAAATGATGGGATTTATTAGTTTGTACTATTTTAAGTGATAGCCTGTAACTGCTTGGTTAGAGGCAAAAAGCGATCGAGGACCTTTGGAAGATGGCAGTTTTCACATGAACAAAAAAACCAAAGCTCAGCTATTTTAGAAGCACAAAAGGCACTTATTTTCTTTTTGTTGCTTATTTTCACGAAAAGTATATTTTTTCAGAAATAAATGAGCCATTGCGAAATCCTTTGATGTACTGCTTATGAGGAGAGACTGAGTAGATTGGGGCTATACTTATTGGAATTCGTAAGATTGAGGGGAGATCTTATAGGAACATATGAATTATGAAGGGAATAGATAAGGTAGAAGAAGCATGGAAGTTGTTTCCACTGGCAGGGCAAACTAGAACTAGGGAGCATGACCTCAAAATAAGGGGGAGCAGATTTAGGACTGAGTTGAGGAGGAACTTCTTCACTCAAAAGGTTGTGAATCTGTGGAATTCCCTGCCCGGTGAAGCAGTTCTCAAGAAGCATAAACCCATTTTTCAGTTTATGCAGTGGAACAGTTTGATTAACCCAGCAGCTAAAAATTAACAGCTGAAATTCAGCAAAATGATAGCAAACAGATCTGAAAGATGGAATGAGCTTTTATAGATGTTCCTGTGCTTCAGCAGACAAATGTTTCACATCAGCTTAACCATAGGTAATTTAGAGATACTTCCCAAACAATTCACTATGATAGGTTATCTGTAAGAAAACTGGATCGGTCCATTTGACACTGGCCATCATTCTATTGGGTATTTGTGAGGTTTGAGTTATTAGCTCTATGAAAAAATATTTTGCATTTTAGTGACAGTATTTATGGTTTTTTAGAAGTCAAAATAAGAACTAGGAGCAGGAGTAGGCCATCTGGCCCCTCAAGCCCTGCTCTGCCATTGAAGAAGATCATGGCTGATCTTTTCGTGGACTCAGCTCCACTCACCCGCCTGTTCATCATAACCCTTACTTTCTTTATTGTTCAAAAATTTATCTATCCTTGCCTTAAAAACATTCAATGAGATAGCCTCAACTGCTTCACTGGGCAAGGAATTACACAGATTCACAACCCTTTGAGTGAAGAAGTTCCTCCTCAACTCAGTCCTACATCTGCTCCCCCTTATTTTGGGGCCATGCCCTCTAGTTCTAGTTTCACCTGCCAGTGGAAACAACTTCCCTGCTTCGATTTTATCTATTCCCTTCATAATCTTACGTTTGTATAAGATCTCTCCTCAATCTTCTGAATTCCACTGAGTATAGCCCCAGTCTACTCAGTCTGTCCTTATAAGCCAACCCTCTCAACTCTGGAATCAACCTAGTGAATCTCCTCTGCAACCCCTCTGATGCCAGTATATGCTTTCTCAAGTAAGGAGACCAAAACTGTACACGGTACTCCAGGTGTGGCTTCGCCAGCACCTTATACAGCTACAACATAACCTTGCTGTTTTTAAACTCCATCCCTCTAGCAATGAAGGACAAAATTCCATTTGCTTTCTTTATTACCTGCTGAACTTGCATACCAACTTTTTCATGCACAAGGACACCCAGGTCCCTCTGCACAGACGCATGCTGCAATGTTTTACCATTTAAATAATAGTCCATTTTGCTGTTACTCCTACCAAAATGGATGACCTCACATTTACCAAAATGGAAGTTTGTTGAAGCAAAAAAACTCTAGGGAAATCCTCAGGGCTTAAATTCACAATTTGGGAAGAAGCAGCATTCCCAATTCTTTCTTTAAAGCAATATCTTACCACACACATGATGTAAGAGAGGATAGCACCGGAAGAACCTATCAGAGCACCAACTATTGTCATCAAGTTGTTGTCCAACAGAAAACCTTCTGCGCACAAGGCCCAACCAGAATAACTGTTCAACACCGTGATCACAACAGGCATGTCAGCACCACCAATGGCAGCTGTGAGAGTCACTCCCTACAGAAACAAAACAGTGTTATAATATGATAATATTTCTCGCAATTAAATTTCTTTGATATACACAATCAATGAATATTGCTGTGACTTGTAACTTGAATGGTGGTTAGCATTGCATAGTGTCAGAAAACAAAACTGCAACTTGTTGACCAACTGTTTCAAGTTAGAATGATAAATATTTAACAATAAATTATGAAGAGCAGATTTTGAAATTCTCAGTTGACAACTGTGTTTCATATTTTTAAAGTTTGCATGAGATGCAGACAGGGAAGGCCAATTGGATTACTTTTGTTCACCCATTCAGAAAGACAATTGATGACACTTGGTTCCTGTATGTCTTTGAACGTTTTTGCCTGGACTGTCCTGTCCAAAAGTCTATTCCAAATTTTAAATACTCGATCATTCATCTGAAGAAATTCTTCCTGGCACCAGTTCTAAAGTCACTTTGATCCCATTTGAAACTCTGCCTCTTATTCTATTCAACTTTGAGCAGTAAATCTGCAGAATTACTGCATTTTCAAAGCTGCAGGGTGCAATCTTACTGGCCATTCATGCCAAGCTCCTGCTGCAGCGAGGTCGGAGAATTTGGCACTCAACCTTGGCTGGTGTGAATGGCCACATCATTCTGGCTGAAAAAGTCTTCTTGGGTTCTCCAATCTTCATTTGACCCATTAACAGCTTTCTGACTTTTTTGTGGATCTCTTTGCCTTATAAGGAAGACCGGACGTTACAAAGGACAAGTCTTCCAGCATACCATACATTTCAGACTAACCTGTTCTGACTTATACCCTTGACTTGGGCAATGCAGTTCAGCATTGCTTCAGATAACTTGAACTGTAAGTTGTGGTGTTTATTGACACCCAGACTATTTATTAATTGTAAAAGAAAAAACACTGGAAAATCTCAGCAGGTGTGGCAGCATCTGTAAGGAGAGGAAAGAGTTTTGTCAAAGGTCATCTGGAATCAAAACTTCAGCTCTTTTCTCTCCTTACAAGTGCTGCCAGACCTGCTGAGATTTCTCTTTTGGTTTCAGATTTCAGCATCTACAGTAATTTGCTTTCATCCAGTGTTTATTCATTCTTCCAGTTTTAAAAGATCTTACATTGTTAACCCAAGAAACCTAAGGAGAATGATAAAGCATGAGAAACCTTTCTACCCCATCTTACTTCCTGGTTTCTTACAGTGGTTTCTGTGGAAAGGTCAAGCAGGTCTGTTACGTGTGACGGAAAACAGGATTTTATACTTGCCTTGTACTAATTTCCTCCCTCCAAAGAACAATTAACAAGACATATTGTATTAGCTCATTCACAAATACCTACATCAGATTTAAGCAATTCGTACCATGATTGTTGACAAACCAGAGACACTTAATAGGCAGGTCATGCCTGTGGTATAACTGGGGTCCAGCATAAAAGGCACTATTCCACCCACTGAGGCTGCGAGCAATCCTGCATTCAGGTAGTGCCGTCCAGGTAACATAAGTGGAGCTGAGTTCAGAAGGCCTGTAAGGAAGAAGCGAACTTTAGCTATCCTCTGGTTAATTGGTTCAAATAATTCTTTTAGTTGAATGACTTTTAGTTAATTGGTTTTAAAGCAATCAGGAAGCATTCACCACTACTTGAGCAGCTTTCCACCTGCATTGATTAGTTTTTAATTTCTATGGCTGTAAATCCCTCCATATTTTTAAAAATTGCTACGGTTAAGCAATATGAGATGGTGGCCTAGTGATGTCACTGGAGTAATAATCCAGAGGACCTAGGCTCTGGGCCATAGGTTCAAATCCCACCACGGCAGCCGGCCTGAATAATGATTGTCGTAAAGGCCCACCTTGTTCACCAAGGTCCTTTAGAGAAGGAAATCTGCTGTCCTTACCCGGTCTGACCTACATATGACCCCAGAGCCACAGCAATATGATCAGCTCTTAGCTTCTCTCCGAAATTTACAACAAATTATGGTTTTGCCAACAATGTCCACACCCCAAGAAATAATGTTTAAAAATGCAACCTATTAAATCAGGCAGCCCCAGAGCTCAAGTATTTACAAAAGCTTCAAATCAAAAAAAACTGGCATCCAAACACTTTGTGCCTCGATGTACATGTATTGTTTTCTATGCTGTGCACATGCACTTTCCCTCAAATGCAAGGCTTTTTTTTCCCCATATAGCTGACTTCTTTTTATTTGTTAGTGTCACAAGTAGGCCTACATTAGTGCTGAATTTTCATAAAAACTGGAGTAAATCCTGCTTTTTTTTCCAGTAGAATTTTCAAAATGAATCTCCCACACTGTACGCAGCACAGAGTACCCTAATGTGAATCACGATAAAAATCCGCGGGCTGGGCCTATTGTTGGCTTCCCGATGTTGCCTGGCCAGCCCAAACTCCCTCAATGCCCTCACCATCCTGCAGCCACGATCACCAGCCACCCCCCCCAACCCGTGTTGGCCAGCCTCAATCACTGTCCTCCCTCGCTCTGTCATTGATTCCAAGTGCAGAGTGGCAGCAGAACTCCACTCACCCGAAATGGCCACATCCCTATGGCAGTGCCAAGGTGCCCCCTGGGCATAGCGCCTTTGCCCCTTGGGCAGTGCCAGGGGCCAGGCTGGCAATGCCCAAGGGGCAACCCCCCTTACCCTCAAATTCCTGGGGACGCCTCCATGGCATCCATTCACTCCAGCAGAAGTAGGCCCTGAGGCTTCAATACCAAGCCCACTAGTGAGATTACAATGTTGATTTAAATGTGGGCCCCAGAGATGCACGGTGCCTAGCGGGGAGCTTGCTAAACAGCCTCTGCAGTGCAGCAGGCTCTGAGAATCACCCCCCTACCGTGAAAATCCCCTAGTCGCCACACTCCAGCGCCTGTTCGGGTACACTGAGGGAGAGCTTAGCACCTAAATGCACCTAATCAGCACGTCTTTCAGACTGTGGGAGGAAACCAAAGCACCCAGAGGAAACCCATTGCAGACATGGGGAGAACGTGCAGACTCCACACAGACAGTGACCCAGGCGAGGAATTGAACCCAGGTCCCTGGCACTCTGAGGCAGCAGTGCTAACCACTGTGTCACAGTGTTGTCCTACAACTGTGGAGGTTAAATTTTCACAATTTCTGATTGGCAATAAAATTATTTTGTATCAGGGATGTACCAGCTCTCAGTGTTTAATAATATTAAAATTAGTGTAATTAACAGCATGGATACACAATATATACTGTTAATCAGTATATTTAGTTGGTAAACTATTAAAGAAAATTAGACTTTATTCATAAAGCTTGAATATCATGCTTCAACAACGAGATAGTTTAATACAATGAGTTCTTAAAAGTATAAACAAAATATTACCTTGTAATTTTCCATAAGCCACCAGAGAACCACTAAATGTCACACCACCGATATACGTGCCCAAATAAGCCACGGTTTTAATAAGGTTTGCTGCAGGATTTGCATCAAGATGCGGGAACTCAATCATATACTCAGCTACGCAGGTGAGAACCGCCGCCAGACCGACCAAACTGTGAAAGGCTGCAACCAGCTGAGGAAGATCCGATATTTCAATGCGCTTGGCGATGGTCAGACCTAACAGACAAGAATGCCATTTAGAATCAGAAAGAAAACATACACTCAAAAATCAACAAGGATGCAGACTGCCCTCCTCCACCCACTTCAAGCATAATGATAGGGGACAATTATAGAAACCATACGATCCCTACGGTGCAGAAGGAGACAATTCGGGCCGTTGTTTCTGCAACCAACCGATCATCCTACCCAGGCTCTTTAACCCCACGTACTTACCCCACTAATCCCCTTAACCCACACATCCTGGGATACTACACCGAAATTATACCAGCATAACCGCCCAGAATCGGAGCAGGGCGAGACTCGCAGATTGGCACTCTTTGTTCGCCTTGGATGGGATCTTACAAGCCTCAGGTGGGTGAGGTGGTAAAATTCCGGCATTTGTGGCAATTTAGCATGGCCAATCAACCCAACTTGGATCCAACCATTTGTCTGTAATCAAATGATCTTACTTGTGTTCATCTGAGGTTTGGCAAAGTTATGTTTATTACCCATCTCGATTTCCCCTTATGACATAAAGGGCTAAATTTTACTGTGAGTTTCTGCATTCTGATGTCAGGTTGGTCTTAGGCCCTCGCTCATCAATTTTACCACAGGAGGAGCCTTGCTAACCTTAGGGGTACCTGATGCTGCCAGCCTAATCAGAAAGCAGGCAGTTCTAGAGCCTGGGCAGCCTCACTGGGAAAGGGGGGGTGGGTTGCTGCTGCTGCTGAAGAAGGTAAGAAGCCTCAAGGTGCCTCAAAATGAAGGTGGCCTCGGACAGGATATGTCAGAATTAAAATTCGTGGTACCCGAGAGCAGTTGATCCCTTGGGATGGAGGGGAACCCGCCTGGGGGAGTTGTTTTGTTGGGTATGTGGACAGTGCATTTTGAATCCACACCTTGGAGCCTCCAGCTCCAATGCTGCACTCACACGGAGGACACCTTAAGAAGCCAGCGGCACTTTCCACGTTGCTGGAGTGCCACCCCACCTTCAGCAAAACACCTGCGGCCCCATAACATGGCTCACATTGGCCGCACGCCTATGTGAAGTGGGCAGCTGATCGCAGCCAACCTCCTACCCACCATGGGGAAAAACTTCCCTTGTAACGGGACAGTAATGAGAAGAAGGCCCAGCATAGCTTCCTGCTCACCCCACCTGTTTCCATTCCTCCCAATCAAGAGACAAGTGAAATTCAGCCCCAATACTCAATTCCAATCACATTAAGGCTGGACAGGTCGCGGGTGTTCACTGCCCTCAATGATCAATAAATATATAGACCCATTATGTTATTTGTGATTGGCAGCACAAACAATTCTTCGCTCATTATCAATGTAAAGTTAACTCTGGAATCTCTATCCATGTCCGCCCTTCTTCCTCATCAACACGCTGCTTGTTAGCAACTGCATCCAATAGCTTCCATAACTACACTAACGACACCAAGCTCTACCTTTCCAGCACCTCTGTGCGCAGCATCTGTGTGTGTGTGTGCAGGACTCTCTCTCACTTTTTCAGCTTTGCCCCCATCCTACTGAATAACATATCTTATTCCTGGCCCTGTGGCATTCTTCAGCAGAATGCCAGATGATGTACGAATGTCATGCATGGATTTCTTTGGCTTTTCACCTGCCCGGTTGGGAACCGATGGTGGGTGCAGACTTTGGCATCTTGTGGCAACACTGCTGGTTGACAGACCTGGATTTTGTGAATGACATCACCTCACAGGCTGAAGAATTGCATGCATTCCAAGACACGGCCATCAATCCTGAGTAGTGGAGACAAGGTTGGTCTACAAATGAACTGCTAGAAGATCAAGACAATTGTGGCTGGGTGGCAGCAAGTCCCTCACTTCACCACTGGGCAACAAAACACCGAGCATATCCACCATCTCCCCTAGCGAAGATTTAACATTGCCAGTGAGAGTGATGTAGAGATCAATATCCATACAAGATTTGGCAAAGCAGCATTGATCTTCTAATGGTTCCATTCTATCTGGGCAATCAACACCATCAGCACAACTATGAAGCTGCAATTCTACATGTGTGAGAACAGCAAAGGGGTCATGTAAATTGGAAGTCTTTCACCCGCACTGCCTATGGAAGGTCCTGGGCATTACACGGATAGACAGCATCACAAAGTGCTACAAAAGGACTGGACCGAGATGCCTGAGGGACATTCTGATTGCAAAATGATGAAAGATAGCAATCATGGTGTGGAGATGCCGGCGCTGGACTGGGATAAACACAGTAAGAAGTCTCACAACACCAGGTTAAAGTCCAACCAATTTATTGGATAGTAAACTCACAAGCTTTCGGGATTTGCCCCTTTGTCAGGTGAATGGAGAGTTCTGGTCTCAGACAGAGCATGTAACAGCACACACAGTTTGCTGTGCTCTTTCCACTCACGTTGTCTGCATCTTTAAGATTTGAATAGCAGGTTAGTTGTAAAGACTCACATTCTAATCAGTAATCTGTAAACTGTGTGTGCTGTTATATGCTCTGAGACCAGAACTCTCCATTCACCTGACGAAGGGGCAAACTCCAAAAGCTTGTGAGTTTACTATCAAATAAATTGGTTGGACTTTAACCTGGTGTTGTGAGACATCTTACTGAAAGATAGTAGGACATGTATTGCCAGGATGGAAGTTGAATGGACACTGCCAGTGGAAACCAGAGTTAGTCAATGAAGACCAAGTACCTTTACGGAGGACCTCCAAGAGCTGGACACCACCTGACCTGAAGCAGAAGAAATTGTGGTGGACTGGAGCCAGTTATGAAGTCTTACTGCCCATTATCCTACTAAGTAAGTAAGTTGAAGCCCATGGCATTCTTCTCTATAGCAGTGTGACCATGTCCAAAAATTCAACACATGGAGAATTGTATCATGAATGCATCTCTCTTCATTCCAACATATCTCAGCACACCATCACTTAGTTAAAGCACTGTGAAAGATGTATGTAGGTTGAAATTGTTCATTCATCTCCCCCTCATTTGGTTTCTGGTTTGTCTACCTAACCACATTGTGTGTTGATGTTACATTACAAAGTTCTGCTACTTTTCTTATTGGTTTAGGATCTCATTTTCACCCTGTAAGCCCTGAGGAAGCTGTTGTATATTATCGCTACAGTGACTACTACCCGTTTCACTTTGAGATTTGTGGGTGAGGGGTGCAGTGGAAGATAGGGACAAATGAAAATTGGGAGGGGAAGAAAGGAAGGTGTGCTTGAAGAGTAAAGAAAGACTTAGAACAAGCAAAACAAATTATAGTTGAGGAAAAAGCTAAAACGGAAAACAAAACAGGTGCAAATTTGGTTTCAAAAAACAGAAAATGCTGGAAAATTTCAGCAGGTTTGAAAACCTGCATGCTAGTCTACTGCACCACCAGCCTTTTATGGATGCACCATAGCAAGCATTCTTTCTGGTTGTACCACAGCTTGGTACTGCTCCTGCTCTGCCCAAGACTGCAAGGAACTACAAAAGATCGTGAATGTAGCCCAATCCTTCATACAAACCAACCTCCCATCCATTGACTTTGTCTACACTTCCTGCTGTCTCGGCAAAGCAGCCAGCATAATTAAAGATCCCACGCACCCCAGACATTCTCTCTTTCACCTTCTTCCGTCGGGAAAACGATACAAAAGTCTGAGGTCACGTACCAACCGACTCAAGAACAGCTTCTTCCCTGCTGCTGTCAGACTTTTGAATGAACTTACCTTGCACTAAGTTGATCTTTTTCTCTGCACCCTAGCTATGACTGTAACACTGCATTCTGCATTCTCTTGTTCCTTTGTCTAGGGACGGTATGTTTTGTCTGCATAGCGCGCAAGAAACAATACTTTTCACTGTATACTAATACACGTGACAATAATAAAATCAAATCAAATCTGTGGAGGGAGGATTGAGTCAACATTTTGAGTCCTTCATCGAAGCACATTTGGTTTGATGGATCCACCACTGCTGACATCCTGGGTACAGATGCTCAAGTAGGTTATAGAACCCTCGGCTTTCCGAGTACGTCTTCAATTCAGTTTTCACCAGTAATGGAATTCATATGTGAAAGGTATTGAATTCTAATACTGGTGACCTCAGGCTAACCTATTCTAATGCAACTGTCTGGATCGTGCTCGCACGTCTGCCAGCTGCACTGAATTTCGGACGGTACGAGTGTAAGTTTGGGAACGGTGGGGAAATAAATTGTTACCTTGCATAAACCACCAAAAATACATTTCATAACACTGCGATACAAAGTGACATTTTCACTGTGGTATTTTCCAAAAAGCCAGAGGCTAAAGTATTGGGTTTCTAATGGATGCAAGCACATGCTGTATTTCTGTCATCATTATTCCTGCTGCATAAACTATGAACTTTTATAGGACTCTCCGATTCCTTCGAAAATCATTATTGCTCGTCAATAAGAGCAAGAGGGAGAATTTCAAAACAATTATATTATCTCAACAAGCAGTCAAACAGGCAAAATTTCTTATTGAAACATGCCAGTTATAAAATGCTTAATGCCCACTTCATCAGTTGTTCCAATAGTGGAAAGAACCTGGCACATTGGAAAGGATTAACGAATTATCTCCTGTGCAAAGTATCTTCTTTAAGCAGATGTTTCTTTTAGCGACACAAAGGCAGACAGATACAATATTTGTAAAAAGACTGCCTCTTTTCCTCACATTTGTTTTTATACATCGAATCTTGCTCTCAAATCAATTCCACATTCTAAAATAAGTGGAGCAATATTTAAAGTTAATAATGTATACTGAGAATTACAAGATTATTCTGTTGCTGGATTACTTTGTGGAGTAGCTGTGGTTGAGTTTTTAATGTTTGGACAATGGGATGCAAGGGCCCTCCTTTAAACTCTGCCTCAACACTGTTGCTGTAACTTCTGTGCTGATCAGACAAAGGACGTTAATCCTGGGAAAGGGAATACTTTCCATTTAAGGTATCCATTTTCATCACCAAGAAGAACAAGGGGAGACACTGCACAATCAAATGCAGAGTAAAACTCCTTTCACTGGGTTATCAAAAAGTGCCTTATGGCATGCTGACAGCTAGAGCTGGGTGTGGAGATGCCGGCGTTGGACTGAGGGGGGCACAGTAATAAGTCTCACAACACCAGGTTAAAATGCAGGTGGTGTATTTAGAATCACGAGCTTTCAGGGCACTGCTCCTTCATCAGGACTCACCAGTTGGACTTTAGCCTAGTGCTGTGAGACTTCTTACTGTAGCTCGATCCAGAAAATTGCAGTTGGGTTTTATCGCGGGTGTACATCACACTGTAAAGTCTTTGACGGACTATGCTTCAGTTGCAAAACTCAAAGATAGGGTGACTCTTAATTTGAGCTGGTTTGACCTGGTCTTTTATAATTCATTAAGAAACCCAATACAAAAGCTCATATCTCGTACGTTATGGAAAGCCAAACCAAAAGCACTAATCTCTATGTTAGTCCCCAGAACTGATGGAAGTTTCAAATCTATTTCACATAAAGCTAATACATAATCCTAATATTTAGACATAAAAGTGAAATAATTGTACTAATAAAGCACCCCATCACGTCTCATAAACCTCTTCAAACAAACACTGCCCACAAGATGAATTTCTTTGAAGTGCAGCAACTATTACATCAAGATGTCAAAAAGGAGAGGGAGATTAATGGCCAGTTAATCTGTTTTTAGTTGTGATGGTTGAAGAAGGAATGTTGGACAGTACACCAGTAGAACTCATAGCCTTTGCTGGAGTGATTCCATGGGATTGTCAACATCCACTCCAATGCTTAAACGAACATCCACCTGACACAGCAACAGAATATTTATGCAACATTCATCTTGGTGGAAGTATTTGCGTTTTAAAAAGAGGCACCTAATGCATTAAGCCCTGTTGCGGATTCTCCCTAGTTTATTTGATCTCAAGGCGAAAGTGAATTATCACAATTAATACACATGAGATAACGAAAGGAAACCAAGTAAGGCCTGAGCAATCTAACACGGAAATGGCATTATTCAAGTACAGAATACTTACCCAATATCTGAAAAGCAAGGGAATAGTAGCATTCCACGTTGCATTGTGTCTTCTGTATCAATCCTTATCTTCCCAAGTTTGAATCTTCTCAACAATATTATTTTAGCACCATTCAAGATCTTATAGCACTAACTTCTCATGGAGCATTTTTGTCTACACTGATCACAACAGATTGAAAATTAGCCGTGGCTATCATTGAACTTAAAATGTACAAAAGACTTTTTTTTAAGGATACCACCATTCATTTTGAACTCATTTGCAACACTTAATCTATGACCAGTGTACATGACAAATCCACCGTCAGTTCCAATTAATTCTCAAGCATCACATCGTTGTTTTTCAACAAGTGCCAAATAATTGTTCCATCTGTAGATGACGCAAATAAAATATTGCACCATGGTTACTGTGGAATACTAAGGATATAACCAAAATGTTTTCAGCAATATTTGCTATGTTTTCTGACCAACAGCACCCTCTACTGCTGATTAAAAGTTTGAAAATCACTGATATTCTGTGGCGTTAGTTTCACCTGTACCGACCATAACAAACATTATGGCTGGAATGTTACCAGCCTGCCCGCCACGGGAATCGGAGCAGGCGAGGGACAGACCATGGAAAGGTCCATTGACCTCGGGCAGGATTTTCCGGTTTCGGGACGAATGAAGTCGTAAAATCTCCCCCATAGGTGTAATTTTACAGGACCTTTCCTCCATTTTAATTAATGGAATTCAGACTTACCCCTTATTTTTCCAACAAGCATCTCATGTTTCCATACAGTCACCTCTATCATTCAAAAGCATCTTCTTGCCTTGCTGTTCGCATTTATTAGGCTACACATCAATTAAATCATTGGAAAAGCGAGGACCAGTTTCCATGTCTCTTTGATAAATCTGATCTTTCCATCTCCTCCATCAATTCCAAGGCTGTGACAAAATTCTCCCATTTCCTGTCTTGCTATTTAGACTTAGAGGAGTCAAACGTTCTTTCAGCTTAATGCTGCAAAACTCAATGGCATCTCTTCAGTTCCTATCACTATCTACAAATCAAATCCCTGCATAGATTCTGGCTTCCACTTCTCCTTACCATTACATGTTCCACATTCTTCTCAGGCCTTACAGTTACTGTGAGAACTTATATTCATCCATTCCTGAACTGATCCATTCCTCCTTCAATATCAGTTCATCCTCATCCCTTCTGTTCAAACAGTGGTGGCTACTCTTTCAACCAGCATGCCCCTACTCTCCGAATCATTAGCAGAATTTGATGCTTCCACTGAGACAGGTTTGGTGGCGGTGAGGCATTGAGTCAGGTGGGAGTGTGACAGGTGGGTCCCTTCCCGCATGTGCCCTAATTGAAGTCCAGGGCGGAAAGGCTTGTGGATGGCCTTTCTGTCCTGCCAACAATCGTCACCAATTAATACCCACTTAAGGGGTGCATTCTGCCACTGCAACCAATGGCTGGCAGAAGACTAATCATTTAACCAGCTTGAAAAATAAATCCTGTTCAAAGGCATTCAGTGTTGATTGAAGGGCCCAATATTAGTAAGGGGTGAGATACCCCAATGAGAGTAACCGCTTTCCTTGCTGCCAAAACCCCTTCCTATCCTCCCTTATGACCCCCATCCTGGGACCCCATTCTGCCATAACTCACCAGTGGCCTGGGACCCTCAATAATCCTGGGTCTCACATGGGTACATTGGCGGCAGCTGACAACTGACATGCCCCCCATCCCACTACCCTGACTAATCAAGGGGGTGACTCTGAGCAGCTGCCCCATAGCAAAGCTGGGAGCAGTATTAATTGCTTCAAAGGAACATTTTAGCCCCATTCCCAGCAGGAAGTCCCACCTTAGAACGAACTGGACAACTGAATTTGCTGGCAGCTCCGTAGTCATCACCAGCTGTGAACGGTGACTCCTCCTGGGACTACAGCTGGGAACGGTGGCCCCTCCCGGGACTATGGACTATCCCACCATGTTGAAGAGCACGGGTTAAAACCAGTGTTGGCAGTCTCATGAGGATGTCAAGGGAGATTGGGGGGGGGGGGGGGGGGGGGGTGGGGGGCGGCGGGCAGGGGGTGTCCATAATAGACCTAGGGATCCTGAAAAGGAGGCTCCCCCACTAATATCAACACCCCATCCCCCCCAGTCCAACACAAGCCAAAGTTACTTGGCTTCCTGCATGATTTTGGCTTCCCCTTGTTGTGGGTCATGTATCTTCAGGGTGAGAAGAGGCACTTAACTGGCCTCCCCTGTCCCCCCGGTAAAATTTCAGACAGGTTGGGGCAGACAGGTAGGCCACCTGCTGTATTTCATGCCTCCCCCTCTCCCTGCCGACCCTCTCCTCCTTCAAATCCACCAACTGGCGAGTGTAAAATGCAGCTCTGGGTCTTTGTGCTCAAGGCTTGGAGTAGGACTTGAATTCAGAATCTTGTGATTCAGGGGTTAGTGTGTCACCAACAGAGCAAAACTATCTGGCGGACAAGTGAACACATTGTTACTTTGAGACTAACAGTAAATTTTTAAAGAGCAGTTTTACAACTTGCATTGGATGTTTATTGTTCATTCCAAATTTTATCATCTGAGGGAGGCCGGGGGCCGGTGGGGGGGGGGGGGTGTTTGTCAGTTTTTACTGTGTCCTCAAAAGGAAATTAAGCCATGCTCCAGAACATCTGCCCAAGTTATCTACCTCAAGACTGGAATCGTTCTTCAGCAGGGCATGTACGTAGTTCCAGAAGCTCATGGTCCCTCCTGTTTTGCATGGCTCTTAGTCAGAAACAAGTTCCTGTGATTACTGACCTGGATCTTAAACAAACAATCATCTGACTTTTCAGAAAAGCGCTCAGTTAGCCAGGAAACATGCTTGAGCTGAGCTTTTACCAATGAATAAATGTTGCCTGATTTATTCGAAGCAAGTACACTTTCATTTGTAGATAGCTTTAGAATTATGCCTCCATATTTTTTGTCCCTTTTACTGCTTTCACCGCTATAAAACTGACACTCCACTTTTATGAACATGCTCAGCAACAGATCAAAAAGAAGAATCTGGAGGATGGTAAGTATCACAGGCAGCTGTAGAACAAACTGTCCAGAGATTTAAGAACCAACCACCCCTCCTCCCTCCAGTCATTTTGCTAAGGATTCAATCCTCAAAGACACTGCAGGTTAACCTGTACTGGATTCATTTGTTGATGGCCATTTCAATCAGATTTGCCCACTCACCTATGGTTCCACCCATTGCCATGGCAGTGGACATCTGACCCAGGAGCTCTGGTGAGGGTTTAATTGCACCTAGAGTGGCAGCGAGACCTCCAGCTACACCAATCATACCCAGTGCATTGCCCAATCTGGCCGTTTTTTGAGCAGAAAGTCCTGCCAATGCTCCAACGCAGCAGAGGCCCGAACCCAGGTACATCATCTGCAAGAGCAACATATTTATTATTTTGTACCAATAAATTTTTAACGTTAGCAACATTGGTTCAGCTACAATTTAACATCCATCATAATATTAAATTATATACTTCAAATGTTAGGTGCCAATAAAAAAAATTAATAATTGGGAGAAAAAATGGTTTAAGTATAGAAAAACTGAACTAGCTTCCCAATTAAAGGAAATGGTTTGCACTATGAAGCTGAAACCAGTTTTACGTATGGCTATCTTAAAATAATTATTTAAATGTGGCTATTTATTTATTTCTTCACACACTGTGGGTAAGCCAAGTGATTATAATGGACGCATGAAGAAATATGCCCCAATAAAAAACTTCTAAGTGCTTCAAAAGTGGTTCATTTGTTCCATGGCCTTGATGTATAGGAGATCTCCCACTGTTTAGGTGCAATTTATTGCTGTTCAGAAAGGTTTTGGCTTGGTTTTCCCTTATTGTCGCGGGAATAGGGGAAGACTTATGAACTGGCTTGACAGCCTTTTCAGTGTTGGCCACGCAAATAATTACTTTTGTCCTTCTTGGGTTTTTATTAGCCATGCGGAATGCACAAAAGCCAGAATCATTAAATAAGAAACCAGTTCACCTCAGGATGCCTGAGCTTTGCTTAGGCACGTCAGAAATGTTAGGACTGAAAACAAGGGCTCACTTTCACTGGAGTCAGAGATCAGATCTGCTATTCCTTTTCTTAAAGCAAAGTCCTAGGCAGTGCCCAATACAAACAATAAATCATGAATAAATAGTACCTTGTGTATTGAAGGAGAAGACCAGGTGCTCCAAAGGTTATGAGACAGTTTAAAAGCATAGCATTTACAAGTTGATAGCTACCCATTAAATAGATGACTTGAATGTTGAATCCATTTTTGACTTTCAACTACTGTTATGAGAGTTATTGCTTGCAACTGGAAAATATAAAGTCCCTCAATCTTTATTCCTTTCCATAAACTTGTCCCTTCACTCAGCATCAGAGTAATGAAAAAAAGAAATAAACAGAGCAGCTTGTTATCATAGTATAGAATTATAGAATCCCAACAGTGCAGGAGGCCAATCGGCCATCAAGTCTGCACCAGCCACAATAGCACACTTAACGCCATGTATTTACCCTGCTTTTCCCCAGACACTATGGGGCCATTTATCATGGCCAATCAACCTAACCCGCACATCTTTGGACTGTGGGAGGAAACCAGAGCACCTGGAGGAAACCCACACAGACACGGGGAGAATGTGCAAACTCCACACAGACAGTCACTTGTGGCCAGAATTGAACTCAGGTCCCTGGTAGTGCGAGGCAACAGTGCTAACCACTATGCCACCGTGCCGCTCTATTATTTAACATCATTTACAATAATGTCAGCCAATATGATCAATTTATCAAGATGTACCAAATGATGGATCAGGGCATTGGAGTAACGGCCATACTAAATTTTCCCTCATTGTACCCAAACAGGTGTTGGAGTGTGGTGACTAGAGAATTTTCACAGTAACTTCATTGCAGTGTTAATGTAAACCTATTTGTGACACTAATCAATAAACTTAAACTTAGATTACTGTATCCATGTGAATTTCCTTCACATGTTCTTGAATGCAGATGTTAAACTGGTTAAAACATGTGTTAACTGTTAGCAAACTAAAATTTAAAATTTACTCTGGTGATGTGATGATATAGGCTGCACGGTGGCACAGTGTTTAGCACTGCTGCCTCACAGCACCAGAAACCCAGATTCAATTCACAGCTTGGGTCACTGTGCGGAAACTGCATGTTCTTGCTGTGTCTTCATGGGTTTCCTCTGGGTGCTCCAGTTTTCTCCCACAGTTCAAATAACATGCTGGTTAGGTGCACTGGCCATACTAAATCTTCCCTCATCGTACCCAAACAGGTGTCAGAGTGTGGTGACTAGAGAATTTTCACATTAACTTCATTGCATAGTTAATGTAAGCTATTTGTGACACTAATCAATAAACTTAAACTTAGATTACAATATCCATGTGAAATTCATAAGAACATAAGAACGTAAGAAATAGGAGCAGGAGTAGGCCATCTAGCCCTTCGAGCCTGCCCCGCCATTCAATAAGATCATGGCTGATCTGTCGTGGCTCAGTTCCACTTTCCCGCCCTCTCCCCATAACCCTTAATCCCCTCTCTTATCAAGAACCCATCAACCCGCTTCTTAAAAATATTTAGCGAGGCAGCCTCCACCACTTCAACGGGCAGAGAATTCCAGAGATTCACCACCCTTTGAGTGAAGAAGTTCCTCCTCAACTCCGTTCTAAACCGCCTCCCCTTTATCTTGAGGCTGTGCCCCCTAGTCCTACTGTCTTTTTTGAGCGGGAAGAGTCTCTCCACCTCTATCCTATCCATCCCATTCATCATCGTATACGTCTCAATGAGATCTCCCCTCATTCTTCTAAACTCTAACGAGTACAAGCCTAGTTTATTCAGCCTCTCCTCATAGCTCAACCCCCTCAACTCCGGTATCAGCCTAGTAAACCTCCTCTGCACTCCCTCCAGGGCCAAAATATCCTTGCGCAGGTGCGGCGCCCAAAACTGCACACAGTACTCCAGCTGCGGCCTCACCAATGCCCTATACAGCTGCAGCAAGACCTCCCTACTTTTATATTCAATCCCCCTCGCTATGAAGGCCAGCATCCCATTCGCCTTCCTGACCACCACATGTTTTCTAATACAGATGTTAAACTGGTTAAAACATGTGTTAACTGTCAGCAAAATAAAATTTAAAAGTTTATTTATTAGTGCCAAGAGTAGGATTACCTTAATACTGCAGTGAAGTTTATGTGAAAACCCTCTAGTCGCCACACTCCAGTGTCTGTTCAGGTACACAGGGAAAATTTAGCACGGTCAACGCATCTAACCAGCATGTCTTTTGGAGTGTGGGAGGAAACTGGAGCACCCAGAGGAAACCCACACAAAGGGAGAATGTGCAGACTCTGTATAGACAGTGACCCAAGCCGGGAATCGAACCCAGGTCCCTGGCACTGTGCTAACCACTGTGTCTTCGTGAAAGCCCGTAAAGTAATCTTGTCCAGATGTATTAATGGTGCACATAGGAGATTAAACCCCACGATGTTTGATTTTTTTTAAGGTTATCATGCCACGACTTAGATTAAAAAAATAAAAATTGAATTTTTTTTCTATCTTAAGCTAATTAGCTGGCAAGATAAAAGTCATGTGAAATTATAAGGAAGTTGCAGCCTGTGACCCCAAGCAGAGAAATTAACTGAAGTCAATAACTCCAGCTTGTTTTCATCTTATACGCGGAGAGATGAACTGCATCAGAAAGTAAACAGAAAGGAAGTAGCCTTGACCTGCTCTATGTTGTATCCACTGGCCAGAGAAGCACCGTAGCCACCAACAAACGCTGCTCCTGGGAGCATGTATAGGTAGTTGTATTCAGGTGGATCTGTGGGACGCTTAAACATGTCCAACATCCTCTGGGTAATAAGGAAACCACCTGAAATTAAAAACGTTTAGTGTCCAATGATTCCTTATTTCATCACAAACACCAAAATGAAACCATTGCAACAAGAACACATGATTGACAGGAATGAAGAAACATCAATCTCAGTTTGTAAGTTCGAGCATCAATTTCCAGCTGAAAACTGATTAAAATAAACTCTCAAACACGAGGGGATGAAATTTACTTGGGCAATTATGCTGTTTTTCCAATTAACCCATGGCAAGTATGGAGGCACTAATTCAGGAGAGACAATGACAAGCTCCTTTGTGAAAAGGACATTATGGCATTGCATGCAGAGTGGGAGTTTTGCATTCAGACCAGCCTCCTGCTGGGTCACAAGTGAAGCCTGAGCCCTCTCACTTGAAAACCAAAGGGTAATACATATGAATGCTAGAACCACTCCAAAAATTGGTAAGGAATACTGGAGATTGAGTGGGAATTGTGCTCGCTCAGTCCCACTACGGGCAGCACACTGCGCTAACCTCGCTAAAGGCTCACAGTGCCAGGGACTCGGGTTCAATTCTGCCTCGGATGACTGTCTGCTTGGAGTTTGCACATTCTCCCCATGTCTGTGTGGGTTTCCCCCGGGCGTTCCAGTTTCATCCCACAGCTCAAAGATGTGTGGGTTAGGTTGATTGGCCATGCTAAATTAACCCTTAGTGTCAGGGGCATTAGCAGGGTAAATATGGGTTATGGGAATAGGGCCTGGGTGGGATTGTGGTCGGTGCAGACTCGATGGGCTGAACGGCCCCCTTCTGCTCTGTACCGATTCTATGATTCGCTGAAAGACATGGGACATCAGTTGTCTGAAAGAAGATGGATCCTAGTGTGGGATAAAGAGGGATGGGTCCCGAATGAATCAGCAACTGATGAAAGAGTAAACAGCAGTCATTGCTCACTCAGGAATTAAAAGTAATTATGGAGCAACTCAAGTTGTCAATTCTTTTCCTCCTTTCATAACATTCTTATAAAGCTTCAGCATTAGTTTAATCTGTGCATCCTGACCGCATTAAAACATAACAGAGAGGGAAAGGAAACTGACTCCCATCAATTAATAAAGCCAGTTGGATAAAAATGTTGAATCCCAAATCGGCAACTCATATTCACTCGTTCAAGTAACAGCGGCATCCCATCACTGCCATACAACTTACCCGCTATATTAACCGATGATATAAATGCAGCCAGCAGGGCAAGTGTTTGAGGAACAGTTGATGGTAAGTAACTTCCACCCATTAGGACCAGACCACCTACAGCTGTCAGGCCTGAAGAGTGCACAGGAACACAAGATTAAATTACATAGCGAAAGGAAATAGGCTTTTAAAAATTCAGCTTTCCTCTCTTTCTGTTTATCGAAATGACTTCCAAGGTCATACAATCTTTTAATTACATCTCCACACAATTTTGACAACGGTGGTTTACAAAGTTACGTTTCACGCGAGCAATTACTTAAATAAAGGCAAAATATTGCAGATGCTGGAAACTGAAAACGAAAACTGGAAGTGCTGCTGGAAAATCTCTGCAGTCTGACAGCATTTGTGGGGAAAGAATAGATGCCAACATTTTCAGCCAGAGCTCTGACGAAAGGTCATCCAGATTCAAAACGTTGGCTCTAACCTCTCTCCACAGATGCTGTCAGACCTGCTGAGATTTTCCAGCATTTCCTGTTTTTGTTTACAATTACCTCATTTTCACAGCACGCGGAGAGAAAGGGTTTTTTAAAATTCCTCCTTAGAAAGGGGCCCTGTGGAGCAGTACCTGGAGAGTTTTGGCCTCCACGTTCACTTTGGTGGATGCTATCACTCCTAATCAAGGCCTGTTGCAAGCCAGAGACCCACAATTTGCACAGCTGAAATTTTAAAAAAATGGCCCCATCCAATTGCTTAAGCGGCAACCTAACGGCATCTCACTAGGCTGATAATGGTGTCAAGTCCCAAGAGGTCAAGTCATTATGCAAAGTCCACCAACAGTGGGAACATTAGGCATCTGCCATTGATTTAATTCAACGTGAAAGTGCTTGTAGGATGGTGGATCAGAAGGCCATTCCTACACTCCACTAACATTAAATCAGAGGTAAACATAGGCAGGGAGCTTTGTAGCCCAAGGTTTTTCAAAGTGGGGGCGACGGGGATGTTGAAAATGGGTCGCTGAGTATCCTGTTTAAAAAAAATGCAGGATGTTCTATGATCCTTTTCAAAAGAGAAGCGGGATGTTCTGTTTATAGCATATTTTGCAGGTGGTGATATGACAATGACATAGCCAGCATGAGGAGGAAAAGTTTAGTATTGCCTGATATAATTCAGGTTATGTGCATATTATGAAAGGAAAAGGTAAGAAGGCGAATTTTTAAATATACAGTAAATCCTGTTTAGATTGCGACTGTAGCAACAGTACTGCAACTTGCTGGTCAGTGGGTCACGAAGGGTGACCCATTCTGGGTTGCCGGAAAGAAAGTTCAAAACCACTGTTGTAGTCAACAGCATGGTCACTGGTTAAGAGTGCCAATGAGGGAGGGAGACCATGAGACAGGACACTCGATTCTTGTGCTGTGGAGGCTGGTGAAAATAAGAGATGTAACTTTGAATTAACCATTCCAAAAAACCACTTTCTGGGATTTGCATATTTACACACTCAGGTTTGTAGGTCGCTTTATGTAAATGATTTCAAATAAATAGGATATGCGAAAGTGTATAAATACAAACAGACTTGGAGAATATTTCCCCGTCAGTACATTATAATTCCGAATGCGACTTTGCAAAGTACTTACCCGAGATTGCATTTGTCACTGACATGAGTGGTGAATGCAGAGCTGGAGTGACACCCCACACTGTGTGATATCCCACTAGGCCCGCCAAGCCAAAAGTGGTGACCATCTGAGTGAAAGCAGGGTTTGGGGAGCTTATTCCTAATCCGAGAACTGTAGCCAAACCTGGGAATCAACAATGGTTAGTGTTACTTTAGCAGTAAAACTTGATAAGCGGAGTATGTTACTTACTTATTGTCAGCGTGTATTTACATTTTTCTAATAGAACTGGAGCAGGAGCAATGAGATTAATATCCACCAACAGAGACAAGGAAAGAGGAGCCAGCTTTATTTTCAAGTCAGAAAACTAGTTAAAGATTTTCACTTGGGTGAACCCTTAATTGGTACATTGGCTAATTCAATTTCAATTAAGTGGAACAGTGATTAGCACTGCTGCCTCAGTACCAGGGACCGGGTTCAACTGCGACCCTGGATACCGTGTGGAGTTTGCACATTCTCCCTGTGTCTATGTGCTCTTAACTGCTTGCTTACTTAGCTGCAGCTCTGAGGGCACGATAACAGAGTGTCCTCTCAGCCACTTTTTAAAAACTTTGAAACAGAAAAGGAAGCCAGTGGACATGGGCTGGGTTAATCTCTTCAGGGTGAGGGGAGGTTTTATGGCAGTTGTCACACCCAGGCAGGCAGGAGGGTCTGTTGGATATCCTCACTGATGCCCCAGTCCCCCCCTCCTCCGATCTGGGTGCCTGCCTCAGGCAGTGACCACTGATTTTCCAAGCTCTTAATGTGACTAATTGCCTTCATGCCTTGTGAGACAGGTGGACTTTCCAGTGCTGGAATCTGCCTCCCCCAAAAAGGTCAGCGCAACCCAGAATGAGACACCAGCCGGCATGGTTCCTTTTTCTGTGGCCCTTTCCCAATTCCTTCCTAGCCTTCAGGGGGATCCTGACTAGTCAATCTCTGAAACAAAAAAAAAGGCTACGATAGGATTAACACGCTCTTATCCTCAATCATCTCCATAAATTGAATTACTCTGATCCTATTAAGGAAATCATAAACCAAATGGGGATTTGATATTCTCAGTGCCATATAATTGATTGAATGGTAACAAACAAGTCAACTGCTGTTTGCAGAACATTTTGCCCAAGGCCATATTTCCTTGGAAATGCCTGACCTCATCAGACCTGAAGAGGCAATGCAGAATCCAGGCTGCTTTGTACGTGGAAGGGAGACCAGATAAGAATATCAAGCACAGCGGAGTTGCTCGGATTGCTTGAGAACATAAGAAACATAAGAACATAAGAAATAGGAGCAGGAGTAGGCCATCTAGCCCTTCAAGCCTGCCCCGCCATTCAATAAGATCATGGCTGATCTGAAATGGATCAGTTCCACTTTCCCGCTTTCTCCCCATAATACTTAATTCCCTTGTCTGTCAAAAACCTATCTACCCGTGACTTAAATAAATTTAGCGAGGTAACCTCCACCACTTCAACGGGCAGAGAATTCCAGAGATTCACCACCCTTTGAGTGAAGAAGTTCCTCCTCAACTCCGTTCTAAATTGCCCCCCCCTTATCTTGAGGCTGTGCCCTCTAGTTCTGCTGTCCTTTCTGAGTGGGAAGAATCTCTCCACCTCTACCCTATCCATCCCCTTCATTATCTCATACGTCTCTATAAGATCCCCCCTCATCCTACTAAACTCCAACGAGTACAGACCCAGTCTATTTAATCTCTCTTCATAGTCTAACCCCCTCATCTCCGGTATCAGCCTAGTGAACCTTCTCTGCACTCCCTCCAAAGCCAAAATATCCTTGCACAAGTGCGGCGACCAAAACTGCACACAGTACTCCAGCTGCGGCCTCACCAGTGCCCTGTACAGTTGCAGCAAGACCTCCCTGCTTTTATATTCTATCCCCCTCGCTATAAAGGCCAGCATCCCATTTGCCTTCTTGATCACCTGCTGCACCTGCAGACTGGGTTTTTGCGACTCATGCACAAGGACCCCCAGGTCCCTCTGCACCGTAGCACGCTGCAGCTTTTCGCCCTTTAAATAGTAATCCCTCCTACTACTATTTCTGCCAAAGTGGATAACCTCACACTTGCTAACATTGTACTCCATCTGCCAGGTCCTCACCCACTCACTCAGCCTATCCAGATCCCTCTGCAGACTTTCCACACCCTCCGCACAATTTGCTTTTCCACTCATCTTCGTGTCATCAGCAAATTTCATCACCCTACACTCAGCTCCCTCCTCCAGATCATTTATATAAATGGTAAATAGCTGAGGCCCCAGTACCGATCCCTGCGGCACTCCACTAGTCACCAACCGCCAATCAGAATAGCACCCATTGATACCAACTCTTTGCCTCCTATTAGACAACCAATCCTCTATCCACGCTAACACCTTACCCCCAACTCCATGCCCCCTAACCTTCTGAAGCAACCTTTTGTGCGGCACCTTATCAAACGCCTTTTGAAAATTGAGAAACACCACATCCACCGGTTCCCCTCTGTCTACCGCACTAGTCACATCCTCATAGAAATCCAATGAATTCGTCAATCACGACTTCCCCTTAATGAATCCGTGCTGCGTCTGCTCTATCAAACCATTCTTTTCTAGGTGCCTCGCTATTTCTTCTTTGATGACGGATTCAAGCATTTTTCCAACAACAGACGTTAAACTAACCGGCCTATAATTCCCTGCCTTTTGCCTGCTACCTTTTTTAAACAGCGGCGTAACATTAGCCATTTTCCAATCTTCCGGCACTTTCCCGGAATCCAGCGAAGTTTGGTAAATAATCACTAAGGCATCTACTATCACCTCTGCCATTTCCTTCAGAACCCAGGGATGCATTCCATCCGGTCCTGGGGACTTGTCCAACATCAGTCCTGTTAGTCTATCAAACACTACCTCTCTAGTGACAGTAATCGCGTTCAGGCCCTCAACTCCTACCATCCTTCTATCTTTAATATCCGGCAAACTATTCGCGTCCTTCTCTGTGAAGACCGAGGCAAAAAACTTATTTAAGGCCTCAGCCATTTCCTCATCTCCCACCACTAAATCCCCCCTCTCATCCTCTAAGGGTCTAACATTCACTCTAGCCAGCCTCCTCTTCTTTATATATTTGTAAAAACTCTTACTGTCCTTTTTTTATATTTAGTGCTAGTTTAGCTTCATAGTCTATCCTTCCTTTCTTTATCAACTTCTTAGTCATTCTTTGTTGATTTTTAAACCTCTCCCAATCTTCTACTCGCCCACTACTTTTAGCCACTCTAAACACATCAATTGAGTGACCCATGATCCTGTCCACTGCCACATGGTCTTAGCCTCCCCCCCAACATCCCCCCGCAACCTTGGCCTTACCTGTTGTATAGATACCAGCAGAGGTCATTGTCTTTGTGAATGGAGACACCATGGCCATCTTTTCTGCTTCAATCTCTGACACTGATTTTTGTTTAACAGGTGCAGCTTCTGGGACATTTAAGGGTTGGGGTGCTGGAAATATATTCTTGCCTTCCTGTGTGCAAATGGTGGACAATCATTTTAATCAAATGGAGGATTGATCTGGCTTTCGCTTCTAATTTAAATTTCTATTTGGTCAAAGAGTACACAAAATCAATTAATGACTCAACTCAGGTTTGTCTATATTTGTGTAGAAAATTTGCATTTATGCAGTCTCATTACACGATAGGTCAAATGGCCTCCTTCTGCACCGTATGGTTCTATTAACACGGGAAATGGCCCAAGGTTATCGCTGAAAAGTCAAAAATTGACACTGCGCCAGAGATATGAGAAGGGAAGACACAAAGTTTGGTGAGGGATAGATGGGGGTGATTTAAAGCAGTGCAGTGGTTCGGGAGACTCATGTGGAGGCTGTTTAGAAGGCTGCTCGCTGGGTGCCACAGCCTCTACGAGTGCCTGGCCACCAGAATTTCTGGTGTAGTCAGCTCTGCACCAGAAATTGGCATGGACCTGGATAATTTATTTAAATTAGAATTACCATATCATTAGTGGGCTTGGGACTGAAGTCTCCAGGCCCACTAGAGTCTCACGTTACACATCTAGGCACCCATGTTACACCAACACCTACCTGCATTACCAAGGTGCCTCGGATAACATGATCAACCGTTCCATAGCCAAATTCATCCTTCGGCTCAAAGTAAAAGTATTCTTTGTCGGGGCTGATTGCCTTCAGCAGCTTTAAGATATTATTTGAATACAGGCTACTGGCCTGTGTGGCCATTCTGCTCGGTAGATCGGTATAACCTATGTGGGCCACACCCTAACAGACAAGAGGAGAAAGTTAACAAAGAAGAGTTCAGATTTACAAAAATAAATTGGACCGTAATCTTCTGTCAACCAAAATAAACAATCACAACATAGGAAAAGAACTTCTTACCTTATGTACGTAAACTTCCTCAGGTTTTGTTGTTGCTATATTCCCACCAGCTTCAGCAGCAAGATCAACAACAACTGAACCCTCCTTCATGGTTTCCACCATCTCCTTGGTGATAAGGATTGGTGCACGTTTTCCTGTAAATGCAGACACAGAAGATTGTTAGTTAGTGTGAAGTGTGTCACCCTTTCTTCTTACATAGAAACTAGAAGCAGGAGTAGGCCATTTGGCCCTTCAAGCCTACTCCACCATTCATTTTGATTATGGCTGATTGCCAAATTCAATATCCTGATCTTGCCTTTCCCCCCGCCATGTTCCTTGATCCCTTAAGCTCCAACAGCTATATCTAATTTCTTCTTGAAATCACATGTTTTGGATTCAAATTTCTTCCGTGGTAGTGAATTCTACACATTCACTGCTCTCTACCTCTGTTCTAAAAGGTTTACCCCTTATCCTCAACCTTCTAATTCTGGACTCCTTCACCATCAGGAACATTCTTTCTGAATCTACCCTATCTAATTCCGTTAGAACATAAGAACATAAGAAATAGGAGCAGGAGTAGGCCATCCAGCCCTTCGAGCCTGCCCCGCCATTCAATAAGATCATGGCTGATCCGTCGTGTCTCAGTTCCACATTCCCGCCCTCTCCCCATAACCCTTAATCCCCTCGCTTATCAAAAGCCCATCAACCCGCGTCTTAAAAATATTCAGCGAGGCAGCCTCCACCACCTCAACGGGCAGAGAATTCCAGAGATTCACCACCCTTTGAGTGAAGGAGTTCCTCCTCAACTTCGTTCTAAACCGCCCCCCCTTTATCTTGAGGCTGTGCCCCCCAGGCCTATTGTCCTTTCTGAGCGGGAAGAGCCTCTCCACCTCTATCCTATCCATCCCATTCATCATCTTATACGTCTCAATGAGATCTCCCCTCTTTCTTCTAAACTCTAACAAGCCTAGTTTATTCAGCCTCTCCTCATAGCTCAACCCCCTCAACTCCGGTATCAACCTAGTAAACCTCCTCTGCACTCCCTCCAAGGCCAAAATATCCTTGCATAGAATCTTAAGTTTCTATGAGATCCCCTCTCACTCCTCTGAACTCTAATGAATTCAGTCCTAACTGACTTAGTCTCTCCTCGTATGACAGACCTGCCATCCCAGGAATCAGCCTGGTAAATCTTCACTGCGCTCCCTCTATACCCTTGGCTCAATTTGAAAAACATAGCACTGTGCAAAAGCACAAGTATATTTTCTACTTCTTTATAAAAAACTAGTAGAAAGCAACATTTTATCCAAAACTTAGTACATACGTACAAATCCCCCCACCCCCCCATCTATTTGCACACATGCAACAGATAAGCTCAAAGCAATAATATTTTGCTCGACTTAGAGGCAATGGGTGATAGACCATGATCTTATTTTCTGTATCATATTTAATCCTCTCTCCTCCCTATTCAACGTCAAGTCCAAAGGCAAACTCCCTTCTGGGATATTTTACCCTAGGTTGGGAATCCCAATAACACCTCATTCACTTATTTATTCTCAGCCTTGACACTTGAGCGGGGGAGGTTTTTAACAAACAAAACACTGACTTTTAGCATAAAGGGAACGCAATCCATTTGGTCTGCATTGAACTCAGGCAAATGTTTGAGGGAAGTTGTATGTGTGCACTGTTCATCAGAATTGGTTTAGCTCAGACAAAAGATCATCGGCCTAAAATTTTAGCAGTTTTCTCTCTCCAAAAATGCTGCCTGACCTGGTGGGCATTTTAAGTTTTTATTTCAGATTTCCAGCATCCATCTGCCTTTGTACAGATCTCATGGTCCCTTCTGCCACTCTGAATAGCTGCCTTTGCCTCCTCTCTTTCATTTATTTCAGCCAAGTGACTATACATTTTGCTACTTGTTCCATAACTCTACGTGTTTTGATCTTATTCATTAGTATATTAAGTGATGTTATTTTGAAAGCCGTTGCCATTCTAGATATATTATATCTACTGAACTACCCATTTCAACTCTACCTGTTATATTTTCAAACTCCTCAATTAGGTTGGTCAAAGAAGACTTTTCTTTTTGAAACTCATCTTCACATTTTCAAAGAAAGAACAAAGAACAAACTATGTTTTTGGTTTATAGATTTTTTCCTATTTTCTCTTTGGGCTGACCCATTGGTGCTTAGACATATTCAGTCTCCCTTCTTAAATGAAAATGTGAGCTATCCAAATTTCCACTTTTCTTCAGCTATCAATCAAACGATATGCAGAGAAAGGACGGCACAGTGGTTAGCACTGCTGCCTCATAGCGCCAGGGATCCGGGTTCAATTCTGGCCTTGGGTCACTGTGTGTGTGGAGTCCACATGTTCTCCCCGTGTGTCTGCGTGGGTTTCCTCCGGGTGCTTCGGTTTCCTCCCATGTTCCAAAGATGTGCAGGTTAGGTGCACTGACCATGCTAAATTGTCCCTTAATATCCCAAGATGTGTAGGTTAGGCGGATTAGTGGGCTAAACACATGGGGTTTCAGGGATAGGGCCTGGGTGGAATGCTCTGTCATAGAGTTGGTACAGATGTGATGGGCCAAATGGCTTCCTTCTGCACTGTAGGGATTCTGAGAGAAAGCCACCATTGAGACCAACGGTTTGCATACAGTTTTTCTTGCCCGCTCAGCCAAAAACAAACGAAAATTCCCCATAGGCCATGTCACCTTCTTATATTGGAGGGTGCTACAGATAATATTTAATGCCATGGGAAATTATTACTGCTACAATAGAGAAATATGCACCAGAGGAAAGCAATGCTCAAAATTACGCTCCTCAGATACCTGGCTATACAACTGAACACTAGTCCTCATCAAGCCAATATGACAAAAATAAATACAGCAGTTTTCCAGAGGAAGAAGAGATTGTTGAATGGCAGGGCAGGCTCAAGGGGTTAGATGGCTTACTCCTACTTCTATTTCTTATGTTCTTATAAATACTGTGCATAACAGAACTGAGCTTTGACCTTTTCCCATTGTTAAAAGAAAACATATTTAGGGAAAATTGGACATCTTAATGTAATTTGCAAATAAAATAACTAAAATGAAAAAAATTTTTTAATGTTTTGATTTTCAAAGTTTGCCATCACTCACCAGGGATAAGAGCAGTGCTGATGAGAATATCCACCTCCTTACACTGTTTGGCAAACAGGGCCATCTCAGCTTCAATAAACTCTTTTGACATCTCTTTAGCATATCCACCAGTCCCTTCACCCGATTCCTCCACATCAACTTGAAGTGGCTCTACTCCAAAAGATTTGAACTGTTCCAAAGCTGCCTCTCTGCACAAGAATTATACAAGATAGAAGGCCTTAGATCAAATGTTTAGAAAGCACTCGGTCTCAACATTTCTTCTGTAAATAGGTTCGGATACAACGATGATTGGAACGCACTAGCTCTTCAACAAGCCCCTTAAATCCAGCATTTAAGCCTCAAAGTTGCTTAAATGTCAAACTGAACTATAATCAGTTCAGTTTGAACATTTAAGCAACTTCTTTTAAAAATTAACTTTCTGAAACAGCTTACATTTCCTGCGATTCCAGTTTCAGCATCACTAATCAAGAAGTATTGTAGATAGAGCATGCCGACCCCTGCATTCAATTTTCAAACCAATACCATTGCCAAGAAAAATTCTACATTGATATCAGAATCTCCACAAATTTATTCCAATAGCTTTAGGTGGAGTGTCATTTCATTAAACCCCGTATTTTGATTTGACCACCTCCTTCAGGAGGTTGAAATTCAAACTTTCTGGCTGCAATAACCAAAACATTTTTTACCATTGTGGTATCAATTTTTGAGTTCTCTTTCCCATTTAATGGTACAGTATTTACATTGAGGATATTAAGTGGCACGGTGGTTAGCACTGCTGCCTCACAGCGCCAGGGATCCAGGTTCGATTCCCAGCTTGGGTCACTGTCTGTGCAGAGTCAACACATTCTCCTCCTGTCTACCTGGGTTTCCTCCAGGTGCTCTGTTTTCCTCCTGCACTCCAAACATGTGCAGATTAGGTGGATTGGTCATGATAAATTGATCCTAATATCAGGGGGATTAGGAGTTACCCAATCATTACTTTCACTTTACGTTCTCTCTGTGTCTGCATGGGTTTCCTCCGAGTGCTCCGGTTTCCTCTCATAGTCTGAAAGATGTGCTGATTAGGTGCATTGGCCATGCTAAATTCTCCCTCAGTGTACCCGAACAGGCGCCGGAGTGTGGTGAAAAGGGGATTTTCGCAGTAACTTCACTGCAGTGTTAACGTAAACCGACTTGCCGCATTAATAAATAAACTTTATTTGATCTTCTTGTATGCAACAAAGCAATATTTACCTAGTGTCAAAACCACGAACTATGGCTCCCATTGATTTGGCAGCACCAGCAGCCGCTAAGCCTGCAACACCACCACCAATAACCAGCACCTGGTATACAACACATTGTAAAGATTAAAGACAGAAACTGAAGAAAACCCATTCATAATTACAATGGTTAATACTAGCACTTCCATCAAACTTCTGTTAACACAAAATCGCTGATTAGGCCACCATTATCGCACTGTATTCACTTTCGGGCATTCCACTTTAGGAAAGACGCCCAGGCCATGTAGACAATCCAGAATAGATTCATTAAGATTATTTCACAGCTGAGAGACTTTAGCTATGTGGGGAGGAGGGACTGAAAGGAAGTAGAGCTCATTCATTTTAAGTAAAGAAAATTTAGGAGAGATCAGATAGAAATGTTCAAGGGGACAGATCAGACAAGTTGGGAAAAAAATCTATCCCTACAGGATGGTGCACCTGCATAAATTTATCGTGAACACAAATAATAAAAAGGAGATGATTAAATAGGAATTTACGTTTATGCAAAGGGTAGATAAGACATCACACAGGGTGATGGGTGCCCGGAATTCACTGCCTGGGGAAGTAGTGGAAGCAGATACGATAGTGACTTTTAAGGGGCATCTTGCCAAATACATGAATAGGATGGGAATAGAGGGATATGGTCCCCGGAAAGGTAGGGGGTTTTAGTTTAATCAGGCAGCATCGTTAGTGCAGGCTTGGAGGGCTGAAGAAAGGGCCTGTTTCTGTGCTGTAATTTTCTTTGTTCTTTGACATGGAATGCTTTTGCCAAAACAGCAGCGGAAGTCGTTCAGGCATTCCTGTTTTCACGTGGTATAATTTTACCGGAAATGCTGGATTTCAGGGAATGGTTAGGTTGCAAACTGACAGTTTCACATACTGCGGAGCTGGCTGCTCCCCTCAAAACACACGAGATCACATGAATATGTACCTTCCTGTTCAACAACCTACAGATTTATTTCCTGTGGCCTCTGATGTTATTAATATCTTTGTGTATTTTACTATAACTCCAAGGGTGAATTACACATGACCAACTTTAAGGAAAATCCTTTTCTACGAAATGATTTCAGCTCCCGACTCATTTCATAACAATGGGATTTACCTATACTCAGACTAATTTTCAATGGGAAGCAGCCATGTATTCTTCCATGGGAAGGCTCAGCCAGCATTTATTGTTCATCCCTAATTGCCCTTGTGGGGGAGACACCTTTCTAAACCGCTGCAGTCCACGTGGGACAGACAAATTCATGGCACTGTTAAGGAATTTAGTATGGGAAAAGGGAAGCAGTATGGAGGACTAACGCGACAGCTTTGCATCACCATCATCACTGCAATGCTCAAGATACAATACTACACTGCAATATAACGTTTAAATTATTTAATAATTTAAAGATTAGTTTTACTGATAAGCAAATTGTCACTTGTGGAGGAATGGAAGTGATAAAAATATATAACACTTAACTATATTTTTTAGCCTGGAAACCTCAAAAACGAGAAGCTTTTTTTTTACAAATGCGTAATTAACTTAAAGCCCCAAACCTACTCATTATTGAAAGCTGAGCTGTTGTGAGGAGTTTAAGTCAGTCTTCAGCCAGTCCAGAATATCTTACAATGGGGAAGGGTTCCTCTACATAAGATCATAAGACATAGGAGCAGAACTAGGCCACTTGGCCCATCGAGTCTGCTCCGCCATGCAATCATGGCTGATTTTTTTCTCAAGCCCATTCTCCTGCCTTTTCCCCATAACTCCTGATCCCCTTGTCAATCAAGAACCTAACTATCTCTGTCTTAAAGACACTCAATGACCTGGCCTCCGTAGCCTCCTGTGGCAAAGAATTCCAGAGATTCACCACTCTCTGGCTGAAGAACTTCTTCCTCATCTCTGTTTTAAAGGATTGTCCCTTTAGTCTGAGGTTGTGCCTCCTGGTTTAGTTTTTCCTACTAGTGGAAACATCCTCTCCACGTCCAACATTTTCTTTGCTTCTACCTTCAGTGCTCGAGATGTGTCCACGTACAGCAAGATACCTGAAAATTCCCAGACTCCCAATGTGTTTTTACCCAATAATCTAATTAGAGAGAGAAAGATCCAAAGTCTGTACAAAAAATAAATTAATGGACTGTGTACATATCTTTTCAGCCATTTTAGTCTCACCATCATAATCCTGACTTTTCTGCAGCAGTTGTTACCAATTTCCTGCTAATTTACTAGTATCACCCCACAAGGATTGGATATTTAAAATCAACCTCAGCTGGAATATAAGCTCTACTGGGGAAGATGTTAAAACAACTTGTCTGCAAACTGCAGTAAGGTATTACTAAACCAACAAGAACAGAAGCAACAAAAAGAAAGCCTCCAAGATATCAAGTCTTCAGGAGCAATAAAAGAAAAAGATTATGAATGCTACAAAACAAAAACAAACTAATTTAAAATGTTCACGATGTATAGGTGTGTTAGCATCTGAAAGAGAAAAGATGGTTATTGCTTTGGAGGTACAGACGTACAGCCAGAAATGGTGCCTGACCCTCGACATTCTTTTTCTGTCAGGCACAGGTTGACCTGCTGAGTATATCCTGCATTTTCATTTCATCTGAACAAAGATGAGCAACTATCTGACATGTTTCTTTGGGACTTCAGGAGACACATCGCAGTGCTCTGGCACTGAAGGTAGAAACATAGAGAACGGTAACAGGAGCAGGCCATTCTGCCCTTCTGAACCCACTCTACCATTTAATTGGATCAAGGCTGATCCTCTAACTCATCACCATATTCGTGCATTCTTCCCATACCCCTTGACACCTTTAGAGCCAAGAAATCCACCCATCTTCTTCCTAAATGCATTCAGTGACTTGGCCTCCACAGCCTACTGTGGAGTAGGGAATTCCAAAAGCTTTCTGAGTGAAGAAGTTTCTTTTCATCCTAAATGATCAACCTGTATCTGAGATTGTAGCCCTTGTTCCTGATCTCTCCCCCACGAACCCCTCCCCCACCACCCCCACTCCACAAACTAGAGGAAACAATCCCTGCATCCAGTCTGTCCAGCCTTGTCATGATTTTATGTTTCAATTAGACCCCCTCTCATTCGTCTTAATTTCTAGTGGTACAAAGTTATTGCTAGAAGATTAAAGATTTATCAGATGGTTAAATGCTATCTAACACGAGGGCTTAGTTTCTCAAATGCTTACCCTAATATAGCTACCTTTTTGCATACGACTGTATGTAGTTCTTCTGTATTCAGCAGGGAAGGTTGCCATTAATTCAATTAATTAGCTCAAAATGATACAGGTGCAGGGGGGTAATCTGAATGTGCTGGATGCACTGACGTCTAACCATGCAAGAAATGCTGTATAATTTCACAATCGTTGAAACTTGGCAGCATAACATATACCAATGAGACCTATGAGATTCATCATTTTCATTTAAAAAACATGATTCAGGAGGATGCATTTTCAGAAATCAAAACGTATGACTAAACTATGATGGGTTCAAAGAGGCCGGGGGATGTATATAATATGGCTGGTGTTGTGCAACAATGCAGTACTGAATTTTAAATTCCATCGCAGAGTTCGATAAACAACGCTTACCTTCGCAGGAGGTACTTTCCCAGCAGCTGTTATCTGACCCGTGAAAAATCTACCGAAATGGTTAGCTGCCAGGACAACAGACTTGTACCTGAAAAAAAAATATTCTTTTCAGGATATTTTTAGTAAGGAACAGCTAGTTAAGACACCACAACAGATTGCATTTACCTAGCATCTTAAAGAGAAAATCACTGCAAGCAACTTTATAGAGGGACAGATCCTGAATAATCTGCAGGAGTTACGGGGAGTGACCAAGAATGCTTTTAAATATAAAGGGAGAAGTAGCACTGGAAGGACTTGCTGGGGGAATTCTGGAAGATCAGGGCCAAGGCAACTGAAGGCTCAGCCATCAATGGTCAATGTCGTCATTCCCCTTACACCCAAAGGCTACAATATGAGTATTATAGCTGAAAGGTGTTGGAGAGTGACCTTTTCACACTCTGCCTCTCTGCTGACTGCTCTAAGTTTTTGTGCATCCCTCAACACGTAGCCCCGAATCTTGGAATGTCCCAAGTCTGCAACACTTGGTCATGTACAAATCCAGGGACTACATAGAGAGTCTTTGAGGACAAATTACATTGGACAAATTTGATCTGGGTTTTTGTACTTAAAATGACAAAATGAAATCCACTATTATACAAATTCAATGCATCATTGTACTGAAGGAGGATCATATATGCCTGAGAGAATAGCCCGATTGATAGCTCTGAAGATTTTCTTGGGGCTCACTCAGTACTTGAAGCACAGACAAAGAGGAGAAAAAATTACATTCCAGTCTATGCTTTGGGGCATGTGCTACATTAATCACTAATGCCTCAACATTCACATTCAATACTTATTCAACATTCAATTTAGTAATTCTTCAAGTGCATACCGAAATAAGATACTTTTCCTTGGGGATATGAGTGACACTGGCCAGACAGCACTGATATCCCACCCTTTGTTGCCCTGAGGACACGAAGGATTAACGTTGTTGCATGGGATGTAGAGGCAACATTTTGGCTAGTTGGGATAAGGCAGGGTGAGCACTTCTTCCCTGAAAGTTTAATGTATGAATTTGGGGGCGGTGGGGGGGGGGGGGGGGGGGGGGGGGCGCGGCGGGTGCAGAGCTGCATAAATAATTTAAATACTTTTTAAATGCACTTATATTGAATTAGCGGGCCAGGACTGACATAACCGGGCCCACTAGAATCCACTCGCCCCACCAAAAGTGTTCACTCCAGTGGGGTTTACAAAAGCTCGCCACTTGCAGGGAGCTAGATGCCTGACTCCGCTGGAATGAGGAGAGTTGGGGTAAGGGGGTTGCACCCTGGGCATTGCCAGTTTGGGCAGTGCCAGCCTGGTCCCCTGCCACTGCCCAATGGGCAAAGTGTAATGCCCGGGGACTACTTTGTCACTGTTCATTAGGCATCAATAGGTGCCAAGTGGGTGGGGGAGAGTGGTGATGATGGTGGTGGAGGCCCACTCACCTGATGAAGGAGCAGCACTCCGAAAGCTCGTGATTCCAAATAAACCTGTTGGACTTTAACCTGGTGTTGTGAGACTTCTTACTGGGTCCACCCCAGTCCAACACCAGCATCTCCACATCCTGGCTACACACCTCCTTTGTCTTTTCCCTAGCTAGTTCATCACCATATATACATATTCAGCCCCTCCACACCCCAAAATCGACACCATCTACTTGGCCCCTAATTTTATTGAATTTCCTCTGTTAGCCTTCTGTCAACTGCAATTTTCCATCTGGATTCTTCTGTAGTTCCTTGGCTGCCTCAGACTCAAATTCACCACCCCCCCCTCCCCTCCAATCCTCGCACTTAATGGTGTTTTTAAACCCAATCCTTTTTCATTTCCTTTAAAATTTGTTCACAGGAGGTGGGCGTCATTAGCTGGGCCCACATTTATTGCCCATCCCCGAGGGCATTTAAGAGTCAACCACATTGCTGTGGATTTGGAGTCGCATGTAAGTCAGACCAGGTAAGGACGACTGATTTCCTTCCCTGAAGGACATTAGTGAACCAGACGGGTTTTTTCCCCCCCAACAATCGCCAATGGTTTCATGGTCATCAGTAGACTTTTAATTCCAGGTTTGTACTGAATTCAAATTCCGCCATCTGCCATGGTGAGATTCAAACCCAGGTCCCCAGAGCATTACCGTGGGTCTCTGGATTACTAGTCCAAGTGACAGTACCACCACACCACCACCTCCTTAGTTCATTCATATAGATTAGAAGCAGAAGAGGTTCAAGCACTGATCACTGGGATTACAAATGTTAATTCACTCCAGTAACTATAAAAACATGTGTTAAAACCCAACTTCAATATTTTTTAAAATATTGTCGTACCCTGCTATGTTAGCCATGGAACTAAGAGCATCATATCCCTGAGCTATAGTAACTCGAGGGACCTGGTCCATTGCCAGTACAGAGGCTTTGCGCTCAGCAAGTTTATTCATGAGATCAGTGTTTTGGGCTGGATAAATGAAACTGATAAGAGTGGCTTTCTCCTTTAGCAGCTCTGCTTCATGTGCTCCCAAGGTGTTACTGAAGGTCGGGGCTCTGACCTGCAAAAATAAAATCAAAAATATTTAAATAGTTAAACATTTGAAACTGTGCCAAAATAACAAGCAGAAACACTGTATGGGACGCAACATTGTTACCACATTTGAATTTACCAGATAGATTTGAAAAGTCTCATGAGGCAACATTTGTAACTTGCATTTATATAGATATACTTAAACAAATATGTATGGCACTTCCTGAGGGAAGGAGTGCCTTAGGCACTGAGCAAATAACTGGGAAGATGCCCAAAAAGTGATGATCGAGAATCCTTGTTGCACCTGGGATTTACATGTACTTGAGTCCCCACTCGATACCACCTAACTTATCACAAGGTCTGGCTCAAAAAACATATTTCACCTTTCACAATGTCAGGATGTCCCAAAGCATTTTGCAGCCAACGGTGTACTTCTGAAGTGTCAGCACTGTTGTAATTTAGGAAACACAGCACCCAATCCCAAAGGCAGCACTTGGACAACAGGTTGGTGGCATTGGTGGAGGGACAAATATTGGCTACAATCCTGGAAAACTCCCCCTCCTCTTCTTCATAGTGTCATAGGATCATGACCACCTGAGGGGGCAGATGGGGTTTAATGTGGGTTTAATGGGTGGCACAGTGGTTATCACTGTTGTCTCACAGTGCCAGGGATCCATGTTCAATTATGGCGTCAGGTGACTGTCTATATGAAGTTTGCATGTTCTCCCCATGTCTCTGTGGATTTTCTCCAGGTGCTCCGGTTTCCTCCCACAGTCCAAAGATGTGCGGGTTAGGTGGATTGGCCATGCTAAAATTGTCCCTCAGTGTCAAGGGGAATAGCAAGGTAAATATATGGAGTTAAGGGAATGGGCTTGGGTGGGATTATGGTCGGTGCAGATTCGATGGGCTGGATGGCCTCCTTCTGCACAGTAGGGATTCCATGAATGTGTCATCCAAATGACAGCACCTCCAATAGTTCAGTGCTGCCTCATTACAGTATTGACATTAAAATTTATGCTTTTGAGTTGAGATTGGGCTCAGCAGTCTAGACAAACAAGCATTTTGTTTAACATGCTATTTTCTGAAGTAGTTAATTAAAAAGTGGCATAAGGCCAAGTAAGGCAATGGGGAGGGAATGTATCTACCACGCAACATTTTACAGAAGAAAATAACAATCTTAACAGAAATTTCTTCTGAACTTTTTTTAAAACTTGAAGTAATGTCTCCCTCCCTGCTGTTTGAATTTACAGTAATTATGGGACTACAGTATCAATTATAGGAAGTATTACAGAATGACTATGACAGCAGATATGGTTAGTTAGTGCCAGCTGGCTTCTGAAGCAATCCATAGGAAAATTCCTGAGAAAGCATTAGAAACTGGGAATGTAGATTTCCCAGGGTGAAAGCACATTACCCTGGGGTTCAGACAAGAGTTTATTAGGTCAGCTTGGAGTTAGCAGCCTCACGTTCGCAGTGGAGCGCCTGCACGAGTTCTGGAAAAGTGGGAAAAATTTTAAGAAATAGGTCTGGCAACATCTGTGGAGAAAGAAACAGAGTTAACATTTCAAGTCCAATACAACTCTACTTTGGAACTTTTAATTCTGAAGAAGAGTCAGACGGCTTTGAAACGCTAACTCTATTTTTCTCTCCGCAGATACTGCCAGATCCGATGGGCGGAATTTTACAGCCTCACTTGGGCGAGATCGGAAAGTCCCACCCGAGGTCAACGGAGATTTCTGTTCTCGGACCTTTGTCAGCGCTGATTCGTGGTGGGCAAAGTGGTAGAGTTCTGGCCGCTGACTTTTTCCAGCGCTTTCTGTTTTTACTTCAGATTCCATTTTTGGTTTTTATTTTCAGATTTCCAGCATCTGCAGTATTTTGCTTTCATGAAAACTTAAAGAAAGTCTCTTGTTCAACTTTTCTTCTTTTGATAATTTTCTCCCAGTCAGAAATGTAATTATTGTGTCACATTCATTTTAACGATCTGCTTTACTTAAAATTATTAAATTTAATGGAAACATAATTCGATTTTTGTTGCCAATGTAAAGTTGATTACAATAATTAGATACTGCACAGAGATTCCATACAAACTTTTCTGGCTATAGTCTTGGATCTCATGCAAACTACTTAATTGAATTTTGTGGCTTAATTGAAGACAAACTACACAATTATTAAAAATGATGACAAAGAGTCCTTTTTTGGGTCAGCAAAGCTTGTGTGGATGACCTTGTATACAATTACCGTATTGAGGCATATTCTGTTACCTACAACATAAGCCTTCATTCCTCTTACTGTAGTTTTCCTTAAGTTAGCAAAATTGTATTTTTGAGGTCCTATTCATCTGTAAATCGTACTTAAGGTTCTCAGGTGCAAAATCCTCATTAGTTTTAAATTTGTTTTATAACTTTATCTTTCAATAGCCTTCATGCAGCCCTCCAAATCCCCCATCTCAAATTCCCTGATCCTATGACCCTTAATATTCAGCTTGCCATTTCTCAGGTGTTATGTGGGGCTTGAAACAGACGGGGCGTGGATATTGTGTACTCCTGCGAGTGGCCTTTCTACCTGCAGCCATTCAAAAAGCCCCATTACACAGAGATCAGGAAATACTGCAACCAGTATTTCTGTTATGTGCAGCAGTAACAGAGGCAGTGAATATTAGCATAGCACCATTATCTCTTGATGTCAACTGAGAATGGAATAGACTTTCCCATCAGAAGGTCTATGTGAATTCCTTCCCCTGCTGAATATGCCATTATCTTGCAGCTTATTGCAATGAAAATGATGACCATAATTTGTGGCAAATTTATGTATAAAGTAACATATTCCACAAGGGAAATTTAACATTTGCTTTTCGTAACATCACCTTTCCCCTCTCACTCACTGCACATAAGTTCAGGTGTATCTCAAACCTTAATGCAACAACCGTACAGCCAAATGGGTACAATTGTGCAAGCTGTAATGAATTCCACTTTATGTGGAAAATGATGGAAAAACGCAGTGGGTTTGACAGTGCCCATGGAGTGCGAACAGAGCAGGATCATTCAGACTTGAAATGGTGGTTCTATTCTCGCTTCACAGATGCTGATTGACTAGCTGAGATTTTCCAGCATTTTCTGTTTTTGTTTCAGATTTCAGCATCCGCTTTTATCCACTTCTCCACAGCAAAGTAAATGAGGTTTAGGTTATTATGGGCAGCACCCTGTGGAAGGGTAAACTTTTAAGACTTGTCAATTGCGCTAAATCAGCAGCACACAGGTTTCAAAATTCTGCTAAAGGATTGGCATTATTAGTAAAGAAAACCACACATGAAGTGCATGCAAAATCTCTCTCAGCAGTATTTGCCCCAACATGTCTATGCATTTACTTGTTACAGCAAAAGGTGCCACACAAGCTGATGTCTTTGGCCTGCGTTGCCAATGCAAGGTCCACAAGAACAGGCTCGATGACTGTACGCAGGACATTGTGACAGGGAAATAACTGAGGCTGACAGGGCATGTCCTTTCAACTCTGGAAGGAGTTGGGGGCAGGCCAAAGTAAACCCAATGAAGTACATTTAAAGAGGACCTCTCAAAGTGTGACTGTGGAAGTTAGGTTACAAACAATTGTGAAAATTAAAGTTCCATAATTGTCAAAAAACTCTGTCAAGTAATGGAAAATGATTATTAGCCAAACAAGACCTTCAATCAGGCCTTCGATAAGGCCAACGCTTAAGTATTCAGGATAAGTGAGTATATCTAAAACCTTGTTCCATAAACACTGCATTCCAGGCTAGGACAGCAGGATGAAAACAATGAACAAATTACCATAACAATTACCAAATAGCAAGATATGGGGACTTATTATGCCAATGAAGGATAGGTTTTCTATTGGATAAGAAGGGGCAAAAGGACCTTTGATTGGGTGGATATGTATGCCAATGAAGGATTAGAAAAAATTGCTCGTTTCGCATTTGCTGTGATTAACTCATAACTGCTGAATTTTCTGTATGAATCAACAGAACACCCGACAATATTTTGCTTGCCTCGTGTTCTCACTTGTGCACAAGTTATTAAAGCTTGGAAATAGAGTATCTGGGTTTGAGTGTTGTTTGTACCCAAGTTGACTGCAGCTTAGGTGTTGTTTGTACCCAAAGCCGATGACATGACCTAGAGAGTCATCTGGGCTGGATCAAAAGAGAGACTGCGATGGACTGGGGCAGGTGGTGGAATCTCGCTGCCTGCAGTTGCTGCGGTCCCTTTCAAGACAAAGTCTAAGTAGGTTTATGCCATTAGTTCCTCAATGGGAATATATACCTTCAGAACAATATCAGATCCAAAAACATCTTTTGTCTCATTAATTGTGGCTCCAGCCTCTCGATATTGGTCATCGGAGAATTTGGCACCTTCGCCAGCCGTCGATTCCACTTTCACAGTAAAACCCTGCTTGACGAGGGCTTGGACACCTGCAGGAGACACTGCCACCCTCCTTTCATTCTTATAAATCTCCTTCGGAATCCCAACAACCAAATCTTTGTAACGGACACCTACATAAAAACAGCAAAAACAAGCTCAGTGAAAAAAATTGTAGGGATAATCAAAGAGTTGAGGGAAAAGGCGGGCCTCTCCAAGTGTTTTCAGAAAGAACCAGAAAATTTCCACTCAGTTGCATGCTATTGAGTCAAAATTTATGATTTGTTTGAGAATTTTCCATTGTAGTTCTCCATCATTTTTAACAACATACATGATATATTGCAATCATAACTGGGTCATTAAGACATTTTTGAATAAACAAAAAATATATAAATTGTACAGCAATACCAGAAAATTCTGGAAACAAATCGTCAAGTCCAACAGCATCTGTGCTGAGACGAAAATAAGGTTAATGTTTCAGGACAATGACTTTGTCAAAACTGGAAGATGTGGTGGATGAAAAGTTCATAAGTAGGTATGGAACCAAGTCAAACGGAGAGGTTCGGATTCAGGGTAGCAGCGGAAGATGAAAGATGCGTCTGGAGAGTGAATGATTACAACAGAATAGAGATAGACATACAATCCTACAGTGCAGGAGGCCATTTGGCCCATTGAGTCTGCACCAACCACAATCCCACCCAGGTCTCATCTCCATAACCCCGTGCATTTAACCTAGTTTGACCCCCTGACACTAAGGGACAATTTAACATGGCCAATCCACCTAACTTGTACATCTTTAGACCATGGGAGGAAACCGGAGCACCCGGAGGAAACCCACACAGACACGGGGAGAATATGCAAACTCCACACAGACAGTGGCCCGAGACCGGAATTGAACCGGCCCTTGGTGCTGAGAGGCAGCGGGGTTCGGGTCTTGGGGGGGGGGGTGAGGTGTGCCAGGCATGGGAAATCTGGTAATGCCAAAAAGCTTCAGTGGTCCAGGAGCATGCTGGATGAAAGGTACGTTGACCCCGGAAGTGTGGACCACCCTTTCGCCGGGTACTGGCGGGTTTGCATCACAGGTTCCCATCTTCAAATACCATCATCTGCTGTCTTTTTTAAATTTATTTTGTGGGACGGGAGCGTTGCTGGCTGCGTCAGCATTTATTGTCTGTTCCTGACTCCCGTTTCAGAGGACATCTGACTCAACCACAATGCTGTGGGTCCTAAGGGCATTAGCAAACCAGGTGGATTTATAGAACAATCAATAATGGTTTCATGGTCAACATTAAACTTGCAGTGCCAGATTTTTTTTATTGAATTCAAATTTTACTATCTATTATGAGATTCGAACCTGGGTCCCCAGAGCATTACCCTGGGTCTTTGGATTACAAGTCCAGTGACAATATCACTGTGCCACTTGTCTTCAATTGTGAAAATGAATATTGAGGTAAGAATGAGGCACTGTTCCTCCAGCTTTTACTCGGTTTCATTGCAACGATGTAGGAGAAAGGTCAGATTGGGAAGCTCATTATCACACTTGCAGAGGGAACAGAGGTTTGCAGCAAAATGATTGCCCAATGTGTGTACAGACTCCCCAGCATGGAGAAAATTGCACAATGAGGAGAAAATACCAGATAAGAAGTTGGTGAAATTAATCATTTTCTCGACCAGGAGACTGTCTGTGGCTCTGGATTGTGAGGACGAGGGGAAAGGGCAGGGATTGCACCTTTGGCATTTGCGTACAAATATTTTGAAACCTGAGGGCTGTAATGTGCTGTTCCTCCAGTTTGTGTTGGGTTTCGCTACAGCATTGCAGCAGACCAAGGATGGACATATAGGCATGAGAGCAAGTTGCTGAATTGAAATGGCAAGCGACAGGAAGCTTGGGGTCATTGCTGCAGACTGAGTGAAGGAAAGGCAGACAACTGGTTCACAGGCGTGATAGACAATTTTAGGACAGGCGTATTTCTTCACACAAAGTGATTTCTAATCAGCCGGTACAGGTTATCAGGACAAGTAGCTCAGACTAAAAGATTGAGCTTGTTTAAGAAATATGTTGCTCCAAAGGGAAAGCGAGAGGGACAGTATCCTGTGAGACAAGATCAAGTGGGCTTCCTCATCCAAAGGTAACGTAAGATTTTGGTCTCAATAATGTTTTTGAACTTGTTGCTGAGGCCAATCTAACTGGGCTTGATATCTGATTTTGTGCACGTGGAATCATCAGTCATCACTTGGTACCTTCCGGATTAGGTCCAGTTGAGATTACATGGATGTGAACTTGTCCCATCCCACTGTGTCAAACAACACCCAAGCATACAACAATGCAGCCCAACTACTTTCCATCTGCAGCCATGCCAGGCTAAAAATATTCTTACAGGGAATAAGCTTTCCTCCAACTCCACTTTATTTCTCTATTTAAAAGACACTGTAATGGGAATTCTTGAGTCTTAACTATGTCTGTCTTTCTATGGAATGCAGTGAGCATTCTTCCTTTCTGTTCTACCAGGGCCCCCACCATGACCTATTTTCAGACTGAGTTGAGCAGCTTAATTAATTTTGCTTCTAACTTCCACCCTCACCTTAACTCCCAATAGTCCATTTCTGGCTTTCACCTTCCTACTGTCAACTTCTTATTTTCATGTCGGAAAATAAATTGCCCACTGATAACTACAATCCTTTGACTTCAATAGCTAACTTGATCGTACTTCTTCTCACACTGCTTCTCATAAAAACTCATTTCTTTTTCCTCGTTTCTGCCTCTGTTGTATGTGTGATACAGCCAAGAGCTCCTGATGTGTCTTCCTTTTCCATCTGGTCACTCCAACCTTTTAAATAACACAATAATGACCTATCACACAGCCAATTTGTGTTTACTTAACAGGAAAACTTAGTTTAGCATTAACAAAAAGGCCACCCAGGGGTTTGGGGAGATATCAATAACCAAGTAGCATTAAATAACATTGCAAACGGAGCTAAAGATTAAATAAGTTACACGGTCTTCATAGCAAGTTATTCTTTCCCCACGGATAGTAATATTGATGTGGTAAGATACCAACCATCAACTGGGCCATCCTGCTGCAGTGCCTCTCACTGAACAACTAATCAGGCTACCCTGGGTTCCACTCTCACCTACTCAAAACCTGGTCAAAATTTCTTCAGAAATGTTTCTGTTACCATTCCCACACCATGGTTTCTGGGCATGGTTCTATCGCTGGCTTCCCTGTTCCGTTACTTGGTGTTCCATGGCAGGATTGTCTGTAGATGTAGGTTCAATGCCCACCTGTATGATGCTGAATCTCAGTTCTATCTCTCCAACACCACTGTACTACCAGGCTGATTGCCCAATATCCATTCTTGAGATGGCCAAAGTTATTGGCCTGAATTCTCCCGCAGATGGACAGTCTGCATAAAAATGCTGGCAGAGACTTAAATCTGAAGCCCTGCCTCTGAACTTGTCCTCTGCCATTTTTAAAGGAGGGGACGGTGGGTTGGGGGGGAAATGGGAGGCTAGATCTAAACAGCACATCCATGGTTCATAGAGGCAGCTGTTCATATCAGCAGTTGCATCCACACATGTAATTTTGATGTAAGTAGGTACAGATTAGACCAAGTCCTTGTGGATGCATTTGGATAGCTTTTTGGAAAGGTTAGGTACTCCTTTGGGAATAGTTTCAGGATACCTTTGAGAAGGAGAGATAACCCACCCTTTAGAATTGTTAAAAGCAGATACAATTATGTGTAAAACGTGCACAAACTCACTGGAACTACTAGACTGTTAAAGGATTGTCAAAGCTGTTGAGGAATTGAGTAATGTTGGCCTTTAAATTTTAAAAAATTAAGAGTTAAAAAAAAGTGCTTGATATATCATGCTGTTGACACCTAACTTAAAATTCCCATACTTTAAGCCCTTCACATTCTCGTTTCTATAACCTTGTCCAACTCTAACAACCTCTGTCCTCAAAGACTCCATTTCCTTGATTTCAGCAACTTCCACACCCTCTTCTCCCTTCACACTGCCACTGGTATTGTGCCTTCATCCATCCAGGCACATGCTCAGGAATTTACTCCCTAAACCCTTTGCCTCCCCACATCCTTCAACCCAACCACTTTGACCAGGTTAATACCTCGTTTTCAACGCGGTGTTCACTTTGTCTGATGCTGCCTTTGTGAGGCAGCTTGGGGTGCTTTTCCACATTAACAGATGTTACATAAATACAAAGTATTGTTGTCAAGAATCAACTAAGTAGGTTAGGATCCAATACAGGTCTGATTGGGCAAAGATGGTTCCTGTACGTAAGTTTTCCTGGTGCTAGCCCATGAATGACCAGGTTTATTTATTTACTTCAGTCTCAGGGTGAGTGGGCTGTTGGAAACGCCCACCCTAGTTCCATGTGGGAAGGTGGTAGCAGGTTTTGAAATTAAAGTTTATTTATTAGTATTTGCAGATGACACCAAGATTGTGGTCTAGTGGACAGTGAAGAAAATTATCGCGGATTGCGATGGGATCTTGATCAACTGGGCCAGTGGGCTGACAAATGACAGATGGAGTTTAATTTAGATTAATGCGAGGTGATGCATTTTGGTACATTATCCCCTAGTGGCCACACTCAGGTACCTGTTCGGGTACATGGAGGAAGAATTTCTCCTTGTAACCAAGCACTGCAACATTTCAATGAAGTGGAACAGCACATTATAAAGTCAAACACAGTGATGGGAGACTGAAGTCATATACTGGCTAATGGCAATGATGACAAAGTTTCCTGACGGACAATGCTACAATTGCAGGTCCCTTTTAGAGTAAAGCAGGACTATTTTCAGAGCGAACTGAGAGCAAGTGATGTTCACTGAAGCTTGTACTCAGGAGCTGGATTTTTCCTCAGTAAGGACAGGAAGAATATCCAGAAAAGAAAAGTGGAAACCAGCGTTTAGAGTCAGAGATTTATAGCATGGCCCAACTTCTCCATGCTGCCCTTTTTTTTTAAAACACGCCTGAGCTAATCCCAATTGCCCATGTTTGGCCCATATCCCTCCAAATCCATTGTACCCACGTAACTGCCTAAATGCTTTTGAAAAGATAAAATTGCATCTGCCTTTGCTACTACTTCTGGCAGCTTGTTCCAGACACTCACCACCCTCTGTGCAAAAAAATTGCCCCTCTGGACACTTTTGCATCTCTCCCCTCTGGACACTTTTGCATCTCTCCCCTCTCACCTTAAACTTAAGCCCTCTTGTTTTAGATTCCCCTAACTTTGGGAAAAGATATTGACTATCTACCTAGTCTATGCCCCTCATTATTTTACAGACCTTTGGGCAGCAGTTTGTAGTAAACCATGGTATCACAAGTGCCAGCAATCTCCAGCCCAAGGACCAATTTTGCCTCCCGCCCCGGAAACACCTGCTACGTTTGTACGCAGCTTGAGGATCAGGCTCATCTGCCGTGCAAGGAACTGCAGAACCAATGATCAGTGAGGTTACTTAGGTGGACAATAATACTTGTTAGCGAGTGATCGCTGAAGACATTACTGCTACACCACCATAACCACAGATAAAAGTTATAAAAGCAGTTAAATAGTCTACAGGAGTGGATTGATAGATTTATTTTTGTGGACTTCTAACCAGACGGTGGAGTTCAAATTCCACTCTCACTGATGTTTGAGTACACCTATTAACCTTGCAATGCTTGCCAAATAGCATGGGATGAAATGAAACTGGGCAGCATAATAGGCGATGACGGAAGGTTGGATCTCTAGTCTGTTTCATGGAATGATGCTTCCCTTTAGCCAAAAAAGGGGAGCTGAGATGACAATCAGATCAGCCATGATCGTATTGAATGGTGGAGCAGGCTAGAGGGGTTGAGTGGCCTACTCCAGTTCCTAGTTTGTATGTTATAAAGTCATAGAGGTTTACAGCATGGAAACAGGCCCTTTGGCCCAACTTGTTCATGCTGCCTTTTTTTTTAAAACCCCAAACCTAGTCTCAGTTGCCTGCTTTTGGTCCATATCTCTCTATACCCATCTTACCCATGCAACTGTCTAAATGCTTTTAAAATGCTACTACCTCTGGCAGTTTATTCCTAGACACTCACCACCCTCTGTGTGAAAAAATTGCCCCTCTGGACACTTTTGTATCTCTCACCTCTCATCTTAAACCTATGCCCTCTAGTTTTAGACTCCTCTCCCTTTGGGAAAAGGGATTGACTATTTAGCTGATCTATGACTCTAAAATAATGAGATCTTTATAAGATCACCCCTCAGCCTTCTATGCTCCAGAGAAAAAAGTCCTCGTCTATCCAGCCTCTCCGTATAACTCAAACCACCAAATCCTGGTAGCATCCTAGTAAATCTTTTCTGCACTCTTTCTAGTTTAATAATATCCTTTCTATAATAGGGTGACCAGAACTGTACACAGTATTCCAAGTGTGGCCTTACCAATGTCTAGTACAACTACAACAAGATGTCCCAACTCCTGCATTCAATGTTCTGACCAATCAAACCAAGCATGCTGAATCCCTTCTTCACCACTCTGTCCACCTGTGATTCCACTTTCAAGGAGCTATGAACCTGTGCCTCTAGGTCTCTTTGTTCTGTAACTCTCTCCAACGTCCTACCATTAATTGAGTAAGTCCTGCATTACCTCGCATTTATCTAAATTAAACTCCATCTGCCATTCATCAGCCCACTGGCCCAACTGATCAAGATCCGATTGCAATCTGAGATAACTTTCTTCACTGTCCACTAGGCCACCAATCTTGGTGTTATCTGCAAACTTACTAACCATACCTCCTATATTCGCATCAAAATCATTAATATAAATGACAAATAACAGTGGACTCAGCACTGATCCCTGAGGCACACCGCTGATCACAGGCCTCCAGTTTGAAAAGCAACCCTCTACAACTATTCCCTGGCTTCTGTCATCAAGGCAGCTTTGTATCCATTCAGCTACCTCACTCTGGATCCCGTGAAATTTAACCTTACGCAGCAACCTATCATGCTGTCCCTTGTCAAAGGCCTTGCTAAAGTCCATGTAGACAACATCAACTGCACTGCCCTCATCTACCTTTTTGGTTATCCCTTCAAAAAACTCAATCAAATTTGTGAGACATGATTTTCCACTCACAAAGCCGTGCTGACTGTCCCTATTCAGTCCTTGCATCTCTAAATGTCTGTAGATCCTGTCTCTCAAAATATCTTCCAACAACTTACCTACCACAGATGTGAGGCTCAATTGCCAGCTACAACAAATAGTGGACAACAGCAATAGAAACATAGAATATCTACAGTACAGAAGGAGACCATTCGGCCCATCAAGCCTACACTGATGATAATCCCACCCAGGCCTTATCCCCATAACAGACCACAATTAGTAAGGATAGGCAATAATACCTCCTCCATGATCATCCTCAACACCCATGCCCCACAAGGCAATGTCCTCAGCCCCTTACTATACTCCTTATACACGTATGACTGTATGGCCAAATTCCCCTCCAACTTGATTTTCAAGTTTTCTGATGATAGTGGGTTGGATCTCAAACAATGATGAGATGGAGTACAGGAAAGAGATAGAGAATCTGGTGAACTGGTGAGACAACAATAATTTCTTCCTCAATGTCAACAAAAAGAAAGCGATAGTCATCGACTTCACAGACAATAATGGAGGCAATGCCCCTCCACTTTATCAAAGGGGACGAAGTGGAAATTGTGAAGGCTTCAAGTTTCTAGGTGTCCAGATCATCAACAACCTGTCCTGGTCTCTCCCAATGCCGACGCTATAGTTAAGAAAGCCCACAAATGTCTTTACCTTCTCAGAAGGCTAAGAAAGTTTGGCATGCATACTATGACTCACACCAACTGTTACAGTGCCCCATAGAAAGCATTCTTTCTGGTTGTATCGCAGCTTGTTTTGGCTCCTGCTCTGTCCAAGACCACAAAAATGTACAAAGTGTAATGAATGAAGCCCAGTCCATCACTCAAACAAGTCTCCCATCCATTGACTCTGTCGATACTTCCAGCTGCCTCGGAAAAGCAGCCAACATAATCAAAGACCCCACGCACCCCGGACATTCTCTTTTCCACCTTCTTCCGTCGAGAAGGAGATACAAACATCTGAGAACATGTACCAAATGATTCAAGAACAGTTTCTTCCCTGCTGCCATCATGGACCTACCTTGTATTAATGTGATTTTTCGCTACACCCTAGCTATAAAACTGTAACTCTACATTCTGCATTCTCTTCTTTCCTTCTCTATGCACGGTATGCATTGTCTGTATAGGGCACAAGAAACAATACTTTTCACTGTATAGTAATACATGTGACAATAATAAAATCAAATCAAAAGATTGGAGAGGTTGGGACGGTTTTCCTTGGATAAAAGAAGGCTGAGAGAAGATTTGCTAAAAGGTATGGACAGGGTAAATAGTAAGAAATTGTCTCCACTCAAGAAAGCACAGATTCAAAAAGGACTATAAATGATGTGAGAAACATAGAACATTACAGCACAATACAGGCCCTTCGGCCCTCGATGTTGCGCCGACCAGTGGAACGAATCTAATGACCCTCTAACCTAAACTATCCCAATGTCATCCATATGCCTATCCACTGACCATTTGAACGCCCTTAAAGTTGGTGAGTCCACGACTGCTGCAGGCAGGGCATTCCATGCCCTTACTACCCTCCGAGTAAAGAGCCTACCTCTGACATCCGTCCTATAATTACCACCCTTTAGTTTAAAGCTATGTCCCCTTGTGTTAGCCATCACCATTCGAGGAAAAAGGCTCTGACTGTCCACCCTATCCAACTCTCTGATCATCTTGTATGCCTCAATTAGGTCACTGCTTAACCTTCTTCTCTCTAACGAAAATAACCTCAAGTCCCTCAGCCTTTCCTCGTAAGACCTTTGAAAAAAATTATTGATCTAGAGGGAGTCTGGAACAAATTTCCTGAAAGAGTGGTGGAGGCAGGTTTGATCAAGGTATTCAAAAGGAAATTGGATTGCCACCTGAAAAGAAAGAATTTGAAAAGGAAAATCAGCGAGTGGGACTAGGTTGATTGCTCTTGCAGAGAGCCAGTGTAGACTCTGTGGACTAAATAGCCTCCTTCTGTACTATAAAGATTGTGATTCTGCAATAAGCATTGCTTAAAAAACACGGCTGAAGTTTATAAGTTAGCCTCATAGTAGCAAGTTAAGAACTATGTTTAGGATTCTATTGAAATATATTCTGCAACTGGACACAATTGCATTGAATTGAAACACTATCTATACCTAGTATCACTAGGAATAAAGAGAAGTGTTAGGTGGTTTAAAAGTTCCATGTTGCAACATGGAATTGACAAATGCATCTTTTTGAAAAGGAAAGTTGCTTCAATATTAGCAGTGAAACTTGTCACACATTCCTCTGACTAACAAAGAAGGGGCATTAGGTGCCAGCCATGTACTGGGGCAGCACAGCGGCACTGTGGTTAGCACTGCTGCCTCACAGCGCCAGGGACCTGGATTCGATTCCTGGCTTAGGTCACTGGCTGTGTGGACTTTGCATGTTCTCTCCATGTCTGCATGGGTTTCCTCCAGGAGCTCTGGTTTCTTCCCATAATCTGAAAGATGTGCTAATTAGGTGCATTGACCCAAAGAGGCGCCAGAGTGTAACGACTAGGGGAATTTCACTGTAACTTCATTGCAGTGTTAATGCAAGCCTTACTTGTGACTAATAAATGAATAAAATTTACATACGCAATGATTTTTTAAAAAGCCTATGAGAATTAACTTTTAGCTTTAGTAAAAAGCTGTTGGAAACACAATGAGATGAATCCTACAAATTCTATTTTGCCTTTTGAACATAGAATTAGCAAGGCAAGGAACTATTTATGTTTAATGCAATTTGCTCAATACTCTGAAGGTACCCTACATCCTGGAAGAAAGACACTATTTCCTTACACAAATTCTATATGAACATTATACGCAGCTCTCAGCAACTCCCCTTTCACTGCACACATGCTGGTTTCACATATCACTCCTTTATTGGCAGGGACGCGTTCTCAAGTTTGAGTAAACAGTTGCTGGGAACACTGCCCAACATGGGCCTCAGAAAGGCTAACCAGCTAGTCAGACCTGAAACAAGATCAAGCATTTTTCCTGGACAACCCAAGGAATCATAACATGCACAAGAACATGACAGTCAAACTTAAAATACTGGGGCAGCACATTGGCACAGTGCTCTTTGACACAAAGGAAGCTAAACAAGAACTTTCAGATGGTTAAATTATATTTGTCTTTATTTCATATTTAAATATTGATTATATGTGAGTACCATATGGAAAACAATGTGGAGATTTGTCCTCATGTTCCTATACTGACATTAAAAGTAAAGCACAAGCTGATTCTGCAGTTCAGTCAGTATAGCAACAGCTATACATAATCACGGTTCCCCACATCCATCGGTCATCCACATTAGTCGTTTAAAGGCATACAAAGCTCTGTACTTTTCATGAGCCTGCACAAATAGAATGGAATGGAATGTGCATTGTGCACCGTGAGCTTCCAAGGGGAGCAAACCTCTAGATAGTCAAAACATGTCAGGAGGTTTTAAATGATGTGAAATAAGGACACATGCAAGTAGCTCACAGGAGCAACTCACTCCTCTTGTTTAACTACATGCAAACTAATATATTAAAAGTATCACAAAACTTTACCTTTAACTGCTTGCTGGTTCCACAACACCCGGTAAGTTCTAAAATAACGTTTGCATGGTGTTTGCTTAACTGTCACATTTGGTACACTGTGGAACAATGGTAAAGAGCAGCACATCGCACCACGGAATAAACTGGCCATGATGAACAGCGGGCGAGGATTGTCCTTCCAATTTTATTTTCAAGTCAAGCCACCCTAGAGAGAAGGGGAAAACAAAACTTAGAATGCAGATAACAGGGAGGCCAGCATTCCCATAAAGCCAGTGACAGATGGTTAAGTAGATGCTGCGCTCTTTTTGACTTGGCACTACACCTCTACTATTAAGACTATTGTAACACCGGAGATTGTTGCAGCACAGGTTGGTGTAAACCAAAACATTTCCTCTCATGAGGAATTCTTTAAATGAAAAGGTATGGTGTCCAGTTCTAATGTTGTGGGATGCATTACGATGATCATCCGAAAATTAAAAGTTGCAATTCTGCTGCTGTAGTTAAAAATGGATGAATTCACCAAACCTGTACCCTGCTTAGGGATAGGATTACAACATCAGAGCGCTTATTCTCCTCGCCGTGCAATCTTCAATCAGAGCATATCACTGGGAATACAGCATCAATGAATTTATTCCTCAATTAATCATTAGTTGATTGGAAAGCTCACAGAACTGATCCTGATCAAAGGGCAATAAGCTAAGAGTTTAACCAGCATGTGGAAAAGAGAATAATCTATCATAATGAATCTGAGGCTTATTGTGCAATTGATAAGCAATAAAATATAATCTGACACTAATGCATGTGGAAGGAAGATAAGTGTTCAGGAGAAAGGAAAGTAAATTATTGTAAACATATAAATAAATATATCACTTATGGTTGAAAGAATGAATCAACATTGTGATACAGCTAAACAATTATGTCTCTGAGACAGATCGATTTTTGCATAGCTATTAACTCAGATAAAATTTAGTGCAATTTGTAATCAGTACTATACCCATACTCATACCTGTTACTACAAAGCTACCGCAAGCAACTTTCTTTGCTCATCCTGTGCTCTCACTAATGTCTCAGCTCGACTGAATTGGCTTTTCTTCCAATTGTCACAGATTTTTGAATATCAAATCCTCCATTTTTCCCTGCTGTCAATTAATTTCCTTAATTCAATACTGCTTTTCTAAGAACTGCTTTGCACCCTAAAATTGTGCCACATCCACTCCTTCCCCAGCTACACTTAGCAGTAAGTATTTACTTTAACAAGTGCTATTTTGGATCTATTGCGGTCTGCTATTTCTTTTCCTTAATTACATAGGCTGCAACAATTCCAAGCTCTGTTGTGTTATTTATTTTGGGTTTTGTTACAATTTATCACAGGGAAAATGAAACATCAATATGGCCCAAGTCACAATATTGACAGCACTGCTACAGAAATTTACTTCTACAATCCTGCTGCTGGATAAATATTATCAACATGGATTATGTAACAAATAAATGGCTGAAGAAAATGATACAGCAAACTAAATTGTCCTGATAAATAAACTTAAGGTTCAATGGCATATATTATTGATGTGATGTGGAGATGCCAACATTGGACTGAGGTGGGCACAGTAAGTCTCACAACACCAGGTTAAAGTCCAACAGGTTTATTTGGTAGCACAAGCTTTCAGAGGGCTGCTCGTTCATCAGGTGTGTGGAGAGTTGGGTTCACCAATAGGGTATATATAGACTCTGTAGGTGCAGGAGAATGCACAGAGTCTATAGATTATCTTGCAACTGAGTCTGTGTCTATAAATGCCCTATTTGTAAACCCAACTCTCCACTCATTTGATAAAGAACAGCGCTCCGAAAGCTCGTCCTACCAAATAAACCTGTTGGACTTTAAACTGGTGTTGTGAGACTTCTTACAATGTTATTGATGAATGCTAATGCTATGTGAGAAATCTGGAGGAGCTCAATAATGTACAAAACCTGTCTGTGAAAGGGATATGGGAGTGCTAGGGAATAAAAGTAACCGTGTGTCTGTGATATGTGTTTAGAATACTGTCCAACTCCAGCAGCTGGATTTGAATTCAAAATAGTTTGAAAATGAGCTCTCACTCTCAACTATAACAGTTTCACATAACCTATACTTGATCATTCCCAGTGTGGTTCTTACAAACTCATGAACGTGACAGATGATGACGTACTAGAGAATGCAACATTTTTGCCATGTTGGAAATCTTAGTTTTAAGTCCATTGAGGCATGGGGGGGTAAAGGGAAGATGAAATAGCAACTTACATATTTCACTAGAAATATATACTGTATTATTCAGGTTTCAGGGGAGATGTAGGAACATTCTGCAACTTCTGAGCCTCCAGCCTCAGAAAGTTCACACTCGAAACTTGTTGAACTCAATGTTGAGTCCAGAAGGCTGTAACATGCCTAATGGGAAGATGAAGGGTTGTTGCTCTAGTTTGCATCAGGCTTCGCTGGAGCACTGCAGCCCACCAAGGATAGACATGTGGGCGTGAGAGTGAAACATTGAGTTGACGTGGCGAGCAACAGGAAGTTTGGGGTTATGCTTGTGGACTGAGCAAAGGTGCTCCGCAAACCGGTCACCCAATCTACGTTTCATCTCCTGCATTGGGAACAGCAAATCCGTGGACAAAATTGAAGGTGATGCAAGTGAAATGCTGCTTCACCTGAAAGGAATGTTTGGGCCTTTGGTTAGTGAGGAGGGGGGAGATCAAGGGGTGTTGCGATTGCATGGGAAGGTGTTGTGGGATGGGGATGAAGAGTTAGGGCTCAATGGAGGATTGGACCAGGGTGACCAGGAGGGTGTAGTCCCTGTGGAATGCTGACGGGAGGTGAAGATGTGTTTAGTGGTGGCATCATGCTGGGGTGGAAATGGCAGAGGATCGTCCTTTCAACATAGAGGGTTGTGAGGTAAAAAGTGAAGACATGAAGGACCCTGCCATGGTTCTGGGAGGGAGGGGAAGGGGCAAGGGCAGAGGTGCAGGAGATAAGGCACACAATTGTGTCCAACCTATCAACCACAGGGTTAAAAAAGTTGATTGTCACTCCACACGCAATCCTGATTGTAAGAATACACAGTAGCACAGAAAGGATCTATAACTCTGACAATCATAAAGTAGTGGATTCAATCAAGAAAAAAAATAGAATGATCATTAAAGATTCAAGAGTGTTTAAGAACGATGGTATTTGTAAAGAGAAAGATGGGCATGTGAAGCTTGAGAGATGAAATTAAGAGATTAAGTTGCTGACAGAGGTTATTGTACTTGCAGATTTTTAAACTGTAAGTTTGTTCCTATTAATTCCCTTTGTCTTGAAAGCTATCCCAATCCTTACAGTGCAAAAAGAGACCATTTGGCCCATCGAGTCTGCACTGACTCTCCAAAAGTGCACCCCCTCCACCAATAACGCCATGCTTTTACCATGGTCAATCCACCTAACCTGCACATCTTTCGAGTGTGGAAGGCAACTGGAACACCTGGAGCAAACCCAGGCCAACACAGGGAGAACATACCAACTCCACACAATCATCTGAGACCGGAATTAAACACAGGTTCGTGGCACTGTGGGGATAGCAGGGTAAATGCATGGGGTTATGGGAATAGGGCCTGGGTGGGATTGTGGTCGGTGCAGAGTCCACGGGCTGAATGGCCTCCTTCTGTAGTGTAGGGATTCCATGAAAATGTTTTAAGTGAGAAAGTCATTTGAGTCAAGTATGCTCTATGCAGAGTCCATTTGTGATTATTTTATTGTTAACTTTATACCCCACTACCATAACGTGATACTGTTCTTTAAAGCAAAAGTCCTTCTAGGATCTCACACTTGAATAAGAACATTTGGGCTGAGCAATGCTATTAATACTTCTCAAACTCCAGTCCCTCTTCCAGGAGAGGACAGTTTAGCTCCTTTTTAACGATGTCCAAAATAAAAACCCTTTTGCCGGAATCTGTCCCATGTGGCCACTATGACAGTTCATTGGGAGAGAAGGAGAAGCTTACAGGCTGGATTTTCTACTGGTGACAACATATAGAGGACCTTTCAGATGACATGAAATCAAACCGTTTACTCCAATAGGTGGCTGCTTCACAAATGATCATTCTACAACGCAGGCGTTGCTAGGGAGTTTATGCTAAATCATTCTGTTGGGTATAAGTGGGTCACAACACAATATTCTGGTCCCAACAAGCGACTGATGGCAATGGAGGACAATGACACCAAAGGGCAGAGAAGGACAAACTTGAGGGGGAATAGAAAGGTCAGTAAAATCTTCATCCTTACTCCATGTGTCCAAAAACAGAAATCCTGAATGATCAGGTACTGTGCTGACACCAGCATTTTAGGAGGAACAAATAAATATTTTTCTAAAAAAGGACAACAAAGGCACACAGGCCAAAATGAGTGAAACTGAAAATGCACTGCCAACGTTCACATATTTTGCTTTGTTTTTGCAAAATAAATTGTTGGGAGGGTTTAATCTTCTAATTTTGAGGTAAATCTCCTCAATAACCTTCAGATTTGGGATTGATCATTAAGGCCATTGGTTGCAGTCGAGAGAGAGAGAGAGAGGGAGGTGGAAGATTAGCCTCTCTCTCTCTCTCTCTCCACACACAAACACACAACACAACAAACACCACCTCATCCACTCCCGCCTCATTCACCCGATTCAAAAGGAAACCCACCTACAAAGCTCGCCGGGCCGAGCCGGGCAGCAGATCCGCCAGGCTCCGGGAGACTCAGTCAGAGAGAGGGAGGGATTTCTCTCTCTTTCCCCCTCCCCTGTGACCTTCAGTCACGTCAGACGCCCGCTCTTTCCTCTCTCTCCTTTTAGTAAACCCTCATGTGATTGTGCGGCAGGAAGAAGGCTCGAGTTGGTGGCGGAACCCGGTACTGTTAGCTGTGTGTGTGTGTGTGAGAGAGAGTTTACAGACTCCACTGTATTCATCCCCCCTCATTCTCACTCCCCAAATCTCTGCAACCCCAGTGCTAACCAGCTTCCCACCCCCTTCCCCTCCCCCCCTCTCCATTTTACTCATTCTCTCAGTTCTCTTGTTCTTGCTTCTCAATGTCAAAGCAAAGAAGGGCATGGAGAATTAAACCAAAGTTTTAAGTTTATTTACTACTGTCACAAGTAGGCTAACATTAACATTTTATTTATTACTAGGCTTACATTGACACTGCAATAAATTTACTGTGAAAATCCCCTAGTTGCCACACTCCGGCACCTGTTTGGGGTACACTGAGGGAGAATTTAGCTAGGCCGATGCACCTAACCAGTGTGTCTTTCAGACTGTGGGAGGAAACTGGAGCACCTGGAGGAAATCCACACAGACACAGGGTGAACGTGCATACGCCACACAGTGACTCAAGTCAGGAATTGGAGACTAAGGCTTTGAGACCAAGTGGGGATTCTCAATCCCCCGCCACACTTTTGCCAATAACAAGACTAGCAGTGTAAATGTCTGAGAAGCAGTTTCTTAAACATGCTTTGATGGGATGTGGGCATCACCTCTTTGACATCCAACATTTGTTGCCCATCCCTGTAACCAGCCTTCAAAGGAAGGGCATTTGAAAGTCAACCAGATTGCTGTGGATCTGGAGTCACTGTATGGCAGAGTTTTTTCTTAAAGGACATTAGGGTTGTAGAGTTGGATTTTCCTCCCCCTCTGCGAAGTGTCTTGCAGAGAAAGGAGGCAGTGACAGCTGGTGGGTTCTTATAGTCTTGCCCTTGTCAATGGGATTTCTGAATACACTCCTCGCTACCAGGAAATCAGTGGTGGGGATGTACCTTCAGCAGAACCATAAGATCCTGCTGGTGTAAATGGCAGCAAGATTTTGGCAAGAGAGTTTCACAGCACAAAGAAAGGCCTTTCAACCCATGTCTGCACTAGGAAGCAAGCATCTGTCCATTCCAATCCCATTTTCCAGCAATTGGCCTATAGTCTTATATGCTGTGTAGCTCAAGTATTCATCTAAATGCTTCATTAGTGAACCACATGGGTTTTTACAACAATCAATTTTATTTTAACTTCACAAAAAAAATTCTCAAAATCATGTATCCATTAAAACGTCAACTAAAAGCATATATTCTTAAATGTACATTTTCCTGGAATGCATTTACATACCATGGACAGATTTAGTGATCTTGTCCATCAAGTTTTTTGCCTACCTATTCCATAAAAAGGAATATTTTTAACAAGCAATTATCTACTTGTGCAAAGGAAAAAAAATTACACAACACCACTCATACTAGAGATGACAGTTCATTTAACTGGCAGACATTGTTGCAGCACCCACGTTCTAATGATCCCCATTCCTAACAGCATCTTTCAATTGAATTTAAATTTGCCAAGGTGGGATTTAAACCTATGTCCCCAGAGCATTGGTCTGAGTCTCAAGACTACTAGTCTAGTGGGCGGCACGGTGATTAGCGCAGCTGCCTCACGGTGCCAGGGACTGGAATTTGATTCCCAGCTTGGGTCACTGTCTGTGTGGAGTTTGCACATTCTCCTTGTGTCTGTGTGGGTTTCCTCTGGGTGCTCCGGTTTCCTCTCACAGTCTGAAAGACATGTTGGTTAGATGGATTGGCCATGCTAAATTCTCCTTCAGTGTACTTCTGATCGATAAGGGAATTAAGGGTTATGGGGAGCAGGCAGGTAAGTGGAACTGATCCACTTCAGATCAGGCATGATCTTATTGAATGGTGGGGAAGGCTTGAAGGGCTAGATGGCCTACTCCTGCTCCTGTTTCTTATGTTCTTATATACTTGAACAAGTTCTGGAGTGTGGCGACTAGGGAATTTTCTCAGTAACTTCATTCCAGTGTTAATATAAACCTACTTGTGATGCTAGTAAATAAATTCCACATAACACTTAAATGATATGACCATTATACCACCAGCTCTCTTGTGTTGAGAACAGTGAGTAAGCTCTCTTTGTTCCAGGCCCTATTATAGAGCCGGCAGCTCTGAAGCATTACTTGGAGAGTTGAGCACTGCTGGGGCATTTACCCCCTGTTAAGAGCAGGATCATCACCGGTAGCTGCCCTCCAACAAATCTCCTGAAATTGTTGAACTCCTTGTTGAATCTGGAAGCTGACTATAAAGTCTTCAATGAGATGCAGTTCCTTGAGTTTTCCCTCGAGCTGCATTTGAACAGTGGAGGGGAATGTGGGTATGGGGCGGAAAGTTAAAATGACAGGCCATCAGCTGTGCAGGGAAATGGTTGTGGACTTGAATCAGTGTTCCACAAACAGTCACCCAATCCTCCATCTCAGTGACTGAATTGTGAGCTGGGAATACAGTATACCAAATTGAATGAAGTGCAGGTAAACTTCTGTTCCATTTGGAAGGAGGGTCTGTGTCCTGGATGGGAAACGAAATGAAGGAGCAGGTGGTGCATTTCCTACTCTTACTGTGAGAGGGGGAAGGGGTGTTGAGTGTGATTGAAGAATGGATCAGAGTGTCACAGAGGGAATGCACCTTCAGAATGTTGAACGGGGAGGCAAGTGTGATATGGAGACAATGGAAATGGCAGAAGATGATTAGGAAATTAGTAGCTGAAGACAACAGAAACGTTACTATGGTTCTGGTGGGGGTAGGGAGGGAGCGGGAGGAAGGACTGCTGAGAGCAAGAGTGCAGGGTATACAGTGGACACTGGTGAGGGTTTTGACCATGGTGGAGGGGAATCCTCTGTTGTAGAATAAGTAAGAGTTATAAAAAAGTCCCATTGGTATAGGAGATGGAATTGTCAAGAAAGATGTGGTAGAAGTGGAGAAAATGGGAGAATCAATAGAGTAGTTCAACATGAGGCAGAGTTGCAGAAAATGTAGTCAAGGAGACTGTGGGAGTCAGTGGGTTTATATTGAATATTGGTCAAGAATTTGGCAATTTAGTGAAATGATAGCCCTTTATTTTCACTTGTGTTTTGTTGACTTGATTTATTATTGTCACATGTGTTAGTATACAATGGAAAGTATTGTTTCTTGCATACTATAGAGACAAAGCATACTGTTCATAAAGTAGGAAACGTGAGAGTGCAGAATGTAGCATTACAGTCATAGCTAGGGTGTAGAGAAAGATCACCTTAGTGTGAGGTAGGTCCATTCAAAAGTCTGATGGCAACAGGGAAGAAGCTGTTCTTGAGCTGATTGCACCTGACCTTTTTCCCGACGGAAGAAGATAGAAGGGAGAATGTCTAGGGTGCGTGGGGTCCTTAATTATGTTGGCTGCTTTGCTGAGGCAGCAGGAAGTGTAGACAGAGTCAATGGTTGGGAGGCTGGTTTGTGTGATGGATTGGGCTATATTCATGACCTTTTGTAGTTTCTTGCTGTCTTGCGCAGAGCTGTATCAAGCTGTGATACAACCAGAAAGAATGCTTTCTATGGTGCATCTGTAAAAGTTGGTGAGAGTCGTAGCTGACGTGCCAAATTTCCTTAGTTCTTTGAGAAAGTAGAGGCTTTGGTGGGCTTTCTTATCTACAGTGTTGGCATGGGGGGACCAGGACAGGTTGTTGGTGATCTGGACACCTAAAAACCTGAAACCCTCGACCATTTCTAATTTCTCCCTGTTGATACAGACAGGGGCATGTCCTGCACTACACTTCCTGAGGTCAATGACAATCTCCTTCGTTTTGCTGATATTGAGGGAGAGATTATTATCTTCTTGCCCCCCTGCATGTTTGGAAATTAGATTGCAAGTCTGTGCCATTTAATAAAGGCAAAGTTGAGCAATAAATATCCATTTCAACTTTCTGTTCTTGCTTAGCAGGTCAAAGTTTCAATAATTTAACCTGTTTTTAAGCTTCTGGTCTACGTCACCCCAAAATGTGTATCTTAAAGTTTAAATTATCCCTTTATTGTATTGGCAGGATCTGCTTTGCTAATCTTTCATTGAATATCATGTTCTTGATCATGTTAAAATGTACAAAGACTAATTTACAATAGCCAAGCCACTATAACATGCTTCTTTCCTTGCAGCTGATGGGTCAACTGGAAAGAATGTTGAGTATAGGAACAGGTCACACAGTCTTTGTCAGTGCTGATGTTCCATAAGAACCTCTTCCCACTTTATTTAGCTGTATCAATGTAACATATTCCTTCCTTCAGGCTCTTTAATGCATTTTAAAGAACGTTTACCTGTTTCAACTTAATTCATGGATAAGATGTTAAAATGTCAGCCCAGTTAGGTTGTAGATTTTTTTTATTCCGATTAAGGTTTGAAACACCAGGCTGATGAACTTTTTGCTTCTGTTATGTCTCTTTATGGAGCAGTTGCAGGTCAGATGCAGTTGTGAAGCACAACTCCCTTCATGTTTCCCCACAAGGTATCTGAACCTTAATGTCACAGAGGCAAATTCTTGCCATGCCACAAAAGCCGTCTTTGTGACCCGCCTGAGTAAGGTGGGCAATCTTGTGGTGAATTTTTACAATCTGGACCTGTGCTAAGAGTCTTTGTTGTTAAAATCAGTTAAAATATAAATTTGTTTCACATTTGCGGTTGCTAACTTGAGATGTTAGTTGTCAACTGCCCACTCTTACACAGCTGCTGTAATCTAGGTATGAGTCATAGAATCATAGATTCATTCTGCACTGTAATCGTCTATCTGACATCAAGAGACATTGGTGTCTTTCTCCACTAACTACCTTAATACTCTCATCATATTCTTCGTTTTTTTTAAAAAAAATGTCTTCAGTGATGGTTTACAGCAGAGAATTCCACATTGTTGTTGCCTTCTACTTTGATTTTGATTTGATTTGATTTATTACTGTCACATGTATTGGGATACAGTGAAAAGTATTGTTTATTGCGCACTATACAGATGAAACATACCATTCATAGAGATATAGATGAGGAGAAGGTGCAGAGTATAGTTTTACTATCATAGCTAGGGCGTAGAGAAAGAACAGCTTAATAAATGTAGGTCCGTTCAAAAGTCTGATGGTAGCAGTGAAGAAGCTGTTCTTGAATTGGTTGGTATGTGGTCACAGACTTGTGTATATTTTTCCTGAGGGACGAAGATGAAAGAGAGTATGTCTGGGGTGTGTAGAGTCTTTGATTATGCTGGCTGCTTTTGTGAGGCAGTGGGAAGTGGAAATAGAGTCGATGGATGGGAGGCTGGTTTGCGTGATGGACTGGGCTATTTTCACAACGCTTCATAGCTTCTTGCAGTCTTGGTCAGAGCTTGTTTTTAATCTTCCCTTTATACTGAGTACCTTAAACATGTGTCCTTTTATTACCGTTTTGTTGATCAGTAGAAATGATCTATCACGTTTTCTCGCGGCAAAAGGTACCTTTGGCAATAGGTGAAGAAAAACCTGCTCTTGTATGTGTTGCCAGGAAGGTGTTGATGCATAAGCACAGGAGTTAGTAGAACAAACTGTACCCTATATATATAGTAAAAAGTCTGACAACACCAGGTTTTAGTCCAACCTATTTATTTGATAATATACTCACAAGCTTTCGAGGGACACCCTCTTCGTCAGGTGAATGGAGAGTTCTGGCCTCAGACAGAGCATATAAAGCACAGACAGTTTAGAGATTACTGATTAGAATGCGAATCTTTACACCTAACCTGCTGTTCAAGACCTGAAGTGGCTGATAATGTGAGTGGAAGGAGCACTGATCACAGTTTAAAGAGATGTGTATTGTCTCCAGACAGTACAGTAAGTGAGGTTTTGCAAACCCAGGCAAGTCACGGGGGTTACAGATAGTGCGACATGAACCCAAGATCCCTGTTGAGACCGTCCTCATGTGTGCGGAACTTGGCTATCAGTCTCTGCTCAGCGACTCTGCGCTGTCGTGTGTCGTGAAGGCCGCCTTGGAGAATGCTTACCCGAAGGTCAGAGGCTGAATGCCCGTGACCACTGAAGTGTTCGCCAACAGGAAGGGAACAGTCTTGCCTGGTGACTGTCGAGCGATGTTCATTCATCCGTTGTCGTAGCGTCTGCATGGTCTCCCCAATGTACCATGCTTCGGGACATGGGGAGACCATGCAGACGCTACGACAACGGATGAATGAACATCGCTCGACAGTCATCAGGCAAGACTGTTCCCTTCCTGTTGGCGAACACTTCAGTGGTCACGGGCATTCAGCCTCTGACCTTCGGGTAAGCATTCTCCAAGGCGGCCTTCATGACACACGACAGCGCAGAGTCGCTGAGCAGAGACTGATAGCCAAGTTCCGCACACATGAGGACGGTCTCAACAGGGATCTTGGGTTCATGTCGCACTATCTGTAACCCCCGTGACTTGCCTGGGTTTGCAAAACCTCACTTACTGTACTGTCTGGAGACAATACACATCTCTTTAAACTGTGATCAGTGCTCCTTCCACTCACATTATCAGCCACTTCAGGTCTTGAACAGCAGGTTAGGTGTAAAGATTCGCATTCTAATCAGTAATCTCTAAACTGTCTGTGCTTTATATGCTCTGTCTGAGGCCAGAACTCTCCATTCACCTGACGAAGAGGGTGTCCCTCGAAAGCTTGTGAGTATATTATCAAATAAATAGGTTGGACTAAAACCTGGTGTTGTCAGACTTTTTACTGTGTTTACGCCAGTCCAACGCCGGCATACCCACATCATGACATATATATATGTCAGGGCAGAAAGCTGAAGCAATGAAATGTTACAATTATAACATTTTAATGAAGATGGTGCTACTTTACATTGTCTCAAACTTAAAAGTTCAAAATTTCATACAAAGTTTGAGTGAACCTAGAGTTATGTGGCCAGTCAGACGACTTTTAGAGATGTTATCAGCAATTCTTGCGTTACACTCAGTTTGCAGTCTTTTTTCCTCTCCATTTTGGGGTATACTTGTACGAATTAATGTAAGTAAGTCCTTCTCCATGATGTAGTTGATTAACCATACAAGAAGTTGATATGTTTTTAAAAGATAGACTTGTAACAGGAAACAAAGAGCGTTTGTGCCTTGATTAGAATTCTGCAGAGATCAGTACTTGTTTTGTTCTTTCATTTTGTCTAACTTTACATCAGATATCTAAATGCAGGTTTTGCTCACTCAATGTTGTAGTTGTGTTCCTGCAAAATGCGACTTTAGGCCAAACAATGTCAAGCGAATGAGATTTTCCCAACATAAAAACTGGAGTTAGATTCTTTTGGACATTTCTCAGTTAGAAATGAAATGAGATGGTTGTCTGTTTGGGCAAGTTTTATTTGCTAGACTCACTGGCTGTGTGTTCATCCCTGTCAGGCCCTCAGTCTATTTTGGAGAAAATTCCTTTTACTTACTCACATACTTAATACATCATGGAATAGTTGGTGGCAATTCATTATTTAAGTACTGCGCATTAAATCTTTGTTATCACTGAATTCAGTATGAGCGAGGCTGATTTAACCAATACATTAAAGTTTCTATCATAGTGGTCTGCTGGCAAATGATGTTAATCATGAAATAAAAGCAAAATGCTGTGGATGATGGAATCTGAAACAAAAACAGAAAATGCTGGAAAGTCGCAGCAGGTCTGACAGCACCTGGGGGGATTCTATAAAGCCAACATTTTGAGTCTGGATGACCCGTGGTCAGAGCTGTTAGAGTGAACGTACTGATGCTAAGGGGATATATACGTTCCCTATATTGTCAGCAACGATATAACAGAACAACATTGTCTGAATCAATGTTAAGTGAGGAATTCCTGTACTGATATTTGTCTAATTTAGAAGTGGCAGATTGTATAATAGCAACTCCTGATCTTGGGAATATATTACCATTGAGTGGCATGGTGACAATTGTTAGCACTGCTGCCATTCAGCCAGGAACCTGGGTTCGATTCCCAGTTTGGGTCACTGTCTGTGCAAAGTCTGCACGTTCTTCCCATGTCTGTATGGGTTTTCTCCAGGTACTCTGGTCTCCTCCCACACTCCGGCACCTATTCAAGTACACTGAGGGAGAATTTAGCTTGGCCAATGAACCTAATCAGCACGTCTTTCAGACTGTGGCATCAAGGCCGCATCATATTTATCTAAGCAGATATTTTGTGGAAATATTTAAAGTCCACTTGGATGTCATGGTAAAATAGTTGGAAGATTGGTATGTTGAGCAGCAATTTCCCATTGCTGCAGTTTCTACAGTAGATTTGATATGTAATAGACTTGATCCTATAAATATTTTAGAATTTCAGAATATCAAATAATTAAACTTTATTTTTGGAACATTTAACTTTACAGTGCAGCAAAGATGTCATCAAGGAGTGCGTGCTTAGAAATGTTGTCTGCTGCTACTATTACACTAAAGATTGGAGCTTCAATGAGGTAAAATACCTTGAAATTAATCAGATACAGATCATAGAATGTACCACATGGGAGAAAGCATCTGATCCACTGGGCCTGCACCAACTGTTTGGAAGAGCTATTTAGTCTCATTCCTTTGCTTTCCCTGTAGCCCTACACATTTTTTTTACTTTTAAAGTAAATATTCAATTCATTTTTGAAAGTGATTATTAAATCTGCAACGATTGAGGAGAAGGAATTTCTTCTTTAATAGAGGTTCAAAGATGTCTGAATTAGGTGGATTGGTCATGATAAATTGTCCATTAGTGTCGGGGGATTAGCAGGGTAAATACGTGGGGTTACAGAGATAGGGCCTGTGTGGGATTGTTGTTGGTGCAGGCTCAATGGGCCGAATGACTTCCTTCTGCACTGTGGGGATTCAATGAAATAGAGAGGTGCAATTGTTACAAAAATTGTAGAATTGAAAATTTGGTTTATGATCAAAGCCACATAAAATCAGGAGCTAGACGTACAAAAATGTACATTGCTTTCACATTCAATTAGTTTTAAATAGTAAAATATATTTACAGCAGAAGACACAAGTGGCAAGAAAAAATGTTTATAAACTGCACAATGCTTTGTATTTTTCCAATAAACGCATGTATAACGATGGGAATCTTACATTATAGATGTAAACACATTTCCTCCATTTTACAAATAATGCACTAAAACTCTTTGGTATTCAAACATGCATCTTTATACAATGTATACCTTGTTATTGCACAAAGAGACAATTCTTAACCAGTTGCTTTAATTGAGATCTAATATTCTGTAGAAGCATGAACTTTCATTATAGAAGTCAAATTTGGGCTTTAAACATTTCTGACTTCAAAAGTTTTATTTCTGATGTTTACGCCACGAGGAGACAAAAGCAACCTACCTAAATATTGAAAATAAAAATTAATCTTTTTTTTATAAATTAGTGTGTGTGTATATATATATATATATTCTCATGCTTTGTTGAGTAACAATCTTGACAATATATGAACAATGAGCCATTATATGAATTAATTTTATACACAAATGTTTAAATGCAATATCTTGTGCTTGTCGGAGAGATAGGTGACAGTAAAGTTTTAGCCTGTGACTAGTGCTAATTACTGTGCTTTTTGGAGATAGTGAGAGACAGGATGAAGGATTGATATAATCTTAAGCCCTTAACTTCTGTCGAACAAGGAAGACTTTTCTCCCTTCTAATTGCACTATATTTGATCCTAGTCAGAAGAGAGCTGAAGTGCCACGGTTATCCAATTTCCCATAACTATTCACCTTTACGCATGACCTTCCTCTTCTTTGTAAATCAATTTCAAATGGCAGTCAAATCATGATTTTATGCAGTCACGATATGACTGAATGGAAACTAACGTCCAGGATACATGGGAAAAGAAATCTATGAATATGCGTCAGTCTTAACAAAGTACAACACTTAAGTCAGAAAGTTGTGACGTCAGCTGGAATTCTCTGGTCTCGCCTGTGGCTGGGATTCTCTGGGTCACAGTGCAGTGGATGGAGTTTCGACTCATTGCCAAATTCTCCGGTCTTGCCGACAGCAGTGGCAGGGTTGGAGCATCCTGGCCTTCAAGTCTCACTCCCAAGATTTAAGCACCTAATCTAGGCTGACATTTGAATGCAGAGCTGAGGGAAGGCTGCAAAGTAGGAGATACCAATTCTCACTTAAGATGTTGAGTATGGGTCTTACTTGCAGACACCTATAAAAACAGCATCCCTTGGCACTATTCTTTGAAGAGCAAAGCATTCTTCAAGAGTCCTAACCAGCATTTGTCCCTTAACCAATATCAAAAAAAACAGATTACCTAGATAGTCTATTACTGTGACCTTGCTGTACAAAATTGGTTGTCATGTTTCCAACCTGTGGAAAACTGGCACATCTGGATCTGTCTTCAGAGGGATATGAAGGTCAGAACTAATTATTGATTGAGTGAATATTCGAACACCACATCCTGAAATTGTTAGATTGTTTACCTTTGGTATAGTCTTTTCCACTGTTACGATCCCTATTGGGACTGAAAACTTTAAAAATGATATTCAAATGTCCAATGCAAGGATGACGCAAGTGTTCCCGTTTTAAGACTTTTAGTATAATAAGTCAACTAAAAGTAACATTGACTAAAGACTATTTTAGTAGACAACTTGTGTTTAAATTATAGGACAGAACTTTCCCCTTTTACTTTCAATACTGAAAAATCTCCTCTGCAGTTACACTTTACAAATCCTTTAAGTAAACATTCAATTTCTTCAGAACCAATCCAAAGTGATTCTTGTCTTCCTTTCCCAGCCTGGTGATGATTAACCCAAGGACTGTCCTTAATGACGAAGGTTCTCCTGGAAATTCTTCTGCTAGTTCAAGCTAGGTGAACCTTCAAGCCTCATTTTAAATCCTCATGAATTTGGTCTTTTCAATGTGAACACAACCTCCTACCTGAATGGTAAACCATGCTTGCTGTCTCTATCTGCCCTCTCTCTCTTTCCCCCTGGGATCCTGGCTGACCTCCCTGTCTGTGAAATTCTAGGATTTGTATTTAGGAGAATCATAGAATCTCTGCAGTACAGAAGATGGCAATTTGGCCCATTGAGTCAGCACTAATGCCCTGCCTGCAGCAGTTGTGGACTCGCCAACTTTAAGGGCGTTCAAATGGTCAGTGGATAGGCATATGGATAACATTGGAATAGTTTAGGTTAGAGGGTCATTAGATTGGTTCCACTGGTCAGCGCAACATCGAGGGCCGAAGGGCCTGTACTGCGCTGTAATGTTCTATGTTCTAACCACAATCCCACCCAGGCCCTATTCCCATAAACCTAATATTTACCCTGCTAATCCCCTTGACACTAGAGTTAACCCCACATCTTTGCACTGTGGGAGAAAACCCATGCAGACATGGGGAAAATGTGCAAACTCCACACAGATAGTGACTCAAGGGTGAAATTGACCCCAGGTCCTTGGCGCTGTGAGGCAGCAGTGCTAACCAATGTGCCATCGGGCTTGTAATTCAATTCTGTTATTCCTCCCAAGCACCCTTCCTCTCACAAAGCCCATCTCTAAGGCAATGTGGAGCAAGTGGGTCTTTTACCTTAGTGATTAGCTATCCTTTAGAAGCCTAACTCCATTCTATCTCAGAATTTAATAACCAGCTTGAAGAATAGTCGTTTACAATATGACATTCTTCACACATCCCTTAGACCTTGGAAACTAATAGTCCATCTACTGCCAGTACAGATGTTTCTGCCATTGTCTACAAGTCTGATCAACTTGCGCCTGCTTCCCTCCCCCTTTAGTTTTCATCAATCAATCGGCCCAGATCTGTTTTCTGCCGAATTCAGAACAGGTCTCATGACCTCCTTCATTTTACCCAAAATTAAAACAAAGTCCCAGAACATAATAATCTTATATAAAACCTTGCACCTGTAACACCACACTGAGCATGTGAAACAATTTTCTCATTAAACAGGGTGGGACTGTTAGAAACTGATGATATTTCTTCCAGAATCTCAAGTTGATTCTTTAAAGCACTTCAAAGAATTGAGCCCATGCGTGGAATCTATGAGATGAATCCTGCTGGACCCATGGCTAAGGCACCCAAGTTGTGGATACAGCTACTGGAAATGCAGTTTCATAGGTATCAAGGAGTATGGGGTGAAATGGGGATATCAAACCAAATCATTGTGAAACTGACTAGAATACTATGTGTTCCAATGAGATACACTAGCAACCCAAGGTACCAAACTCAGAATTTGCAAGAAAAGTATATTAATATATATAATTTGGAGAACTGAACAAAATGAACTAATAAACGCCAAGCTTTGCAGTGATGTAACTTCACTAAGGAATTTCTGGATTACATCATTCCAAGGATATGAACTTTTAACCACTCAGGGTCGCTGCCCTTGTGCAGCATGGGGTAGCAAGATTATGCAATAATTGGTAGTGATACTGCATAGAATAGAATCCCTACAGTGCAAAAGGGGGCCATTCAGTCCATCGAACCTGCACCAACAACAATCCCACCTAGGCTCTTTCCTCGTAACACCACATATTTACCCTGTTACTTCCCTGACACTAAGCGGCAACTTAGTATGATCAATTCACCTAAGCTGCACAATCTTGACTGTGGGAGGAACCCGGAGCGCCCAGAGGAACCTACACACACACACACGGGGAGAATGTACAAACTCCACATGGACAGTTACCCAAGGCCAAAACTGAACGTGGGTCCCTGGCGCTGTGAGGCAGCAGTGCTAAGCACTGTGCCACTGTGCTATGGCAGTATTTTAAACTGACAGTGCCAATCTAACTGTTCCACAGGACAACTGCATTCATACCCTGCTAAGTGAAGGACAATAGAACACTGGATTCACTAAACATATAATTAATAAAATCCCTTAGTATAGTATATAAAGCAAAGGTGCAGTAGAATGACAAGGAACTAATATAATTAGATTGTAAGTATCATTAATCCATGATAGCAAGGTTTAAGTCTTCTATATGGCTTGTGTACTCTAGAGCATAATCCTCATGTAATCTACTATAAACTTGATTAATCTGCAGTAATATGATGAAGGATTACAAAGTAGAATTCAATATCAGTAAATGTTAAATTAAATGGGTAAATTACAAATCTTGTATTATAAACAAGACTGTGTTATTAGTCAAAGTTGAAAGGATTAGTTCTGATTCATCAATAGGAGGCATAGTCAGATGTGATTCATTTATGGCTGCAGAGTTCAATAATTGAGTTGTAAAAGAATCTTCCCCCTTCAATCTCTACGGCACAGTTGCTCTGTGAGGAAGACCATGGCCAGAATTCTCCAGCCCTTCACGCCAGCCAGTGAACGGAAATTTCAATAGTTCACCGCCCGCATTGTGGGAGAGGGGCTGGAAAGTTCTGGCCCTTGAAGTTGGTCCATACACAACAGGCAAGATCCAAGAATTCAGTCTTAATTGTTTGAATTGGTATCCCCCACTTACAAAATTTGTGGAGAAAGATTTGGGATGGCCCTGGGGAGGAAAGAGAGGAATCAGCCATAGTACAAAGTGCCAGCCAGGACATGTGTGGTCAAAGTGATAGATAACAGGACAAAGCTGTATTAGGAGTTGGCAAACATGCTTTGGGTGAACCATTCCTTGCTAATTGATTGAGTTTGGAACGATGCTCAAGAAATCAAGAAACAAAATTCTATTAATTCATGGGTTCCAGGATTCACGAAAAGCTGAACCCGGTATCAGAAAAATAGCTTCAGTATCAATTCCAGGAATATCAAGTCATGTGCTGACATGAGGAGTCTGGGGAGTTTTGGCCACAGGGTACCTCTTTATCACTAAATGCTTCACATAGGTTACCAGAGCACTTAAATACATTTAAGTTCTACATTGGAAATACCTTTTCTCTGACCACCATGGAAAGATAAGGAACCCTTTTCAGTTGGCACTGGTTTCTTTTCATAAATAGGGTGTTTAGTCAGCTTGAGGATAATTATAAGGAAACTCAGTGACAAACATCCATAGATTTTATAGAATCCCATTAGCCGCTGAAGAGGAACTCTGAGTGAGGCCATTGAAAATTAGCTGGGGTTCCTTCAAAGACTCAGAGAATGCAAAGAATTGAAAAATATGGAACCCAGATAATTGAAAGGAATGTCAACAACAAAATGGAAGAGTTTAGACTTATTAAGGGTAAACTTCCTGGAAAGTTTGCTGAATAAGAACTCAATGTTTAGACACAGGTCAAATATTTTCTCCATCGAGTTATCAAACGCATCCCATTTTCCAGATGGATTCCCAGTCTTTCAGTTATTTACATTATTTCATTTGATTTGATTTATTATTGTCACATGTATTGGTATACAGTGAAAAGTATTGTTTCTTGCAGACAAAGCATACCCGTACATAGGAAGAAGTCTCCCAACATCAGGTTAAAGTCCAATGGGTTTATTTGGAATCGTGAGCTTTTAGAGCACTGCTTGCTCCTTCATCAGGTGACAAAGGAGCAGCGCTCTGAAAGCTTGTGATTCGAAATAAACCTGTTGGACTTTAACCTGGTGTCGTCAGCCTTCTTACTGTGCCCAGCCCAGTCCAATGCTGGCAACTCCACATCATGGATACCATACATCAGGAAGGAGAGGGTGCAGAATGTAGTGTTAGGCATAGCTAGGGTGTACAGAAAGATCAGCTTAGGAGATATACCTGTTAAAATGTTGAAACAATGCTAGCATTAACATTTAAAGATTATGGGCAGGATTCTCCGATCTTGTCTGTGCCTGCCAGCACTGCCAGTGAGAATTTGGCACTCAGCCAAAACTCCATTCACTGCAGCAGCAATGGAGAATCCAAGCCGCGGATATGGTCAGAGGTTTTTCGGCACATGTGCCATCAGACTTCTGAAAAAAACAGTCACAGGAAGCATGTGTTGCTGGCAAGTTCGGCACTTAATGCTGATCCTTAATTGCTCTAGAGAATGTCCTCAGTGGGAATGGAATCGGACAGTCAAGCTTGTCCCCCCTGTGGAAGGGCTCAGAACCATTTTGTCCTCTGTAGGACACATAGAAGGTTGCATGTGCTGGGCTAGGAGTAACCCATTGCTGCTGGAATGTCGGGTGGGGGTGGCGGGGTGCTAAGTTGACATGTTTGCTGCCCCATGGTCTAACTGCTGCAATTTTTGCTTCAGTGAGGGTGGTTGGAAATTCTAATCACTGGACAGTGCAGCAGAGGACAGATTCTTTGTTTTGTGGAAATAGGGATGGGGGAGTAACCTCCTTATTTCTTATCTTGTCCACTGAAAGTGGTGCAGCAGTATTGCCTTGTGTGCTGATGTGTCCACAGTCATGCAACATTACGGGCATGGGATCCAGAGACGCTGACCACATTAGATGCAACAAATATAAATAGGCAGTTATGCTAAAAGGAGAAGTATTTAAATATACTTTAAAAAAGACAGAAAACAGTTGAAAAGCTCTGACAGCAACCGTGGAGAGAGAAACAGAGTGGGCCGGACTTCTCTGACAGCCAGGATTTTCCCGTTCCGCTGTAGTGAGTGGAGATTTGGCTGAGCGCCAAATTCTCCATCCTCGCTGTCAGTAGCGGCAGGGCATGAATGGCCAGAGAATTCATTTTGAGTCTGTTTGCCTTTTCTGCAGAGCTCTGGAGAAGAGTCATATGGACTCGTGGAATCACAGAATCCTGCAGAGCAGGAGGAGGTCATTTGGCCCATCAAGTCTGCACCGACCGTAATCCCACCCAGGCCCTATCCCCATTGCCTCATGGATTTATCCCCCGACACTAAGGGGCAATTTAGCATGGCCAATTCACCTAACCCGCACATCTTTGGACTGTGCAAGTACCTGGAGGAAGCCCACACTGGGAGAATGTGCAAACTCCACACAAACATTGACCCAAGCCAGGAATTGAATCCAGGCCCCTGGTGCTGTAAGGCAGCACTGCTAACCACTGACTCAAAACATCAACTCTGTTTCTCTCTCCACAGATTTTGCCAAACCTCAGAGAATCATAGAGGTTTATAGCATGGAAACTGGCCCTTTGGCCCAACTTGTCCATGCTGCCATTTTTTTAAAACCTGCTGAGTTCCTCAGCCATTTTCTATTTTTATTTCAGTTTTCCAGCAGTATTTTGTTGATGTTTTAAAGATGTTCGCTGCAGTTCAAATTAAATACCAATAAAAAGAGCTCCTTTCACCAAAAAACCCCTGCATTCATGTAGAACCTTTCACAACATCAAGACATGTCAAAGCTGATGAAATATTTTTGAAGTGTGCTGGAGAAAGCGAGGCAGCCAATAGATGCAGAGCAAAGTCCCATTGAGTAGGGAAAACTTACCATCATGGGAAATAGACAGAGAAACACTGCTGGAGTTAGAGGTGGCATGATACTAAAGACACGTTGGAACAGGGGTAAAAACTAGGTGGTCCCCACCAGCCTTAAAACAGACTTTTTGTCCCTTTGATGTTCCCTCCCCAAGGAAAAAACAGCGCGAATCCATTGAGTATATAAAGAGTAACTGTATGAGGGTGGAATTACTTTGTAGAAAACGTATCGCAAATGTAACAATTCATACAAGGTTAGCTGTTGTACCTCACCAGAGAAATACAATCAGGAAGTGAAGTAACAGCAGAATGCAGTGTGTAGTTTTTCAAAATGATACATTCGGATTAAAAAAATGTTGTTCCCCTGTGAAAGGAAATCTCAAAGGCACTAATTCCTCAATGAGGTCATAGCTACAGGACCACAGTATAACATTCTTAGACAGAATACAATATAATTGGGTCCCCCTATTGAATGAAATGAACTGTATTATATACAGCTGCTCCACCAATGTAGTTTGGTTATCTTGTTTTGTATAGGTCCGTTTACGCCGAGCAGCATTAATAAAAATGCAACCGTTGTTCTCTTGCATTGCAAAACTTTTCAAAGGTTAAAAAATATTTACAGCTTTAAGACATACAAACTTGTATTTTGTAATGGGGTGGGGGGTGGGGGGAAGGGGGCGCGTCAGCCATAAACTGACAAGTGCCTCAAAAATGCTCAACTTTGATTCAGCCGACAAGTTTACCAAAATTGTAAGTTGAAACCATTCCTTGTTTGCTACCTGGCAGCACAAGAGTCCAACACAGACGTCCAACGTTACAAAATCGACACGTAACGGCTCAACGAGGATAGTCCGTTACTTTGTGGCTCTTCGGCAAGCCAGTAGTGACTCAGATGTTGTGGCTGCACAGCACAGTGCAAACCATGGCCATGTCTCAAGCGAGGAAAAGAACCTTCCCATTCGGAATATCACTTGCTCTACAGTTTAAGGTTCTTCTCACTGCCAAAGCTATTCACCGTGTCTGTCGTTTTCTTCCTCAGGTTTTCGATCCAACTGGTGCTGCTGAGCATCGACTTCCCGGTTACTGCTGGTGATGGCTTACTGAAGCGCATGTTCCTTCCCGAGGTAATGAGTTCGCCAAAGCCCTCTTGATGAGCAAATGCATAGCCTGATCTTCTGGAGCTGGTGCGGTTTACACGTCGCATACGGTGCTGCACTGGCTTCTGTTTCCTTCTGACACGTTGCATGTATCGTACCTGAAAACGAAACATATTCATTTTTTAGAAGTACGATACCAAATGGATGGCTTTATATTTGGAAACAATTTTTTTTTAGTTTTTCATTATTTTGCATGGATTTCTGGGTAGTTGTCAATGCCATAATGTGGAGATGCTGGCGTTGGACTGGGCTGGGCACAGTAAGAAGTCTCATAACACCAGGTTCCAGTCCAACAGGTTTATTTGGAATCACGCGTTTTCGGAGCGCTGCCTCTTCAACTCACCTGATGAAGGAGCGGCGCTCCAAAACTTCGTTTTAATTCCAGATTTTAATCAGGTATTGTGAACTTCCGTCAATAAACATGCTTTAGATTTTTTTGATTTATTATTGCCTCTTGTATTAGTATACAGTGAAAAGTATTGTTTCTTGTGAGCTACATGGACTAAAACTTAGCGCTCAAAGAGAAGGAAAGGAGAGAGTGCAGAATGTAATGTTACAGTCACAGCCAGGGTGTAGAGAAAGATCAACTTAGTAATTGGTGGGAATTTTCAAAATTTGAATAGAACATTTTCCAGAAAAAGGTCATGGATTATGCTTCTTCTAAATTCAAGGAGACAATGGAGCACTTGGATCATTACTGAGAGCGGGATGATCAAGAGACTGCTGTCCAGTTGAAAACCAGGGAAAGTGGAGATCAATGCAGCTTTCAGATCCTTCTTGCATGCTTGGAGTCTCAACACCCTGGAAATGACTGCTGTGGGGAAGAGACTGTTATCAATCTCCTTCTGCCTTTGCAAAGTAGGTCTGGAAATAAATGCAGTGTCTTTTTTGTCGAGGTTTATCCCGAACAGCTTCATGACGCAGGACTCTGTGCTCCATGAATTGTTCCTAGGGACGCTCACCCTAGATAAACATCAACGGCTGCTGGAGGACAGTCTGCTTGGTGAAAGACGCGCTTTGGTCTGCCTAAAACCTGCTGATCCTTCCAATGCAAAGAGGTGCTAATGACTGAATTTTGCATTCTGGCACATTTCAAGGTCCAGGACAATATGAAGGCGCACAACAGCAGGATGTTAAACAGTTTCTGATACCCCTGGCCCATTCTACCTGGCATGATCAGGATCTCGCCAGAAAGAGTGAGACCCTGATCTGAATTCGCTTGCATTCATTTTAACCTCATCAGCGAGGTTAAAGTTGAATGCATCCACCTCCCTGTATATTCTCGTCGTGTCCCCCCCCCCCCCCCCCCAGCCACCCCCAAGCAGGAAGTCACTTGGGCACCAATCACTATAGATCCCTAAAAGTGGGGACCAGGTGCCATTGATTGCAAGGGGGAGAAAGGAGGGTGTACTGCTCAGCACTCGTCACCAAAGTACACACAGATAAAGCATCCGCTGCCAGGAAGCAGAGGGGAGTTCTTCAAGCGAGCTGAGGGTTGGAGTGCCGGAGAGGCTCAGGTCGAGGGTGGGCCTCGGGATGGGGGTCCTGTAGTTAGTCTTCTTTCTGTTGCTTTTAAAAGCTTTGAAGTGCTTCGTTTACATTCCATTTCACACCCCATTAACTTTTATAATTCTCTAGCTGCTGCTGGCACCTTCCAAAGGGGGGATTAGGATTGTTTATTTACACAGTACATCATGGTCCCTTAACTCTGAAGTGCTTCTTCAGAAATGCAGTTGTTCAGTCTGAGCTCATTTTAAAAAAAACTTTCTACTCTGAAGTGCTCCCAAGAGAATGCTGGTACGCAGTCTAGAATTCATTTTATTGAAGGGGACTTTTTTCTACCTCTTATGTTTGAATAGGGTGCCTTTACTGGAGGCTGTTTTTAACTAATAGAAGCAATTGGCATCACTCAAGGTTCCTAAATGAGGGCCTTCTCACAGCCAGTTGAATTCTCTGGTCAGACACGCTGACTATGCCAGGGGCTTGGAGGCCATTGTAGGCCCCGAGTTTTCAAGCACATGGATGGAAAGTGCCCTAGTATTGCCAATGTGGTACTGCCATCTGGTATTGCCAGGTCAGAATTGTTAGGGTGCTAGGAGGCAGTGCTGGGTTGGGTTGGCACTGACAAGGGGTGAGGCCTGAAGGGATAGGGCCTTTGCTATCCCCACAGCAGGGTGTCACTTATTTGGTGGTGAGGGGTGATGTTGGTGATTGTTGGGGTGGGGCCTTTTGCTGGCAAAGAGATGAGGGTGTCTGTAGCATCATTCTGAGATCGGGGCACTCTTTTTAAGCGTGTTCTGATTTCTAAGAAATCATTCTTGCCAGCATCTTTAGATCCTGCACATCTCATTCACGGCGCAAATCTGTCTGTGTTCCAAAGAAATGTTTAAGCATGGATGGATTACAGTCGGCTTGTGGTAATCCATGTGGCAGGAATCCCACCCCATTTCCCACTGGAGACTACACTTTGAAATGCTTTGGGAGAACTGTGCCCACAATCTGCAATGTCGGTGTATTGAAGCATCTCATGGATTGGGAGAAACTGATCTGTATAGCAATTTATTTATTTCCAGATTTTAGTTGTTATGTAATTTATTTTTACAAATCTTATGGATGCAGTATACTTTAGGGGGAAGACACTTTACTCCCATTCAATAGTCTCTGGTGAAACCAGAAACATTGGGCAGGATTTCCGGAGCTGGTCGCAGCACATTTCGCCATGGTGGAGGTGGTCCGCCATTGTCCATTAGTGGGAATGGCCAGAAAACTCCAGCCATTAAATCTGTTTTTTTGGGTTTTTTGGTTGCTTTATAAACCCTGTTTGTAAAGTCAGCTGTGCGGGTGTGTTTCGGTTATGTAGATGTGCACTTCAGATGAAGAGATGGCAAGTGGGGACAGCACACCGATGCAGGTTAGGACTTAAAATGAAGACCTGGATACAAAAAGATTTCTGTCGCATTAGCCTGACTTTCCAGGCTGTTTCCCTCTTTTCGAAGCTATTACTACAGTGGTATCTCCAGAGTGAGAAGTAACCCATCTATTCTGGCATTAAAGATTTGCTGGCCGTCTGTATTACTATCCAGTGCTGGCTTATTCAGCTTGCCACACCTCCTGATAAACATACCAAACCATCAGCGTAAAATCAGAGTTTGTACAGTCAATGCTATTGCAATCCTGTCTGTTGGGAGTTTGTTGGGTGCAGTTGCCGAGGAAATCTAAGGTTTCCAAGCTGCTCCCTTATTAATGGATTTAGATTCTTTTTTCATTCATTCACGGGACATGGGCGTCATTGGTTGGTCAGCATTTATTGCCCATCCCTAGTTGCCCGAGGGCAGTTGAGAGTCAATCACACTGCCGTAGCTGTAGAGTCACATGTAAGCCAGACCAGATAAAGATGGCAGATTTCCTTCACATTAGTGAACTAGATGAATTTTTCTGACAATCAAGAATGGTTTCATGGTCATCAGTAGATTTTTAATTGCAGATTTTCTTTTTCTTATTGAATTCAAATTACATCTGCCATGGTGGGATTTGAACCCGGGTATCCAGAACATTTGCTGAGTTTCTGGATTAATAATCTAGCGATAATACCAGTAAACCATTGCCTTCCCTAGTTGGTAGTATCAAGGTAAGTGTAATTTAACATTGATAAATACAAACTTATACACATGGTTTGAAAAGCATGACTGGTAATTGTTTATAATGAAACAAATTGAATTACAAAAGAGAAAGGGAGAAAAAGAAAGGGTCCTTGGTGTGATAACTGGCATGTTATTTTCTGTGGATAGACAATAGGGTGAAGCTTTTTTTTTATATAAAGAAGAACACAATGATCAGGTAGCCAGCTAGAACAATCAAATGCAAGTCGACAGAAGATATTCTACGCCTCTGCAATGCACCGGGAGATGACACTTTAGGCTACTGAATTAAACCACAAGAAAATCAAGTGTTACACGCATTGGAAAGGATACGTGGGAGGACAACAAACATAAAGCTGTGAAGAAAGAGAAACTTAAGCTCGCATGTCTAGAAAGAAATCAATTAATGGGGGCATAATTGAGCTGTACAAAACATTAAAAATCTAGAAGATTGTTCTAAATTAAATCAGAGTAGTAGGAAGACAGGGAGTATATTTGAATTGTTGAGAAATGCTTTCAGCAGATATTAGGGATTCCTTCATTTAAGATGTTCATGAAGTAACAAAGGGAAGATGTTACAGCTATTCAGTGAATAGTAGGTCTCACGGTTGCACAAAGCTCAGTTGGGTGGTGTAACAAAGTACATTCAAGAGTCTGTGTTTTACAGCACAGGTGAAAAGCAATCCAAGATAAGGAACTGAATGCATACCTTGTCACTCAAAGTCGGTTTCAAATCTACCATCAGGAACCTGATTGCCACCACTGGCACAATGCATAGCACCGTGGTCACAATTATGACAAGCCACACGGTAAGCTGGACCAGGGAGTTCCGAGCATTTCCTGGAGGAACATACATTTTAAAACATTTTTCAACATGCTTAAATATCTGAATCATTGATGTTGAACCGTGTTCAGTATTTGTGATGAAGTTGTAAACATGTTACGGGCAGCACGGTGGCACAGTTGTTAGCACTGCTGCCTCACAGCACCAGGGACCCGGGTTCGATTCCAGCCTTGAGTGACTGTGGACTTTGCATGTTCTCCCCACGCCTGCGTTTCCTCCGGGTGCTCCAGTTTCCTCCCACAGTCTGAAAGAAGTTGATTGGCCATGCTAAATTGCCCCTTAGTGTCGGGGGATTAGCCAGGTAAATATAGGGGATTGGGGCTAGGTGAGATTGTTGTCGGTGCAGGTTCGATGGGCCGAATGGCTTCCTTTTGCACTGTGGGGATTTTATGGATTATATGTTCTTTATGAATTGCTTGCAAGTAATGCAAATAAGCTGAGGGCTTCGCATCAATGTAAAAATGTGTCCACAAAAAATTAGTCATTATTTTAATATTTCTTATTTTCCATCTTTGAAAATTAGCACAGCAATAAATGTATTCAAAAAGACCCATTCCTAAATTAAATTGATCAAGATCAACTTGAGCTGATTTAACAGTTACTATCCAAACCAGTTCCAAACTAAACTGAAGAGTAACAGAAGAAAATCATAGAATCCATACAATACAGGAGGCCATTAGGCCCATCGAGTGTGTACCGACCACTATCCCACCTAGGTTCTATTCCTGTAACCTTCATTTACCCTGCTAATCCCTCTCACATTAGGGTCAATTTAGCATGGCCAATCAACCTAACCTATACATCTTTGGAGTGTGGAAGGAAACTGGAAGAAACCCATGCAGACACGAGGAGGAAATGCAAACTTCACACAGTGACCTGAAGCCAGAATTGAAACAGCACTGTGCCATCATGTCGCCTGTGATCTTCTTAATAAATAATAAAATTGTTTCCTAGAAAATCCAAATGTCGGAAAATGCACGGCATGAGACGGTGTCTTAGGCTTCCAGTTGTCTAACTCATTAGGTTTCAGAGCTTAAAATGTTCAGGCGATGATAAAATAAGTTAGCCAGCAACTGGTCAGATTATTTGCTGCCTACAATGCTCCTGCAAGACCATATTAATTCAAAGTTCCTTGGACTTACCGACAAAAGGAAATTGACTTGGAAATATTGAGAATAATCCATTACTATGCATGGCAAACAAGATGGAGAAGTAGACAGCCACACTCCCCCAGATGAAGAAGTGATTGACTGCTGTCCAATAGCTGGTGTCAAGGCCAATCTGCAAATAGAATCAGAAACATCAAACTTGAGATTTGGGCATCACTGGCAAAGTTGGCATTTATTGCCAACCCAAAGAAGAGTCGTATTGGATTCAAAACATTAACTCCTGTTTCCTTCTCGCCTGCTCCACAGATGCTGCCAGACCTGCTGAGTTTTTCCAGCACCTTTTGCTTTAATTTCACAGAATCCCTACACTGCAGAAGGGGGCCATTAGCCCATCGAGTCTGCATCGACCACAATCCCATCCAGCCCCTATCTCCATAACCCCAAATGCATTAACCCTAGCTAGTCCCCCCGACACTAAGAGGGTAACCTAGCTTGACCAAACCACCTAACCTGCACATCTTTGGACTGTGGAAAGAATCAGCAGCACCCGGACGAAACCCATGCAGACATGGGGAGAATGTACAAACTCCACACAGACATTGACCCAAGCCAGGAATCAAACCTGGGTCCCTGGCACTATGAGGCAGCAGTGCTAACCACTATGCCACTGCGCCGCCCTTTAATTTCAGACCTTCAACATTTGCAGTATTTGGCTTTGCAACTCTAACTGTCTTGATAGGCTGGTGCTGGGTGGTGTTTTTGAACTATTGTGGTCCATGTTTTGAAGGGATTCCTAAAAAAATGCTACTTAGTGGTTTCATACAAATGAATAGATTGTTATGTGGTTGAAGAGTGAACTGTTATAGTGCGGCACTGGACTCATGTATATGCTAGACTGGGTAAAGGCAGCAGATTTTCCCCCTTGAAGAAAATTTATGGACAAAGTTAGGGTTTTTACAAGTTAAAAGCTTCAGGTTAATTTCTACTGATACTGCATTTCTTTTTTAACTTCCAGAACTTTTTTAAAGTTAAGTTTAAACTTCTCTAAGTGGCATTGGGGTATCTGAACTCAAGTGCTTTAAATTGTTAGGCATCTGGATGACCAGGTGTCACATAATCCCACCACAATATCATTTATCTTTAATGCTATATTTCCATATAGATTTACAGCCCAATTTCAGAGAAGTTGAAATCCAACAATGAAATTAAATGCAGAATTACTTAGAATTCTACAGTGCAGAAGGACGCCATTCAGCCCATCCAGTCTGCACCTACCCAGGCCCTATCCCCACAACCCCCTACATTTACCCTAGCCAATCCCCCTGACTCTAAGGGGCAATTTTTTAGCATGGCCAATCCACCTAATTTAAACATCTTTGGATTGTGGGAGGAAACCCATGCAGACATGGGGAGACTGTGCAAACTCCACACAGACAGTGACCCAAGCCATGAATTGAACCTGGGTCCCTGGCGCTGTGAGGCAGCAGTGCTAACCACCGTACCACCCTGTATTTCACTAACCATTACAAAGCTCAAACCCTAGACAATCATTTAAACAATGGATTTATTTGACATCAATCATCAAGCTAGGTAGTTTATTTTGGGCTCTATTAGAATTTTAATTACCTACATTATGCAGCTCATCAGAAAAGGAAAGGATGAAAAAAACGAGAAAATTTAACACATCTGTAAAGATCAGCTTTAAGAATTAATGGATCTGTGATGCAGCTACTAAACATGTCTCTTAGAAAAATAACTGTAGATTATATTAGTCTTGTTATAAGCACGGTAACAGGTAATTTAACACAACAGTACATAATGAGGGAAGCAATGGTGCTGGACTAGTAATCTAAAGACCCAGGGCAATGCTCTGGGGACCTGAGTTTGAATCCCACCATTGGCAGATGGGTGAAATTTGAAATCAATGAAAAAAAGTCAGGAATTAAAAATCTAATGATGATCACAAAACCACTGTCATAAGGACTGATGTGCTACTTTAGGGAAGGAAACTTGCCATCTTTACCCGGTCTGGCTGACAAGTGACTCCAGACCCACAGTAATGTGGCTGACTCATAAAAATGCCCTCTGAAACCACACTCAGCTCAAGGGCAAGTAGGGGTGAGCAATAAAGCCTGGCCCAACCATACACACCCACATCCCATGAATGAATAGGAAAAAAAAAATGCACATTTATAATTGAAGTATTAATGCTGGATAGATCCACAGCAGGGTTGTAAAATGAAGTTTCTTTTAGGAAAGCCTCCATATGTGATTAATGTTACTAACAGATTCACTAGCACAATGCCTTGTGCATCTGTCTGTGAATGGATTAATGCATTTAAATCCAGTTGTAATAGAATTGATAACATTTCATTGTTAAGGAATCCTGGAGGATTGTTTATCTGAAAGTGCTCTTGCGCTCTATTGCACTTCACATGCTATTAGTTTGTGTTAGGAACTTAGCCTGATTGGCAAATATTACAGGAGTGATTCAGTTCACACTTTTTCAAACCAAACTGCAATCTTTGACAAATTCTAAAGCGTAACATTTCCAGTTCTATTTGAAAATTCGGGTATTTGTCCAATACACAGTGGTGAAGTACATTGCTTATACTTTAGCATCAGTTTATAGAAATCAATTGTTATTTGATTATGCCCAACTCTGGATAATCAATAGTAATTATATGTAAAATACACGTAAGTGCTGCAAAGAAAAGGAAAGATGCTATGTTTGAAAGCTCAAAACAACAAATCATAGCATCTGTACAATACAGAAGGAGGCCATTCAACCCACTGAGCCTGCACTGACAACAATCCCACCCAGGCCCTATCCCCATAACCCCACCTATTTATCCTGCTAATCCCCTTACATTAAGGGGCAATTTAGTACAACCAATCAACTTAATCTACACATCTTTGGAGAGTGGGAGGAAACCGGAGCACCCGGGGGAAACCCAAGGTGACATAGGGAGAACATGCAGACTCTGCACAGACAGTGACCCAAGCTGGGCACTCAGTCTGGGTCCCTGGCGCTGTGACCCAGCAGTGCTAACCACTCTGCCACTATGCTCTTTTTATGAGCAGTCACTGTTGTGGTGTTAAGACACATGACAGCCAATTTACACACATTAAGGACTAACAAGCATAAGGGACGGCATTCTTCCAAAAAGATTCTAAGTGCCGAATTTGCATTTAAAAGCTGGAGTAAATGCCACTGTTTTTTTTGGGCGGGATTTTCAAAATGAATCTCCCACGCCTTGTGCACTGCAGGGTGCACTGGCGTGAATATCATTAAAAATCTGGGGCGGGGTCTATTCCCGCTGGAGAGGCTGACAGCACAGTGCTGAGCGTGCCACTGCGCATGTGCCGATCTGTCAGTGCTGAGAGTGGCGCATGCGCAGTGGCCTCACGCTGCCAATCTCCCAACTGCTGGCCAACCATCCCCCATCACTGGCCGTGTAACAGTCGCCCCCACCCCCCCCAGACTCCCCATGGCCTGGTTTTGACATTCTGAACATTTTGGGCCAGCCTCAAACACCCGTCTAACACCCTGGCCCACCTCAAACTCCACTTCCCCCACCCCTGATCTCCCGATCCCCCCTCCCACTGGCAATCCTGACTACCCCCCATTGGGCAGTGCCCTCTTATGCCCAATCTTCTGGGGGGGCCTTGAGGCCCCACCTCTACACTCCAACAGGGTGGGACCACCAGATCCCTGTTAGTGGGGAGCTGTTGTAAACCCCGCTGGACTGAACCACTCCTGGCACGGGTGGAGGGGGGGGTTTGTAGGAGAGGTTCCAGCAGGCCCAGAGACTTTAGTCCCGACCCACTAATCAGATGCAAATCTTCATTTGAATAAATTGTACGGCTTTGTGCCGATTTCAGAAATCCGGTGGCCGGAGACGCGCGAAGACAGTGGCATCCAGCGGGAAGCCTCTGCTCGAGTGTCCGACTGGAACAGTGCAGCAGGCTGGGAGAATTGCTCCCAAGATAAATAATCAGACAACGTTTTCACGGCACTTCCAAGAACACTTTCCTATCACACTTTGTTCATCTGGTCAGATCTGATCGTGATGTAATTAGGTCTAATCTTATTGGCCAACCTAAGGTTATAACCACTCCGATGTTGGTTCCTCCAACACAAATTGGATTGAAACAGAAGACATTTTACACACCGTGGAGAGAAAAAAATGCTGCATGCAATTTTAAAAGACAAATATTACCCAAAAGAGCCCCGAAAAGCAACAGGACAGCGAAAGCCTATAGAATCATCGTAGAAGTGAAAAGATCCATAAAGACTATATCAGAAGTTGAAGGATGTTGTAAGGCAAATTCAAACTGATGTTCAGGGTGTGATTAGGCTGTTGAATGACAACTTTACGTCAGTCTGCCCTGCTGCAGGCGATGCTTATATTCCAGGTGAAGGGTGCTTATTATTGAATAGTATTCACAGAATACCTACAGTTCAGGAGGAGGCCATCTGGCCCATCAAATCTGCACTGACCACAATGCCACCCAGGCCCTAACCCTATGCATATAACCTAGCTGGGTATATGACACTAAGCGGCAATTTAGCAAGGCCAATCCACCTAACCCGCACATCTTTGGACTGTGGGAGGAAACCAGAGCACCCAGAGGAAACCCATGCAGACACAGGAAGAATGTGCAAACTCCACACAGACAGTGACCCAAGACGGGAATTGAACCCAGGTCCCTGGCGCTGCGAGGCAGCAGTGCTAACATAACCACTGTGTCACCACGCCGCCCTTAATAATTGATAGCTAAATCATTTTGGATTGATTATGGAAGTTCAACATTGATAGGGGTTCCAGGTTGAGATAATACCATTTAGTTAAGGAGTTGGGACAGGTGCTCTGTGAGCCCCTTGCCAGATAATCCCAGCACTATTTGCAATCCTCATGCGGAGTTCTCTGGCCACGTGCGCCCCCAAGACTGGGGATTCCTGCCCAAACTCAAAAGATCTTTAAACGGTCCACTGAATTTTTAGGATTCCCACAATAGACGAGACAAGAGAATTACAGTCATCATTGGCTATGAGCAAAAAAAAATCAAAACACCACAGCAATCCTAATCCAGACCGCTCAGATGGAACAAGTGAGTCAAGGTCAAATAACCTTTTTATGCCCCACTCAGTTTTACTTTCCAATCAAATTCTTATTGGGCAGGTTAGGTTGAAATTGGTGCTTATGTCCATGAAACTCCCATCAAAGTAATAGGTGATGGCGGATAATAACGTACGCCAAAATATCAATTCCAGGATGGATGCACATTGCTCCTGACAGGTGACAGAAGGTAAATCAGAGGGGCAAGATATGGACAGTTGTGTGTGCTGGTCTAATATAAAGTTGGACTTAAAACTGTTGCAATGGAAAAACCACTTGTACACAGAGACAGCACCCAGTCAATTCTTCATATAGAAAACAATGCAGCAGAGCACTGCAGTGAACAGCGGGATCAGGAGTTGGCATACATTTCCAGGAATGTGTACTATGATACCTAAAATGACTCATCCTGGGAAGAGAAGCGGGTAAGAGATAACCCTACATAAACCAACTTAAAAAAAAACTATCAATACGAATAGTTTACGTTAAGTCGCATGCACAACTGCCGTGGTTCATTATACACTTTAACATGTTTAGAAGGCAAAAAGCAAGGAACAAAGCACAGCACAGGAACAGGTCCTTCAGCCCTCCAAGCCCATGCTAATCATGATGCCTTAACTAAACTAAAAACAACATGCAGTCTGAATCTTTTCCCTCCCCTATTCATGTAGCCATCCAGATGCCTCTTAAATGCTGCTAAATGTGCCAACTTCCATCACATTCTCTGGCAGTGCATTCCAGGCACCCACCACACTCTGTGTGAAAAGCTTTCCCTTAGACTTTCCCTCTCACACCTTGAACCTGTGCCTTTGTGTAACTGACACTTCCACCCGTGTTGCTAACTCTAAAAGATAAAGATTGTAGATGACCTGCCAGATTTCATAGAACCACTAGGTGCTGCTCTAATATCAACTGATAGGGGTTTCCCTCAAATGCTGTACTGTTCAAAACCTGCCACAGTGAGACAGCCAACAATAGCACATTTTCATATGAGTGTAGTACCCTTTGTTATCTGCTTCAAACCACGTAGCTCTGCATTTATAAGTCTTTCCAGTTACATTCCATTAACCATTTAATAGCCTTTTAATTGTAAAATGGATTGTATCAGGTCAAATCTGGCTTACTTAGAAAACATGATGTGGGTATGCCGGCGTTGGACTGGCGTAAACACAGTAAAAAGTCTGACAACACCAGGTATATATATTATCAAATAAATAGGTTGGACTAAAACCTGGTGTTGTCAGACTTTTTACTGTGTTTACTTAGAAAATGCACACAGGTTCAGTACCTTTCCTATTTTAACCTTTTTTTACTGAATGCGTGCAATTTAACACTTGTAGGCCGAAGTTGCACAAACTACCTTGCAAGGAATTTCCTCCAGGAGTTAATCCTCTGGTGCTACCGTTTAGAATTAATCTAAATCAAGGTATTGGTTTATTGATTCATAAAGTATCCAGTTTATCATTAAAACCACTTTGTAAACCCATCAGCAGAGTGGTGACAGCACTTTCTCTGACAAAATATGTCAATTCGCAGAACTGTATTTATGGTTCCATCTCAGGCTTCATCTTACCCACCCTCCCGATGTCAAAATTGTTGCAGATATAACACTATTGTCTTCAGGAGGACACAAGTATAGATTTGCACTCATCACAAAGCCAACACTCCTGTCGTGGAAGATTAAATAGACTGGTCCACTCAATTTTCTGAAAGGACTGACTAATGACAGATAAGACCTCCAGGAAGATAAACACTTCCATCAAACTGAGTAGCCCCTCCCCAACAAAGTTATCAGCTCCAGTTTATCCACTCAAGCTTAGATCCTACATCTCTCGGTCCTGCCCAACTACTTCCATGGATGCTTCAGTTTAAAGTGAATGCCAACAAGATGCACTCCAGTCTTTGACCAAGCATCAAATCCTAATGTTAAAATGGGACCTTTCAGTTACATAGCTATTTCAAGTAAGTAAGTTTATTTATTAGTCACCAGTAGGCTTACATTAACACTACAATGAAGTTACTGTGAAAATCCCCTAGTCGCCACACTCCGGCGCCTGTTCGGGTGCACTGAGGGAGAATTTAGCATGGGCAATACACCTAACCAGCAGGTCTTTCAGATTGTGGGAGGAAACTAGAGCACCCGGAGGAAACCCATGCAGACCCAGGGAGAACATGCAAACTCCACACAGACAACAACTCAAGCTGAGAAGCAAACGGGTCCCTGGTGCCATGAAGCAGCAGTGCTAACCACTCTGCCACCCCTATTCAACGATTAGCACTTTGCAGCTATTATTTTAAAACAAGTCCCTCTATATAAATAGCTCTTAAACTTAATTAGTCCTTCATTGCCTTTTAAAAGTAAATGATATGTTGAGGAGGAACTTCTTCACTCAAAGGGTGGTGAATCTCTGGAATTCTCTGCCCATTGAAGTGGTGGCTGCTCCCTTGTTGAATATATTTAAGTCACAGATAGATAGATTTCTGATAGACAAGGGAATTAAGGGTTATGGGGAGAAAGCAGGAAAGTGGAACTGATTCACTTCAGATCAGCCATGATCTTATTGACTGGCAGGGCAGGCTCGAAGTGCCGGATGGCCTACTCCTGCTCCTATTTCTAATGTTCTTATTCAATCTGATTTAGGTGACTTATATGTATTTAATTCACCAATTTCTTTCATAAAACAGTGAAATCTGTAAAGTGAGGATACTGAAGGTACAGCTGTCCTTAAAGTCAATAAAAACATAATACTGAAGATGCTGGAAATCTGAAATAGAAACAAAAAATGCTGGGGAAACTCAGCAGGTCTGGTAGTGTGTATGTGGAGAGAGAAACAGTATTAGTGATTTGAGTCTAATGTGACTCTTCTATGGACACATATATGCATCACAGTTCACAGTGTTCTCCATGGCAATAGCCCTTCCAATTGGAGTCTACTTGCCAACCAATCAGCCATTTCTTCTCATACAGTATAAATTGTTGCTTTTGCCTTATATTGGTATTCTTGTGAAATGTCTTGATGAGTCCAATATGAAAAACTTTGACATGTCTATTTTTTCAGCAGTATTCAAGTTCTGTACTGCCAAACGACTATAGGTTATGGATTACTGGATTGGTTTGACTGTATCTGTAATTTATCCACCTTTTATCTGCTGTCAAGCAATTCCATTAAAATGCAAGTTGGGACTTTGGACTGTCTGATACTACAACTCACCTTGTTCTGCTTAACACTGATAGTAGTTGAGAAATTTGGACAAAACATTCCATACCTCAGCATTTCTCTCAATGGACTAACGTACAAATTACTTTTATTACATTTTTAATGCAGCAAACTTCAGCCAGGATCCTTGTTATCTGATGACGAACAGGTTTTTGTTCCATCAGCCTGGATTCTTCCTAACTCATATTTTCACAGACTTTTACAGCACGAAAACAGGACCTTCAGCCCAACTTTTCCATGCTACCCTTTTTTTTAAGCCCCTAAGCCAATCCCAATTGCCCACATTTGGCCCATATCCCTCTAATTAAGCTGCAGTCAAGGCTAATTATTGGTTGCCGATCATAATATAGTATCAAAAGCACCTGAATGCAAATCAAATGAAGTTCATTTGAGGATCAATAGTCCTAGCAGATGATACCATCATAAGATATTTTACCAAAACAAGCATTAGTCACTTAACTGCTGTACCATGCTTTGCTGTACTTTTCCCTCTGCAGACAGATAGTATGGGGGGACAGCGGTTAGCACTGCTGTAGCATCACAGACCCTGGTTCAATTCCAGCCTTGGGTCACTGTCTGCGTGGAGTCTGCATGTTTCCCCGTGTCTGTTGTGGAGACTGGGTTACGGATTGGCAGGAAGACAGTGGGTTTATGATCCAGAATATTCGACGTGCTTCCCCCTCCCACACACTGTAAGCCCATCCAGTGAGTGGGGCCATAAAATCCTGCTCTACGATTTAAAGACTACATTACCTGATGTGTTCCTGTGACTCCATCCTTTTCAGTATCTCTATGTTTGCCCACCCCACCATTAGTCATCAACTTCTGGATCCTCTTAGAATCATAGAATCTCTACAGTGCAGAAGGAAGCCATTTGGCCCATCGAGTCTGCACTGACCACAATCCCACCCAGGGCCTATCCCCATAACCCCATGTATTTACCCTAGCTAATCCCCCTGATACTAAGGGTCAATTTAGCATGGCCAATCCACCTAACGTTTGGAGTGTGGGAGAAAACCGGAGCACCCAGAGGAAACCCTTCTTCTCTGAAATTTCTTCCACAAACCCCTTTGCTTCACCACCTTTATCTTCGTCACCTCAAGATGCTTTTCAAGACCTACCATTCCAACCGAGTCTTTGATCACCCTCCTACATACTCCTGAGCCAGTTTCTTTCCCTGTGAAAAGGTTTTTTCCTAATTAATCAAGTACCCTGGATAGAGGCTTATTATTGTTATCAACAATTTTATTACAAAAGTGGAGCAAATACATTTCCTGAGTATTTGTGATCATCCTAACTGCGCTGGTGTCAAGCTGAAAGTGTACCCTGCGCGGACGTTTTCAAATCACAACTTACTTGCACACTAACCACAATCACCAAAGATGTTGCCACAGTAACAGCAAATGACTGATAGTCAGAAAGATGTGTCCCATCATCTCTTGTAGTGTCACAAAATGCACCATACGGAACAAAGAAAAGGACAATCGAGGTGTAGACTCCTTGGACAATGCAGATAAAGAACTCCCTCTTGTTGAACAATAGATTAAGTTGTCCGGGTTCGTAGAGTCTGGTGTATTCCAAGCTTTTCTGCTCGTTGACATCCTGAGGAGAAAAAAAAACTAAATTAGAGATGAACTATTCTCAACTGTGAGTCACGCGTGAGGGTACACTGCATCACAATAACGAAAAATACTTTGAATTGAATAACATAGAATCATAGAAAGACTACAGTGCAGAAGGAAACCTTTCGACCCATTGAGCCTGCACTGACAACAATCCCACCCATGTCCTATTTACCCTCTTACCCTTCGACTCAACATGTTACCTTTCTACTCAATAGTTAGACCTCAGTACTTATCTCATCCCTGAGCTATGATTAGGTTGATACATTTCCCAAAATTCTACTGAGTTAGACAAGAGACAAGACGGGACCAAGGTTTGAACCCTGACCAGCTCTGCCGCACTTGGTCACCTCAGCTGGAGTTGCAAATGAAGAGATTACAATTGATTCAGAAAGAGAAAACAAATGTCAACTAGGACTGGTTGGTAACCATTGGCTCCCACAAGAAAATGCTTATGTGTGAATGTTGGATAAGAAGAAAATCAAACTTAGATGGGATGTTTCCTGTGGTCAAAGCAGCTGGATAACACTTGGTATCTAGATTTGCATGCCAATGCAGTCACTTGTGCAAGGTATTAGACAATAGCTGGAGCCAGAGCACACATACTTCAGTACAAGCCAGTAACTCCTGAGGAGTAGGGGGTGAAAATTATTTGGAGATCCTCTAATTTAAAAAAAAGACATATGAAGAAAGATATGGGCCGGAATTTCTGACCTCGCCCATGGCTGGGATTTTCCAGTCCCGTTGCTGTAAGTGGAGTTTGGGCTGAGTGTCAGATTCTCCATTCTCACTGGCAGCGATGGAGGATGAGAGGTGACTCAATAGAGGTTTATAAGATGATGAGGGGGATAGACATAGTGGATGTTCAGAGACTATTTCCTCGGGTGGATGTAGCTGTTACTAGGGGGCATAACTATAAGGTTGGTGGTGGGAGATATAGGAGAGATGTCCATGGTAGATCCTTTACTCAGAGAGTGGTTGGGGTGTGGAATGCACTGTCTGTGTGATAGTGGAGTCGGACACTTCAGGAACTTTCAAGCGGTTATTGGATAGGCACATGGAACACACCAGAATGATAGGGAGTGGGATAGCTTGATCTTGGGTTTGGACATAGCTCGGCACAACATCGAGGGCCGAAGGACCTGTATTGTTCTATGTTCTATATTCTGTGTTCAGTAGAAGTCACTGATATATAAAGGGGCCAAAGGTGCCATTGGGGGGTGGTGGAGAATTATATGTGGAGTTGGATCTAAGAAATAAAGGTAGTTTATGAAGAAGCAGAACTCATGTCTCCTTTACTGAACTGCAACCAGGAGACTCAAACAAATCCTAGCTTGACTGCTACTAATGCCGGGAGTTCTAGTTTAGTCTATGTTGTAGCATGTTGTTTAGTTCATGTTTAGTCCATGGTATAGCAACATTGTAAATGTGTTCACCAAACTGTACAGAGGAAATTTTCCCCTGTTGATATCTGTGAGAGTGCTAAACTGAATAAATTTTGACAGTCAATCTGGTTCTTAATTGGTCCCAGTGTACAAAACTGTTCTGAAACCAAGTTATCAGGCTCAAAGCCCAACTATTCTGGGAGATACCACACTAGAAATAACTGATGCACATCTAAAATTTGGAACAGAGTGGAAGGTATTTTGATACAAATTTGGGGCCACACTGTGGCTGAAATGGTGGTGGTTGAGGAGAGAATCCTTCATCCCATTGGACAACAATTATGTACATATTTACAATAAAGATGGAATACTCTAAAAAGCTGTACTGAGCTTCCTGGCATTAGGAGATATTTGGATTTATATACAAATAGGTTTCTATTATCAGCAAAGTTCCATGAACAAAAATAAACAATCATTCTTAACAGATTTAAATGAATTTAAAGGTTATTTTACCTGATCAAATATGCCCATGGCAAGAACAGGAAGAGATGTGTAAACAATATTGTATAAGGTAATAAACCATTGATCATAAACAGTCTGCAAAAACAAAGGATTGTGAAAAATCATTGAAAAATTATCAACGACCATGCCAACAGACGTACATTAAATTCTTAATCTTCAAAATCAATGCAACTATTTCACAGTATGAGGTGCTTGTTAAACTGGAAATATGCAATATACATAGAAAGATGATAATTTAAAAAAAAATTGATAGAGTTACATGCCTTGATATAAAGCATTCCAACTTGCGTGCGACAAACAGGCACATCAACAGAATATTCAGAGGTGCTAAATTTCAACAGGATTTTCATTCCCAAAGTGATTTTACAAGTGGTTAATTTCAAGTTCACATAAATCTCAAAAATCACAATGTATTTTCACAAGCAAATTGAATTATTCCTACAATAACTTTCATTATTTACATTTCAAAGATTTTATAGCATGTAGTTTCCTTTGAATATACTAGGGCTTGGAGCAAATTCCATCTGATCTTGGTATTAGAATAAAGTTTTGAATATTAATAATATTAACAGATTTTCATTTACATGCCCATGCATCACTTGTTGCTCAACTATAAAATGGAAAATACAATGATACTTATTTATATTATAATGTGGTATGGTGGCACAGTGGTCTGCATTGCTGCCTCACAGCTCCAGGGACCTGGGTTCAATTCTCTGCTTGGGTCACTGTCTGTGTGGAGATAGCACATTCTCCCCGTGTCTGCATGGGCTTCCTCCGAGTGCTCCAGGTTCCTCCCACAGTCTAAGGATGTGCAGGTTAGGTGCATTGGCCGTGCTAAATTGCCTCTGTGTGTCCTGAGCTGTGTAGATTAGAGGGATTAGCAGGGTAAATGTGTGAGGTTACGGGGATAGGGCCTGGGTAGGAATATTGTTGGTACAGATGTGATGGGCCAAATAGCCTTCTTCTGCACTGTAGGGATTCTATGATTTGATGATGTGACAGGAAATTATTAATTTATTGTAAAATTCATAATATTGCTCAAGAAATCTACGTGCATTGTGATTTTGCATTAACACCATACAATTTAGAATGCTTCTAAAATTAACGATGTCACTGAGAACCTTGAACTCTGGCTCAGTAATTGACTCTGCCCCTGCATCTCACTAGGTTTGGAGGTATTGACTCAGATCTGTTTAGTACAAACAATCACTTTTCAGCTCAACAAACCTGTGCAGAAAATCCACAGAAGAAACCAAACCAGAAGTGCACAAGCGTGAACGCAAAGTTCTTATAGAAAAAGTAATAGAGGAACTTGCACATCCTCAGGTAGGACCATCTTCCATGGACTAACAAAAGTCGCTGAAGGTATCGGAATTGTCCGAAAGAATAGTCGCTAGCGAGAACAGCCTGCATGCCTTCCTGGCCACTGATCCCAACTCCTATGTGTGCACCTGCGGGTAAAGCAACCACAGTTAGTGCATTAACGAATTAACCGGTAGATCTAAATAACAAAAGATTTTTCATTTTGGTTCCAAGGCTGAGGTTTATTAAAAAGATAAATAAAAATCTGTCATGCAACAATGGCAAGATAACTCATTAAATATCTCCCTCAGTCCTTTAGATCAGCATATTACTTTATAATATATTTCTAACCTGCTACTGAAAGGAATCCACATTAAGTTACCCTTAAATGCGTACCGAATAACTTCTCACATACATTTTAGTGATGGCACAATTTTATCTTTGATTTTAACAGAATTCCTACTTCGGATTTATATTTTTTCCCTCAGATGAAAGTGGGACAATTATTCAATTGACGGCCACAAAGATTTGAGCCTCCTCATTCCTTGGTTTAATTGCCACACACAAGTTAGAATGTCTACCTGAGACCAAGAGACACAGTTGCCTAGCAACACTGTCCATTTAATAGATTGCTGCGTTTTACATGAAATTATCAGCTGACTTCTTCTCATCATGTTTTTACTCCGGGCCACAACCTTGTTCTTTGACTGGCAAAAGTGACAAAGAACAGCACAGCACAGGAACAGGCCCTTCGGCCCTCCAAGCCTGCATCGATCATGACGTCTGCCTAAACTAAAACCGTATGCACTTACGGAGTTCGTATCCTTCCATTCCCATCCTATTCATATATTCATCTAGACGCCCCTTAAATGCTACTATCATACCTCCTCCCACTACCTCCCCAGGCAGCGCGTTCCACACATTCACCATCTTTTGTGTTAAAAACTTGCCACGCACCTTAAACTTATGCTCTCTAGTACTTGACTTTTCTACCCTCGGAAAGAGCATCTGACTATCCACTCATCATCTTGTAAACCTCGATCAGGTCACCCCTCAACCTCCATCGTTCCAGTGAGAACAAACCGAGTTTATGCAACCTCTCCTCCAGACCAGGCAACATCCTGGTAAACTTCTTCTGTACTCTCTCCAAAGCATCCACAACCTTCCGGTAGTGTGGCAACCGGAATTGAGACTTTGAGACTTCAAATGAAAGAAATCAATGTGAAATATAAAATTCTTCTTGGCATTTCTGGTGTACCATTTAGATTCAGATTTTAGCTTTGCATCCAGGTTTGGCAGGAGACATTTCTTACTTTTAATCATGCTGACGTCATTTGCTCCATCGCCTATAGCCAGCGTGACGGCTTTCTTGCAAGTTTTGACCAGCTCAACCACTTGGGCTTTCTGTAATGGCGTGACTCTACAGCAAATGACAGTTCTGCACATGCTCGCCAAGCCCAGGAACTCGTGTTGCATGTCTGCTTCTAACGCATGGGCCTGTGTGACAGGAAGCAAGAAATTAAGTGAGGTCATAGACTGTTTAACTAGAAATAAATCTTCACAAATGCAAAATTGGAGCTGGAGAAATTTGATTTCAAGGACCTAGCGCCGAGCACAATAGGCCAGATGGATCCTTAAAAGTTCTGTGTTTCTAAAATTACATTCCATCCAGAGGCCATGAGCAATTAATTCAATCAAAAATCCTACTCCATTCAAACTTCTAAGGTCAAACTGAAGGGAAAATTTTTTGACATTTTTGCCCAGTAAGGTTTTGCGTGCGTGCAACATATCTTTACTCAAAGTCAATTCAATTTCTTTAATTATCCATTGAGTGTTTTGCGCTTTCTCACCCGAGGGGCATTAGGGGTGGCACTGTGACACAGTGGTTAGCACTGCTGCCTCACAGCGCCAGGGACCCGGGTTCAATTCCAGCCTCGGGTCACTGCCTGTGTGGAGTTGGCACATTCTCCCTGTGTCTGTGTGGGTTTCCTCCGGGTGCTCCAGTTTCCTTCCACAGTGCAAAGATGTGCGGATTAGGTTGGTTAACCATAGTAAATTGACCCTCGAGTCAAGAGGATTAGGAGGGTAAATATGTAGGGTTATAGGAACAGGGCCTGGGTGGGATTGTGGTCAGTGCAGACCCAATGGGTTTATGGCCTCCTACTGCACTGTGGGGATTCTATGGATTCTAAATACTGGGGCTATGGGTAAAATACTCTGTTGGAAAGTCAGTGCAGACTCGATGGGCTGAATGGCCTCTTTCTGCACTGTAGGGATTCTGTGATCGAGAATAATGCTTTTTCAATGCCAGCATCAATCACGTCGCAGGCCACGCATCCCCTGCTCTGCCCAACGTCGCTCATCCCCAAGCATATAAGATCAAATCCTGGTGCAACACTTCTGACACTCCTTCCACTGTGCACACCAGCCATCCTGCAGTCTCCGAGTGAGATTGTCAATATGCCAAATTAGGGACCGTTTAGTTGTCCAGGCCAAAGCCTATGGAATTCCTAGTTGACAAAGTCATTTTGTATGAAACATCTGGGGTGGGATTTTCTGGCCACACTGCCCTACAGCCAGGAAATCCCACCCGAGGTCAATGGACCTTTGCATGGTCCATATCCCACACACTACAGGAAAAGTTCACCCTTGGTGGCAGCAGACATAGGAGACTTAAATCCTATGTGTCTGGACTGGAACGCAAGTCCCAATTTGAATGCAGAGATGAAATAAATCATAATTTACTGAAACATCAACTTCAAAGTTTACCAGTTCAACAAGAGAAGGTGTCAAATTGATACGAGCAGTACTTTGCTTAGGTGCCTGTTCCAGGATCAGCAGTTTATTTAGCCAAATAGCAGTGGTGGGGGGGGAAAGATGGGTGAGGAGGGGAAAGAGATCATCAAATTGAACTCCACCCTGACAATCACTCAAAGCTTTCAAACAAGGCTTGCTCAATAGTGCTTGGGAAGACCTTAACCAAATGTTTCTTCCCAATTACTGTCTTGGCGGATATTAACTCTTCATTGACTTAAAATTCCAACATTGCAGAAGGAGGCCATTTGGCCCATCCAGTCTGCATCAACTCCGATAGAGTGATCTACCCAGGCCCTATCTCTGTAACTCCACGTATTACTCCACTAATCCACCTAACCTGCACGTTGGGCGGGTGGCACAGTGGTTAGCACTGCTACCTCACAGCATCAGGGGCCTGAGTTTGATTCCTAGCTTGGGTCACTATCTGTGTGGAGTTTGCATGTTCTCCCCGTGTCTGCGTGGGTTTCCTCCGGGTGCTCCGGTTTCCTCCCACAGTCTGAAAGACATGCTGGTTAGGTGCATTGACCCGAACAGGCGCCAAAATGTGGTGACTAGGGGAACTTCACAGGAACTTCATTGCAGTCTTAATGTAAGCCTTACTTGTGCCTAATAAATAAAACTAACATCATCTTTGGACTTAGTCACTGAGCTCTTAATTTTGCCAATGTAAGAACTAAATTCATTTACTCAGCACAAGACATCAGCCAGAAACGTGTAATTTATGGAACACAAAATTCTACAGAATTTGTAGAACACAGGAGGTCAGTCGGCCCATCGAGTCTGCACCGGCCACAATCTTACCCAGGCCCTATCCCCATAACCCAATGCATTTACCCTAGCTATCCTCCTGACACTAAGGGATAATTTAGCATGGCCAATCCACCTAACCCACACCTCTTTGGACTGTGGGAGGAAACCGGAGCACCTGGAGGAAATCCAAGCAGACATGGGGAAAATGTGCAATCTCCACACACACAGTGACCCAAGTCGGGAATCGAACCCGGGTCCCTCGTGCTGTGAGGCAGCAGTGCTAACCACTGTGCCACCCTGTTTATTACTCAGCTCAGCGAGTGAATACATTGTACTCTGTGCTACTGAGTCAAACCGAATAGAAAAGATATTGAAGCCTCAATCCCGGCTTTTGGCATTCTGAAACATAGGAAAGGGCAAGTAGCCAGGGTTCTGAGTGGTAACTAAAATCCAGCAACAACATATGTATGGATATTAAGGTCAGAGAATTTCAACTTTAGCTGCTGAATAATCCAGGCTGATACATGAGCAAAAAAATCAATTAAATAAGTTACTGGATTGGCAGCTGACAAGCTTATATGAATTATCGTCTTGACAAGGGAGAGGCGAGGGGTCAACAATGGTGGAGAAAATAGAGGTGAGAGCAATTCAGTGAAAGAACTGTAGTCATTGCACCACAATCACAATTTCTATTTTGGTGGCGGGCACAGCAAAGCAAATAGCATCCGGATTAAATTCAACCCTGATGTTGGGAAAATAGAACTTTCCATGAAGTTCAAACTTCCCATTATGTTCAAATCCTATTTATTTTACACGTATTCATAATTTTGATATTCCTTCAATGTTCAATTTGTTTTGGTATAGTAAATCAACCACAACTTCTACTTTCTTAGAAAGCAATTTAAATATTGTACACAATATTGTCTTACATATTTCCCTTAAACTATGCAGCGATCTTTAAATTAAACTCATGGCTAATTTGATAGAATCATTGAATCCGTACAGTACAGAAGGAGGTCATTCAGCCCATCGAGTCTGTACCAACCACAATCCCACCTCGGTCCTATTCCCGTAACTGCATGCTTTTACCCTGCTAATCCCCTGACACTAGGGTCAATTTACCATAGCTAATTAACCTCACCTGAATATCTTTGGACTGTGGGAGGAAACCGGAGCACCCGGAGGAAACCCACGCAGACACAGAGTGAACGTGCAAACTCCACACAGACAGTGACCCGAGGCTGGAATTGAATCTGGGACCCTGGCGCTGTGAAGCAGCGGTGCTAACCACTGTGCCACCATGCCGTGTTGACAGTGCAATTCAAATTAATATAGAATTGTCATGGTCCACACCAACAATAGTGCAAACCGCAGCGTAGTTTCAATTTTTTTGCTGGGCTTGGGGCAGGTCAGTAGGGTCAGAGGTGGGGGGGGAGAGGTGGGAGGGGACTGGTGGAACAGGACAAGGGGTGGCTCTCAGTACCCAGTGTGAGTTGCTCAGTCAGACACTAAATGCCTGTGAACAAGGTACCCACCCCCACCTCAAAAAAGCCCCTTGACATCCCAGGCAGCCTGCACAGGTTTACTTACTGCGCCTGCCACATAGTGACAAACTTACCCATACTGATGATGGTATGCTGCCCTTTGTGGTCACTGATTGACCACTTAAGGGCCTCAATTGGTGGTTTGGCCTTCCAGCCCTGGACTTAAATTTGCTCACACTCCACCTTCCTGCCTGATTAAATAGACCTTCCCACGATACGAGAAGCTGCATATTTTGTTGTTATTATTCATTCATGGGACATGGCTGGCCAGATTTGTTGCCCATGGAGGGCAGTTGAGAGTCAACCACATTGCTGTGGCTCTAGAGTTACATGTAGACCAGACCGGGTGAGGAAGGCAGATTTTGTTCCCTAAAGTGCATTAGTGAACCAGATGGGTTTTTCCAACAATCGACAATGATTTCATGGACATCAATAGATCCTTAATTCCACATTTTTTTTTATCGAATTCAAATTCCACCATCTGCCATGGTGGGATTTGAACCTGGGTCCCCAGAGCATGAGCTAAGTTTCTGGATTAATAGTCCAGCGATAATACCACTAGGCCATCACCTCCCCATCAGAATTCCCCCCAACACCTTGCAGGGGTACAGGATACTCAGATGTTGTTTAGCCTCCTGTGTTTTGGCTAAATACCTAATTTTCCAAGCATCTGCCTCTCCAGTAAGCATCAGTCAATACAGCACAAGAGTGATCAACTATAGCTGGTCTTGATCAAACCCTCACAGCAGCATTTTTAGCTGGGGGTCACTGACCAGAAATCCCACCTGAAGTTAATGGATCTTTCTGTTGCTGATGGGTCGAATTTTCTGTCCTACCCGCGACAATTCCTTGAGTGGGTGGGCCTGGAAAATCCCACCTCAAGAGTGGGAAACCTGGACAATTTTCTCCTCCTTAATCCGAGAGCTGAGGCTAACTCTCAGATTTTCGTGGTTAGCCTAGTTGAGATGAATGATCTCCGAAGCTTAGTTACTCAATGGATAACCTGCTATGCTGCAAGGGCAGTCACACAGAGCCTGTTCAGCATTGACACTTACTAAACTGTGTCCGTTAATGACCAGTGCAAAGTCACCCGTAACAGTCTCTTCAATCACCGATTCTAACTTCAACGGCCCGTTCTTTTCAGAGACGCCGTGCCCATTGCAAACAGGTGTCCCCATCATTTGCTCTGTGGCTTTCCTAGAACACAAAACACATTGCAAATTTATACAAAATTACACACTGATCAATCAATTCGTTGTTAAAATAATGTTAATTGGAAATTCTAAGCTCCAGCAAGACAGAAACCCTCTTAGGAACTGATTTTTTTTCCCACAAGAAAAAGTGTTTGCCATTCTTTTAACTTCACAAATTCTAAAATAAAACTCTGCACAACCTCAACGAGAGATAATTGTCGCAGACTCGCTTTTGTTCTGGGCCAATCAACTGTTATCACTGCCATGTCTAGATTATTTCTCTCAGGTCCTTCTGTAGGTTTGAGGGCAAGGGGGCGAAGAAAGGGGGGAAGAAAGTGGAAGGGAAAGAAAACGTGAGGGGAGAAAGAAGGAGAGGAAGGAGCTTAAAGGACTTATTTATAGGATTTGTACCAATTAAATAGGGCAGATTATCTTTCTGGTGGAAATCTATGAGGGGACAAAATGTTATTAGGTGAGTGGGAACAGAGAGTAAGAAAACTGTATTCACGCAATGAGTTGTTGAACATTTGGATCAGAGAAAATAACAGAGCAGGGCAGCAGGATTAGTTTTGAAGAGGACACAGACATGATGGGCCACATGGCCTTGCTCTGTTTGGTAAACTATTAAAGTCCACCACCCTGGTCCAGGATCAGTTAACAAAACTATCAGGATCAGAGGTTGTCTGCAAACAACAAACCAGTCTACTTACTTTAGCGTCTGTTAATGGTGTAGAATTCTGCATTTCATCCCATTGTTACAAATTCTGCTAGGGATATCTTTCCGGATTCATTGACATCAGTCTCAGTATTTTCCAATTGATGGGAATGACTCACTCTGCCTTGCAGACCCACAATGGGTGGAAGGTGTGTACAATTACCCAGCCAAGATAACAGATTGCTTGTTCAGACTCTGAACGTGACAATTTCCATTGAGTGAATTTTGTTTTGTACAGATGTCTTTAGTTTTAAACTTTGAGAAAAGTGTTGGCTTAGACAAAACATCAAAAATACCCATTTTAATGAAAAAATGTTAAAAATAAATTTTGAAATGTGACATTCTGTGGAGTAAGCTTTTTTTTTTAAAATTGATGACATAATTACACTGGAATGATCTATGAGATGTAGAAATGTTCATGGGTTGTTTACCGGAGTTGTTCGCGCACTTCGAGAACTGTGTAGCCAGACACGACAAAAATCTCATTCATGTCATCTGTTAAAATGTTGCACGAGTAACCAATATTCATTGCGGTCTCTGTGAGGAAAGAGGAATGTGAAGAGTCAGACAGTCAGAGATCAATCCTCTCCAGTCTATTTTCACCAACCTTCTGAAGGCTTTTCATTGAATAAACTAGACTTCCAGTCCAAAACATCTCCAAGGTCAAAAGGACCAAGGATGAGTAATTATCACCTTAGTAATAAGGGTCTGGCTCGTAAAGGGTTAATGTGGTGCTCAGTACTGTACCACTCACACAGTGAAGTAAGAGAACAGATGAACCACACCTAAGAGCCAAAGCAGTGCTGGATAGAGACGTGTGTAGAAGCAAGCACAAAGACAGCTCCTAGCTTGGATTTTTACTGCACCTACATATAACGTTTCCAGTAGTTAATTAATACTTACTGTTGAACTACTTAATACAATCCAATGAACTATACCCAGCGCCTTGTAACGCTTATATCCAAAGAATGAATTTTTCAGAAAAGGAACGCCAAGGAGAAGGTACATTGGGTAACTGAAGAGTGCATTTTAGAAGAAGGAAAAATGGAAGGATGTTAATTGTTCCAAAGTTTTACTACCCTGAGAAGGGATTAATTGGTGCTGACTGAGGTGATTTTTGATTTTGGCACAGCAAGATTATAGTGCGAAAGAGAATGTGCATTGCATAGAAAATGCAACACCAAAACCCGGCTACTGTACCCAACATCTCCAGGTAGTGTTTATTCTCCACGGGAACATTCATTAGCTGGAATTTTCTGGCTGGTCCCACCAACGCCAAATGGGAATGCAAATTGCGGGAAACTTTATTGACAAGCGGTGTGATCATAAGATCCCTCCACCAGCCAGTAGACGGCACCTTCATTACCGATGCTGCCCATCTTATTTTCATGCTCACCCTCTGGCCCTATCTCTTTATTTCCTTATCTATTAGCCATCCACCTAAGCCAGGTTGACACGGTGCTTGCTTCAATCATTAATTCCTTCCATTTTCTCAACACCCTTCAATGATGTAGAGCCCAGAACTGTGGAAATCTAAATTCAATATCATTCCATGTATTGATATAACATTTCTTCATGTTTGTAAAATGGCTTAAAGTACTCCATACAAATTACTAATGGAGTACAGTCAATGTTAAGCAGGCAAACATAATAGCCAATATCCCACAAACAGCGCCTAGGCAAATGACCACTTAATCTGTCATAGTAATTGATGAACAGCCAGTTAATTAATAAATGACAAGCTAATCTTCAGTAATCATTTAATAGTGTCCAAAGTGAATCAATTATCCATTTCTGCACAATTGAGTTGCATTATTGGCTTTGACTAAAACCATTAGAGTGCTTCCCTGCCCACACATTTCCACAAGCAATAATTTTAGATTAACTATTCTACAAAATGCCCCTGCTCTCTGAAGAGGAAACAAAAAACCCTTAAGCTGAAACCTATACCAGGCAGCAGCAAATAATGGCAGAATGTACACCTGGGGGATGGGGAACGGGGGATGGGGTGGGGACAGAGGGATGGGGGTGGGGACGGGGGTGGACGAGGGGTGGGGACAGGGGGTGGATGGGGGGGTGGGGACGGGGGTGGAGGACAGGGACGGGTGGGGATGGGGGGGCGGGGGGATGGGGACGGGGACTGACCGGGGGGGTGGGGGTGGGGACAGGAGGGTGGGGGTGGGGACGGGGGGGTGGGGACGAGTGGATGGGCACGGAGGGACGGGAGGGGTGGGTGGTGAGGACGGGGATGGACGGGGATCGGGGAAACGGGGACAGGAATGGGGTGCAGCTTATTCCCACTCCAACTCGCTAAGATTTTACCTGATTCAGTGACCCTTCTTGTTTGTCAATCTGACTGTTGGGCTTTTTGTAACAATTAACCACAAATTTAAGTGAGCAATCACAGCTTCTCCCAGTGCTCCCCATCATTTCAGACTAGACAGATGGGATTGTCCAGCCATTCATGCTGGCTGGATTCTCTGGTCGCATTGCAGGGAATGGAGATTTGGCTGAGCACCAAATTCTCCATCCTCGGTTGGTGGAGCGTGAGCAGCCGGAGAATTCTGACCAATATATTTGCATCTTTTTGCTCTAACACACAGAGGTGGGATCTTCCACTCTCACTGATATTAACAGGGTTTTGCATCGTCCACCAGCCACACTGTCAGGGAAGCCACCGTAGGGGAGGTCACCAGCGACGGGAATGGGTAATACTGTTAGCAGAAAGAACAGGAAAATTCTACCTCTAGTGTTACTGGAATGTTCCACTTAAAAATGGCTGCTCAACAGGAACTACCTCAAACAGTAATAGAACAATCCTCTCAGAACTTGCTAATCCATTCTTTGTTTATTAATTAATTTATTAATTAGTCACAGGCTTACACTAACACTGCAATGAAGTTACTGTGAAAATCCCCTAGTTGTTACACTCTGGTGCCTGTTCAGGTTACACTGAGGGAGAATTTAGCTTGGCCAATGCACCTAACCAACACATCTTTTGGACTGTGGGAGGAGTATGAGTGTGGCGATTAGGGCATTTTCACAGTAACTTCATTGCAATGTTAACATAAGCCTAATTGTGCCACTAATAAACTTTAAACTCCAGCGCCTGTTCAGGTACATTGAGGGAGAATTTAGCACGGCCAACCCACGTAATCAGCATGTCTTTCGGACCATGGAAGGAAACTGGAGCACCTGGAGGAAACCCACGCAGACACGGCGAGAATGTGCAAACTCCATACAGACAGTGACCCAAGCTGGGAATCGAACCCGGGTCCCTGGAACTGAGAGGCAGCTGTACTAACCACTATGCTATTATGCCACCCCATTAATGCTGTTTTTGGTCTAATAGGTCCTCACTGAGAACTACTGGAGACTCCCCATTAAAGACAAGCGTGTTTAAATGTCACCCAAACGACTGGAACTCCTGACTCAATAGTATCATTTTATCAACAACTTTTCACTTGATTTTGCTAATCAACAAACCAGGTAGGGAGTGAGCTATCAGCATTACTAAATGATTCAATTTTGTTGGAAAAAAAAGGAAGAAAAAACATTCTCTGAAAAGTAGAATGGCACAAGGACAAAGAAAGCTTCAAGAAAAGATGTGTTCCTAAGAGGTCATGGGAAGGTTAAATGTGTTTTACAATCTTTGAAGGTTTTATTAACTGTACTTAGCTTTTTATTGAATTAAATAATCAACAATAGTGTCATTTTCCTGGGGGACAATCAATACATCAATGTCAGGGGAAAGGTATTGCTTCTGTATGTAACATGTGATAAATCTAATGTGTCTAGCCTCTAGGTCACAAAAGCCATGTACTACTCTGAAAAGTGCATACTGTGACAATCCAATCTTCCAGTTTGGTTAACACATATTAAGAAAGCTGTCACACTTCAATATGCTGTACCATGGTCATAAATCCAATTTATTTCACGCATAAACCATCTACATAAGGTAATACCGTGTTACACCCTCACTACGAGATTGCATTTGTGCTTCAACAATTGTTCAGATTGGGAGATTACATCAAGTTCATGGCCCCATTAAAGCTTCAAGCTCCCAGTCCTCAGGGTGACATCACTCAACATGATTCAATTCAAGCTACACATACTAGGCTTTTCCTCACACATCACCAACACCACAACCCAAGGACAGGCACATAGACAGCAATATAAGGCATTAGGGGAGGCGATGGCCTAGTGGTATTATCCTGAGACAATTACTCCAGAAACTCAGCGAATGTTCTGGGGACCCAGGTTCGAATCCTGCCACAGCAAATGGTGGAATTTAAATTCAACTGAAAAAGTATCTGGAATTCATGACCATGAAACCATTGTCGATTGTCGGAAAAACCCAACTGGTTCACTGATATCCTTTGGGAAAGGAAATCTACCGTCCTTACCCGGTCTGGCCTACATGCGTTAGAGTCACAGAAATGTGGTTGACTCTCAACTGTCCTCGGGCAACTAGGAAATGCTGACCAGCTAGTGTTGCCCACGTATCACGAATGAATAAAAAAAAATGCAACCTGGCTTGAAGATGATGCCAGAGCATCCACTGTACACTGGTTGTACAAAGGGATTGGTGGAGGTTACACTGACATTTAACATCTTTCTTTAACAAGAGTCAGAGCTCGTTCTGGTGTGGATAAGACAGTGCATCAATGCAAATCATCACATTGATTATGTAGCATTGGCACACCAACTAAATTACTTCAGTTCCAGACCACTAGTTGCAGTCTCCATGGAAGCAAGTAAAATTAAAGTTAAAAACTAAAGTTTAAAGTTTATTTATTAGTCACAGGTAAGGCTTACATTAACATTGCAATGAAGTTACTGTGAAATTCCCCTAGTCGCCACACTTCGGTGCCTGTTTGGGTCAATGCACCTAACCAGACTGTGGGAGGAAACTGGAGCACCTGGAGGAAACCTACACAGACATGGGGAGAACATGCAAACTCCACATAGACAGTGACCCAAGCTGGGAATCGAACCCAGGTCCCTGGTGCTGTGAGGCAGCACTGCTACTGTGCCACCCTTAACTAAGATGGAAAAAGATAAAAGCGACATTACTGCGAATGCTGGAATCTGACACAAAAATAGAAAATGCTGGAAAATCTCAGCAGGTCTGACAGCATCTGTGGAAAGAGAATGGAGCCAATGTTTCGAGGCTGGATGATCCTTTAACAGAGCTCAGACTTGAAACATTGGCTCTATTCTCTCTCCACAGATGCAGTCAGAACCTGCTGAGATTTTCCAGTATTTTCTGTTTTTGTTTAAAATGGAAAGAGCATGGAATTGAATCCTCCACTCTTGGGATTTTCACACCTCACGTGGATTGTAGCAGCACAGAAATCCGAATATACCAAGTTATCTGTGTGACTTTTTGTTTCATAAATGAAAATCTAAATTTGAGCCTGATGGTGCAGGAGGTATGAAACTGAAGAGAATAAAGAAGGGTGCGAGGTAGGTCTGTAAATCATGAAGAAGGATAAAGAAATACTTTTGAAAAATAGCCTTCAACAGAAAGTATAAATTGCACCAAAAAAATCAGTTTACCACTTTAGAGATGTCAAAAGAACAAAATAGCTCAATATTTGTGAAATATAAAATATACTGGAATCCGTTTAGGTGAACTGTACGTTTCCTGAACAAACATTGATTAATCTCAGGATATGAATTCTTGCACATGTTTCTATTCTTTCAGCATGTGGAGATGCTGGCGTTGGACTGAAGTAGGCGCAGTAAAAAGTCTCATAAAACCAGGTTAAAGTCCAAAAGTTTATTTGGTAACACGAACTTTCGGAGTACTGGCCCTTCGACTCAGCTGATGAAGGAGCAGTGCTCCGAAAGCTTGTGCTACCAAATAAACCTGTTGGACTTTAACTTGGCATTGTGAGACTTCTTCTATTCTTTCAGTACATTGGTTTGTAAGATCACAGCACAGACTGAATAGCTGATTATTCTGATGTAATTGTGAATCTGTCCTGCTTTGGGGTATCCACGTTCCTCTGGCTATCATCTGTGTTGTTATCAACCTACACAACTCGTATCAGCTGTCGACTTTGCAGACACTTCACATACAAGAGCAACATGTTGCAATCTCAGAATTACCCACCATTGACTGGGGTTCCCTTTCATTGTTAATGTTTCCATTGTGCTTCCTTCTCTTCCTCCCCTCCAGAAGAGCTGTTCCCTCCATTTGAATCATTCTATTACCCTGACTTACAACAACCACAGTAAATATAACACCTGACCATTTAACTCCACAACCTCCAACACCAAACATTAATGTATGTGCATCTTCTCTACTGGACGGCATTCTCCAGTCTCGCATGCCCTGCTACCACTACTAGCGAGAATGGAAAACTTGGTGCACAGCCAAATCTCCGGTCATGGCAGCGGGACTGGAGAATCCAAACCACGGGCGAGATCGGAGAATTCCAATCCTCATGGTGTCACACAATCTTTTCTGTTGTGAGGTCATCAAATGCAAATTGATTGCCCATCTTGCTGAACCTTCATCCCATGTAGGGACCCTGATCACCTTGTGGTTCACACGTAAGAGAATCTCTCAGCTCTTAAAGACTTCCAACCAAACTTGGGGGAAATTTCAAGATTACAGTCTCATCTTCATTAGTAGCTTTCTGGCTTGAAGGTGGATTGCAGACCTTGGATCTCTCCAAGTTTCTTTCAGATTTCTCTCATTCTCACCCTCCTTGCTCCTTGCTCTTTCGTTGCTTCTGACTCTTTGCTGCCTCACTGGGAAATCTTTTGCGCATCATTCACCAATTTCCACTTTCTACTTGAATTTTCAAATACCTGGTTGCTGCCCATATTAAACACAGCAAGTGCCTCTCTGGTACAGGAGTCAATGTCACCAGCCCCTGTTCTACTAGTTTATCTCTTTCCCATCTCCAGTCCACCCAACCTCAACACCAGACCGTTCACACTTTATCTTTTCAAATGACTGATCTTCCAATTTCTGGTACTGACAGAGGACTTACACCCACGATATTAACCTGTGGTTTCTCTCCTCAGGTCCTGACAGATTTGCTGCACCTTCCCCAGTAATTTCTGATCAATATTAATATCGTACCTCCATGCTTAACTTTTGCATCTCAATAGCACTGTCCACTTGCATTTATAGACTCCTTCATAGATTCCGTACAGTGCAGGAGGAGGCCATTCGGTCCATCGAGTCTGCCAAGACTCTTCGTCAGAACATCCTACCCAGACCCTAATCCCGTAACCCCCATGTGTTTACCCCATGAATCCCCCTAACCCACGCTCCTGGGCACTAAGGGACAATGTAGCATGGCCAATCAACCTAATCCATGCATCTCTGGAGTGGGGAGGATCCGGAGCACCCGGAGGAAACCCACGCAGACATGGGGAGAAGGTGCAAACTCCGCACAGTCAGTGACCCGAGGCCAGAATTAAAATCACCATTACATGAAAGCTGGCGACGGAGGGGTGCCAAACAATGGTCACGACCACCGGAGGAACTGAAAAATAATCAAGAGATTCTGGAGAAAACAACTTCAGAAAGAAGCTCACCATGTGGTCTGACCAAAAAGATCTATAGCAGTGCCGGGAGCACAGTGAGGAGCAAGTACTCTGTAACAGCTATCTGTAGCTGAGAGTGTTGCAAAACTAAATGAAACTGGCTGAGCTCAGGTTTTGGGGAGGAAGGAGACAAGGTATTGCTAAAAATTACCTGGCACATCGTGCTCATGCAAAAATGGTGGTGTTTTTGGCACCAGGGGACTGTTTGGTGAGAATACAGAGCAATGGAGCTCATATACAAAGAGGTTCAACTATTTTATCCAAGCCAACAAGATAGCGTCAGATATAGTAATTCAAACTTTCCTGAGCATAATGGCAAGGGAAGTAGGGAAGCATTTAACCTCCTAAGAAGTCGGGTACAATCAGAAAAGCCAGGCATGAAAAGCTAGGAAATATTATTCATCAAATCCTTCAGTCATCGCAAAAAGGTTTAAGTGCTGTAAGTGTAATCAGCAAGAAGGTTAACTGATTTAGTTAGTAGCTACCTTGAAGAGACTTGCTGAAAACTGCGAATTTGGGGATGTCTTGAATGACACCATTAAAGAAAGATTTGGCTGTTGCTTAAAGAGCAAAATGATTCAAAAACGGTTGTTAACGGAGAGCCATATGACCTTAAAGAAAGCTTTGGAAGTTGCTGTATCCATGGAATTAGTAGTTCTGCAGTTGAATTTGAGCACAAGAATTCGTAAGATGTCAGCTGAAAGCTGAACACAGATGCAGACTCGCAACTGTTACCTGTGTACTTAGCAGCAGATTGTTGGTGCAAAGACATCATGCGCAGGAATTGTGGCCAAAAAGACCTTAATGAAAGTGCTCGTTGGGGGAAAAAAACAAGTTTCAGGCCAAAATTACAAAAAGAAAAAGCAGAATGCATCAAATGGAAAGCTGAACAAGGGAAAAGTATCCACAGGGTACAAAAAGGGCATGAAAAAGAACTCAAGTCACAATTCAAAGGTGAACTGTCAATAAACATACTGGCTATTTCCGATTGCACCAAACTGTTACTGGGTCACTCCTTTACTAGAAGGTCAGGCAGTGAAAATGGAGTTGGACACTGGAACCGTAGTTTCATTGGTATCAGAAATTATTTACCAAAAAAAAACTCGCCTTATTGATGCATCTGTGCATTTGAATGGACAGTCTGCAGACTTGTCCTTGCGTAATGTCAAAGGGAACTCTCTAACACTAATGAGAAGAACCCGACTGGAAAAGGTTAGATTAAATTGGCCCGAGGTCTGTCTCGTGACAGATTCTGAAGCAGGTCTACCAAAGATCTTGAAGAAACATAACATTGTCTTCATTTGTGACCTGGGAAGTGTGAAGGATGTCTCAATAAAGTTAAAGTTTAAGGACAAAAGTTAGGCAAGATATTTAAAGGCTAGGTCTGTGTTGTACACAATTAGACCTAAGGTGGAAACAGAATTTGAGCAGCTGCTCAAAATAAGAGTCCTTGAAGCTGTAATGAGAGTGATTGGGCCACACCGATTGTACCCGTGATGAAGAATGACAGATCAGAATGCATTTGTGACGATCTTAAAGTCATTATTAATCCTGTATTGTGTGCAGAGCAGCACCCATTGCCTCTGACTGATGATTTATTTGCTGAGTTGTTGAAGGACAACACATCAGTAAAATTAACTTCAGTCAAGCAGATGAACTTGAATTCAGATTCACAACAATTATTGACAATTGGGACATACTAAGGTCTATTTTGATATAAAAGACAATAATTTGGAATCACATCTGCACCTTTGTTGTTCCAAGATAGATCAAATTTTAAGGAGATTAGAATGAGTCCAGTGTTACTTAGTTACCGGAAAGAATGAAACCTAGATACCTTGCTTATCTCCGGTAAGTACCCAAACCTTGATGTTGGCCAGGGTTAAGTTGGCAATTGTGTCAGAAACCCCTTCTTGTAATTTGTCTTCTACCGCAGTGGCACCTAGTAACTAAACAAAGTTACATCCGCAATTAGAGTTACAGTTTAATATTTGATATTAAACTTTTACAAATAAAATATGGATTAGTATTTTACAGATCCACGCTTTAGATATGAACATCTAGATACAGGCCGGAATTTTCCAGCCTTTCATACCAGCAGGATTCACTGGTCCCACTGCAGCCATGGAAGAGTTGGCTAAATGCCAAATTCTCCATCCTTGATTGAAGCAGGCCGTGAACAGTCAGAAAATTCTGCCCACGGTCTTGACATTCTGCAGTTTTATATTATTTTCCAAACTGAATGGATTCTATGATTCTCTAGGGGTTAGTTTAGATGGGCTTTTTGGTCGGCATGGACCAGTTTGGGCTGAACGGCCTGTCTCCATGCCGTAGATTCTATGATTCTAAAAGGTATTCAGTAAATTAATTAAGTATCTTCACATTATCTCCATTTCAAAATGTTCCACTGCTTTCTTAGGAAGTCTACCATAAAATCTAATGATCACGTGCTCTTAAAATGGATCCAAGAATTTCCCTCAACTTGCATTAAACAGAATAATTTTGCAAGAGAATCTGGTCTCTGTCAACCAATGTGATGATCAGATTGTGACATGGAAGTAGTAACTTCTATATAATGTCTTCAATCTCGTGTATAAATCAAGTCAATCACTGGCACGTGACAAATTAACCTTCTACAAGGTCATACCATCATGTCTTGTTCAATCTCTTCATACAAGTCAGAAAGTTGCTCATCTCGGTTCTCGAGCGCAGTACGGGCCTGATGGTGCATTTTCTGCCACTTATCAAAGTAAGCTTCATCCAGGTCTTTGTAGGCGAGTACTAATGTCCGCAGTCCTTCCCCTGCAAATTCCTGTGTAAATGATCACATTCAGAATTAACTTCAGCATTCTCTTAAGAGCAGAGAGAATTGCAGAAAAACACATTGTACTCTTAGGAGCAGCAGGTAGTTATTTTAAGATTGCTCCACTTTTAACAGGGGCAATTCTTGGAATTCCAGTGTGGAGAGGAAAGATAGGATGTAGATTGAGACTCAGTGGGAGTGGGATGAGTGGAGAGAAGAAAAGAAAGCATTTATATATTTTCCTCCTTCAGAAAAGTCCTCAAGTGCTTCACATTTTGAATGCATTATTCTGAAGTCCAATGACTATGAATATAAATAGCAGCCATTTTGTCTACAGGAGGATCCCACAAACATCAAAGAGATGAGTGACCAGTTTTCTAAAGTGGGTTGAGAATTTTGGACAGGATAGGGAGAATCTCCCACTTTCCTTTGAAGCAGACAGTAGGATCTTTAACTTCCACCTCTGACCACTAAAATAGGGAAGTAGGGCCTTGTATTTAACATTTCAATCCTAATAGTCTAGTAAAGGAATGGGAAATTCCTATGTATGAGATTTATGACAGATTGACCAAGGGACAGCTGAACTCTTTCCCGCTCGTGATTTTCTTTTTTAACTCAAAGCAATTCCAGAGTGCATTGACAGTAGGAGAGAACACAGTAAAAAGTCTGACAACACCAGGAGAGAAGCCAGGCCTTTACACTACATGGTCACAGAGTTAAAATTCTTCCCTTGTTATTACTTCAAATCATGTCCTCCAAACTCCGGCAATTGCCTAAGTCATTATTTCATGGTGAGATGGTTCTTTCTCCCTAAACTGCAGCAGACCACCACAATAACTGAATCCTACTGACAAAACATTAAACATATGTGAACTGCCCTTTTGGCATTAACATCAGCAACAGAAAATAATATGAAACGGTTAGTCTCCAGCACTAACACAACTGATAAACCATCCAGGTATTGATAATTCTGAATTGTATGTTAGGTGCCAACCATGGTTCAGTTGATAGCATTCTTGCTTCTGAGCCAGAGACTTTAACAGGGTAAATGCATGGGGTTATGGGGATAGGGCCTGGGTGGGATTGTTGTAGGTACTGACTCGATGGGCCAAAGGGCAGCCTCCTGCACTGTAACGAATCTATGATTTATCAACTTTCCCGTTTGCATCCTTCAGGAAAGTCTTCAAATGCTTCACATTGAACGCGTTACTCTTAAGCCCAATGACTGTGATTATAGGAAAAAAATAGCACCCATTTTGTCCACAGGAAGATCCCAAAAACATCAAAGAGATGAGTAACCAGTTTTCTGGGGTGGGTTGAGAATGTTGGTCACATTAGGGAGAATCTCCTTTGAAGCACACAATGGGATTTTCAATTTCCACCTCTGACCACTGGAACAATGGTCTGGCAATGCCCCTTGGTACAGGCTGGCACAGTTAGGTTGGCAGTACCAACCTGTGCCATGGGGCAGGCCCCAGTGGGAGCCACATGTTGGTGGGGGGAGGGGGGGAATTATTGCAGCCTCATCTTATCAGCTTGGATCTTGTTTGTTTCTCTTTTGGGGCCATGAATTGGATTCCATTGGATTTGAAATTTGGTTTTTGGAGCAAGCAAGGAATGGATTTGGGTTTGCCCGGTCCACTCTGAGCACTGGCTTTGTAACTTTACAAATGGAGTAAAATATTTTTTGTTTTTTTTTCACCCTGTGAATATGTATTTCTTAAATATCTAGCAGTCTAAATTCAACATATTTACACCCATGTTACAGGCATAAACAGGGAGTAATGATAAATAATTCAGCAGAGCAAAGGCCTTTACAAATCTGGGGAGATGGTAACGTAGTGTCGATGTTGCAGGCCTAGAAATCCAGAGATCCAGGTTAATGCTGTGGAGATAAGGGTTCAAATCTCACCATGGCAGCTGGCGGTGTTTGAATTCAATTAATAAAATCTTGAATTTAAAGCTAGTGACCATAAAACTATTATCCATTGCTGTAAAAATCCACTTGGTTCACTAACATCCTTTAAGGAAGGAAATCTGCTGCCCTGGCATGGTCTGGCTTACCAGGCCCATAGCAATGTGGTTGATTCTTAACTGCCCTCTGAAATGGCCTAGTAAGCCACTCAGTTCAAAGGCATTTAGAGATGGTCTACAAATTCTGGCCTTGACCATTGAAGCCCCCATCCCATCAAAGAAAATCTCTGAGGCTGTTCTAGCCACTGATTTATTGGCCAAAACTTTTACTTTCTTAAGATAATTCTGGCAGCTGCCAAAACTCAACACAGGGCTCATTTTAATCCTGAAATTAAGCTCCTGCATCCTTTGGAAACCTGATTCCTGAATTTATTTAGACAGTTAGAGCTCGCAGTGGGCAAACCTGAGCTGGTATTTCCTGGTCTGAGCTGCCAGATCAGTGGGCTTTAAAGGGCCCTTCACAAAATGTTTTGGTGTGGAATCAGAAAGAGCTGGAATGATTCTCCAAGCTCCACAAAACAACCAGGGATTGGTGCTGACTCACCCTCGTCCCCTTCCCAATCCCTCCCCCTCCCAATTGCACCTCCTTCCCAATACGTGCCCTCCATTCCCAAACCCCCACCCATGTCCTGCTGGACTCAGTCTGGACCTCAGCACTGTAATGACCTCAACAAGGCTCATGCACTGGGCTTCCTGGGAGTATGAGCTCCCTAACTGTGGTAACGATTGCCTGATTGTTCAGGGAGTCTCACTTGTGTATACAGTGAGGAGCGTCAGGGTTACCGACACTCCGAATTCTGACTTTGTACCTGAAGCATTCTGAGGAGTGGAGTTGAGTTTGTTAATAAAGGGAATTTGGTGAAAGGAAACTGGCCTCTGAGGAGTTACTTCAAGCGCCATCAAAAATGTGTTCAGCTCAGACAAGCGAGCTGTGTCAAGGTATCCGCAACTTGGCTAAGTTATGATGATGAGGCCTGAGCACTGATCTCGTTTGGTCTTTAGGCCACATTATTCTCGTGCAGCTTTGTTGCCAGAATCATAACCAATTTGAGGTGCTACCAAATTTAGACCCCATCTTTCCTAAATTCTATGCATAACCAAGTAGGCTCTTTACAGCGCTGTTACTTTAAAAGAAGAGTAGGAAGTAAATGAATGCAGAATCCTGGAGCATTAATATTATGTCAGCTTCATTGCAATAATGTCTTGTAAGGTCCTGGTTAATCATCATGGGGCGCGATTCTCCGGCCTACCAGCCGCGTATTTCCCGCTGGCGGGAGGTGGCATGTCGTTTGTTAGCGCAGGATCCTCCAGTCCCGCCGCTGTCAATGGGAATTCTCATTGATGTCACCCCACGCTGGCGGGAAATCTGCAGGCAGGGATGTGCTGCCAGCGGGACTGGAGAATCTCACCAGCATGAATGGCTGAAGAATTCTGGCCCATATTTTTCATTATCCTAACCCAATGACTGATAAAGACATATAAAGAATGGAAGAGGCACTTACGCTGAGGTGGTCTGAAGTCACACACATCAAGTCTTCATTGGAGGGATGAAGTCTTTCAAACAGAATGGTATCAGCTCCCTTTGAGTAAAGTCGTATTTGTCCTTCAGGATTTTTAACTAAAACACAAGACAGCAGTAAAGATATTAACTCTACTGAAATAAAATGAGGCAAACTTAAATTCCATTCGGATCTGCTCCATTGCTCTAAAACGAGAAGGGACATGTTAGAAAACAAAGTGAATAGGGCAGCACAGTGGCAAGCACTGCTGTCTCACAGCGCCAGGTTCCTGGATTCACATCCCAGCTTGGGTCACTGTCTGTGTGGAGTTTGCATGTTCTCCCCACGTCTGCATGGGTTTCTTCTGGGTGCTCCAGTTTCCTCCCACAGTGCAAAGATGTGCAGGTTAGGTGGATCAGCCATGTTAAATTAACTGTAGTGTCACGGGGATTAGCAGGGTAAATACGAGGAATTGCAAGAACAGGGTCTGGATGGGATTGTGGTTAGGTACAAACTCGATGGGCTGAATGGCCTCCTTCTGCTCTGTAGGACTCTATGATTACAACAGCTATATAACTCATTTACATTCTCAACGCACCAATCACGGACATCCTCTTTCGCACGTTGTTGAAATCCAAAATGGCCAGCAGCTGGTACACGACGGATTTGCCCATCTCATTCACGGTGATGGTCTCCGGGGTCCGCGACCGAAAAACAAAACCAAAGTTTCTCGCAGCTGTGACCAGCGCTCCTTCGTCAGGTGACTGGGCTTGGTAAACAAGTTCACCTAGAAAAGAGATTCCAGAGGCTTTCATTTATAAAGACACACACAATGTTTCATACAAGCAAGTGTTCCCCTGATAATTCAAAGCCATTGTTAACACAACCAATGAGAATTATCCAGTCATCTGAATTAAGCAAGTCAATACAAACTGGACGCAAAAGATTGGTCTAGATTATCTAGGGTTGTGCCCCTCACCTTCCCCGCCCCCAAACATTTCCCTGACTCAGTGCTGCTCTGCATTTCATCCTGGGTTTTCCAAGCTCGCCTATGCCAGAAATGCAGCATTCCCTGGAGAGCTCCTTCACCGCTGAGTAGAGTCAGGGGGAGGGGGGCAGGGTGGTGTGGATCAGACAGGACATGCCCTCTTTTTTTTAATAGCAGCAGCAGCCGCATGGTCAGTTTAAAGATTTATTTTGAAATGAGTGAGAGGGTAAATGAGTGAATGGGCAGGGTGGCCAAGTGGCGGGGGGGGGGTTGGGTGGCAGGTTGGGTAGCGAGGTGGGGGGGCGGGGGCCGGTAGCAGGGCTCGGGAGGGGAGTGGGTGGCAGGGAGTACCCAGGTGCGACAGGTGGGTTGAGCGGTGGAGGGGGAATGAGTGATTGGCTGAGGGTTGGGGTCAGTTCTGGAATTACAGACAAGTTAAACTAGGCTTCTCTATCAAATATTTCCTGGGTAAATCCTGTGGAAAAGTCCAAAGTCTCTAACTCTAGCTTACAGCTCCGTGCTAGTGTCCAATGACATGTAGGTTAGGGGGAATTAGCCATGGTAAATGCGTGGAGTTATGGGAATTGGGTGGCGGGGGGGGGGGGGGGGGGGGGAGGTGGTGGCCTTGGTAAGATCCTTTTTCAGAGAGTTGATGCAGACTCAATGGGCTGAATGGCCTCATTCTCCGTTGCAGAGATTTAATGGTCTGGTAGCATCTGAGGAGAGAAACGGTTTCCAATCTTAATGACCCTCCTGCAGGAGTTAACTCCGTTTCTCTCTCCCACAGTTGCTGCCAGACCTGCCGAGTTTATCCAGCATTTTCTGCTTTTATTTCAGATTTCCAGCATCTGCAGTACTTTGGTTTTTTTTATAGACATACATTATTTCTGGCAACGGAAGGCACTCAAACACGGTCACCCCACAGTTCAGTACTTCACACTGTAACAAAACCTGCTTAATGTTAGCAGACTGCTTCATCTTACCAGAAGAATGAATCTCACCTTGTTCACCTGGGGGCCTGAATCTCAAAATGTCTTTTTTTGTTAATCTTTCAAACTGCCCAAACTATGGCTACTGTTTGGCGATTCAGCAAAAACTACCCGAATTATATATTACCTTCATTCTTTTCCTCTGGCATGACTGTGTGGCAAAGTGAAAGCAATCTGAAAAACTCGTGCGCTGACGGATCCCCCAGCTTAATGGCTTCCACCAGACTGGCATCGTAAAACTTAAACTTTGGATCGGCTAAAGTATTGAACGAAAAATCCACAGGGAGAGTTCTCTAGAAATGAGGGAGAAAACAAATGAGGCTACAAAAATAACAGAGTAAGGTTAACGGGTGGAATTTTATGGCCGCTTTACGCAGGGGCCTGACAGCTCTCTGTCTGCCTGTCAGAACCCCACTACTATGACTGCGCATGTGCAGCATCAGAGGTCTGCACGTGCACGATATCTCCCTCTGCAGGCTGTCTGGTGAGTTAAGCCCCACCCATAGCCTCTCTGGTTAGAAACTGACTAGACCATCTCTTCAGAGACAGAGTGCATAAGATTGGGCATGAAAACTCACCCAAAAAACAGATCTGGAACTCTCCTCTTTTCAGAGTAGCTGGACACTTGGAACAAATCTCGTAAAATTCCACCCAACATATCTCCACGCCTGCTTCACATTTTCCCTAAAATTCTATTTCTAGCTGTGGTTGGGACATGCATTTATGTTTGTCCAAACTCCTGTCTGATCCTTGCATTCAAAGCTCAAATTGATGTTTCTCAATTTGTTTGGGGCTCAGTCTCAAACTAAATTATCGCTCCAGAAATGATTACACCATTTTTAAAAATTCATTCAAGGAACATGGGTGTCGCTGGCTGGCCAGCCATTTATTGCCCATCCCAGGTTGCCCTTGGTGGGCAGTTGAGAGTCAGTCACATTGCAGGGGCTCTGGAGTCACACGTAAGCCAGACTGGGTCAGGGCAGCAGATTTCATTTCCTAAAGGACATTGGTTAGTGAACCAGATGGGTTTTTTCAACAATCGACAATGGTTTCACGGTCATCAGTAGATTCTGAATTCCATATATAATGTTTAAAGTTTATTTATTAGTGTCACAAGTAGGCCTACATTAACACTGCAATGTGAAAATCCCCTAGACACCACACTCCTGCACCTGTTTGTGTACACTGAGGGAGAATTGAGCATGGCCAATCCACTAACCAGTGTGTTATTGAGACTAGGGGAGGAAACCGGAGCACCTGGAGGAAATCCATGCAGACATGGGGAGAATGTGCAGACTCCGCACAGACAGTGACCTGAGCCAGGAATTGAATCCGGTTCTCTGGCGTTGTAAGGCAGCAGCGCTAACCATTGTGCCACGCCATCTGCTGTGGTGGGATTTGAACCAGAACATTAGCTGAATTTCTGGATTAATGGTTTAGCGATAATACATGAGATTGATGGTCACATGCTATCAGTGCAGTTCGGTGGGGTGGGGGGTGTGCGCAATGGTAGACCAGCGCCCCCCTAGAACTGCAGTAACAGCATGTGACCATCAATCTCACAATGAAGTGACAGACAATACAATGTTGGGAGCTTGACATTGAATAATGTTTGCTTTTGCATGCTATAAAGCAGAGAAAGGCCGTTCGGCCCATCATTTTGAGAGTTCCCTGTGAATCAGAAATGGTAGTCGTGAACATATTGAATACCATCTTGTCACACGCCAAGCCATTGACGAGAATTTAGAGCATTTGAAGAGGGAAAGGCCATGCAAGTTCAGCCTCTTGACAAGCTAACATGCAATCAGGTTCAGAATGAAGGGATTATTAGATAATGATGTTGGTTCAAGAAGGGTGGACTGAATGTTGTAGAATGAACAGAATGTGTAGAAAGCAAATTAGTTACAAATGAGCTGCAATAGAGGAAATAATCAAAGCAAGTCGTGGATCACTGAAATGTAACCAAGCAGAATAACCTTTTTGAGTACTGAATGTCTTTTGGAACCAGCACCTGTGTTAACAGCTAAAAATGCATTTCTGTTTTCCCGGTTTACGCTGGTGTTTTTCTCCACATGAGCGATCTTTTATGAGTTCTGAATGAGGTCAGCTAACTCATCAGAGATCCAGGATGGAATTTGAAACCTCCTCAATTTGTTTTAATTGTCCTGCCCAATATTCATTCTCCAAATACCATCGCCACAAACAGATTATTGCTCAATTATCTCATGAATTTTTAAGGTACCTCGTTGTGTGCAAATTGGTGTTACGTTTGCCTCAATACGAGGCTACACTTCAAAAATAATTTATGAATGTGATATACTTCGAGATGTTTTGACGATCTTAAAGGCTTTAAATAAATACAATTATTTTCATTAGTCATTATAGGGTTCATTTTTCAATCAGATTATTATAGAATCAAAGAATCCATACAGTGCAGCGGGAGGCCATTCAGCCCATCGAATCTGCACAGACAACAATCCCACCCAGGCCCTATCCCCATATCTTCACCCTGTTAGTCCCCCTGACACTAAGGGAATTTAGCATGGACAATCAACTTAATCTGCACATCTTTGGACTGTGGGAGGAAACCCACACAGATACGGGGGGAATGTGCAAACTCCACACAGACCCGAGGCTGGAATTGAACCCTTGTCCCTGGTGCTGTGAGGCAGCAGTGCTAACCACCATGCCACCATGACCAGATACACTTCCACAAGAATTTGCCATCCTGTGGTGAGGAGATTCAAGGGCAGTGAAGACGAATAGAAAAGTGCCGGTGTAAGGCTTCTTGCACACGGCTCTCATCACCCTGGGGAAAGATCAATGTCTCCATGTGGATCATGGATGATTGGGAGGGACACACATCTCTAATCCTTTACCTGAAAGAGGGGTAAGGATGCCATGTTTGGTTGAAGGCCAGGTGAAGAGATGAGCATGTGCCTTGAGATGGAGGGGAACTTATAAAGGACATGCTCACTTAATGTATCGCTTCAGTTAGTTCATACCGATTATCAGGGCTGCAGGAAACCAGGTCTTACTAATGACTCTAGGTTGGTACAAAGCCAGAAGGAGCGTGGGACTGAGCAGTGAGGGCCTAAAGCAGGTCAAGATGCTGCTGAACAGGGTCCACTGCAATAGTGTGCACTGGCCCGACTGTGGGTGTATCTTAGGCAGCGTTCTTATGAGCAAAATGCAATACCGGAGGCACCATCATATGTCCCAGGATGTGGTTACTCACATCTGCCAGCTTCTCCTGTACGGGCTGCAGTTTCAAAGGACTCAGGAGGGGTAATGCATAATTAATGAGCTGAAGATTGCTCATGTTCAGCCGTTTCACCATCCCAGGGGAATCTGCCATTCCACAGTGGACAGCACCCAGATTCGATTCTGACCTCGGGTAACCATCTGTGTGGAATTTGCACATTCTCCCCATGTCTGTGTGGGTTTCCTCTGGGTGCTCCCTTTTCCTTCCACAGTCCAAAGATGTGCGGATTAGGTTGATTGGCCAGGCTAAATTGCCCCTTAGTGTCAGGGGATTAACGGGGTAAATGGGTGAGGTTACAGGGATAGGGGATTGCTGCCAGTGCAGGCTTGATGGGCTGAATGGCCTCTTTCTGCACGATAGGCATTCTATTCTATGAACAGGTTTTCCCACTGACCTTACACTGCAGAACTGAAAGATTCCAGCCTGAGTAATTGTACAAAGGTTTATTTGCGTCAAGGAAAAGAATTTAACCAGGAATGTGAGGGGAGTGAATTGAGGTAAATTAAGATTACATTTTGATGAGTTTATGCACAGTCCGATAGCTTGGCCTGTCACTGAATTAGATGCAAACTAGATTTACTGCTAGTTATTAATTCCGATTACACAGGATACACTTGAATAGATAATAGTTCCTCCAGGCTTTAATCTGACTAATTTCTATCATCAGTTTTTGACCTCCAGAATTGCACATTTAATCTGTTTTAATTATAAGCATTACTCTTGCATTGCTATTACAAAAACTGTTAAAATTTGCATTAAAAAGAATCATAACAATGACAAAATTGTGCCATTCCCACTTTTCCCAGTTTGTACATAAAGCACTTTGCAGTTTATTACTATTTGTATGTTTTATTAATGCTGACTTTCTGTGGGAATTTCTCTGGTTGCTACAAGAACAAGTGACCTCATCTCAGCCAGCAGCTACCCAGGCCCTGTCCGTATGGGAAACATCACACAGACCCGTACTCCCTTCTTTCAAATGTTTTTCTTAGCTTAAAGCTGGGTCATCAAGCAGGGTCACTTCACTCAGGAGTTCTGCCATTTGTAGACATGGTTTGGATCCTAAAATCTCTACAGTACAGGAGGAGGCCATTCGGCTCATCGAGTCTGTACTGACCACAACCCCACCCCGGCTGAATTCCTGCAGTCCCACACATTTACTCTGCTACTCCCTTGACACTAGGATCGACTTAGCCTGGCCAATCAACCTAACCCGCACATCTTTGGAATGTGGGAGGAAACCGGAGCTTCTGGAGAAACCCATGCAGACATGGGGAGAATGTGCAAACTCCACACAGCCAGTGATCCGAGGCTCGAACCTGGGACCCTAGTGCTATGAGGCAGCAATGCTAACCACTGTGCCACTCCATTACTTTACATAGGAAATCTAAGTGTGTTGGAAGCATTGGGCGAGATTTTCAACAGTCCCCGCTGTATCTTTCTTGCAGTGGGAGGTGGCACACTGCTTACTGGCAGCCAGATCTTTTGTCCCTACCGCTGTCGATGTGATTTTTCCATTGAATCCACCCCACACTATCGGGAAACCCGCGGTAGGGGTGCCCCGTCAGCAGGACAGGAAGATCCACCAGCGGAGCTGAAAGCTCCTGCTGGCCTAAACAGCCAGAAGGTTCCACCCAGTGTTTCCTACCCAATAACTTAATACATTTATATAGCACCTCTGCCCTCCCAAGGAGGATTGTAAGGAGGAGTATTATAAAACAAAGTACGACATCAATTCAGAAGACCACGGAGGCTTCCACGTGCAATTCTTTTTTGACACAGGCATTGTGGAGGAACGATACTTGGGATATGGTTATTACTGTGTTTTCAACACTGAGCAGCTCCCTGGCCATGCTCTCTCAATCTTCCAACAAAATAATGACCATTGACTGCTCTCTTCTTTGAGGGTGAGAGCTGACTGGTGGTGATTTTAACCTGAGAGTCACCACACCTCAGACGAGGGGCAAGATTGAGAATGCGAGGCCTTCATGGATAACCTCAGCCGCTGAGGGAATTGAACCCGCACCATTGGCATCGTTCTGCATCATGAACCAGCCGTCCAGCCAACTGAGCTAACCAGCCCCAAATCTTACAACCTGATGTTGTAATGACCGAGAATGTGCTGCCTACAGGAGTGGTGGAAGTGGAATTCATTAATGATTTCCACTGAAACTGGAAATTTGAGGCGTTTGAGGAAAATAGATTTGCAGGCTACAGGGAGAGAGGAGGGCTAGGATTGCTCCACAGAGAGCTGACATAGAGTTGATGGGCCAAGTATAATGCAATAACTGTATTCAATAAGGGCAAAGTACTGAAGAGGGTAGGAAGAAAGGCTGGTACAACTGGCTGGTAGGAAGAGCTGGAGCCAAAATGGGAGGGTCCAAGATAAAGAAAGGATAGCCATAAGTCTTTAAAGGTTTTAAGTTTATTTATCACAAGTTGGCTTACATTAACACTGCAATGAAGTTACTGTTCGATTTTGGAGTGGCTGCAATGTTGCACAAGCAAATAAACATTGAGATTATATAAAAGCATCCTGCTCATAAACAGGGACAAGGATGAGCTCATACAAGAGTGTCCAGAATTAAAAACTGAGGTCCCAGTGTGGGATGACTTTGACACACGGACAGGCTGGAATAAACCTGAAGCATCCATTAACTAGTGATTGTTCATTTATCGTTGTACATCGACACTAATAAATATTGTACTATTTTTTCCAATAAAGGTAACTAAATAAAGAATAAACTCTGATGCTTGGGGTCAGAATGACATGTTGGATCAGAATAAGTTGGCACGATGGCACAATGGTTAGCACTTCTGCCTCACAGCCGCAGGGACCTGTGTTCGATTCCTGGCTGGGGTCACTGTCTGTGTGGCGTTTGTATGTTCTCCCCGTGTCTGCGTGGGTTTCCTCCAGTTTCCTCACACAGTCCAAAGATGTGTGGGTAATGTACATTGGTCATTGGCCCTTAGTGTTTCAGGATGTGTAGGTTAGAGGGGTTAGTTGGGTAAGTATATGGGGTTACAGGGATAGGGCCTGGGTAGGATTGTTGTTGGTGCAGATTCGATGGGCCAAATGGCCTCTTTCTGCACCGTAGGGATTCTATGAGTCCAAACTCCGGGAGAATACCTTGGCGGTGCAGTTTTAGGACTAATGTCCAGGCTAAGCAGAGTTTTAGGTTGCAGTGTGGACGAATGTCAGTATGAAAGGGCGGATCACAATTTGAACAATAGCTGGGTATGTGAAAGTTATTTTTCAGCACAACAACATTGCTACAGCTCACAGTTTACAAACACCTGGAAAAGTCTAATCGCCATTGCATTAAGTTCTTTATAATACCCTTACCTCAGATATTTCCATTTTATGTCCCAGCTCATCAATGACGTCTCCTAGAAAAGATTTGAAGAAAAAAAATCATTCAAGTTTCCACTCAATATTTGGAGAGAAAAATAAACCTTTGTTTCTTTGGATGCTAATAAGCAAAATCAGGGGGTAGAGAGAATAATACTCTCACAATCTGTCGATGTACACCATCCGGAAGCGCAGGATGGAGACAGGTTTGGAAGGTCAGCCTCACATTGACGACACCATCTTTACACGTGTGCACTCACACAGAGAGATCATACGCACTTTTGCTGGTGGGTTTGAAGGTGCAGAAGGTCCACACCAAATCCAGTGGGCAGCTTGCTCACTGCATACCCACCCACTCCTGACTCTACATCAGTTTCACCAGTGGCACTGAGTAGTCCGCTGACCTGTGGGCAAAGTGAAGGCCCTCAAGTGGGCAAATAACTCTCACCTGAGGACCACATCCCAATATCAGCATGATTCAACCAGTGGCAGGAAAGGGCAAAGCCAAGTGACCCGCACAGCAGGAGTGGGGATTGAAGATGAGGTGGGGTGAGCAGAGAGGAAATTGCTTTAAGTTTATTGATTAGTGTCACAAGTAGGCTTGCATTCACACTGCAATGAAGTTACTGTGAAAACCCCCTAGTCGCCACACTCTGGCGCCTGTTGGGGTACACTGAGGGAAAGTTTAGCATGGCCAATGCAGTCTAACCAGCACATCTTTGGACTGTGGCCATTCACACTAGTGGGATTCTCCGGCCGTTCGCGCCGGCGGGATTCTCTGGTCCTGCTGCAGTGAACGGAGATTTGGGTGAGCACCAAATTCTTTGGGGGTGGCGGGGCATGAAGGGCCAGAAAATTCCAGCCCATTGGCTGAGCTGCTCCATTTGATAATCAACAATTTTACAAAAAAAAAGGAGGAAATGGATTAGAATATTATGGCCAGGATGGGGGTGGTGTGGAGAACAGAGCCATCACAAGGAGCATTTCTCTGAAACTGCCATTGCTTTTGGGAGGGAAAGCGCAGATTATTTAGAAACCGTATAGAAACCCACCGAAACCTTTTCCATTAATTGAGCATTTGTTGAAGATCATTATATTCTGCGTCAGTGTTCCTGTTTTGTCAGAAAATATATATTCTATTTGCCCCAGCTCTTCATTGAGTGTCGTGGTACGTGCCTCAGCAGATGTGTTTCTGTTGGCGTAGTACATCTTCCGGTCCCAGTTTATGAAGTAACTGTGCCCAAGTCGAATGACTTCAACACTGAAATGGACACAAAGTCAAAAAATATTGGAGAACACAAAAAAAAATAAGATATTGCAATGAGGGAACTGCTGAAAACCAAACGGAAACATCAAAACACAACAATGTGAATATCTGGAATAACAAATTTAAATTAAGGTCACCATTAAACACAGCTCGAGGAATCTTCAAAGTCAATTATTTTTTGAAAAAAATCACCAGTAACAGAAGGGAAAATAAGATGGTCTTTGCCAACAAGTTGAGATGCTGGAAGTGACAGATTTATCCATGCCTGTTTACTTTGAAGAAACAACATCAAAGAGGAATGCAAATCAAATAAAAATCCTCATCTACTCCAAGAACAGCAGGGAGACCCCTCTGGTCTCTTGGCCAACATTCAGCCCTCAATTAACATTGCAGAAACGCATTATTTGTCATTATCACAATGTTGTGGGTGGGAGTTTGTTGTGCTGCATTTCCTGCATTGTAACTTCTAAAGTATTTTTATTAGCTTTGTAATGTTTGAGGCTTTCGAGGTATAAAAAACCTTCTAATTAATAAAACAACTTTACGGTCTGAATTTTTAACTTCTAACATTAAGATCCTCAGTTGTTCCTCGCCGTCTCTGCGTGGGTTTCAAAGTAAAGTTTACTTATTAGTCACAAGTTAGTGTGAAATTCCCTTAGTCGCCACACTATGGCGCCTGTTCGGGTCAAAGTACCTAACCAGCACGTCTTTCGGAGTGTGGGAAGAAACCGGAGCACCCAGAGGAAATCCACGCAGACAGGGGAGAACATGCAAACTCCACACAGACAGTGACCCAAGTTGGAAATGGAACTCACGTCCCTAGCGGTGTGAAGCAGCAATTCTAACCATCATGCCACCATGCTCCCCACATCTGGGTTTTCCGGTTTACTCCCAGAACCCAATGACATACAGGTTTGGGGGGGGGGGGGGGGGGTGGTGGTGGTGTGGTGTGGTAGTGGTTTTGGCCATACTGAATTGTCCCTTAGTGTCACAGGGTTAGCAAGGTAAACACATGGGGTTATCAGGATAGGGCCTGGGTAGGATTGTTGTTGGTGCAGGCTTGATGGGCCAAATGGTATCCTTCTGCTCTGTAGGATTTCTATGATTAACCTTAGCTAGACCCTGCAATCGAGGTATAGATAGAACTGTACATTATCCACCTTCTGAATGCCACTGTAGATCTAGTGCAATCACATTATGCATGATTATTCTGTGGAATTAACATCAAATGACAAATTTCAATGTGAAACATAGGAATTAGGAACAGGAATGGGCAAATTCAGCCCTTCAAGCCTGCTCCGCTATTTAATCAGATCATGGCTGATCTCTCCCTGGCCTCAAATCCATCTCCCCACCTGTTCCCCATATTGCCTTATCCCTTTTATTAAAATTAGAAATACATCCATCTCCTTCTTAAAACCATTCAATGATTCAGACTCCACCGCGCTATGGGGCAGCGAGTTCCACAAATTCACCACCCTCTGCGAGTAGTAGTTCCTCCTCATTTCAGTTTTAAATCTACAGCCACTCAACCTATACCTGTGACCTCTTGTTCTAGATTGCCCCACAAGGGGAAACATTTGGCCCATATTTATCTTAACAACCCTTTTTAAAATTTTATATACTCCAGTGAGTATAAGCCCAAACTGTTTAATCTTTCCTCACACGTCAACCCTTTCATCCCCGGGGTCAATCTGGTGAACCTCCTCTGGACCTCCTCCAATGTCACCACATCCTTCCTCAGATAAAGAGACCAAAAGATGTGCAGTCCAAAAGATCTGCAGATTAGGTGAATTGGCCATGCTAAAATTCTCCCTCAGGTGTAGCCGAACAGGAGTGTGGCGACTAGGGGATTTTCACAGTAACTTCATTGCAGTGTTAATGTAAGCCTACTTGTGACTAATAAATATATTTTACTTTTTCAAAGTTAGACACAATGCTCCAGATGTGGTCTCACCAACCCCCAACACAATTCCAACAACAGTTCCCTACTTTTGTACTCCAGTCTCTTTGCAATAAATGCCAACATCCCATTTGTCTTTTTTAATTATGACATGGACCCCTCTGCCCAGATGCATTTTGAACCTGCTTTTCATTTAGGCAATAATTTGCCTTTTTGAAAAGCAAAGGCATGAGGGAGAACCTCAATTAAACCTCCCCACTGAGAATTCACAGCAAACAATGTCTCACCTGACATATAGCGAGATTGGCACAACCGTGTTCAGGATGATTATGTATGACCAGAAACTGAGAAATCCTGAGAAAATCGCATTTTTCATCCACTCATCCCAGGGCAGGTAGATGTGGAAGTGAAATCCGACTTCACTTTCCCAAATGGAATTTCCAATTCCTAAAATGATTCCCATGCACACTAGAAAGCCGAAGATCTGAAGAGAGAATCATTGTTGTCACAGAGGACAGTGTTGACATTTCCTTGACTGTATCTCGATCCTCAGCATTTTCCACTGCAAAGCATTGGGCTTTAAACCTGGCAGCGTTCCTCCTGCTCTACAAAAGATTACGTCCTACCTATTGTCTCATCAAGTATCTTGCTGCATGCAAGCCTACATCTAAGACTGCCTTGTTCTCTGGCCTGAGAGAACAACTGAAGGGAGGAGACAATAAAAAGAAAATACAGGTTTAGGAACAGTTCTCCTATATCTAAATAAAGTCAGTACTTTATTAATTATTGAGAAAACTGGTTCACATTGAATTTACAGCACAGAAAGAGGCCATTTAACCCATCCGTTCTATGTTCTGTTCTATGGGCGGCACAGTGGCTAGTACTGATGCCTCAGAGCTCCAGGAACCTGGGTTCAATTCCAGCCTTGGGTGATTGTCTGTGTGGAGTTTGCACATTCTCTCCGTGTCTGTGAGGATTTTCTCTGGGTGCACCAATTTTTCTCCCACAGTCCAAAGATGTGCGAGTTAGACTGACTGGCCATGCTAAATTGTGCCTTAGTATCCCAAGATGTGTAGGTTGGGGGGATTAGCAGGGTAAACGCATGGGTTTACAGAGATGGGGGCTGGGTGGGATTGTTGTCGATGGACCTCCTCAAATGGCCTCCTTCTGCACTGTAGGGATTTGAGGATTGTATGTTCCAAGGCAGCCTCCTCCCACCACTCTTCATCCAATACTATCAGCAATTTCTCTTCTCATGTTTATCTAGTCACCCTCCCTAACCCTGCCCCAACCCCATAAAAGCAGCCAACCCATGCTATTTTCCTCAATTGCTTGATTAAAGATTTACAGAATCTTGTTAATGTTTCAGAGCTCAATTTCAATTACATTTCAGTAATGATTGCTAGATCCCCTTATTAACTCTAATAGGCCCTGTAATGTAATGAAACATCACTTTCTTAGTGATCCAAATTCGTTCACAGATATTGGAGACACTCTATTACAGTCCATAAAACATCCTGTTTCTAATGTGCAGGAGAGAAGGTACCAAGATGACCAAGTAAACACATGGTAAAGAGCTTATTGACTTACCCACAGGACCAAAGTATTCATCAGTCGGTCTATACTCGTCCGTTTGAATTTCGTTCGGCCACTGTTCTGCATTAACTTTGTGTCAGGCCCTAGAACATAAAGTCGAGGTTTGCTCTCACTGAATAAAATGATTGCCTTGGCACTCTTGCCTCCAAGTCAGAAGTCATGGGTTCAAGTCCTCCCCTTCCATGCATTTGACCATTGGATCTTGACAATCACTCCAGTGAAGTACTGAGGGAGTGCTGCGCTGTCAGATTTGCTGCCCCATGGATGTGATCTTTAAATTAAGGCCCCATTTGCCCTCAGGGGGGCATAAAGGGTGTATACAAAGAAGAGCAGCAGGGTTCTCCCCAGTGTCCTGGCCACCAATGCCTCTACTTTCTCAGAAGACTGAGGAAATTTGGCATGTCAGCTCCAACTCTCACCAACTTTTACAGATGCACCATAGAAAGCATTCTTTCCGGTTGTATCACCGTTTGATAGACTCCTGCTCTGACCAAGGCCATAAGGGATTACAGAAGGTTGTGAATTGGCCCAATCATCATGCAAACCAGCCTCCCATCCATTGACTCTGTCTACACTTCCCATTGCCTTGGCAAAGCAGCCAGCATAACCAAGGACCCAACACATCTTGGACATTCTCTCTTCCATCTTCTTCCATTTGGAAAAAGGTACAAAAGTCTGAGGTCACGTACCACATGACACGAGAACAGCTTCTTTTCTGCTGCCGTCAGACTTTTGAATGGACCTATCTTGCATAAGTTGATCTTTCTCTACACTCTCGCTATGACTGTAACACTACATTTTGCATTCTCTCATTTCCTTCTCTATGAATGGTATGCTTTATCTGTATAGCACGAAAGAAACAATACTTTTCACTGTATGCTAATAGATGTGACAATAATAAATCAAATAATGTTCATCCCTCAGCAAAGGTGACTCGGACAGATTATGTGGACATTATCACATTGTTCTTTGTGGGAGCTGGCTGTGCGCGAATTGGCTCCCACATTTCCTACACTACACAATAGTGACCACAAATCAAAAAGATCGTAATTGGCTGTGAGACATGTTGGGGTACTCCCAGGTTGTGAAAGACACAACTGAAAGCCAAGACATCTTTCGTTTCTTTTTAATCGGGCTATCGGAATTCTTTTCAATATTTCAGTCTGCACTGTTCTACGATTTACCTGCAAAGATCACCAGGCCAAAGCACCATTCAGTGTTCCGCAGTACGCAGCCTCGAAGCAGCATCTTTTCATTATCTAGAGAATATTTTGTATCCTTCCAAAATAGTGTCCCTGTGAATTTGTCCAATTTATTATTTGGAGGCTCGCAAATGATTTCCCCTGCCAGAGCAAAAAGAGGTAAAGACATCAACAGAAGGAGACTGACTCAGTACATCAGGAAGTCCTTTAAAACACAAAAATAGTCCACGAAATATTATTTGCTTCAAATATTTTGCTCGTATATATCTAGTTCAACAGTTTGGCAATACAGGCCAACATCTGACCAGCACAAACTGAATGTTTGCTCATTAAATAAATTACACTCCAATTGTGATTAACGATTAACTATTCTCTTTGCAACACAATCTTTATTTTCTAATTTAAGCAGAGATATTTGATGGGAATTTTTTTTGAATAGAATACACAGTGATTTCAGCAACATCACTGCTTGGGTGGGTGCAGCTCCAACAACATTCAACAAGTTTGATACCATCCAGGACAAAGCAGCCCACATGATTGGCACCCCATCCGTCACCTTTAACACCCACTCCCTTCACCACCGATGCATACTGACAACAGCGTGCAACCTTTACACACAACGCACCCAGTAACTCCCCAAAGCTCTGTGGACTCAAGCTTCCAAATCCACAACCTCTACCTCTTAGAAGTGAAGATAAAATCACCATAGTCCCAGATGAGCATAGTCTGCTCTTGCGGAAATTAAGATACAACAACTGTGGAAATTAAGTTATGACAAACAACGCTGTCAAGTAATGGAAAATACTTAATAGCAAACAAGGCCTTCAGTGAGGCTGGCGTTTGCATATTCAGGATAAGAGACTAATCTAACCTTGTGTCAGTTTCATAAACAGTGCATTCCAGGGCTTGGCCACAGGATGAAAACAAGGACAAGTCACCAAAACAAATATCAAAAAACAAGATATGTTGACATATACACAAATGAAGGAGATGATTTTCTATTGGATAAGGGCAAAATGCTATGTTATGGTTCGTGGATTATGTATGCAAATGAAGGATGATAAATTCTATTGGTTGAAAGTAGACACCAAACTGTAGGGCCAATGGTGTTTTAACTGACATGTTCTCGCTCATTGGCTAAAAAGTGCTATAACTGACACTACTTGCGGAACTCTGCTGGAATACCAGAGTGAAATGCATCTGGTCTGTCCTCTTGCTAGAAGGTAATAAAAGCTTAAAAGATCTGAGTGCTCACTGATAATCCTCAACACTCTCCCCCTCAACAGGGTGGTGATTTAACTTGAGGATCACCAAACCTCAGGCGAGGGGCAAAATTGAGAAGGCACAGCCTTCATGAATAACCTCAGCTGGTATGAGAATTGAATCCACACTGTTGGTGTTACCCTGTATCAGTAACTATCAAAACTGGACACATCCTTAATTTAGAGGGTACAGAGGAAGAAGTGGGGGGGGAGCGGAGGCGGGCAGCAGTGGCATTAATTGGTTAATTTCTCTCAAAGAGCCAGCAAACACCCAGTAGGCGGAAGGGCCTCATTCTGTGCTGGATGCTTCTTTAATAGTCAGACACCTCTGATTTAACAAACCCAGAAAATTAATTTAAATATAAATGATTACATTTTATTTGTTGTTTGAAATGACTGATTACTCTTCCCTTTACAAGTAGTCATTTGTTCGCACAGCTCTCGGGTTTTGCTGAAAAAAGGACTTTATAGTTGAAGCTTTTCGTTTTGCACTCATCAGAACAATGGCAAAAATATAACGCAAGGGAAATCAACAAACTGATACTGTAAATTTTAATTATTAGTGACAAGTAGGCTTACATTCACACTGGTTTATTTCACCAAAACCCTGCTGCCGTTCAAACCAGTGGGATATTATGGTCCCTCTGATGATGCACCCCTGCCATGGGTTTCCCAATGGCGAGGGGGTGTGTTGAACAGGAAATCCTGTTGGCAATGGAAAGACCATAAGACCCCACTGCCAGCGAGCACACTCCGCCGAGTGGGAGAAGAATCTCACTCTCTGTCGCTACCGATTGGAGTCCAACCAGCCAGCGCTCCCTTCTCATACAATATAAATTTGATGATTTTCCTTACATTGCTATCTTGCGAATACCCCTGATGAGTGTAAGGTGAAAAGCTTTGACAAAAGATGTCTCCTTTTTCAGCAAGACTTTAGCTTTTAAAACTAAACTGCACATGGTAAATTTGAGATGAAATGTAGAATTTTGACAAAGCAAGTCAGTGCATTATATCGGTAGCTTTATTTCTCAATTCAGTTATTTTTTGGAGAGTGGGATCGAATTTCTTTCCTTGCTCTACAGTCTTCTTAAGATACATGAAAGGTTTGGCAACCTTCCTGATGCCAGATGGTGAATTAGCAAATGAGTGAAAAATAAGAAATGCGCTGACTCGATTAAACGATACACTTGATGAAATTTTAATGAAAGATTCCTTGACCTTCAAGATGGAACACTGAGTTTGACGATTTCAGATCATCACCACTCTGCAAATTTTTTTTCGGATAATGAATGCTAGTGATGCCACTGAGGAAAGGTGGAGAGAGAGAGCCAGAGGATACCAAATTAAGATGACTGGCACAAGTACCAATGGCAGCATGGGCAAAAACTGTTATGATTTTGTACGCAGGGAGGGGCATGGGTCTGGATTGGGAATGCACTGCCCGAATGTGGGGGGAGGCAGATTCAATTAGACAGAGAATTGATAAGCACCAGAAGAGAAGGAAATCCAGGCTTACCGAGTGGGAGGTGGGGCTAACTGAGTTGGTCTCTCTAAGAGCTGACATGGGTACAATGGGCAGAATGGCCCTCTGTACTGTAACCATTTCATGATTCTATTTGATTGACACCTCCTCATTTTCTTCCTTCATTAGTCCCATTCCCATCTATTTTGTTTTGTATTATCATCTCTTTTGCCATTTAACCTCTCCTGCTTTCTACCTTATGACAGTGTTTCACTGTTCTTCACTTCCTGATTCCCCTGCCCTTGCTTAAAAGCTGTTCATCTCAAACCTTTTCCAGTACGGATGGAAGCTCATGTGACCTGACCAGCACAGTGACACAGTGGTTAGCACTGCTGAATATTACAGGGTGGCACAGTGGAATGGGTTCATGTCCGTCACTGCGTGTGTGGAGTTTGCACGTTCTCCCCATATCTGCATGGGCTTCTTCTGGGTGCTCCCGTTTCCTCCCACAGCCCAAAGATGTGTGGGTTAGGTGGATTGGTCATGGTAAATGCACAGGGTTATGAGGATTGGGCAGGGGATGGGCCTGGTAAGATGCACTTTCGGAGGGTTAGTGCAAACCTGATGGGCCGAATGGTCTCCTTCTGCACTGTCAGGATTGTATGATTCAGCTCCACGCCTGTTGAATATTTACAGCATTCTCTGGCTTTATTTGAGACCGTGCACTCGCTCAATTCTATAGCATAAACTGGTGTCATTTTCACTGTGTTCGTACTAAGTGGACTACTGGGGATTAAAGCGATTTTGGACAGCAAAGCGAGACATTTTCCCACATTGGTTAGCTGCTTGTTTCTCTCCCATAACAGGCAAAACTAACTACAACCTTTGGTTGGAGCCTCCACAGACTGTGTGGGAACAAGATTGCTTTTATCTACCGCAACAGGACTGGACACAAACAGAAACATTCCAAACACTGATTTTCCAGACACAAATGAGTAAGTGGTGAAATGCATTTGGAACTAGAGCCCACAATCCAAGTCATCTCCGCCCACACCCTCTTTTGGTAAAGAAATTACTCTCATCTTACACAGATGAGTCACTTTCGCATGCTTGGAAAACATTGAAGGGCAGACCATTTCCTCAGTCTGTCTGCAGACACTTACCAGAGGCTGTGGCATAGTGGTATTATCATTGGACTAGTAATCCAGAGACCCAGGGTAATGCTCTGGTGACCGGGTTCGAATCCCACCCACGGCAGAAAAAATATCTGGAATTAAGAATTTACTGATGACCATGAAACTATTGTTGGAGAAACCCATCTGGTTCACTCATGTCCTTTTACAGAACCACACAATGGGTGTGATATTCCCACCAGGAGGGGTTGGCAGGGGGCAAGTCAGAAAATCTCATCCAGGGTCTTTCCAGTTAATTCTGACTTGAGCACTAAAGCTTGGCCTGTCACACCAGGACTGTACTGAGGGACTGCTGCATTGTCAGAGGTACCATCCTTCTAATGCAATGTTACTGAGGCTACACCTGCCCTCTTAGGTGGATGTAAAAGCTTCCACAAGGAGCATGGGAGTTTTCCCTGATGTCCTGACCAAAATGGATGCCTCAATTGACATTGCAAAGATAGATTATCTGGTCATTATTGCATTGCTTTTGTGGGAGCATAGAAGCAAATGATCACTAGGACATATCTGACTTTCATCTTAGTGACTCTGGGCAGTGAAAAAAAACTGAATCAGAAATTGTTTGCTTCCTTTATCAGCAGTTTAGACTATTCAGAACAATCATAGGATCCCGACAGTGCAGAAGGAGGCCATTCTGCCCATCGAGTCTGCACCGACCACAATACCACTCAGGCAATACTCCTGTAACCCCACGTATTTATCCTGCTAATCCCTTAGGATCAATTTAGCACGACCAATCCACCTAACCCGCACATCTTTGGACTGCAGGAGGAAACCCGAGCACCCAGAGGAAACCCATGCAGACACAGGGAGAATGTACAAACTCCACACAGCCAGTGACCCGAGGCCAGACTTGAACTTGGGTCCCTGGTGCTGTGAGGCCGAAGTGCTAATCATTTTGTCACCCCGATATTTGTTCATTTGTCTGGGAATAGCATGAGGTTACAAGACAAGCATTTTTCAAAAGACATGCTAGAATATTTAAAATGGGGTTAACTAATTTATACTCCTGCCCTTCTTGAACTCCAAAAGCCAACAATGATGCAAAAAGAATTAACTGGCTTCACTTTCTGCTTATCAAGTTGGCTAAACAATTGTCCGATGTGTGTGTGAACATGCAAATGATCTTCCATGGAAATTATTTAGGAAGACTAACTTACTTAGAAACAGAACCAAACCATTTATTGCAGCTAGAAACCAATCCATCAATAAAGTTGAAAAAGATCAGATAAAAGTATTTAAAAGAATGAATGTTGCCACAGTCCCAGATGATTGACTGGTGATGATTTTAACCTGAGGGTCACCGCATCTCAGGTGAGGGACAAGATTGGGAAGGCAGAGCCTTTGTGAATAACCTCAGCCAGGATTTGAACCCACGTTGTTGGTGTCACTCTGCATCATTAACCAAGCAACTGAGCTAATCAACCCTCCATCTAAAAGAATATACAAGGTAAAATTCTTCTTAAAAATAAGCCGGTCTTCACCATATTGAGTGGGGTACGCTTGCTATTGGCTGCCAGCGGGACCTTCCAGTCCCACCAAAATCGATGGCAATTTTACATTCTTTGCCTATGTCGCCACTGGGTGATCCGTGATGGGCCGTCAACTTCAGAGGATCTGGAAACTCCCTTTGTCAGGAAGGGCTGAAAAATCCAATAAATTATAGGAATAAAAATGAAAAAACATATCCGGTCAATGGTGATCCAACTGCTCCAATATGTTGATGGATTTGTGGAATTGTGATGGACTTCTCACCAATTATTGGTTTCGTCTCTAGGGCAAGGTTTTGAGACTGAACCGTGTACACCAGCTTTATGGCGGTTTATATCACTCTGCTTATAAGTGATATTCCACAGTTCTTATACAATCTGAAAGTGAATTTTCCGACATCCTTTTCTCTCTGTGGCTAGAACACCAACTCCAAGCATCTGACTACTTTCAAGTCAAGTCAACCATGGATATTTAAAATTGCATAGAATCCTACTGTGCAGAAAGAAGTCACTCAACCCACTCATCCCAGCCAGGCCCTATCCCCATAACCCCATGCATTTACTCTAGCTAGCTACCCCCCCGACATTAAGGGGCAATTTAGCATGGCCAATCCACCTAACCTGCGCATCTTTGGACTGTGGGAGGAAACCAGAGCACCCGGAGGAAACCTACACAGACACGGGGAGAACGTGCAAACTCCACACAGACAGTGACCCAAGCTGGGATTCGAACTCGGGACCCTGACGCTGTGAGGCAGCAATGCTAACCACTATGTCATTGTGCCACATGAAGGTGGAGTTTTGGAAGATCATACTGTAGTTTAAATTTAGACTCATGAATTATATCCATTTTCACCACCACATGGTATTGTGAGGATACTGTGCCTTTAAGAGCTGTATTTATATCAGGTTTCTAGTGAGGGCTATGTTTAAAATACAGCTCTGTTTACACAGTGCCAGTCTACCAGCACCAGGCAGCTCACATGCTGAGCATGCAGGATAGTAACTGATCTTAGATAATGGATACTTGTTTTAATCTGAGTTTTGCATATTTGTTTGCCTTTTTCTCTGAGGTTTCACAGTATGAATTGTTTAGGATGATTAACAAGAGGCAGAGTCATGTGAATGAGCTGGACTAAGCTTACAGGGAAAAGCAAGCAGTTTCTGTATGGTCCTGAAAGAAGCAAGAGCTATCTCTGCCTCTCTCTCTCTTTGGAGGCTGTTGTTTGAGTGTCAGGAGAGAGGTGTTGTGAGACTTCTTATTTTTTGTTTTGAATATTATTAACTTTGATGCATCACCAGGGCATTATTTAGGAACATTTTATTTATTTCTTTATTTTTCTCCCCCCCCACCATCCTTCTCCCTATTTTAATCCCCCCTTTTCTTACCTTTTCTCCCCCTTTTCTCCCAATTTTACCTCTCTCCCACCCATTCCCCCCCCCCCATCTTCATCTGTCACAGATGATTTCAGGTTCTCTGTCGTTTGGCCATTCACACCCTTTCTTCTCTCTGTGGACAGCCATTAGCAGCCTTTCTTCTGGTTTTTGTGGCTCTGGCTCATTTTTCATTCCCTCACCCAACTATATAAATATCTCCCACTTGCTATGCCTTTTAGCTTTGACAAAGGGTTATCTGGACTCAAAACATCAGCTCTTTTCTCTCCTTATAGATGCTGCCAGACCTGCTGAGATTTTCCAGCATTTTCTCTTTTAGCTTTTATTCAGGAACATTTACCTGGTGAGATGCAACTCCTTGGAAGATTTCATCCTGTTGAATTTTTAACTAATATTCTGAAAACAATGAGCTTTAAATTAAGGAAAGTACTGAAACGCTATGGTATTGGATAATATGCTTCAACCTTTCTGAGTATGCGGACATTTTAAATGAGTTCTTGCTTTTCTCCTGGCTATAAGACCCACTGGATTGAACTATTCTGACCAATTCCTTCGAAAGACGAAATGTGAGTCGACGTTTAAAATTTCCAGGCAGCTATCTCCCCAGGTGATACCTCCACATCAAAACCAAAATTATGTAAAATAAAATTCAGGTTACGTGGTCACAATTCTTCATTTGACTTTAAAACTGGTATTTACAATTGTGAAGTACATGGTTGTGATGGGCAGAAGCAAATTACCTCAACCCCAAGACATTGGAGTATTGTGTACAGTTCTGGTCGCTGCATTATAAGAAGGATGTGGAGACATTGGAAAGGGTGCAGAGGAGGTTTACCAGGTTGTTGCCTGGTATGGTGGGAAGGTCTTATGAGGAAAGGCTGAGGGACTTGAGGTTGTTTTCGTTAGAAAGAAGAAGGTTGAGAGGTGACCTAATTGAGGCATACAAGATGATCAGAGGGTTAGATAGAGTGGATAGTGAGAGCCTTTGTCCTAGGATGGTGATGGCTAACATGAGGGGACGTAGCTTTAAATTAAGGGGTGGTAATTATAGGACGGATGTCAGAGGTAGGTTCTTTACTCAGAGGGTAGTAAGGGCGTGGAATGCCCTGCCTGCAGCAGTTGTGGACTCACCAACTTTAAGGGCATTCAAATGGTCAGTGGATAGGCATATGGATAACATCGGAATAGTTTAGGTTAGAGGGTCATTAGATTGGTTCCACTGGTCGGTGCAACATCGAGGGCTGAAGGGCCTGTACGGCGCTGTTTTATGTTCTATTGTTGCAGGAATTCTTCAGGCTGGTGGCCGAGGCCCCAGGTATCATCATAATCGGTGAACACTCCAAATTCTTTTTTTTAAATGTTTATTTATTAGTCACAAGCAAGGCTTAAAAAAATTAACACTGCAATGAAGTTCTGTGAAATTCCCCTAGTCGCCACACTCTGGCGCCAGTTCGGGTCAATGCACTGAATGCGGCATGTTTTGCAGAACGTGGCAGGAAACCGGAGCACCTGGGGGAAACCCACACAGACACTGGGAGAATGTGCAAACTCCACACAGACAGTGACCCAAGCTGGGAATCAAACCTGGGTCCCTGGCGCTGTGAGGCAGCAGTACTAACCACTGTGCTGCCCCGAGCCATCCCTGAACTTATGTTGGAAGGAAACACAGAAACTAGAAGCAGGAGTAGGCCGTTTGGCCCTCTGAGCCTGCTTCACCATTCATTTTGATCATGGCTGATCATCAAATCCAATATTTTAATCCTCCTTTCCCCCATATCCCTTGATCCCGTTAGCCCCAAGAGTTATATCTAATTTCTTTGTGAAATTAGACAATGTTTTGGCCTCAACTACATTTGGTGGTAGTGAATTCCACACTGCACCATCCTCCAGGCAAAGAAATTTCTCCTCACCTCACTTCTAAAAGGTTTACCCCTTATCCTCAGACTAAGGTAACTGAGCAGGCAAAAGACATTTCCCAGGTTTAGTCATCTAAGCTGTATTGCCTAGTAACTATTAGCTGGATTTGACCTTTTGGGTGGGATTTTCTGGCTGCGCTCACCTCAAGGTTGACAAATCCTGCCTGAGGTCACCAGACTATCGCATGATCCATGACCTGCCCACTATGATTCCCGCAGCGAGCGAGGGGGTGGGAAAATTCCATGCGTAGAGTTATTAAATTGGGAAAAGGTTATCTCAGTGAGTTCAGAGAAAGTGGGTATATTTTAGAAATGATGTTTTTTCACAGAAAATAGTATGTCGATTTATTAATATATTTAAGTGACATAGTGCATATTAGTCTTTCTTGTCGAGTGTTTTTCTTTTATTTTACTTCACTAGATACTCTTTATTAATTGTTTACACAACTACTGGACTAGTTCTTCACCAGCTTGTACATTGTTCTCACGTTGTACACACTACATTGCACACCACTAAGAACCAGTGTGTCAAGTTATCCTTCGGGGTTTTGAGACGCTCTCGCAGATAACACCAGTGATGTTATTAACAGTACGTATGATTACACAATGTTCAATACCACTCTTGATTCCTCAGACACTGAAACAGTCCGTGTCCCCCAGGCAACATGGCCTCGATAACATTCAGGTTTGGGCTGATAAGTGGCAAGTTCACGCCACACAACTGCCAGGCAATGACCATCTCCAACAAGGGAGAAACTAACCATCTCCCCATGATGTTCAATAGCATTACCATGAGGTTACTATTGACCAGAAACTTAACTGGATCAACTATATCAATACTGTGGCTAAAAGAACAGATCACAGGCTGGGAATTCTGTAGTGGCTAATAAAATTCCTGACTCCCCAAAGCCTGTCCATCACCTACAAGGCTCAAGTCAGGACTGTGATGGAATACTCTCCACTTGCCTGGATGAGTGCAGCTCTAACAACATTCAAGAAGCTCATTCTTTTAAAGTTTATTTATTCGTCAAAAGTAAGGCTTACATTAACACTGCAATGAAGTTACTGTGAAATTCCCCTAGTCGCCACACTGTGATGCCTGTTTGGGTCAATGCACCTAACCAGCATGTCTTTCAGACTGTGGGAGGAAACTGGAGCACTTGGAGGAAACCCATGCAGACATGGGGAGAACATGCAAACTCCACATGGACAGTGACCCAAGCCAGGAATCAAACCCTGGTCGCTGTGAAGCAGCAGTGCTAATCACTGTGCAGCCCATTCAAGATAAAGTAGCCCACTTGATTGATACCATAGTTCATCACCCTCCATTCACTCCCTCCAAACAATGGCACATTATGGCTGAGATGCACATACATGATGCACTGCAGCAATTTGCCAAACCTCATTTGAAGCACCTTCTGAACCTGCTACCTCTATTACCTAGAAGGACAAGTGCAGCAGATGGACAGGAACATCATCGGCAAGTTCCCCTCCAAGCGATATATCCCGACTTGTAACTATATTGTTGTTCCTTCACTGGGTCAAAGTGACACCTCCATAACAGTATATATTTATATATGTATAAATATACCCGGTGTACATACACCAGTTGGACTGCAGTTATTGAAGGTAGTGGCTCACTACATTCTCAACGGCAATTTGGAATGAGCAACAAATGCTGGTCTTGCCAGCAATGATCAACCCCCACAAGAAAAACTTAAAAAAGAAAAATGGCAAGTTTGGAATATAAATAAGGCCTTGCAATAAATAAGATGAACACAAAGTCACGATCTTCAACATAACCCACCTCCTGCCCTGTTCATTTATAGCATAATTTCACTGCCTGGCGCCTCAACTTTATTTTGAAGCCTACACTTACAGATTTGGCAGATTTTGTGTAGCTGTGTAATGATGTTGATGATGACAATTTAATGGCTCAAGTGCACAGCTGTGTAAATCGCAAGAATGAACAGGGAGAAGACTATGATATGAACATGTTGACGCAGATCTCCAGAAAAATCATTGTTCAGCCTTCAAGAAATGGAATCGACTGAATGCAATTTCCTGTTCCTGATCCACTATTGATCTTGTGACTTTCTTCACAGAGTGATCACTGTTCGCCTAGATGTACAAGACATTGGTAAGGCCACACTACTTGGAATACCGTGTACAGCACTGGTCACCCTATTATAGAGAGGATATTATTGAACTAGAAAGAGTGCAGAGAAGGTTTACTAGGATGTTACCGGGACTTAATGGTTTGAGTTATAAGGAGAGGCTGGACAGACTGGGACTTTTTACCCTGGAGTGAAGGAGGTGATCTTATAGAGGTCTATAAAATAAGGAGGGGCACAGATCAGTTAGATAGTCAATATCTTTTCCCAAAGGTAGGGGAGTCTAAAACTAGAGGGCATAGGTTTAAGGTGAGAGGACAGAGAGATACAAAAGGGTCCAAAGGGGCAATTTTTTCACATAGGATGGTGAGTGAGAGGTCGTAGAGAGGCTGGTACAATTTTGTCTTTTAAAAAGCATAAGGCAGTTACGTGTGTAAGATGGGGAAAGAGGGAAATGAGCCAAACGGTGGCAATCGGGACTAGCTTAGTGGTTAAAACAAAAGGGTGGCATAGACAAGTTGGGCCGAAGGGCCGGTTTTCATGCTGTAAACCTCTATGACTCTAGTATTGGAGCCCAATTCTCCCCTTCAGTGCAGTTTGCTGGTGACCTTCTGTCAACAAATTAATACAATAAATTAGACTCACCATCAAACTCTGCCAACCTACACATATCTGCGCCCAGTTCTGAAGTGACTGTCAGTGCTTGTCGAACTTTCAAGTTGGTTTCTCTGTTGGAACAAGTCAGGAAAATAGTGATTGCATCCTGCACAAATCAAACAGGAAATACGGAGGTGCATTTCACTGTTCTAATAACTCATGTAAAAACGTTGTAAAGAAATAATATTTAGTCATTTAATAACAACAACTCCAGTGTCCACTAGTAGATAAAGGCAAAATCTATTTATTTACAGGCAGAAAAAACTATTTATAGGCAACTATTTACAAGAAACAGCAGCGACTTATTTACTCCTACAATCTTCTTACTCCAAGCAATAACTGAAAGTTTAAAGCCCACACTCTCCTTTAAACTGCGTGGGCTCCCATTCTATTGAAGGAGAAAGTCATCACATGGTCTCCGAGGTTGGCTCTGACAAGTCAGAAATGCAGGATTTGGAACTTCTCCAGGATGTGAAATGCATCGTAAATAACACGTTCTATCCTGTATTCCGTTCTTCCGAACATGAATCAATATTGCTTTCAGATTAACCATTATCAATGTGCATAAGAGCCTGAATACACTGATGAAGAACAGTATGATGGCTCATGTACACTCACGAGATCCCTAAGCTAGCTACCAATGAGATTTTTAAATTTAGAACAGAATACCATTGTCTTTGAACAATTAAAATTACTGAAAGAAACTACAGGCTACTTTATTCGACAGAAAGCTAACCCTTCCCTGAATCAATGTTTGTTGAGCAAAAAGCATTCATTAATATGGATCAGTTCCATTTTGCTTTTCAACTCTGGAGAGATCAATTGGGTGTCAATTAAGTTGACCTTGATGTCAACCATGGCTCAGTTGGTAACATCCTTGCCTGAATTAAGAATCCACTTCAAAGTCTCCCACATGAAAACCTAAAGTTGGCACTTCAGTGCAGTCCCGAGGATAATCTTTTCAAAGAGGATGGTAAACCAAGGTCTTGTGCAGAATAAAACTTCAGCAACTTATATTTATACTGCAAGTTTAATGTAATGTTGGGTGGCATGGTGGCACAGTGGTTAGCACTGCTGCCTCACAATGCCAGGGACCCAGGTTCGATTCCTGGCTTGGGTCATTGTCTATGTCGAGTCTGCACGTTCTATCCGTGTCTGCATGGGATTCCTCCGGGTGCTCCGGTTTCCTCCCACTGCTGGTTAGGTGCATTGGCCAGGCTAAATTCTCCCTCAGTGCATCTGAACAGGCGCCGGAGTGTGGCGACTAGGGGATTTTCACAGTAACTTCATTGCAGTATTAATGTAAGCCTACTTGTGACATTAATAAATAAACTTTAACTTCAATGAAACACCCCTAGCATTATAAAACCAAGTATGACACCGTGCCAAATGAGGAAATATCAAGTTGGTCGGTTTTAAGACGTATCCTTAAGTTCAGCTAAGTTTACTTATTACTGTCACAAGGAGGCTTACATTAACACTGCGATAAAGTTACTGTTGAAAATCCCCTAGTAATCACACTCCAGCAGCTGTTTGGGTATTCTGAGGAAGAATTTAGCATGGCCAACACACCTAACAAGCACGTCTTTCAGACTGTGGGAGGAAACCGGAGCACCCGGAGGAAAACCATGCAGACAAAGAGAGGACGTGCAAATTCCACACAGTCACCCAAGCCGGGAATTGAGCTCATGTCTTTGGCGCTGTGAGACAGCAGCGCTAACCACTGTGCCACCGTGCCACCCAAGGAAGAAAGCGAGATAGAGAGACAGATGTGTATAGGGAGGAGATTCCAGAGATTGAGGCCTACGCAACTGAAGGCACAGCCACCAATGGCAGAGCGATTAAATTTGGGGATAAGGGGAGAATTAGAGGATGCAGATATCACAGTGGGTTGAGGGGCTAGGGGAGATTAGAGAGGTAGGGAGCTGAGACACCAAAGCGGGGATTCGAAAATAAGGATGGGAATTTTAAAATCAAGTTGCTGTTTGGGATGATAGGGAACAGGATTTTCTGCAAGTTCAGACATAGGCTGCTGAGATTTGGATGACTTCAAGTTTACAGAGGGTTGAATGTAGGAGATCAGTGAGGAATGCCATAGAATTGCAGAGTCCAGAGCTAATGATGTATGAGTGTGGGGTTCAGCTGCAGATAAGCTGATGTTACTGTTGTGGAAATAGGCAGTTTGAGTGACAGTATGAACACGAAGCTCCAGGGTCATCTCAGGATCAAACGTGACTGTTATGAACACTGGGTTTAAGCTGCCTCCTTTAATTCAATTGGAGACGGAAATGCGGCCTCCTACTAAATCTGCCTGGTGACAAGCCCATGTGACCTGCTAGATATGGTGGCAGATCAAAGCTTATTCAAAATAAAGTGCAAGTTTGGACACAAAGAACGAGGTATCTGCTACCCGGGCCCTCAGTCCATCAGACCAAGAGATTTAACAGGAGAAGACCCACAACACGTGTTGCTAAGCCAGGGCTGACTCCGAGTTAGTCCCCTAACACACTGTTGGTGAGGACTGATTCCCAAATCAAAAAAACATGGCTTGTGAAGATTTAGAGACCACAAAACTGCTAGAGGGTGCCTTGCTACTGGAAGTCCATTTGAGTATGCTCAAAAAATGGAGTGGGGCAGGGGACTTTGTTATAAAGATCGAAGATTTACCCTGGCGAAGCAGCAAGAAGGGGTCCTAGCTGTTAGAGCCAGGAGGAGCCGGGGACCTTAATATACATTTCTGCAGAGAGTGCAGTGTGATGTATAAACGTAGCATGGGATTTTCAGTTGCATTAGAAGTTAATAGAGAATATCCTTTGTCGTTTAGCATATTAGTTATCTACTAAATAATGTTTAGTCAATGTTGATTTTGAGTCACAAGGAGGCTTACATTAACACTGCAATAAAGTTACTGTTGAAAATGCCCTAGTTGTCACACTTCGGCGCCTGTTAGGGTACACTGAGGGAGAATTTAGCATGGCCAACGCATCTAACAAGCACGTCTTTCAGACTGTGGGAGGAAGCCGGAGCACCCGGAGGAAAACCACGCAGAGATGGAGAGGAAGTGCAAATTCCACACAGTCACCCAAGCCGGGAATCGAACCTGGGTCTTCAGTGCTGTCAGATAGCAGTGCTAACCACTGTGCCACCGTGTCACTCAAGGACGAAAGCAAGATAGAGAGGTGGATGTGTGCAGGGAGGAGATTTCTTGTTACTGTAAAAGCCTTCAAACATGAAATCCTGTTGTGTGATCCTTTGCTACAGTCACTGGAAAACCCATACTGCTTTATAAAAGTCTCCATGGGGATTGTAACAGTGACACCAAGGTTTACTCTCAAACATCACTTGGGATTGGAGTTCGGAATGAAGACTGAAACTGATGGCCATCCAATATCCCAATAGTTAATTTGGAGCAAATCTCTGCTCATTCAGAACCGCATGTCAGATAAGCAGTCTGGTAACTTAGCAACAGTGCAGGAGTCAAGAGAGAGGAATGGGGGGTGGGGGGGGTAGTGAGGTAGATGATGTGACACAAATTCAAAGGGGAGCAGAGTATTTCTTATTGGCATCTCACCAACATCCATCCCTCAAACATTACTAAAAAAAATCACTTTTTTAAAGTTTATTTATTAGTCACAGAGCTTACATTAACACTGCAACGAAATTACTGTGAAATTCGGGTTAGCACTGCTGCCTCACAATGTCAGGAATCCAGGTTCGATTCCGACCTCGGTTCACTGTCTGTGTGGAGCTTGCACATTCTCCCCACGTCTGCGTGGGCTTCCTCCCAGTGCTCTGGTTTCCTCCCACACTCCAAAGATGTGCAGGCCAGGTGCATTGGCCATGCTAAATTGCCCCTTAGTGTCAGGGGGAGTAGTAGGGTAAATAGGTGGGGTTATCGGGATAGGGCCTGGGTGGGCTTGTGATCGGTGCAGGTACAATGGGATGAGTGGCCTCCTTCTGCACTGTACGGATTCTATGAAAGTCTCCACCTGATGACTGTAACAACTAGTCACGGCCACCAGGTGGCTGCAGTTTACAAGTGCTGATCTTATGGGTACTTAAAATCTGAAACTTGACTGTAGCACCAGTGAATATCCGCTAACCTGCCTTTGCTTTTGGGGGAACAAAAAGGAATACACCGATACTTCAAAACACGCAGCTGATTAAAACTGAAGAGCCAGCGAGAGAAGATAGAGTTACAAGAGAAAGTATCTCTGATAACTATTGCTAATTGCCCTCGTCACAATCAAGTCTTATTCAGAGATGTTGACAAGACGAATTAAAATACTTAAGCTGTGGTTCAGGATAAGGAGTCTTAAAAAACAGCATGAGGAATTATCAACTTAATTCTGCCTGGCCTGAAGGACTTCAAATGATGGCTCACTCAGATATTTTCTGGGGCTGGGGGAAGAGGGTGTTGCGATATTGGGGGTGACTACCAATCAGCAGCAGTAACACATCACTGCGTGGAGGGAACAAGCTGAATTTTGTCTATAAGCAGGTCCCGTCAATGAAAGGGTGAGAAATTTAACTTCTACTAGGAGCAGAGTGTAAGAGGAGGAGAACATTGCACAGTCAGCACCTAGAGGAGAAGAATGGGACCGTCAGCAGCACTGGAGAGTGGGACAGAAGGAGACTGAGACAGGCAGTCAGTACCTAGGAGAGAGTGAGAGAGGAGGAGACTGGGACAGGCAGACATCACCTAGAGGAGAAGAATGGGACAGTCAGCAGCACCGAGCGGAGAGTGGGAGAGGAGGAGACTGGGACAGACAGACAGTACCTAGAGCAGAGTGTAAGAGGAAGAGACTGGGACAGTCAGCAGCACCGAGCGGACAGTGTGTAAGGAATGACTGGGACAGTCAGCAGCACCGAGCGGACAGTGTGTAAGGAATGACTGGGACAGTCAGCAGCACTGAGCGGAGAGTGTGTAAGGAATGACTGGGACAGTCTGCAGCACCGAGCGGAGAGTGTGTAAGGAATGACTGGGACAGTCAGCAGCACCGAGCGGAGAGTGTGTATGGAATGACTGGGACAGTCAGCAGCACCGAGCGGAGAGTGTGTAAGGAATGACTGGGACAGTCAGCAGCATCTTAAGGAGAGCACAGTAAGAAGTGTCAGACACCAGTTAAAGTTCAACAGGTTTATTTGGAATCACGAGCTTTGGGAGTGCTGCACCTTCATCGGGTGAGTGGAGATAGGTTTACAAACACGGTATATTGTGTGGGGGTTGCATGTGGCGGGAGAAGATGGAGGTTGGGAGGGAATGGCGGTGGGATGAGTGGCAGGCACAACTGTTGAGGAGGAAGAAATATGGAGAAAATTCAATAATAGACATGATTTTGGATTTGGTAACAAGGACATTAGGAAGTTTTGGGTCCAAATCTGGAATCACAAAACACAGTGATTGCCTTCATTCCTGCTCACATCTCTCGTTGGGGAGGTTTCATTCACTGGAGGCTGGCACTGGGTAGGCTTCATGAGCCACAAAGTGGGATGCCGGCTGGAGCAAGCGTTGTGCAAGAGATGAAAGAGAACAAAACGCACAGACCTCGTATCTCCTCAATAAACCTCTGAAGAGCCTTTATGATGGCTGTACACAAGAGGCCTGTGGCCTAGATATCACCAACCTCTCACAGACAGAGGTGAAGATATTGGGGCGTGGCTTTAGCTGCACTGGCAAAGAGACAGAGTCATGAATTTTTTTTTAAAACTGGGGAGGTTACAATGGAATAGGTATGCTGAAGGAAAGGTCTTATCCCGGTGACCACTGATAAAGGAGGGATGAGCTCTGCATGGGCAGAGAGAGAGAGAGAGAATTAACACATCTAGTTTGTTACAGAAGCATGGGAATGTAATATCACCAGCCCTGGAATAGCCATCTGTTTCTGGGATCTTGCTGTGCAGTGACTGGTTGTCACACTTCCAGCATCGCAGCTGTGATAACACTTCAATAATATATGGTTGTGAAGCACTTCAGGACTTTGAGGTTGTGGAAGGCACATGTCTTCCCACTGTTGCATACTTTGTCAAGGATTTGAGTAAATTCTCAGAGAGGACTGTTCTAATTGGACTGTCAACACATTCCTCCTTGGATAACACTTTACCACTTCCACCAGTCATTAAATGATTTGCCATCTCTTCTCGACAAATTCACTTCAATTCAGCACCCCGATTAGTAAAACATAGAAACATAGAAGATAGGAGCATAAGGAGGCCCTTCGAGCCTGCTCTGCCATTCATTATGTCCAACTCAATAGCCTAATCCTACTTTCTCCCCAAACCTTTGATCCTATTCGCCTCAAATGCTATATCCAGCCACCTCTTGGAGACATTCAATATTTTGGCATCAACTACTTCCAGTGGTAATGAATTCCACGGGCTCACCACTCTTTGGGTGAAGAAATGTCTCCTCACCTCCGCTCTAAATGATCTACTCCGAATCTTCAGACTGTGACCCCTGGTTCTGGACACCCCACCATCGGCAACGTCCTTTCTGCATTCTACCCTGTCCAGTCCTGTTAGAATTTTATAAGCCTCTATGAAATCGCCCCTCATTCATCACATGATTTTGCAGGATTGCACACAGTGCCCTTGATTAAGAATGGGCAATAAACGCTGGCCTGTCAAACCCGTACATAAATAAAGAAAAAGATTCTCACCCATCAAGCTCGGCTGTCTCAACATAACCAAGTCCGTGAGGTTCGCTACTGGACAGCAGCAACAGATCAGCCTGAAAGGAGATAGGGCAAAGTTCAATCAAAATCAAATTTCATAAACACAGCCTTTTGGTATTCAGAAACTATAACATTGTTCCTCTGTCTCTCTTGGAACATTGGAAATAGAAGTAGGAGACCATTCAGCCCATTGATTCTGTTCTGCTGTTCAGCACTGTGTACAGTTTTGGTCACCCTATTGTAGAAAGGATATTATTAAAGTAGAAAGAGTACAGAAAAGATTTACTAGGATGCTACTGGGACTTGATGGTTTGAGTTATAAGGAGAGGCTGAGTAGACTGGGCCTTTTTTCCCCTGGAGTGTAGGTGACTCAGAGGTCATTTTATAGAGATAAATAAAATAATGAGGGGTATAGACCAGCTAAATAATCAACATCTTTTCCCAAATGTAGGGGAGTCTGAAACTAGAGGGCATAGGTTTAACGTGAGAGGGTAAGATAAGCATAGGCAGATATGGGCCAAACTCGAGCAACTAGGACTAGCTCGGTGGTTATAAAAAAAGGGACAGCCTGGACAGGTTGGGCCAAAGGGCCTGTTTCCAAGCTGTAAACCTCTATAACTCTACTATCATGGATGATCCTCAGTCTCAACTCCACTTTCCCATCCACTCCCCATATCTCTTAGCTTATCAAGAGACCAAAGGTCTATTTATCTCAGTCACAAATATATTCAATGATGGAGCATCTGCAACCCTCCCTGGTTGTGAATTCCAAAGATTCACAACCCTTTCTCATGAAAAAATTTCTCATCCCCTAAATGATCAACCCCTTAACTTGAGACTGTGTCCCCATCTTCTAGATTCCCCAAGCAAGGAAAGCAACCTCTAAGTGCCTCCTTTCAGAATCTCGTAGGTTTTGGTGAGATCACTTTACGTTCTTCTAGACTGCAACACGCCCAGGCTACTCAGCCTCTCTCCATCGGACAATTCACTCTTCCCAGGAACCAATCTAGTCAACACTGGCTGTGCTGGCTCCAATACAAATATATCCTTCCTTAGATATGGAGGCCAAAGCTTTGCACAGCACTCCAGGTGTGATCATGCACGCCAGACATACATACTCCCTTCCACCTTCTGTCAGGAAAAAGATACAAAAGCCTGAGGTCTCATACCAACCAACTCAAGAACAGCTTCTTCCCTGCTGCCATCAGACTTTTGAATGGACCTACTTTATATTAAGTTGATCTTTCTCTACACCTGAGCTGCGACTGTAACTCCACGTTTTGCACCTTCTTCTTTCTTTGTCCCCTATGTACTCTATGAATGGTATGTTTTGTCTGTATAGTGCGCAAGAGATATTATTTTTCACTATTCCAAGACATGTCACAATAATAAATCAAATCAAATCAAAAAAACTCTGTACAATTGTGGGAATGCTTCATCTGTAAAAATGAACTGTGAATTCGTGGGTCTGGGTCACAAAAATGAATAGAAAGTTGTAAAATCTGCTAGAGGGCTTTAGTGTCACTTGAAAGCACCATCTTAAGACTTCTTCATGATGCACTGGCCAGTTTTAAAACGCAGGGAGATTTCAAAGATTGATTGCAACTTGAGAGCTTGACAATGCTTGACATGGAGGCCGGGAGTGAGGGTAGCAGGGCCTGAACAGTGTGATCCAGGCAGTATGAACTTGAGGCAAAGGCAAAACAAACTTTAAAAAAAATTCCAAGAATTGAAGAATGTTGAAAGAAGGAACTGAAAAGTTTATTGAGAGAAAGTACCATTTTCCAATTCAATTCTGTGTCCATAAAGTACAGCAAAATTTAAGGTAATTATTCCTTTTACCTAAAGATCTAATTGTGCTTTCTTCCCCCCTTTCAAATTGTTCTCCTTTGTTAAGTTACTTCATGGTAACGTTCTTTTATTGTTAAAGAAGGTGTGCGTGCATGCGTATGCGTGCGTGTGTATGTGTGCACGTGTGTACGTGTCAATTAGTACAAATTTATTTATTAGTGTCACAAGCAGGCTTACATTCACATTGCAATGAAGTTACTGTCAAAATCTCCGAGTCGCCACATTCCAGCAACTGTTCGGGTACACCGAGGGAGAATTTAGCATGGCCGATGCATCTAACCAGAATGTGCAGACTTCGACAGACAGTGATCCAAAGCCGGAATTGAGGCAGCAGTGCTAACCACTGTGCTGAGAGCGTGGAGATGTCTGTGGCTGAGAGACAGTGTGGCATGTGTACAGTGGTAGCGTGGCTGTGAATGAACGTGTGTGTATGTGCGTGCACTGTACGTATAATCCTCAATCACAGAGGTGGGTGGAGGGGTTGCGTGTTGTGGGGGTGAATGCCATGATGTTGGGAGACTGACAGAAAGGCTAAAGGTAATAAGAGGCAGAATAGATACGATAAAGACCAAGCAGCATTCTTCACTAAAATAATTACATTATACAATTTATTTCACTTTGCTCTAATGGGGAGACAGACGAGTTAGTCAGTGTAACAAAGTGCTAAGATATGGAGCTAAAAGGGCTACCACAGGATGAGTCACATGAGACTGTGAAGCCAGAGATAAGAAGAAGTACAGCTAAAAATAGAAACTGTTTACTTGATAGCCAAGTGTGCGAGAGAGCAAATGTTTTAGTTATAAGTTGCCTGCTCACATTACGGGGAAGCACTGGTGTAGTGATACTGTCACTACACTGGTAATCTAGAGACTCCGGGTAATGTAAATGATGGAGTTTGAATCCAACAGAAATCTGGAATTAAAAATCTGCTAATGACCATGAAACCATTGTCAATTTTCGTAAAAACCCATCTGGTTCACTAATGTCCTCGAGGGAAGGAAATCTGCCGTCCTTATCTGGTGTGGCCTAGATGTGATTCCAGAGCCACAGCAATGTGTTTGACTCTTAAATACCCCCTCAAGAGCAATTTGAGATGGGCAATAAATGATGACCAGCCAGCGATGTCCATATCCCATGAAAGAATAAATTTTTAAAAAACCATGTTGTGTTATGGTGTATTTGTGAATGTTTTCCAATGACAGGAATATTTTAGTACATTCTTGTACAAACATGGAGCTCTGTTTGACGTGATTCGTCTCTTTAAGACCAATTGCCATTTTGCTGAATTGGCCACCCAGGAGTTCAGTTGTTGTTTGATTAGGAACTTGAATGTGCTCATCAGTTTTAGATTACAGCTTAGCAATTTAAAGATGGTTTTCATCTGTAGTAAAGCTTGGCATCTGCATCCATGAATACAACATGCATGATTTACTCTGTATACTCGCCCTTTAAGGACAGGGTCATTGTACCATTGTGGTGATTGTCCCTTTAAGGGCACCACGGCAGGGTAAGGGTCACCTGGGGATCAATTGGGAATGAGAATGGGTGGTGACCCCAGAGGGTGGAATCCTCTCTCAGGCAGAAGACATGTAGGGGACTAATGGCAGCCGTGTGGGCTGCTGTTCTGTTGTTTGATAAATACCTGTTGTGTTTCTAATGAAGGGTGAGATTCTCTGGCCTTCCCTCAGCATTTTTCTTGGCAGTGCACCATTTGTTAGTGGCAGGATCCTCTAGTCCCGTCACTAACAATGGGAATTCCCATTCAAGCCACCCCCCACCACCAGGAAGCCCATGACAAAGGGTGCGTCGTTGACAGGATCAGAGAATCCCGCTGACATGAATGGTTGCAGAATCCCGGTCCTGGTCTGTGACAGTATGACTATACAGAATAGTACCCTGCTAACAAAGTGTAGGTAGACAATGCTTTAATGCTGGAAGGTTAGCTGATCTGAGATAGGTTAGCCTTACACTGACTGTAGTCAAATACTGTTTAAAGTAAACAAGAGACATATAGAGAGTTGAATCATAGTTTAATGTGTGGTCAGGGAATTCTGCCAACTAGAATAAAGAACATCTGGCATATTAGAAAATATTTATACAATTGGGGCACCACTTTCAGTATAATTCGACTGAAAATGTTTTGGGGCGGTATGGTACCACAGTGGTTAGCATTGGTGGTCCACAGTGCCAGGGACCCGGGTTCAATACCCGGCTTGGGTTACTGTCTATGTGGAGTTTGCACGTTCTCCCCATGTCTATGTGGGTTTCCTCTGGGTGCTCTGGTTTTCTCCCACAGTCCAAAGATGTGTGTGTTACCTTGACTGGCCATGTTAAGTTGACCCTAGTTTTGGGGGGGATTAGCAGGATAAATATGTGGGGTTATGGGGATAGGGTGGGATTGTTATCAGTGCAGGCTCGATGGGTTGAATGGCCTCCTTCTGTACTGTAGGGATTCTGTGATTCTTGCAGAAGGCACAATGCCACTTTGTCAGTTTAGTTTGGGGAACGTGATAAATACAGCCCTGTATTTATCACCCAGAACAAACTTACAAATAATTAGGTTCTCAACAACAATACTTACAGCCACAAACTGATTGTTTTCCAATTTGATTATGTCTCCGACTCGAACATTCATCCATTTCTCATTTTGTAGCCTGGACAAAAGTAAGCAGAAGGTGTTATCTTTCTCCCTCACTGATCACGTTGCTTTGAGAGAATACATACTCTTTTTAGACACAATGATTGTTAAGAGGAAGGAGGTGGCATAGCAGTGTTGTCATTGCGACTTGTAGTTTAGGGATTAAGCTCGAGGGACCTGGGTTCGAATCCCACCATAGCAGAAGAGGAAATTTGAATTCAATAAAAATCCAGGTTTAAAACATCTAATGATGATCGTGAAACCACTGTAGTCAAAACCCATCTGGTTCATTAATCTCTTTAACAGAGGGAAATCTGCCATCCTTACTTGTTCTGGCCTACTGGCTCCACAGCATTGCGGGTGACTCTTAAATTCCTTCTGAACTAGGGCAATAAATGCAGCGATGCCCATAACCCATGGATGAATAAAGAAAAAGTTGCCTTTCTTTCTTTCAATCCTACACACAACAACGCATAAAACCTATTCTCCTGATTTTGTGGTCATCAAAGTGAAAGAATTGTTTCTTTTCTCTAGCATCCAGTTTCAATACCAAACCTTCTCAGTTCCCTGTCTGTGCATCCTCCTATACTCCCTTACTATTGTCCCATTTCCATGGGGGTGAGATTTGGGGTCAGTGGTGTGCGGCTTATTGGGTCAGCTGGCCATTTCAATCATCAGCTGATAGGGCAGGAACGTGAAACCCAGAGCGTGCTGAATGGTCAAGGTAGGAGCGGGTCTCAACTTGGCGGATTTATTTGGATACCCGGGGAGAGGCAAGTATCTAATCCCAGGCCATTGTCTGGGGAGGTAAGGTGCTCCTTGGAATTGTTAAAAGTAGACATAAATGAGTGTAAAAAGGGCATAAACTCATCACTGTCAAGCTGTCAACTGACCTGTCAAAGCTGAGCTGCTCTGATGAAGGGTCATCCAGACTCAAAACGTTGGCTCTTTTCTCCCTCCACAGATGCTGAGATTTTCCAGCATTTTCTGTTTTTGCCTCCTCCTCACCTTCCCTGCCCTAACCTCCTTCAGGAGGTACCCACCTGTCATATCTGATCCTACCCACATATAGCTCCAGTCCCACACTACGTGGTTTCCCCTTAACATTCTTTGGGCAACTAAAGATATTGGTACTGTCCTTGTTTCAAAAATACCATGGTAAATTTGGGCAACATGGTAACACAGTTGTCAGTATTGCTGCCTCAAAGTGCCAGGAACCTGGGTTCAAATCTGGCCTGGGGTCACTGTGCAGAGTTTGCACATCCTCCCTGTGTCCACGTGGGTTTTCTTTGGGTACTCCAGTTTCCTTCCACACTCCAAAAGATGTGTTGGTTAGGTGGATTGGCCATGCTAAATCCTCACTTAGGTCAGTGAGGTTAGCAAGGTAAATATGTGAGGTTACGAGGTTAGATCCTGGATGGGATTGTGGTCGGTGCAAACACAATAGGGACTCTATGATTCTATGATAACACTATGTAAACTTACATCAAATGCCAGTATAATATGGAAAAAAAACTTCATTTGCACCTTGTTCTCCAAGTCTCAGTGGATAAAAACACCTCGCGATTAAATGGCCATTTTCAGCACAGGTCTACTTTATAACCATCAATTATGCCATGCTGATCATGGTAAGAAACATTGAAACTAGAAGCAGGAGTAGGCCATTCGGCCCTTCAAGTCTACTCCACTGTTCATTTTGATCATGGCTGATCATCAAATTCAATACTCTGATCCCGCCTTCCCCCCACATCCCTTGATCCCTTTAGCCCCAAGAGCGATATCTAATTTCTTCTTGAAATCAGACAATGTTTTGGCCTCAACTACTTTCTGTGGTCGTGAATTCCACACATTCACCAGTCTCTGGGTGAAGAAATTTCTTCTCACCTCAGTCTTAAAAGGTTTACCCCTTATCCTCAAACTAGGACCCGTAGTTCTGGACTCCCCCCCACTATTGGGAACATTCTTTCTGAATCTACCCTGTCTAACCCTGTTAGAATTTAATAAGTTAAGTGAGATCCTCTCTCATTCTTCTAAACTCCAATGAATATAATCCTTATTGACTTAGTCTCTTCTCATAAGACAGACGTGCCATCTGAGGAATCAGCCTGGTAAACCTTTGCTGCATTTTCTCTACAGCAAGAACATCCTTCCTTACATAAGGACACCTCCATACAAAATCCAAGATGGTGCCAGAACGAGGCAGCTTCTTGCAAACTGTGCCCAGCATGCCTTCTAATTTTATCTTTTACTCTCATTCTATGCTTCTAAAGCTTCATCTTAACACTTTTAAACTCTCTTTCTCTACACCTTAGCTACGACTGTAACACTGCATTCTGTAATCTCTTGTTTCCTTCTCTATGAACAGTATGCATAATGTGCAAGAAACAATAATGTTCACTGTATGTTAATACATGTGACAATAATAAGTCAAATCAAATCAAAAATCAAACCAAAACTGCACACAATACTCCAGGCGTGGCCTCGCCAACGCCCTGTACAATTGCAGTGAAACATCCCTATTCCAAAACTCAAATCCTCTCACCAACAATACCATTTGCCTTCTTTACTGCCTGCTGTATCTGTGCGCTTACTTTCAACGACTAACGCACAAGGACACCAATGTCTCATTGAGCGTCCACCTCTCTCAATTTACACCCATTCAAATAGTAATCTCCCTTCCCATTATTGCTATCAAAGTGGGTCACCTCACATTTGTCCACATTATACCGCAGCTGCCATTCGTATTCCCACTAAGTCCCCAATTAAAGTTGCGGTTACATTCTTGTTAATCGCAACTTTAATGTACATGAATCATGGATTCCCATCGGAATCAATATTAAAGTCCAAGTTAGGTTCCATCGGACATTTTACATCCAGAAAGATCAACAAACAAGCTGAAATACTGCACCATACATTTAGAACTCCACGCGTACCCAGCTGAAATAAATTACGTCAGTAAATAGAGAATTAATACAACATAAAACGTAATTTATAAAATTAGACTCAGCTCCAGTACAATGCTTTTAGACTGACCAGGCCCCCACCTAACGGCAGAAAGGTGGTCAGTGGGGATAGAACCTAAAGTCAGTTTCTGTCACTCGATGGGGTCGTCCAGTGCGAGTCAGAATGGAAGATGGGAGCCAGAAGAGCAGCAATTTGAAGGATAGGCCCCAGCGACTGAGGTAGGAACAGAGGCATGGGCAAGAATCATCAAGGCCGGAGGAAGAGGGACTGGGGGCAGGAGCGCTGAAGGAAGTATGTGAACAGAAGAGGACGCCTGTGGCAAACGTCAATGATGTGAAGCTGGCCACATTAAACAGATATACCGACACTACTTTATCCATCATGTTGAAGCTACGCCATGTGATATAACGTTAAGTGGGGACTGATTAAAATCAACCTTTTGCTATCTCCAGCTTCAAAATGGTATGGTGGCACAGTGGTTTGCACGATTGTCTCACAGCGCCAGGGACCTGGGTTCAATTCCTGCCTCAGGTCACTGTTAGGCAAGCAATCAACAGGCCCTGGAGAGGGAGCATGCAGTGTCCACCGGCACAGTTGATGCTTTCCTCACCCGCTGGGCACCGCAGGGGCTGGGGTGTATTATAAACCCCGAAAATCACATTACGATTTAACGTTTTAAGTTTCCTTTCGATTTTGTTTTTTGTTTGTGCTGTTCCCCCTTCTTTTGGGAAGATGCCCCTTTTAATTTGTTCCTAAGTTAATTTGAGTTTGTTTATTTGGTTGACGTTGAAAGATATCCCTGATTAAGGAGTCAATTGATGGCCAATTAGGAAGTCTTTGCCTTGAATTTAACTGGGAGTATCAGTTCCTCTGGCACTCCCGAAGGTAGACTGCTGACTGCGAGCACTCTGCGTGTTGCGGTTGGACTTGTAAACAAAGGGATTTTTGGTGAAGAGAATTCTGCCTCCGAGGACTTATTAGAGGCTTACAAGGCGGGCGGGAAACATGCAGTCAACAGCCTTCAGGATCTGCGTTGCCCAAATAAATATAATGAGGCTAGTAGCCTCACATTTAATGGCCTTTTGGGTTTCAAGTGACTGATTTTCTGGCCTCAAGAATCCTAGCACCTCAAGGGATACCCTGAAGGCCACTTTAGGGAGCAGACAAGTGCCTTTACAGCATTGCTTGTGGGCCAAGAGCACTCACTTCCCTTCCCTGGAATTGGAATTTGCAGCCCCCACCAAAAGGAGTTGGGAAATCGGACATCAGGCACTCCCGAAGGGAAGGGATTCGACACCGTTCCACCGCACTTGCACGGGCAGCTGCATGCTCTTTATACCCACGGCTGCGACCTGCTCGCTGCCCCGTCCATCCGGCTGACTTCTGGGTGGGATAGTGAATGAAAGGAAGAGTCGCGCGCAAGTGAGGATACCCGGACTACAGGTTATGCAGGTGAAACAACACTTCAACTCAAACCATCCTGTCAACTTCAGAGTTTGATTTGCCCTTACACCAACTAATCGTATTTGTGACAAACGTATCTATTTTTAGCTGCTGTGGCTTTGATTCTAATCCCCAACCTTCAATCTTTGGCAGTTATCAATCTATAATCTCTAACTGCTGAATCTGCGGTGAGGGTTGTATTTCCTCTTCTGCAGCCAAACTGCTGCAAAGTTCACGTCCTGAACGGCAATGGTTTTCTGATGGACTGAATCGGTAAACATGCTGCTTTCAGAATGATTCAGGGAAGAACTGTATGACACTCATGACAGGAAACACACCCGGTCAGTCAATGTCTAAAGGAAGACAGGCTAATAAACTCAAGTGGGAGTTTTTGGCTGAACTCTGGGGAGTTTCAAAAACGTTCACCCAACTTCCTCTGGAATATGGACTCTGTATTCTGCGCAAGTGAAGTGGTAGCTACAGGAATCACTCACTAACGCTGCCCTCCACATCCGGCGTAATGTGTGATAAGCAACTTTTGGCCAGAAAATGATCACAACATTGAAATGGAACTTGACTGGCCAATGCAAAATAATTTGATTTCAGCTCAAAAGAGATTTTTGTTTTTAATTAAGGGGAAGAGCTTACCAAAAAATTTCTAAGTGCCGAACAAGGGGAGAGAACTGCACCGATTTTTTGGGCAAGTTAAAAATCCAATCCTGCCACTTATCACACTCTGAGAAACAAAAAGAAGCAAAATCTGTTTTCTGCCAGCAGAGGGAGGGGGCTAGGCCTATGCTTGCCTGAAAGCCAGAAAGAAATCCCACAACACCAGTTTAAAGTCCAAACAGGGTTATTTGTCACAAAAGCCCTAAGCTTTTGGGGCTGTCCTGAAAGCTTGGGGCTTTTGCTACAAATAACCCTGTTTGGACTTTAAACTGGTGTTGTGGGATTTCTTTCTGTTTTACCCCAGTCCAATGTCAGCATCTCCACATCATGCCTGAAAGCCAGCAGCTTACACCAGAGGGCACCATTGTGCATGCACAGATCTCTCTTTGTTCTGTGCAAAAGCACAGAGACCTGTCAGGCACTCAGCCCTGGATATCGCTCACCCCCAGTCCAGCTGATCAGTCCCTCCACTCCCCCCACAAGGGTTGGCTAAACACTTCCCCCCCCAAACCCCAATCCATCAGCTTCTCCTGTGCCAGAGATCAATATAGCAGAGACCTAGAATACCAATGCCAAGTTTGTTCCGACACTTTACCTCCTATGTATACTACATTATACTGATTACCACCATTGGCCAATTTTGACTTCGGTCCCAAACTGTGTTCAAGTTCCAGCCCTTATTGAATTGACTGAAGTTGTTCCCTAATGCAGATGCTGTTCCCCCATGGAGCAACTTGAATGGGGATGAGCCTGGGAAATGTAGATGCCCATCGAGAAGGAAACTGGACAGTTTGTGACTAACAGATACATGACCATGTTGATTCTGTTTGGACATTGGGGAAGTACATTTCTGTACAAGCAAAATAATATCGCTATTGCGTCCCGATTTCATGCATTCCTCCTCCTTTGGTCTGTTCATGTATTTTTTCCAGCAATGTGTAGTTTTTAAGATGGTTATTTATGAGGCTGCTCAGGGAGATCCAAGGAACTGTCATTATCTGGCAGTAGCTATGAACAATACTCAAGAAAAGATACAATATAGGACAGCCCATGCTTTGACACAAGTGGAATTTGTTTAATGATCATTTTAATTAAAGTGTTGATGCACTTTTGGTCACGTTTATTTTGCGTATCTGTTGGGCTTAGAAAAACATCAGCTCTTTTGGATTGATGATCACCAAGTTACTTCCCTTTTCTACTCTTGCTGCTCTAGTTCACTATATATAATGACGTGGAGATGCTGGCGTTGGACTGGGGTGAGCATAGTAAGAAGTCTCGCAACACCAGGTTAAAGTCCAACAAGTTTATTTGGTAGCACCAGTTTTTGCAGCACTGCCCCTTCATCAGGTGAAGGGGCAGTGCTCTAATAGCTTGTGCTACCAAATAAACCTGTTTTACTATTTATAGACAGTATAATTCTTATTCTTTTAAGATGCATTTCAAGCAATTTTAAGGGCGTGAGGCTGATCTGTATGCCAGAATTTTACCATTCGCCCATTTGAGGCTCGTAAGATCCCGCCTGAGGCTAACAGAGAATGCCGTTCTGCGAGTCTTGCCCACCCCGATTCTGGGGCAGGTGAGGTGATAAAATTCCGACCATAATCTCCAACCCTCGAATCACTGCAGCAAGGTCGAAGAACTTGGCTACCAACCAAGTTTCCATTCACTGCAGCGGCTTGGGAAAATCCCACCAGCATGAATGGTAGTAAGTTTCTAGTCAAAGTCTTTTAATTCCTATAATTACAGGACTATTTGATCACATATAGCCTTATCACATATATCCTTACAACATATAATTATGTTCTAACCGCAATTCCATTCTAAGGTTAATCTGTATGATGCTTGAGGTTTTGCATTAACACATTCACCTTCTTCACAGGGTGGCATGCTGGCACACAGGTTAGCACTGCTGCCTCACAGCACCAGGGATCCAGGTTCGAATCCAGCCCTCGGGTCACTGTCTATGTGGAGTTTGCACATTCTCACCATATTTGTGTGGGTTTCCTCCGGGTGCTCCGGTTTTCTTCCCACAGGTTAAGGGGATTGGCATTAGTAAATTGCCCCTTAGTGTCAGGGGGATTAGTAGGTTAAATACATGGGGTTACGGGGATAGGGCCTGGGTGGGATAGTTGTCGGTGCAGGCTCGATGGGCCAAATGGCCTCCTTCTGCACTGCAGAGATTCTATGACTCAAACAAAATGATTAAATGTTGCAACTATCAAATGGATAAAGAAAATGTTAATTTTGCATCTCCATTTTTTAATAAAACGTGTATGTATATGTGGAAATATTAAAGCAATAATCTATCATTTAAACTTCAGTACAGGAAGAAATTATTCAGGTCTATGATCACCTTTGCAGATTGCAAAGTTATATTACACTTACTTGCCATCAATAAGCACCTGAGAGTGTCGGTTGTTGACCTGATTATCACTCTTGTAGCGAAACTGAAAAGTAAAAAAAAAGTCACATTAAAACTGTCAAAGGTTAAATACAAAGATCCTTTTTGCTAAGAACAATGATTTATTTCTTCAAAGATGTTCCATCATTGAATATTTATACAAGGCCTTTAGCATTGCTGAAAAAGGAGACACACCATCAACACTTTTTTACTGTGGATTCATCCTCACAGGTCCAGGAATACCAAATTTCAAAGCAAACAACAATTTATACCACTTGAGAAAAGGGTGCTGATTGGTTTGCAAGTGGATCTGATTGGTCATGGTGTTGCCATGGAGACTGCGCCAGGAAACAGTTTTCCCACATGCTGAAAAAGGCTTGATGCCATTCAACCAATTCACTAATGTTCTTCAGGGAAGGAACTCTGCCATCCTTCCCTGGTCCGGCCTACATGCAACTCCAGGCTCACAGCAATGCGGCTAACTCTCAAAAGCCATCTGAAACAGCCCTGTGAGCCACTCAGATCAAGGGCAGCCAATGACGTCCACATCCCATTAATTAAAAAAAAACTTGAGATGTGATGAAATGGGCTCTTTTGACAGATCACATTTTCCTTCCTTTCTCTTCAGCTCTGAAAGATTGGCTGCCACCATTTCATATGAACCAGATGAATGCTACAAAACATGGAATGGAAACCAAAACATAACGTTACCAATAACATACAGCACGTGTTATATATATTAATTGGTTGCTCCTCGTATACAATGTGCGAGGCTACAAAGTCATCATTTGTACACCGGGGTAAATGAAGCAGAGCGTTTATTTAAGTTGACGGAGAACTTACTTGAGAAATGAAGTGGTTGACTTGAGTGAAGAGGTACAGAATCCCACTTATTCCAAATACAGGTGAACACAGTTGGCATAAATGGATCGTTTTCCGATTGGCAGGCAGTGACTAATGGGGTATCGCAGGAATCTGTGCTAGGATCCCAACTGTTCACGTTATATATTAATAATTTGGAAGAGGGAGCTAAATTTATTCTCTCCAAATTTTCAGATGTTACACAGTTAGGTGGGAGGCTGAGCTGTGAGGAGAATGCAGAGATACCTCAGCATGACTTGGACAGGCTGACTGAGTAATGTGGATTAGTGTGAGGTTATCCACTTTGGTAGCAACAATAGGAAGGCAGATTATTATTTGAATGGGTGTAAATTGAGAGAGAGGTGGACACTCATTCAGACCTTGGTGTCCTTGTGCATCAGTCGCCAAAGATAAGCGTGTAGGTAGATCTCGAAGAAATTAGTATAAATCTTGGGGCTAAAGGGATCAGGGGATGGGGGGAGCTGGCAGGAACAAGATATTGAATTTGATGATCAATCATGAACAAAATGAATGATGGAAAAGGGCTGAATGGCCTACTCCTGCTATTATTTTCTGTGTTTCTATGAACATAGAAAATAGAAGCAGGAGTAGGCCATCCAATACAATATATTCATACAAGCAAAATATTCTGTGCACTAGAAAATTACTGTACTGCTTAACACAAGGTGAAGGAGGGGGTTTTCTCTGGGTGTCTCTAACTTCTGAAGATCTCAAATGGCAAATATGTACTAGTCCAACTGTACATCACTTCACTCAAACCAAAATTCATTAAGTACTTACAAAATCATCCGTAGCATCTTTGACAGCAGTGATGGTTAATACCAACACTAAAGGCACTATGGTGGTAAACCATGACAGGGAGGAGATATGTGGAATCAGCTGAAATAAATTAAAGATTTGCTCAATGAGAATCAAGATAAACTATTCACAAATATCTAGTTCTGAAATTTAGCTTCATTTACGTCTGGTGATGCAGTCATTTCTCACATCACAAATAAATTACCTCAAGATTTGAATTAAGCAATATAATTACCAACATGTTTTTTTTTCAGTTTAGTTTATTTATTAGCGTCACAAGGGTGGCACTGATGTCTCACAGTGCCAGGGATCCAGGTTCAATTCCAGCCTCGGCTCACTGTCTATGTGGAGCTTGCACATTCTCCCAGTGTCTGCATGGGTTTCCCCTGGGTGCTCCAGTTTCCTCCCACACTCCAAAGATGTGTGGGTTAGGTTGATTGGCCATTTTAAATTGACCCTTAGTATCAGGGGGAGTAGCTGGGTAAATATGTGGGGTCATGGAAATAGAGCCTGGGTGAGATTGTGGTTGATGCAGACCTGATGGGCTGAATGTCCTCCCTCTGTACTGTATGGTATGAGTCTATAAATAGGCTCACATTAACACTGCAATGAAGTTGCTGTGAAAATCCCCTAGTCGCCACACTCCGGTGCCTGTTCGGGTAACACTGAGGGAGAATTTAGCATGGCCAATGCACCAAACTAGCGCATCTTTCTGGCTGTGGGAGGAAACCGGAGCACCCAGAGGAAACCCATGCAGACACAGGGAGTATGTGCAGACTCTACACAGACAGTGGCCCAAGTCAGGAAGCGAACCCAGGTCCCTGATGCGGTGAGGCAACAATGCCACCGTGCTGCCCACTTTTCTTTAAATTTAGGGTGCAAACTTCCCGTAACAGTGAACGGGAACACATCTGACACACGATTGGTTTGGGATTTGCGGAGCTGGCCCGGGCAGGCGTTAGGTCCCTCAGATACGCTAACGAGGGTCAGACAGTGAGCCAAGCCGGGAATCAAACCCAGGTCCCTGAGGCGACAATGTTAACCACTGTGCCACTGTGTTTGAAGTGTGAAAAAAAAATTCAATAACCAGCAATTGGAATGAAGTGATTGAATTAACAGGAGCAAAGTTGAATATTTTTACAATTTATACTTTAATCAGCAGTACATTTTTACTATGAGTTGGCCCTCAAGAACATTATTATGCTGAACAGAAATTGTTTGCCAACTGTTGCGAAATGGGCTCATGCGAACACGAACATTAGCCTGGGCCAATTAGAAAGAGAGCACTCGACCTGTGCTGTCCCTTCTATATAAACACAGTCCATTTCAGACCATTCAAAGGCTTTTTGTGGTTGAAAAATTAAATTGTTACTAATCTGACCTGACTTCAAGCCAACAGGATTAAATCACAACTTTAGCACACAAACAGTGATTACAGTCAAACAGAAGGGAAACTTGAAACTGTGAAATAAAAATTAAACAGGAAAAAATAAAGCTTTTAAGTGTTTATAATTTTACAAAGGAATTTTATGGCCAGATTTCAGTTGTGAATTCAAAGTTGCAAAAATGCATCACCATAAATTTGTCCTCTTAAAAATATCACAGGAAGCCTACAGTACAGGAGGTGGCCATTCAGCCCATCGAGTCTGCACTAACAACCTCACCTAAGCCCGTAATCCCACATATTTGTGCCACTAATCCCCCTAAACTACACATCCTGGAAAACAAAGGGACAATTTAGCACGGCCAATCCACCTAACCCGCACGTCTTTGGACTGTGGGAGGAAAATGGAGCACTCACATAGACAAGGAGAGAACAGGAGAAATTTATTCATATATATTCCTATTTCTTTCACCTCTGTCCTAACATTGGTGCTATCTTTAGTTTTGGAAAATCAAACCAGGTTTGCTGAAATCATTGCAATTTTAGTTTCTAATACAGTAAACTTAGTGTTATCCAGCACTGTACCAATCAGAATGCTCTATTAGCCAAAATTTTCCCCTATCTGTGATTCTTTTAAAAAGCTAGCTAGAGATCAAGATGTTGCCTGAAGGTCAGAAGTAGCAGTTACCACTTGGAGCAACTGTCTACGAAGCCATAGCTCTGAAAGTTGGAATCAAAGAGTCAAATGGTGGATTTCCAAAACCCCAATCTGACAAATCCACCCTTTGATGAACATTTTGCATCCCTGGGCACAGTGCAGTACTATAACATACCATGAGAGGAAGGACGTAAAGGCTTTGATGAGGTGCAGAAGAGGTTTACTGGATGCTGTCTGGATTGGAGGCTTTGAGCAATAAGGAGAAGCCAGAAACTAAGGTTGTTTTCTCTGGAGTAGCGGAGGTTGAGGAGAGACCTGATGGAAGTCTAGAAAACTATGAGACGCATAGGTAGGGTTGACAGTCAGAATCTCTTCCCAGATGTCTAATACTGGGAGCGTGCACTTAAGGTGAGAGGGGGAAAGTTCAAAGGAGACCTGAGGGGCAAACCTTTTACACAGAGAGTGGTAGGTGTCTGGCATGCGCTGCCAGGGATGTTGGTGGAGGCAGATACAATAGGGGCATTTAAGGAATTTTTAGATAAGCACATGAATATGCAAGGAATAGAGGGATAAAGGGGTCTTTCTCAGGATGGCAGCTGGTGACTAGTGGTGTGCCTCAGGGATCAGTGCTGGGACTACAACTTTTCACAATACACATTAATGATTTGGAGGAAGGAACTGAAGGCACTGTCGCTAAGTTTGCAGATGATACAAAGATATGTAGAGGGACAGGTAGTATTGAGGAAGCAGGGGGCCCGCAGAAGTACTTGCATGGATTAGGAGAGTGGGCAAAAAAATGGCAGATGGAATACAATGCGGAAAAGTGTGAGGTTATGCACTTTGGAAGGACGAATGGAGGCATAGATTATTTTCTAAATGGGGACATGCTTAGGAAATCAGAAACACAAAGGGACTTGGGAGTCATTGTTCAAGATTCTCTTAAGGTTAATGTTGGCAGTTAGGAAGGCAAATGCAATGTTAGCATTCATGTCGAGAGGGCCAGAATACAGGAGCAGGGATGTACCTCTGAGGCTGTATAAAGCTCTGGTCAGACCCCATTTGGAGTATTGTGAACAGTTTTGGGCCTTGGAAATGTTCCAGAGGAGGTTCACAAGAATGATTCCTGAAATGAAGAGCTTGTCGTCTGATGAATGGTTGAGGACTCTGGGTCTGTACTCGTTGGAGTTTAGAAGGATGAGGGGGGGATCTTATTGAAACTTACCAGATACTGTGAGGCCTGTATAGAGTGGATGTGGAGAGGATGTTTCCACTAGTAGGAAAAACTAGAATCTCAGGTTAAAGGGACAACCCTTTAAAACAGAGATGAAGAGGAATTTCTTCAACCAGGGAGTGGTGAATCTGTGGATCTCTTTGTCGCAGAAGGCTGTGGAGGCCAGGTCATTGAATGTCTTTAAGACAGAGATAGACAGATTTTTGATTAATAAGGGGGTCAGGAGTTGCGGGGAAAAGGCAGGAGAATGGGGATAAGAAAAATATCAGCCATGATTGAACAGCAAAGCCAACTGATGGACCAAGTGGCCTAATTCTGCTCCAATGCCTATGGTCTTATAGTCTTATGGAATAGAGGGATATGGACCACAAACAGGCAGAAGGGATTGGTTCAATTTGGTGTCACGTTCGACACAATATCGTGGGCCAAATGGCCTGTTCCTGTGCTGTACTGTTCTATATCAACGGCAGGGTTCTGAGGAATGTGGAAGAACAGAGAGATCTTAGGGTTCATAGCCACAGATCTCTGAAGGTTGCCACTCAAGTGGATAGAGCTGTGAAGCAGGCCTATAATGTATTAGTGTTTATTAACAGGGTGTTTGAGTTTAAGAGCCATGGGGTTATGCTGCAACTGTACAGTACCTTGGTGAGACCACATTTGGAATATTGTGTGCAGTTCTGGTCACCTCACTATAAAAAGGATGTGGAAGTATTGGAGAGAGTGCAGAGGAGATTTACCAGGATGCTGCCTGGTTTGGAGGGTAGATCTTATCAGGAAAGGTTGAGGGAACTGGGGCTTTTCTCTTTAGAGAGGAGGAGGTGAGAGGCGACTTAATAGAGGTTTATAAGGTGATGAGGGGATTGATAGAGTGGAAATTCAGAGACTATTTCCTCGGGTGGATGTAGCAGTTACTAGGGGGCAGAACTGTAAGGTTCATGGTGGGAGATTTAGAAGGTATGTCCAAGGTAGGTTCTTTACTCAGAGTGGTTGGGGTGTTGAACGGACTGCCTGTGACGATAGTGGAGTCGGACACTTTAGGAACTTTCAGGCGGTTATTGGGTAGGCACATGGAGCACACCAGAATGATAGGGAGTGGGATAGCTTGATCTTGGTTTCAGACAAAGCTCAGCACAACATCAAGGGCAGAAGGGTCTGTACTGTGCTTTACTGTTCTAGGTTCTGTGTTCTATTGACAAACATTTTTACACACATGTACTTTTTATACTACTTGCACTTACATTTTTCTTAAATGTATTTCCTCACAGAAGGGTGTGCAATAGTAATAAAAATGTTCATGTAAAGCTGTCTTCTGGCTCCCGAATGTCTGAATGTTATCACAAGCAGCTCGAAGGTTCAGAGTGATTGGCCACCCCTGGACTATAAGATCTGATTCAATGTTACAAATCACTTCCGATACGGAAGTACTCATTTTGCAAGTGGCGATGGACTTGCTAGTTTCTTAAATCAGGAGGTAAATGGCTCTATTTGTCAAGTCCAAACTGATAGGTAATAAGGTGTAGGATTGGCAGTTACAGATATCAAAAAAAATCTATAAATCAGTGAGACTGATGCTAACGGCAGCCAAGAGTTGGTTTCATGAGATGAAATTAATCACTTTTAATATTGAATAAAAGTGTCATTTTGAATAGTTCATTGTCAAGGAAATGTTAAACTGCAGACCATATGTAACCACAGTCACATGATACCAATTACAAATATCTCCCACGCCCCCCACTCCGTTTTGAATTTGTGGATCACCAACCTGTAAGAGCAACAGGAACAGAAAATAGGCGTTGGCAACTCGCTGGAACTGCTCAAACAGGTTAATAGGCAAAAATGTGATAACGTTGTACTTTGATGTTTTGATGCGGTTGTTCTGAAAGAGCAAAAATATTCAAACATGATCAACAACTGTTGAATTTTCTGATTAGTATTAAATTGTAAACCAAAGGCAAGTTACTAGCAACAGCAACTCTGACAAAGGGCTTCCTTAAGTCGAAATGTTGGCTCTATTCTCTCCCCACAGACGCTGTCAAACTTGCTGAGTTTTTCCGGCATTTTCTGTTTCAGATTCCAACATCTGCAATATTTTGCCTTTTGCTAGCAGTAAGCACGTTTTCATCTACTGTTCAAACACAGGCCATTTAAAAGATTAAAAAACTTGCTAGTTCAGCTTTTTAATGCATTTTTTAATAGCTATCTTCAAGATTCTTCTAATATACGTTTTTCTTCAGAGTTCTTTTGTATCCACAGTTTTCAGTGCCTCTGAGAATACTTATCTTAATTCACATTAGCGATGTAAGCACTGCTGGCAAAGCCAACATTTATTGCCCACTCCTAATTGAACTTGAACTAAGTGGCTTGCCAGGTCATTTCAAAGGGCAGTTCACAGAATTGTTCTGGTGCAGAAGGAGGCCATTTGGCCCATTTTGTTAGCATTGGCTCACCAAATGAAAAGTTAAGGGTCAATGGCTGTGGATCTAGACTCTCAAATAAGCCTGACTTGGTTAAGATGGCAGATCACTCCTCTGAAGGGTATTATTGAACCAGGTAAGTTCCATGGTCACCATGACTGAAACTAGCTTTTTAATCCAACGTTATTAATTAATTCAGTTAAATCTCCCCATGGTAGGATTTGTGTTGTGTGCCTCTCGCTTCCATCTGGGCCTCTGGTCTAGTAAATAGCAACTAATCCAGTAACATTACCATTCTGTTACAGTTCCCCTACATCCTCATGATCAACTACATTGATCGCAAGACCCCCATTGCATGGCTGATTGGATTCCAGTTGCTGCCTCATGACACTATCATCACAAGATGTGGTGGAAGCCTCCATGTATAGATTAACAAGCCTTCGACTTCATATACGGATCACAACCTGATTCTGGTTTTGTTTAAGGGCTCGGCCATAGGAAGGTAGTTCCCTTGCCTTCTTTAATAAGTTTGTGGGGGGACTGAGGTGGTAAGCAGTCTAAAGCTGTAGATCTTGGTTTAAACATGCAGCCAGGAGGGAACCTCTTACCTCCTAGCATCACACTGAAGCCCAAAACTTTTTAAAACCTTGCCAAAGGTTAAGATGACTGGGACAGTATTCTTCACCATTTAGAAGAATGAGAGGCGATCTCACTGGCGTGCAAAGATCCCACCAGGGCTGATGCAGAAAGGATGTTGTAAGGGAAGGTGGGGGAACGGTTCTGGAACCTCAGACAAAGTCTCAGAGTAAGGGACGGACCATTTAGGACTGGGATGAGGAGGACTTTCTTCAGTGAGGATGGTAAGTTTTTGGAACTCTCCATCCCATGGGGGTTGTGGAGACAAAGTCATTTGACAGTGTTCAAAGCAGAGGTCGATAGATTTCTAGATACCAATGGCATTGAGGGATACGGTGATAGTGCAGGAAGATGGCATAATGGTAGAAGATCAGCCATGGTCTAATTAAATGGCAGAGCAGGCTTGAGAGGCCGAACGGTTGATCTTGCTCCTGTGTTCCAACATGGAGGCCATGATGAAAATGGTAGGAAGTTAAGGTAACTCTGGATGTAAATAGCTGTTGCATTCTGGTAACCAATGCCTGGCTAGTGTTCTGAAGAAAAGGTTTTAGGGTCCCTCATTAGCATATTTGAGGGATCTAACACCTGCCAAGGCTGACTCTGCAAAGCCTAAACCCATTGTATGTCAGATGTGTTCCCTTACACAGTCACAGGAAGTTTGCACCCCAAGTTTTAAAAAAAGTGGGTGGCATGCTGGCACAGTGGTGAGCACAGCTGCCTCACAGCGCCAGGAACCCAGGTTTGATTCCTGGCTTGGGTGACTGTGTGGAGGTTGCACATTCTCCCCGTGTCTCAGGGAACTCCAGTTTCCTCCCACAGTCTGAAAGATGTGCAAATTAGATTCATTGGCCATGCTAAATTGCCCCTTAGAATCAGGGGGACTAGCTAGGGTAAATGTAGGAGGTTATGGGATAGGTTCTGGGTGGGTTTGTGGTCAGTGCAGGCTTGATGGGCCAAGTGGCCTCTTTCTGCACTGTATGATTCTATGATACTCTATGATACATGCCGGTTAGGTGCATTGGCTATGCTAAATTCTCCCTCGGTGTAGCCAAACAGGAGTCGGACTGTGGCGACTAGGGGATTTTCACAGTAACTTCATTGCAGTGTTAATGTAAGCCTACTTGTAATACTAATAAACAAACTGTAAAATTTGAATCTTATTGTGTCAATTTTCGACCTAGGAAACAGGGACAATGAGGAACAACTTCACCATTTGAAAACTTCAAATTTTCAGCTTATCCTATTTTAAAAATAAGTTCCACCCAATCAGGATTGGTCTCATAGCTGGAATCTGCTTTGAAGGTGTAACTACTGTGACACATTTTAGTCACAAGGGTCAAACGTTCACCCAAACGGAACATTGCAAAAGGTCAAATTTTAACAGTCTTTACAATTTACTGTACACCACCAAATTAGTGAGGCAATGGTCTTGTGGTAAAGACACTGGGTGAATCCAAATTAATGCTCTGGGGACATGGGTTTAATTCTCACCATAGCAGCTGGTGGAATTTAAATTCAATTCAATTTAGAATTAAAAGCTGTTCTCAGTAATGCTAACCATGAAAAGATTAGTGATTATCGTGAAAACCCATCTGGTTCACTTGTGTCCTTTGAGGAAGGAAATCTGACATCCTTGCTTGGTCTGACCAAACTCCAAACCCACAGAAATGCAGTTGACTTGTAACCGCTTTCTGAAATAACAGTGTGTGTGAGAGAGAGAGAAAATGTGAGAGAGAGTGTGTGTGTGTGTGTGTGTGAGTGAGAGAGTGATTGTGTGTGAGAGAGTGATTGTATGTGAGAGAGTGAGTGAGAGAGTGAGTGAGAGTGTGTGTGAGGGAGAAGTGAGAACGTGTGAGAGAGAGGGAAAGATGTGAGTGTGCATGCGAGACAGAGAGGTTTGAGTGTGTCTGAGAGCAAGAGAGAGAAGTGAGAGCGTGTGTGTGAGAGAAGGGTAAGAACGTGAGTGTATGTGAGAGAGGTTTGAGTGTGCGTGTCCCTGTGTGTAAGGCAGAAATATGAGAGCGAGAGCGACAGGCGTGAATGTGAGTGAGAGTGAGAGAGGGAGTGGTGAGAATGCTTTTTCAGGGTTCCATTAGTACTCGAGAAGTCAAAAGGGTTCCATGACTGGAAAAGTTTGGGAAGCATTGATCTAGATCCTTTGATGCCCTTGCAAGTGAAAGTGCTGTGGCAGGAACTGTCAGTGATAGCTACTGAACTACAAAATGTGGAAAGTTATAGTTTAAGGGAGGGGGGTCTGGTTGGAATGGGGGGGGGGGGGGCAGGGGGGATGGGATGGAGGGTGGGGCAGGGGGGTAGGGTGGGGCAGGGGGGATAGGGTGGGGGTTGTGGGTGTTGTGTTCCGCACCTTCAGATATTTTATTGTGAATAATGGCGCGTCATTGCTATTGTTCACTTATTCATAATCTATTCAATCCGTGATTTTCATTCCACCCCGACGAATAACAGAATATAATTATTTTTAAAATTGCATCAGAAAAATGCTGGGAAATGAAATCAAAACTGAGACAATCTGCTGTACAATTCATATAAACAACAACTGATGTTACTGGGTGTTGGCCACAAAGGAAATCCAATTTCCTGCAACAGACAAGACTATCCATGGACAATGTCCCGAACAATCCCCACCTCAGTTGTCCATTATTCAGAAAAAAACAAATTTCAAGTATTTCTCCTCACAACAACATGGTTTTAATTCTTCACCAGCTACACAATGATCAAAAATACCCAACTGTCAAAACAGAATCCTACACACTTCACCACTTCAACCCACCACCCTGCTTTCCTGCCCACATGTCCGTCCTTGGCCTTTTGCAATGTTCTAGTGAACCCCAATACAAACTGGAGGAACAGCATCTGCCCCGACCAACCTTTCAGGGCAACTACCTTAAGCATCTGTACCTCTGTTCTGCCATTCACGCATTCTGATCACTTAATGGACACGCTTAGCGCCTTCTTCATCCTCATTTACATTTCCTATTACAGCAACCCTCCTGCCACCCTCATAGCATAAATCTCTTCCGAGTTTCTGTGCTGTTAGCTCTGACGAAGGGTCACCCAGACTCGAAACGTTGGCTCTATTCTCTCTCCTTAATGTCAGACCTGCTGAGATTTTCCTGCATTTTCTGTTTGCGTTTCAGGTCTGGGGAAGACATTTTATCTGACGGATGCATAAATAACGTGGCAGTGTGTAGTCTTTCTGTTTTTGTGCTGGAATGTGAACATGTTTCAACAGGCCAAATATGGGCTATGGGCAAGTGCTGGCAGATGGAATTAGGTGTTTCTAATCTGTCCTTGTGACTTGATGGGCTGAAGGGCCTCTTCTGCACTGTATGATTTTATGGTCATTAAATGTAACCACTGATGCACAAATGTCCACCAGGTGGAGTTGGTGCATTTTTGAAGAAATTTTTGACATTATGGCTGGACTTTTACCAGCACGCCTGCCTGAGGCACACAGGATTGCACCCGAGGCCAATGGGGAATGCCCGTCTGCGAGTCTAGACCGACCCGATTTCTGGGTGGCCGTACCAGTAAAATCAGGGCCCATGGGTGGGATTTTCCCGCAACCTGCTGCGTGTTTCACGGGCTTGGAGCATGGCTCACCATTGGCTGGTGGCAAAATCTTCTGGTCCAGCTGTCGTCAACGGGGTTGAATGCACCCCTCGCCACTAGGGGGACCCAGGACGGGGATTGCGCCATCGGCGGGACTGGAAAATCGTGTTGACGTGTAAAGCCGAAAGATCGACTTAAAAAAATGGCCAATATTTCGAAAGGACATGCATTTGGGAAATGGGCAGGATTTTCCAATCTTATCAGTGGATGGACCCATTGCGAGCAAGAGTGGAAAATTTGGCGTTGCAGCCAAAACTCCATTCAATTTTAGTGGCACTGGAAAATCCCAGCCACGGATGACCAAAATGTGGAAATACATCCTCATCGTCTTGCGGGTCGAGCTGGAACAGGCTGTGGGAGTCAGGTTCTGGCTCCACTGCCACAGGACGGCTCCTTCTCAATTTGTTTTCAACTGATATAAATTATCATCCTTGAAGTAAATATTAGAATTGGTAAATGACTGCAGAGCCTGCCCACCAGAGAATTTACTGTTAACGAGAATGTCCCAGATTGCAGTCAAGTGAAAAAGCAAAGAAGCTTTGGAGATAATAAATATGTTGTGTTGAATTAATGTCTTAATAAAATTATGAATTTCAAGACTTCTTAAAAATCGGATGGGCTAATAACGTTTTCTGAGAAAAGTTTCCAAATTTCTTTTCCTGCTCAAGTTTGCTCATTTGCAGAGGACTTGTATTTTGCAAGTATTGTCTCACTAACTGGTCAAGCGACGCACAAATTATTTGACTCGAGACATTTTTCAGGGTTCAGAGTAAACCTCGTGTCGTGAAATTGACAGACATTGTGAAGAATGACCTTTCAAACTCTGGAAATTATGCGGGTAATTTAGTTTGATTTCTTCATATTGCAAATCAGTGCAAATTGTCCCCGGCATTTTCCTCGTGATTGATTATCTCCCTACGTCACGGAGCCTAGATGTTTACTCGTTGCCGAGGGAAAAACAAATTGCAACCCAACCGCCTGACCCGGGAAGTCATTCTCCTTTATAAAAATCTTTTATGAATCCTTTGTGCGAGGCACCTCATAGAATTTCTACAGAAAAAGGCCATTCGGCCCATCAGGCCTGCACCAGCAACAATCGCACCCAGGCCTTAACCTCTTAACCCTCCTAATCCCCCTGACACTAAGGGGCAATTGAGCAATCCACCTAACCTGCACAGCTTTGGACTGAGAGGGGAAACTGGAGCACTCAAAAGAAACCCACGCAGACCCGGGGCAGACATAAAAACTCCACACAGTCACTCGAGGCCGGAATTGAACCAGGGTGCCTGGTGCCGTGAGGCAGCGGTGCTAACCAGTGCTACCGTGCTGCCCTTACCTCGTTTCTCCGTTCAGTATCTCAAGTGGTTACTGAACCATCAGGCAAATTATATTGCTCAATCTGCGAGATATTTATTATTACTGTTCCTACACAACGGGAAGAGCTTTTAAAGATGGTGATGATATTATGATAATCGTGATAAGTGCCTCAGCTACCTCACCCCCAGTGTTCTGTATGCATGCCATCAGCACTTGGTGAACTTTCTACTTCTATTTGCTTATTAAAACAACGCCCTTTTGAGAGTTTGCCCTAGAGATGACTCTCATACATCGAAGTTTCAAAAGAATGTCCAACTTTCACCTTCTCTGACTCAAAATGCTTAACTCATTTCTGCCATTTTCTCACTCAACGGCTCTGCCATTCTTTCAATATTCCTGTGTGCCCTTCTTATCTAAGCTGTTAGTCTGTTCTGCTCCTTTCTAATTTAATATCCCTTTTTTCTTTACGCCTTCTATCGTGCCCATTTTTTTCTATATTAGAAACCATATCTGTTATATGTCAATTTAAACAAATTACTGCCCCAACCTCTCCAATCATCCAGGGGACTCCAGCCTATTACACACCCAAGGGGAAATCCTGATTACAATTTCTCTCTGTATTTGAGGGTATTTGGTGTGTAGCTTGCCTGTTCTCTGTGTCCAATCTCCCACTGCTCGATCTGCCACGTACCTACCACTGCAACTTCCGCAAGGTGGGAATCTTATAATGGGATCGAGATGCCGACTGGAGGACGAGATGCCTCCCACAAGAGCTCTCACAGTGGGCAAGTTGATGTGGTGTGTTCCACGGGACTCATGGCTGAAAGCACACTTTGGGTCATCCCTCACCTTCCATTAATGGTTGCAAATCCTTTATGTCTGAGCAGATTCGATTGAGTGCCATCTACTATCGTCGGCTGAGTTGGAAGCCAGAGACCTCTGCTGGCTGGGTCACCGACGCGGTGATGGTTCTTTCTATGTGTCACACTATTCTGTCCGCCTGGTTGTGTGATGGGTTGATACCAGTTGCGTCAATATTAGCTGATTTGATTTGATTTATTATTGTCACATGTATTAGCTACAGTGAAAAGTATTGTTTCTTGCGCACTATACAGACAAAGCATACCGTTCATAGAAAAGGAAACAGAATGTAGTGTTACATTCATAGCTAGGGTGTAGAGAATTATCAACTTAGTGTGAGGTAGGTCTATTCAAAAGTCTGACAGCAGCAGGGAGGCTGGTTTGTGTGATGGACTGGGCTACATTCACAACCTTTTGTAGTTTCTTGTGATCTTGGGCAGAGCAGATGCCATACCAAGCCATGATACAACTAGAAAGAATGCTTTCTATGGTGCACCTGTAAAAGTTGGCGAGGGTCATGGTGGACATGCCAAATTTTCTTAGTCTTCTGATAAAGTAGAGACATTGGTGGGCTTTCTTAACTACAATGTCGGCATGGGGGGACCAGGATAGGTTGTTGGTGATCTGGACACCTAAAAACTTGAAGCTATGATATCCCAGAGTGGCGATGTGATTTCAAGTGTTTTTTTTTTGTTGTGGGTTTTTCAGGTGTTCCACCTGCGGAAGTCAGTTTTGCTCCTCCAGCTCACCGAGCATGACGGTGCTGTGGTGAGTGGCAGAGCAACTTGGGATTGCACCAGGGTTCACTCAAAGTGGACTCGAGTTTCCCTGACAACATCCTCTTAATGCTCGATAGAAAGTAGCAAGTTCACAATCTTTCTTTGCTGGCGGTTAAAGAATTCTGAGGTAAATGCATCAGAGAAAGCATCCATTCTGGTTGTATCACAGCTTGGTATAGCTCCTGCTCTGTCCAAGACCAAAAGGTCGTGAATGAAGCCCAGCCCATCACGCAAACCAGCTCCCCATCCATTGACTCTGTCTACACTTCCAACTGCCTCAGCAAAGCAGCCAGCATCATAAGGACTCCACACACCCCGGACATTCCCTCCTCCACCATCGTCCGTTGGGAAAAAGATCCAAAAGTCTGAGATCATGTACCAACTGACTCAAGAACAGCTTCTTCACTGCTGCCTTCAGACTTTTGAATGGACCTACCTTATATTAACCTGATCTTTCTCTACATCCTAGCTATGACTGTAACACTACATTCTGCACTCTCTCATTTCCTTCTCTATGAATGGCATGCTTTGTTTGTATAGTGCAAAAGAAACAATACTTTTCACTGTAGGCTAATACAAGTGACAATAATAAAATCAAATGAAATCAGAGTAATATTCTGCTGCGCAGTAAACCAGGGCCTTTGTTCTCGTGTGAAATGCTACTTAACCAACTAAATCCGTCTGGTTTTGTTCCTGTCTTGTAGCTAAAATTAGTTCTTCTGATAAACGCCAATCAGTTTAATAAAAAATTAGTTCTTCTAGACTAGTAACTTCTGGATAAAAACTTTCACATTGCCTTATACCTTCATTTATTTTCAACTTTTAAGTTATGGTGAATATTTTCCAAGGGTTCTGCAACTTGAAGGTTGCGCATAACCGAGGAAACAGTCCTGGATACATCCTTAAAGCCCCGTCCCCATTATCTCGGTCCATCATTGGAAAGTTGAGAATCCACCATAATAACAACTGTATCCACTTCAAACCACTCCAATTGTCAGAAGAAAATCTGTGACATGTTGCAGATATCCACCACTGGCCCTTCATTGCTTCTTAATTCCACTGATCCAGCTTCCGAGCCTGCACCAACATCCGTCAACACTTTCCAGGTATAACTGCATCTTTATCGATCCCCCAGACTCATATTTCCTTCCCTTCCTTATGAGAACTTCATAGCCAGGCACATTTCGTTCACAGTGGTAACTCAGATAAAAGCAAATTTCTATCAGGGTAACATCACACCCTTCAATCCTAATTACTGAGTCTAGTGCCCATTTTGTACACTGGCACACAAACACTGTAATTCTGATGTATTTGTACATCGCAGGACCATTTTCACTTCAATTTTCTCTCCTCTTTTCTTCAATTTCCTTTCCCTTGCTGTTTTAGATTGCTTTTCTATTTTCTGGACTTAAGGAGGAATTCTCCCATCTGAGACTAAGGGTGGAATTTTCTGACTGTGCTTGCCTCAAGGCTGGAAAATCCTGCCTGTTAAGAAAGCCCACCAACATCTCCACTTTCTCCGAAGGCTAAGGAAATTTGGTATGTCCACTACAGCTCTCACCAATTTTTACAGATGCACCATAAAAAGCATCCTTTCTGGATACGTATCACAGCTTGGTATGGCTCCTGCTCTGTCCAAGATTGCAACAAACGGTTATGTACGTCGTCCAGTCTGTCACACAAACGAGTCTCCCATTCATTGATTCTGTCTACATTTCCCACTGCCTCCGGAAAACAGCCAGCATAATCAAGGATCCCACACACCCCGGACATTCTCTCTTCCATCTTCTTCCGTCAGGAGAAAGATACAAAAATCTGAGGACATGTATTGACGGAGTCAGAAACAGCTTCTTCCCTGCTGCCATCAGACTTTTGAATGGACTTACCACATAATTTGTCGATCTTTCTCTACACCCTAACTATGACTGTAACACTACATTCTGCACCCTCTCCTTTTCCTTCTCTATGCACGATACGCTTTGTCTGTATAGTGTGCAAAAAAACAATACTTTCCATTGTATACCAAAACATGTGACAGTAATAAATCAAATCAAATATTAACTTGTAGCTTTTTCCTGTGAGGGAGGTGTCCGTTAGCAGATTGGAAATGTCAATTTCGGTTTCATTTCTAGTGAAATGAAAGGCAGGGAAGTGGTACAGGCCATGACTTGCTCACTCAACTTTGAGATCTATCGCAGATCTCTCAGCAATCAGCTAACTACGGATATCAAATCAAGAATCTATAGCCTGAGGTTGTGACTCCTCCCAGGACAGCTGTGAAACATCCATCTGAGGGCCTTTTGTTCTCTTTGGCAGTCTCGAGTGCAACGTCTAGACTGGCATTTCTGTCACAGTGACGGCTTGAGAAGCATTGCTCGCTAAAAAGTTATTACAACTAACAGGATGAAATAAAACCTTTCAGAGCCTGGGTGAAAGAAAGAAGAGCAGTGTTAAAGAAGCTACTTGAGAATAGACTAGAAATAGATACCAGTCAATATCCTTGAGCTCAAAACTTTTCCAATGAATTCTTCAGTAATCAGTTTTGCTAAAAATGTCACGGGAGGCGGTGGCACAGTGGTATTATCACTGGATTCGTGATCCAGAGTAATGCCCTGGGTCTGGGGTCTGAATCCCATCAAGGCCCTTGGTGAAATTTGAATTTAATTTAAGAAACCTAGAATTAAAAGTCTAATGATGATTGTGTAAAAGTCCATCTAGTTCACTAATGTCCTTTAGGGAAGGAAATCAGCCGTCCTCACCCTGGTCAGCACAGTGGTTAGCACTGCTGCCTCACAGCACCAGAGTCCTGGGTTCAATTCCCAGCTTGGGTCACTCTGTGTGGAGTTTGCACATTCTCCCCGTGTCGGCGTGGGATTCCTCTGGGTGCTCCGGTTTCCTCCTACAGTCCAAAGATGTGCGGGTTAGGTTGACTGGCCATACTAAATTAACCCAAGTATTAAAAGGATTAGTAATGGTAAATATGTGGGGTTACAGGAATAGGGCTTGGGTGGATTGTGGTCAGTGCAGACGTAATGGGTTGAGTAGCCTCGGTCTGCACTGTTGGATTCTATGATTTGACCTTTCCTGGCCTACATGTGACTCCAGACTCACAGCAACATGGACTCTTTAATGGCCTAGCAAGCCACTTAGGTTCTTTTAATTCATTTGTGGGGCATGGGTGTCACTAGCATTTATTGCCCATCTCGAGTTGCCCTTGAGCTGAGTGACTTGCTAAGCCACTTCAGAGGGCAATTGAGAGTCAACCACATTGCTGTGGACCTGGAGTCACATGTAGGCCAGACAATATAAGGACGGCAGATTTCCTTCCCTAAAAGGACATTAGTGATGCAGATGGGTTTTTCTGACAATAGTTTCAGTAGATTCTTAATTCCAGCTTTTTAAATTGAATTCAAATTCCACCACCTGCCATGGTGGGATTCAAACCTGGGTCTCCAGAACATTAGCTGAGTTTTTGGATTAATTGTCTAGCAATAATAGCAAACTGGGTCATTGCCTCCCCTGTTCAAGGGCAATAAGGGATAGGTAATAAATGCTGAGTAACAAGTCTCACAACACCAGGTTAAAGTCCAACAGGTTTATTTGTAGCAAACGCCACTAGCTTTCAGAACTAACTGTTCCTTCGTCAGGTGGGTGGGAGGAAGAAACGAAGGACCAGCCAGTTCCAAAAGCTAGTGACGTTTGCTACAAATAAACCTGTTGGACTTTAACCTGGTGTTGTGAGACTTCTTACAGTGTTTACCCCAGTCCAACACTGGCATCTCCACATCAAAATAAATGCTGGCCCAGTGGCAATGTTCACAACTCATGAATAAAAAAAATGAATATTTTTAGTAAGAGTTATTGGATCTGCTTTTATCGGTAATAATTATAATGCACATCTAATTCATATGGAAGTCAACAAACCCTATTGCCTTATGGAATAATGTATAAACATATAAATAAGAATGCCCACTGCCTAACAAAATTACTTAGCAAAGAAATGGCACACTATGGAAGTACTTTTATAGTTGGTCAGATCGCTGCATGGCCACTATCAATCACTAAATAATGATATGCTTATTTACAAAGAATAAACCTTCACTTACAGCATACTGAAACTTTTCATTGTATTCACGGTTGTTGGCTATCACCTGCCGCTCCTCCTCTGAAAAACACAAAGAACAAGCAATTCAAACAGTGTACTTCCTCGTGTAGTTAGAGTGCAAAATTGTCATCAGATCATCCAGTTAAGGAGAATTTGTAACACCTCCATTAGAGTCTTCACAGTAACATTTCTTATTTCCAAAAATGTCTTCTCAACAAATCTGAAAAAATGCTCTTTATTTGTTGTGGTTAGGAATAGCCACCAGTGTCGGAACAAACATAAATCCTTGGCTGTGCTGCAAACTGGACTGCTTCAAGCGGAATAGTGTAGGTTAGATGGGCTTTAGATTGGTTTCACAGGTCGGTGCAACATCGAGGGTCATAGGGCTTGTACTACTCTGCAATGTTCTATGTTCTATTCCTGTAAACCCATATAATTACCCTGTTAATTCCTTGATAATTGGGGCAATTCAGCGTGGCCAATCAACCTAACCTGCACATCTTTAGACTGTGGGAGGAAACCAGAGCACCCAGAAGAAACCCATGTAGACATGGGGAGAATGTGCAAACTCCACACAGTGACCTGAGGCTGGAATTGAACCCAGATCCCTGGCGCTGTGAGGCAGCAATGCTAACCACTGTGCTGCCCCAATGCTGTTAATGATGTGATGCTCACAGGAACAATCATCTCTTGTTATAATGTCAAACTGGTTACTCAGTTTTCAAACACTGGAACACCTATGTGTCAATTTGTGAGTTCAGAAGGGCAGCTTTATTATTGTCTCACTCCTCGATCCAAACACAAGTATTAATACTGCAGTTACATTATACTGATAGCACCTAGTCCCTTTGGGCGCACACTGATAGAAAAATGCCTTCATGACTCAAGAGTTAGGAACACCAATTATAGATAGGTATTTGTCTCCTTTGTACATTCTGATCCAGTTTTATTCAGTCTCTGAAGTCCCAATTAAAATAACCTAAATGTGATTTTTTCTAATTAATGAGGCAAGGCTGATTTTAGATCACAGTGCAGATTTCAGGTTCAGGGCTCACCTCTGGTTTGACATTATAACAAGAGATGATTGTTCTTGTGAGCATCACAGCATTAAGGCAGCACAGTGGTTAGCATTGCTGCCTCACAGCGCGAAGGATCTGGGTTCAATTCCAGCCTCTGGTCACTGTCTGGGTGGACTTTGCACATTCTCCCCACGTCTGCATGGGTTTCTCCCGGGTGCTCTGGTTTTCTCCCACAGTCCAAAGATGTGCAGGTTAGGTTGATTGGCCATGCTAAATTGTCCCAAGTATCAAGAGTAATTATGTGGGTTTACAGGAATAGAACTTGGAACATTGCAGGACAGTACTTCGGCCCTCGATGTTGCGCCAACCTGCAAAACCAATCTAAAGCCCATCTAACCTACACTATTCCAATATCATCCATATCTTTATCCAATGACCATTTAAATGCCCTTAATGTTGGCGAGTCCACTAATGTTGCAGGCATTAGTGGAATAAAGAACCTACCTCTGACATCTATCCTATATCTATCACCCCTCACTTTAAAGCTATGTCCCCTTGTGCTAGCCATCTCCATCCGAGGAAAAAGGCTCTCACTGTCCACCCTATCTAATTCTCTGATCATCTTATGTGCCTCTATTAAGTCATCTCTTAACCTCCTTCTTTCTAATGAAAACAGCCTCAAATCCCTCAGCCTTTCCTCATAAGACCTTCCCACCATACCAGGCAACATCTTGGTAAATCTCCTCTGCACCCTTTCCAATGCTTCCACATCCTTCCTATAACACGGCGACGAAAACTGTATGTAATACTCCTAGTGCAGCCGCACCAGAGTTTTGTACAGCTGCAACATGACCTCATGGCTCCGAAACTCAATCCCTCTACCAATGGAAGTTAAATAGGGCCTGGGTAGAATTGTGGTTGGTGCCTACGGCCTCCTTCTGCACTGTAGGGATTCTATGATTAACACCATTTGACTGCAGGGACAGACCATTTCCATTTTGCAGTATAAAGTTAGTGGCTCAATCCAAACTGGAGATCTTCTAAGGTTTTACCATACTATTTACCATGCAGAGAAATGGGTGGCATGGTGGCACAGTGGTTAGCACTGCTGCCTCACAGTGTCAGGGACCTGGGTTTGATTCTCAGCTTAGGTCATTGATTGTGCGGAGTTCTCCCAACATTTGCTTGGGTTTCCTCTGGTTTCTTCTCACAGTCTAAAAGACATGCTGGTTAGGTACATTGGCCATGCTAAATTCTGCCTCAGTGAACCCAAACAGGCACCTCAGTGTGGCGACTAGGGGATTTTCACCGTAACTTCATTGCAGTGTTAATGAAGTCTATTTATGACACTAATAAATAAACCTTAAACTCTTAACAGAATCATGTTCCACAAATCTTATTCTACAAAAGTAAGAACAATATATTGAGGGATGTCTGTTTCTCATAATAATCGGTTTCCAGTTTTACCCCTAACCTCTGTTTTCCCAGCTCCGAGGATGTATCCCATGCACTGGTGACAACCTCTGACTGGTTGGCAGCAGTCCAGTGTAACAGGCCAGATACTGTCAGCACTTTGCCAATCCGATAAAACAAATCTTTTACTTTCACACACAGCCTTAGCCAATGACTTCGGTCGACAGATGCCCAGAATGTGAGGTCACATCCTGCTTGCAGATACCAGGTTGAAGGAATTTGGGTTAACCCTAACGTGCAGTGCTAACCATTCATCACTACTAACTTTATGAATGAGATGTAAAATCAAAAAGTGAACTTATGAGAAAATTGTCAACAAAAACCCATTTTACTAATTTAGTTCTGAAAAACAGTGTCATCAGCCAGCACTTTTTTCCAAGCCAAAAATGTAAGCTTGTAGTAGTGAGAATTTACCCCCTGCTGATAAACAGAATGGAAAGAAAATTTAACATTGAACCCATGCTCAAATATAAACTGACATAACTTAATAACAGTCCAAGGATGTGCAGGTTAGATGGATTGGCCATTCTAAATTGGATGGCACAGTGGTTAGCACTGCTGCCTCATAGCGCCAGGGACCTGGGTTTGATTCCTGGCTTGTGTCTGTGTGCAGTTTGCACATCCTCCCCACGTCTGCGTGGATTTCCTCCAAGTGCTCTGGTTTCCTCCCACAGTCTGAAAGACGTGTGGGTGAGATGGATTAGCCATGGTAAATTGCCCTTTAGTGTCAGGGGGACTACCGAGGGTAAATGCATGGGGTTATGGGGCTAAGGACTGGGTGGGATCGTGGTCAGTGCCAACTCGATGGGCTGAATGGCCTCTTTCTGCACTGTAGGATTCTACAATTCTATGATATTGCCCTTTAGTGTCCTAGAATGTGCAGGGTAGATGGATTAGCCATGGTAAATATGCAGACTTACAGGAACAGGGCAGGGGTGAGAGCCTGGATAAGACACTCTGTAAGGGAGTCAGCACAGGCTTGATAGGCCAAATGGCCTCCTTCTGCACTGTAGGTATTCTATGATTCCAACAGGGCACATAGGAATTGTTTTTCAAGTAGTGCAATGGTAGATATGCAAGACTTTCTTGTCCATTATAATACAATCTAGCTTTTGTTACATGATTTAAAATGAGAGCAATTTATGTCTCGTGTTGGGCAGCACAGAGGTTAGCACTGCTACCTCACAGCACCAGGGACCCAGGTTCAATTCCAGCCTTGGGTCACCGTATGTGTGGAATTTGCACATTCTCCCTGTATCTCCATGGGTTTCCTCTAGATGCTCCGGTTTCCTCCCACAGTCCAAAGATGTGCAGGGCAGGTGGATTGGCCATGCTAAATTGCCCCTTTGTGTCCGAAGATGTGTGGTTTAGGGGGATCAGGGGGATAAATATGTGGGGGTTATGGAGATAGGGCTAAGATGTTCTGTTGGAGAGTTGGTGCAGACTCGATGGGCTGAAGGGCCTCCTTCTGCACTGTAGGGATTCTATGAAATAGAAATGGATGAAATGTTAAATGAACACATTAAACAGTACACTCCAAAAGAGAACTGAATCTCTTGGTAATTATGTACACAAATTCTGACACCAGATGGTTAATTTGGACTTTTTAAAAAAAAATCCAATTTAACAATGCAAATTAACAAGTTGGCTTGATTTACAAGACAAAAAAACAACTGCCTTTTCAGGATTGGCTAGGTAAGAATCAAGCCACGCAAAAGATAAGATTTCTAAATAAATGATGACAACTATGTTTAGCCGTGAGTTATTCTGTTGGCAATGAAACAGCTGTACATTTGAAAAACATGTTCCTCGTGTTTTGTCCTGTTGCCTCACTGGTTATCTCTTAGCTCTTTGCAGCTGTAAAATGGAAAGAGCCACACTTCCTTTCCAAGACAATGCGAGCTGAAAACAGCTATGGGTCATTTCCTTCAACGTCTCTACTGGAAAAACCTACATCTAAAATATTGTCAGTCACAGATTAACACCGTTAAAAACTTTATCTTACAGGAAAGATGTCCAGATTACCAGCTTCTTCAAGTGTCTAAATCGATACTTCTCCCTGAAGGTAACATTGCAATCGTCACTCAAAAGGATAAGGAAAATCAATCCCAGAAGGGAAAAAAAAAAGTTCACAGTGGCACAGTGGTTAGCACTTCACAGCTCCAGGGACCCAGGTTCGATTCCCAGCTTGAGTCACTGTCTGTGTAGAGTTTGCACATTCTCCCTGTGTCGGCTCCCACAGTCCAAAAGATGTGTGGGTTAGGTTGATTGACCATACTAAATTGCCCTTTATGTCCCGGGATGTGTAGGTTAGAGGTAAATATGCGGGAGGTTATGGATGCATTCTCGACGGGCCGAATGGCACTGTAGAGACTGTATGATTCTATTGTTTCAAGTCCCAGTAAGAATCAGTGGGGCCATCAGGATTACTGGAGTTCCATTTCAAGTTATACAAGAGAGACATGGTGGCACAGTGGTTAGCACTGCTGCCTCACAACACCAGGGACCGGAGTTAAATTCCGGTCTTGGGTCACTGCCCGTGTGGAATTTGCGTGTCTCCCTCTGTCTGCATGGGTTTCCTCTGGGTGCTCCGGTTTCCTCCCACAGTGCAAAGGTGTGCAAGTTAGATGGATTGGCCATGCTAAATTGCCCCTTAGTGGCAGGGAGATTGGCAGGGTAAATATGGGGGGTTATGTGGAATAGGGCCTGGGTGGGATTGTAGTCGAAATGGACTCAATGGTAAAATGGCCTCCATCTGCACTGTAGGGATTCTATGAAGCACAGTTTGGGCAAGTTTCACAGGTACCCTGCATTTCCAAATGTTTATGTTTTTTCCTTTTGGGATGCCAGAAGATCACCAGGATTCCGGTGCTTGCAGTGATATTGGGGAGGCCAGTTCAGCACACACTGCAGCCTTGACTGAGGATGAACCACAACTGCATGCATTGCAAATCCTCCATTCTATAGAAGTCACCCTACAGAACAAATAAGGAAGTCTTGTGGCGCAGTGGGTTAGTGGCCCTGCCTCGGAGCCAGAAGCTCAGGGTTCGAGTCCCACCCCAGGGCTTGATGGCCAAGGAAGGTGCATTTATAACGTGGTGAAACAGGCTGAGTGTCAATGTAAATCCTTGCAACATGCCAATAGCTGATGTAAAATTGAGGGAGTCTCCTAGTTGGCCACACTTGATGTGGGGTGGCGCCCAGCCAAGCTATAACCCTCTGGTGTCAGGTGATGGACCTGTTCTGGGAAATCCTAGCAACGGAAACAGATAAAAGTCTGAGTTAGTGCACCACTAGGTGCATGAAAATAATTGGAATGGAATTCCAACAAACAGCATCAAAACAAAGGTCATTCTCTGGCAGTGCTGTTTATAAGGTCAGTCTCAATGGCTCAGGTTTGCAATCAATGGAGAAATGGCAACTCTTCCCACTGACTTTGTAGGGAGCTGCCCATAACTGACTCAAGAACAGCTTCTTCCCTGCTGCCATTAGACTTTTGAATGGACCTACCTCGCACTAAGTTGATCTTTCTCTACGCTCTAGCTATGACTGTACCACTACATGTTTCCTTCTCAATGAACAATATGCTTTGTATAGCACGCCCCTGACAACATCAGTGCAACGTAACTGGGCACGCCCCTGACAACATCAGTGCAACGTAACCGGGCACGCTCCTGGCAACATCAGCGCAAAGTAACTGAGGCGCAGAGAGGGAAGGAGCACCTTCTGTTGGTGGCAGTAGCTGTCATATAGGGGATGTTCAAAGGGCCAAGGGAGCAGTTAGGTTTCACTGACAAGTGGTTAAGAGTGCGGGGGGTGGGGGGGTCGTGTCAGGCAGGGAGTGGGGGTTCAGAGAGGCGGTGGGTCCATTGCAAGGCTGGGTCTGGGTGTTCAGACATTTGCACTGGAGCTAAAAGTGATTTCTTTACTTCTAACTCTTTCAGAATAACTACCAGGGTAAAAGTAGCAGAATTGTCCAGAGTTTTTAGGTATCCAGATCACCAACAACCCATCCTGGCCCCCCCAGTGCCGACACTATAGTTAAGAGAGCCCACCAACTCCTCTAATTTCTCAGAAGACTAAGGAAATTTGGCATGTCAGCTATGACTTTCACCAACTTTTACAGATGCATCATAGAAAGTATTCTTTCTGGTTTTATCACAGCTTGGTATGGCTCCTGCTCTGCCCAAGACTGCAAGGAACTACAAAAGGTCGTGAACATAGCCCAATCCATCACGCAAACCAGCCTCCCATCCACTGACTCTGTCTACACTTGCTGCTACCTCAGAAATCAAATCAAAGCAAAAAATCAAGTTTGCGATTTAAATCACTTTGTTGAATGATTCCCTGCCTAGCACAACTGTCCAGGGGAGGTTAGTGCTTCTGGACAATTGTCGGGTATGTGGGAATCCCCGGTGCATCATCGGGGTACCCCCTAAACATGACGCCAGAAGTTACAGTGTTATAATTCACTCCGCCTTCACTGAGTCAAGGGGGAATCCGGAGTCAGTCTTAACATGGGTTGGGCGCAGGAACCCTTTTCATCTCAACACACAGTTGGAAACCAGTTCTTATAACATATTTCAGAATAATGCCTAAACATTCCCCCCGCCCCGTGCTAACAGCTGCTCTCATTTACAACTGGAGCAGGCACTTCACTGGAACAGGATTGCAACGTTTACAGGCCTGGAATAATCAACAGCAGGAACAAGTATCCAGGATTGTTTCAATCCAGCTGGATTCCGTACTGGGGGAGTGAGGGTTCGAGAGAGATCAGCCAAATGGCACTTTCTCAACTGCAAATTTCCTTATTAGGTCCTTGAATGCAGAGATGTTAAGTGCAGTCTAGAGTAGACTTTGAAACATTGTTTTTGGAAAGAACAGATGATTATTTGTTAAAAATGAACAGTTTGTTTCGGATGCCAGATCGCTCTTTACAATCTCTTCACAGCTCGAGAGAAGTGGTGAGGCTCTGGCGAGGTTTACTGTGCACTGTGGGAGCTTTGTCTTCAATACATACCCACACATACATTGATGCCACAGGTCAAAGACACAGGCCAAAATTTTTCAGCTGTTCCCGCCAGCGGGATCTTCCAGTCCCGCTGACTGTGATCCCTCACTGTGGTTTCCCTTGCGGAAGAGGGTGCAAACAGTGGGGAAACCCGGTGACAGCAACAGAACTAGAAGATTGCAAAACGTGCCCGGGGGTGGGGAGTAAAACACGAGAAAGAGAGGAAACTTACTGAAGTAATCAGATTGAGCGCTATTGTACTTATCACACAGCAAGAACGTTATCGTATCTTGAAAGGGAGAACATGTTTACATCAGAGATCAATTGAAATTTAGAGAGATCTTGGAGAAATTACCACAATCGAAGTCCTACATTGTCCAGATGCAAGAAGCAAGAAGAAACAGAAGATGTCCAAAGATGCTCAGGTTAGTGGATTGGCCATGCTAAATTGCCTCTTAGTGGGAAGGGACAGGGGGGAGATTCCAGTTGGGTCTTTATCATCATCCATTGGCGGAATGCAATCAGTTTCACTCCAGTCTCCAGTGGGTCTCCTGACCCGCCATGGCAGGGACTGACGGAAGATGAGAAATTCACTCCAGCATGACATGATGTTTGATCTCCTGGTGAATATATAGACACACACCCCCACATGTGCTGCACACACCCACACATACATGTTGCACACACATGGGTGCCACACACTATCCTCACACATGCTACACGTTACCCTCACACATGCTACATGCTACTCTCACACACGCCACCCACACACACACACACAAGACACCACACAGTCAGTTGTATATGGATCCTGAAGAGTGATTCATGTGGATATTTTCAGACTGGACTGAAGTCTTTCCAAATTCCAGATTTTTCTCTGAAGTCAACAGCTGCTATGTTGATTTTTAAGACGCTGCCTGCATCTTTAAGTTCCTGCAGCACCTGACTGATCAAACAGGCAGGGCACAAGCCTACAACATGGCTGGAAAGAGAGAGCCCAGGCAGGGTCCTTCTGATCTCAGAAACTGCCTGCCTCTCTCCTTCTGATTGCTCTGGGGAGAAACAGTGTCTTAAAACCTAAAAAAAGTTGTTTGGCTCATTGCTTGCTGAGCCCACGCAAACTGACCAGTTACACAGACTGAGTCATAGCAAGCTGATCACAGCTCCATTGTTCCGAAATGATGGAATTGCAGGTGTTGGAAACCTCCTGCCAGGCCCCATCCATTGTCCAAAGTGATTCAGCCCGAATGGCTTGGTCCACACCCTACTGAGTACATGGATGATGCTGGGACGTTTTGTGAATGGTTCAGGAGATGGTGGAGTCCTGGTAATGTACTGGGTGTGGGGCCCAGGCTAATGCTTTGGGGGCACAGATTCAAATGCCACCACGGCAGCTGGTGGAATTTAAATTAATTGCTAAAAATCTGAAATAGTAGCTTCAATAATGGTGACCATGGCAACTGTCACTGACAGTCACAAATATGCATTTGGTTTACTGATGACCTTTAAGGAAGGAAATCTGCCATCATTAGCTGATCTGACCTACATGAGACCCAAAGCTCTTGACTCTTATCTGCCCTCTGAGGGGTGGCATGGTGGCACAGTGGTTAGCACTGCTACCTCACAGCGCCAGGGACCCAGGTTCAATTCCCAGCTTGGGTCACCGTCTGTGTGGAGTTTACACATTCTCCCCATGTCTGCGTAAGTTTCCTCCGGGTGATCCAGTTTCCTCCCACACTAAAAAGACTTTTTGTTTAAATTTATTTATTATCACACTGAATGAAGTTACTGTGAAATTCCCCGAGTCACCACACTCCAGCGCCTATTCAGGTCAATGCACCTAACCAGCACATATTTCAGGCTGTGGGAGGAAACCCACACAGACACGGGGAGAACGTGCAAACTCCATACAGACAGTGACCCAAGCCAGGAGTCAAACCCGGGTCCCGGCTCTGTGAGGCAGCAGTACTAATCACTGTGCCATCCACGTGCAGGTTAGCTGGATTGGCCGTGCTAAATTGCTCCTTCATGTCAGGGGGATTAACAGGGTAAATACCTGAGGTTACAGGGATGAGGCCTGGATGGAATGCTTGTGGGTGTAGACTTGATGGGATGCTATGATTCATTTTTATTTATCTGGTGGCTTTAGTCCACTCAATAAACAATTTGCGACATCAAACTTGCATTCATAACAATAGAGATCAATAGCATCCTCAGCAGTTAATTCATATGTCCTATCATCCTGGAAAGCCTGTGAGATTTAAGTGGAAGAATGCAATTCTTTATTGCATGAATAAGCAGGTCCAACAGAGATCAGTGCGATCGGAGAAACTTAAGGCAACGTGAGGGATTTTGAAATATTTTGAAGGTGGGTGGGATGTTGATGTTTGATGATCAAATGGGAAGTATGAGATAAGAATGCTTGGAATATGACCAACTGTACTTGGCTAATTTTATTTGTGGTTTTCTTTTCCCATACATCCACAGTATCAGCCTGAGCGATATTTTATATAGGTCGGTATAATTAGAATATAATTGAAAAAGGAATGACTTTCATTTCCCCCATTTATAAACAGATGTTTTGTCTCTTTATTCTATCACAGGATTTGGGCATCGCCAGCATTTATTGCCCATCCCTAATTGCCCTTGAACTGAGTGGCTTTATGGGCCCATTTCAGAGGACACACTGATCATAGATCATAGAATCATAGAATCCTACAGTGCAGAAAGAACCCTTCAGCCCATTGAGTCTGCACCGGACACAATTCCACCCAGGCCCTACCCCCATATCCCTACATATTATACCCACTAATCCCTTTAACCTACACATCCCTGGACACTAAGGGGCAATTTCTTAGCATGGCCAATCAACCTAACCTGCACATCTTTGGACTGTGGGAGGAAACCGGAGCACCCGGAGGAAACCTACACAGACACGAGGAGAATGTGCAAACTCCACACAGACAGTGACCCGAGCCGGGAATCGAACCCAGGACCCTGGAGCTGTGAAGCAACATTACTTTAGGCCTGAAGTCACATGGAGGCCACACCAGCAGGTTTCTTCCTCCAAAGAGCATTAATAAACTAGAGGGTTTTTTTCAACAATCCATGATGGTTTCATGGTCACCATTACTGAGATGACCTTTCAGTTCCAGTTTCTTTTAAATCTACCAAATGCCATGGTGGGATTTGCATCTGTGAGCCCATGCAATTAGCCTGGGTTACTCAGGCAAAGTCAACATGATTTTGTGAAAGGGAAATCATGTTTAACCAATATTATTGGAGTTCTTTAAAGGATTCACATGTGCTGTGGATAGAGGGGAACCAGTGGATGTACTGTACTTAGGTTTCCAAAAAGGCATTTGATAAATTGCAACCTCAAAGGTTACTGCAGAAAACAAAAGCTCAGGGGGTAACATATCGGTATGAATTGAAGACTGGTTAACTAACCGGAAACAAGGAGAATAAATGGGTCTTTCTCTGGTTGATAGGATGTGGAGTGCCTCATGGATCAGCGCTGGGGCTTCAACTTTTTAAAGTTTGTTGCATGACTTGGATGAAGGGACTGTAGATACGGTTGCTGAATATGCTGATGACACACAGAAAGGATATTGAATTGAAGAGGAAGCAAGGAGACCACAAGGGAACAGAGATAAATTAGGTGAGTGGGCAACGATTTGACAAATGCGGTATAATGTGGGCAAATGTGAAATTGTGCATTTTAGCAGATAGAATAAAAAAGAAGCTTATTATCTAAATGGTGTAGATGATTGTAGAGTTCTGAGATGCAGAAGGATCTGGGTGTCCTCATGCATGAATCACAAAAGGCTGGTATGCAGGGACAGCACATAATTAGGAAAGTTAAAAGAATGCAATTATTTATTGTGAGGGAAATTGATTACAAAAGTTGGAAGGATATGTTTCAGATAAATGCAAAATACTGCAGATGCTGGAATCTGAAACAAAAAGAAAAATGCTGGAAAGTCTCAGCAGGACTGATAGCATCTGTAGAGAGAGAATAGAGCCAACAATTCGAGTCTGGAAGACCCTTTGTCAGAGGTCACATTTGGAGTAGATATACATTATTAGCCTCCTTATTTAAGGAAGGATGTAAATGTATTCGAAGCAGTTCAGAGAAAGTTCACTAGACTAATTCCAGGAATGGGTGGGTTGTCTTACGAGAAAAAGTTGGAGAGATTAGGCTTGTCTCCACTAGAGTTCAAAAGAGTAAAAGGCAACTTAAATCAAAACCTTTAAGATTCTGAGGGGTATTGACAGGGTGAATGTGGAACAGATGCTTCCTCTTGCTGCAGAATCTAGAACTGGAGGGTCACTCCAGTTTAAAAATAAGGGGTCGCTTATTTAAGACAGCAATGAGGAGAATTCTTTTTCCTCAAAGAGTCGGGAATCTCTGAAAAGCTGCTTCCACTGTCTTTTGAAGAAGAGAGTTTTTGAATATATTTAAGGCAGAGTTAGGTAGATTCAAGATTAACGAGTGGTGAAAGGTTATTAGAGGTAGGCAGGAATGTGAGGTTGAGGTTACTATCAGATCTTTTATGATCTTATTGAATCCTGGAGCAGGCTTGAGGGGTCAAGTGGCCAACTCCTGCCCCTAATTTGTATGTTCATATAGTCCACTGACATTCCCACTACGCTGTCTCCCCGAGACAATGTGTGCAACAACTAAAACTATTGTGGGATTTAGGATGGTTCTATCACATAGCATTATTCAAGAGGTGTCGTAAGCTCCTACCATTATCCTGGCCAACATTAATCACTCAACCATAATCCATCAATCAACAAATGCAACAAGGCCTAGGCAATATCCAAGTATGGACTGACAAGTGGCAAGTAACATTCGAGCCACTCAAGCGCCAGTCATTGACCATCTCCAATAAGAAAGAACCTAACCATCACCCCTTGACATTCAATGGCATTACCATCTATACCCACTATCGACATCCTGGGAGTTACCATTGAGCAGAAATTGAACTGGAGCAGCCGTGGCTACCACAGCAGGTCAAAGGCTAGGAACCTTGAGATTGTGGATTATTGTTGGTGTAGGCTCGATGGGCTGAATGGCTTCTTCCTGCACTGTAGGGGTTCTATGATTCTAACCCTGTGGCGAGTTACTCATTTCCTGACTCCCCACAGCCTGTCCCAAGGCACAAGACAGGAGTGTCATGGAATACACTCCACTTACCTGGTGAGTGCAGCTCCAGCAATACAAGAAGCTGGACACTACCCAGGACAAAGCAGCCCACTAAATTGCAACCCCTTCTACAAAGATTCAGTCCCTTCACCACCAATGAACAGAGGCAGCCGTGTGTATCACCTACAAAATACCCAACAGAAACTCACCAAGGTTCCTTAGGCAGCACCTTTCAAACCCATGATCACTATCAACTTGATGGACAAGAACAGCAGCTCTTTGACACACCAAGACCTGGAGATTTCCCTCCAAGTCATTCACCTTCCTGGCTTGGAAATATATCGCTGTTCTTTCACTGTTGCTGGGTCAAAATCCTGGAATCTTTCCCTAACAGCACTCTGGGTGTACCTACACCATAGGGACTTCAGCAATTCAAGAAGGTAGCTCACCACCACCTTCTCAAGGGCAATTAGAGATGAGCAATAAATGCTGGCCCAGCCTGCAAAGTGCACATCCTGTAAATGAATGAAAACAGCAAACGCAGTTTACCCTGTCACTTATCTCAATTGTTGTTATTTGTGGGTTCTTGCTATGTGCAAATTGACAGCCACATTTCCCACATTATTAACAACAACTAGGCTGTGGAGGTGCACCCATGGCTATGAATCACTTTGGGATGTGCAGGAATCAGGTAAAGCGCTGTAGCAATGCAAGTTCCTTGCAGAATCTCAGAACATCATCAACACGAATATCAAAGTTAAAGTTTAAAGTTTATTTATTAGTGTCACAAGTAGGCTTACTGCAATTACTTGCAAACACTGCAAAGTTACTGTGAAAATCCCCTAATCGCCACACTCCAGTGCCTGTTCAGGTACATTGAGGGAGAATTTAGCAAGGCCAATGCACATAACCAGCATGTCTTTCAGACTGTGGGAGGAAACTGGAGCACCTGGAGGAAACCTATGCAGACACTGGGAGAATGTACAAACTCCACACAGACAGTGACCCAAGCTGGGAATCGAGCCTGAGTCCCTGGCGCAGTGAGACAGCAGTGCTAACCACTGTGTCACCCGAAGCCTAGAAATACCAAAGAGAGTTTTCTGCTTGTGTCTCAGACATATCCAACTCGGTGGGGTAATTCAGCACTGGACATGCAAGCTGAAACTTAGAATGATGTCTGGAGTGACAGCAGGCACCATAAGGCTGTTGTGGTGATGTCTGCACAAAATGATCTCAGAAGACTCTGGTACTGTACAATCGTTTTATTCTCCCAACATGTTAAGAGAGAACTACATGTGCAGAGATCCCGAGCATCTTGTCAGGAAGCCCAAAGAAATACTTGCTTCAATCAAGATTTTAGGAAGTACAGTTTTCAGTGGGTCTCGCGATCCACTTTGTTAAAAGTGCTACATCACTGCAGGTTCTTGAAAAGACTCTCCATCAATGTAATAGAACATAGAACATAGAACACTACAGCACAAACAGGCCCTTCGGCCCACAAGCTGCGCCGATCACATCAATACCTACCAATCCATAGACCTATCTATAACCCCCAATCCCATTAAATCCCATATACTCATCCAGAAGTCTTTTAAAAGACCCCAGCGAGTTCGCCTCCACCACCACTGACGGCAGCCGATTCCATTCACTCACCACCCTCTGAGTGAAAAACTTACCCCTAATGTCACCTCCGTACTTGCTTCCCTGCACCTTAAATCTGTGTCCTCTCGTAGCGACCATTTCAACCCGGGGAAATAGCCTCTGAGAGTCCACCCTATCTATTCCTCTCAACATTTTACAAACCTCTATCAGGTCGCCTCTCAACCCTCGTCTCTCCAGGGAGAAGAGTCCCAGCTCCCTCAACCTATCCTCATAAGGCATGCCTCCCAATCCAGGCAACATCCTTCTAAATCTCCTCTGTACCCCCCCAATAGCTTCTACGTCCTTCCTATAGTGAGGCGACCAGAACTGCGCACAGCACTCCAAGTGGGGCCCGACAAGGGACTCATAAAGTCGCAGCATTACCTCCCGACTCCCAAACTCAATCCCTCGATTAATGAAGGCCAGCACACCATACGCCCCCCTGACCACATCCTCCACCTGTGAGGCCGATTTAAGAGTCCTGTGGACCCGGACCCCAAGATCCTTCTGCTCTTCAACACTGCTAAGACTCCTGCCCTTGATAGTGTACTCATTCATCCTGGAGTTCAGTTACCAGTGGACTGCAAGGATCTGTTTTGGGGCTACTGCTGTTTGTCACTTTTATAAATGACCTGGATGAGGGCATAGAAGGGTGGGTTAGTAAATTTGCAGATGACACTAAAATCAGTGGAGTTGTGGACAGTGTGGAAGAATGGGAACCGAGTGTAGGGTGTCGAAATTTGCTGATGACACCAAGATTGGTGGAACAGCAATGTTGCAATTGACTTTGAACATTAGGGTTCAGATCACTAACAACCTGTCCTAGTCCCTCCATGGTGACAGCATAGTTAAGAAAGCCCCATCAACGCCTCTACTTTCTCAGGAGGCTAAGGAAATTTGGCATATCCACTACGACGCTCACCAACTTTCACAGATGCACCAAAGAAAGCATTCTTTCTGGCTGTATCACAGCTTGGCATGGCTCCTGCTCTGCCCAAGACCGCAAGAAACTACGAAGGGTCAGGAACGAAGCCCAGTCCAAGACGCAAACCAGCCTCCCATCCACTGACTCTGTCTACACTTCCTGCAACCGTGGAAAAGCAGCCAGCCTAATCAAGGACCCCTTCCACCCCAGACATTCTCTCTTCCACCTTCTTCCGTCGGGAAAAAGATACAGAAGTCTGAGGTCAGGTGCCAACTGACTCAAGAGCAGCTTCTTCCCTGCTGCCATCAGACTTTTGAATGGACCTACCTTACATTAAGTTGATCTTTCTCTACACCCTAGCTATAGCTGTAAAACTACATTCTGCACTGTCTCCTTTCCTTCGCTATGCACACTATGCTTTGTCTGTATAGCGCGCAAGAGACAATACTTTTCACTGTATCCCAATACAAGTGACAATGATAAATCAACTTAAATCAGTACTTGAAAGAATGCTGGTAATCAGCTAGGAACAGGATTTACAGCCACTGCTTAAACAGACACTGAACACCTCTGATTAATTACACATCTCCACTAGCATTAATGAGCTTATCTCTCACTGTCAATTTCAATTATCGCTCACTGCAAAATAAAGAAATTAAAATTGTTTTTAGATAGCACCATTATCCTTAGGTAACCTCAAAGCTACTGACAGCCAACACATTTCTTCAGGAGTGTAGTCATTACAAAGACAAACCTGGTAGCCAGCTGCACTGAACCAAGTCCACAGATTGAAATAGATGAGGACTAAACAATTCTGTTTTTGTTAATGATGGTTGAAAGAAGAATATCGCACAAAGCATCCAAATGAGAAAGAAACATACTTGCTTTCAACAACACTAGCACAGAAATAAAGAACTCCTTTTTAGTAAATATTTGACCTCTATGGAATTATTAAGGAGCTAGAGGATGGGCCTCTCTGAAGATTCTTCCAGAGGGATACGTGTTTAAATAGTGCAAAAGTGAGAATAGTAGCCAGCAGTTCCTCTTACAGATGAATGAACCCTGGAAGGTGTTGTTGGTGGTGTAGTAAACACTGGCTCCCTGCATCCCTTCCACAGGGAAGCTGACCAGGCCTCGACTGGGACAGAGATTATAGAGAATCAATAGTGATTGGTCAATGTGATCGTCAGGAGTGGATTCGATCGCCCAGGGGAGTGGGACAAAGGTGATGGGGGCGGAGGAAGTGGGGTGCGTGTGTGTAGGGGGGTGTGTGCGTAGGGGTATGGGTAAGGGTGTGAAGGTGTGTGTGTAGGTGTTAAGGTGCATGTAGGTATGTGTGCAGAGTTGTGAAGTTGTGTGTGTGTCTGTGTGTGTGTGTATGTGCACCTGTGTGTGTGCGTGTGCGTGTGTCTGTGCGTGTGTGTCTGTGCATGCGTGCGTGTGTCTGTGCATGCGTGTGTGTATGCAGAGAGAAATACCCCAGGATATTTTCCCTTAATCTCTTTTCTTTTGCCCCTCTCGGGGTATAACATGCTGCAGGGAGTGAAGGGGCAGTGAGATGTGTCCAGTCATCACGAGGTACAGGGCAGGATTGATGGACCAGTTATTTCCTGACTGGGGGTTTTTAAATATCTGAACCACCAGAAGCAGATGGGTCAGGAAAGTGTGGTGGAACCTGGAGGCTGAGATTTCCCCCTCACGCTGTGAAGTTTTAACTGATCGATTCCCTGCCCCCAGTCTAATTAACAGATTGGCTTAAATCCCATCTTAAAGATCAAATTTAGAGATAATCTACATTTTTCTCTTCCTTTCCTATCTCTCATGTCCACTCAGTGGCTCTTGCTTTATGCAAATTATTTGACCATGAGGCCTTTGCATCCAAATCCGGTTCTGTTCTTATCCAGTATCTGGAGAGGAAAATGTAAACAATCCTTAAGCAGATCTTAACAGGGGGGATGGATCGTGTTAAAACAGGTCTACATTTGAGGCATTAATCATAGAATCCCCACAGTGTAGAAGAGGTCAATCGACCCACCGAGTCTACAACAACTTTCTGACAGAATATCTTACCCAGGCCCGCTCCCCCCCCCAGCCTATCCTCATAACTCCACACATTTACCATGGCTAATCCATCTAACCTACACATTTTGGGATGCTAAGGGGCAATTTAGCATGGCCAATCCACCTTACCTGTATGTCTTTGGACTGCGGTAGGAAACCGGAGCATCTGGAGGAAACCCACGCAGGCACGGGGAGAACATGCAAGCTCCACACAGATGGTCACCCAAGGCTGAAACTGAACCCGGGTCCCTGGTGCTGTGAGACAGCAGGGCTAACCACTGTGCCGCCCAGCAAAATGAATATTTCATTCAGGACCTTTGAGGTATCAATCAGCAGCAGGAATCAGTGGAATTTCCCCTCTTTATAGTCTCGAGGTTGCTATCAGTGGTCCACCCAAGATTAGAAAATCTCCGACACTACCCAGACTGGAGATTTTCAATTGGTTTGGTGCAGTCCTGCATTTGTACATTAATCCAGTAAAAGGTCCAGGAAATCAGATCCATTTGGAAACAAGTGAAATCATATTTTTCCTATTTCAAATCTCTTCGACAATACAGCTTTTACAACCGAGTCAACATGTTCGGCACACAGCAGCTGTGTCCTCTTGTTAGGCCAAGCCCTGACATAAACACAGGTTTAATAAGTAAAGATCAAACCACACATCATTTATCACTGATGTAGCCTTAGTGCACTACACTCAGAAAATTTGGCTAAATGTTAATCAAATTAATAGAAATTGCAGCAGCTAACAGGGTAGATTCTACTTGGTGTCGTACATAGTGTCCTAGGAGGAAACGGTTCTGACTTTACAGCACATCATGTTCTGGGTTATATGAGGAACTAAATCTTTCAGGAAAATGACCCAATGTGCAATTCTGAACAGTTTTCAAATGCTCTGTGCATCAGTTCATTCAATTCCCATCTGTTAAAATCATCAAATTTGAATATATTGCTACACTTCTTGATCGAGGAGGAATTGACCATTTGTACTAATGAAAACGCACACCGGGCTAAAGACCTGGGGCACCCAATCTAGAGTGAATGTATCACAGAATCATACCACCTCCACAGTGCAGGAGAAGGCCATTCGGCCCATCGAGTCTGCACCAACAACCATCCTACCCATAAGATACAGGAGCAGAATTAGGCCATTTGGCCCATCAAGTCTGTTCCACCATGCAATCACGGCTGATAAGTTTCTCAATGCGATTCGCCTGCCTTTCTCCCATAACCGTTGATCCTCTACCAATCAAGAATCTGTCCATCTCTGTCTTAAATACACTCAATGACTCGGCCTCCACAGTCTTCTCTGGCAATGAATTGTACTGATTCACCACCCTCTAGCTGAAGAAGTTCCTCCTCACCTGGGTTCTAAAGGGTCGTCCCCTTACTCTGAGGCTGTGCCTTTGGATCCTGGTCTCTCCTACTAATGGAAACATCTTCCCCATGTTAACTCTACCCAGACCCTATCCCCATAACCCCACATCCCCCTGACACTAAGGGTCAATTTAGCATGGCCTGTCTACCTAACCCCATTCATCTTTGGACTGCGGGAGCAAACCAGGAACACCCAGAGGAAACGCAGACAGAGGGAGAACGTGCAAACTCCACACAGACAATGACCCGAGGCTGGAATCGAACCTGGGTCCCTGGTGCTGCAACGCAGCAGTGCTAACCACTGTGCCGCATTCCAGCAGCCCACAATCATACCACACAGGAGACCAACCAGGATATTTGCACTTGCGACTGAGACCAGCTCCCCTGATCTTTGTCCACAGCCCTGACACTTTCTCCATTTATCCACTTTCTTGTGGAAGAATACCGTGATATCTGCTTCCCTCACTCTGTCAGACAGCTTGATCATAAAACGCTGCATTAAAATAAAAATCTTCTCTGATTCTTTTGCCAATACCTCACTTCTGTGCAAACAAACTGGAACAGGAAGAACCACAGAAACTTCCAGAACTGTCCTCTTGGCCACCCAAGCAAAGTAGAAGCAATATTTACACACAAAGTGATTTAAAGAGGCTGTTAACATTTTTTTGAAATTAGGTTTTATACCACAGGACCGTTCCTCACTCACGACAAAGGGAAAAGGGAAACGTTTTCACTTCATTTACTAAATAACAGCATTTCATTTTGCATCTCAGAGGTGTGTGGGCAGGGAAAAAATTACTATCTACACTAGAAAGAAAAAGAACTTTGTTTTCCTTCCCGAGAGGCCATGGAGGATTGTTCAAAACATCTTCAAGTCAATAGAACTTCCTTCCGTTAATATTGACAAAACAAAAACTATCTTGTTCAGCTTTTGTGAGGAACAAGGCAACAAATCCCTTGTTTCTCATTACTTCCCTCCTACGCATTCGATTCCTCCTCCCAGTGACGTGCACAGGCTAAATTGGACAACACACAACTTCTATTGTCCAGATCTCCTAAAATAAATTTCATAGCTCATATTCTCACCCATTGTGGTCCCAACCCTTATCTTATCCCATTGTAACTTCATTCACTTCCAATAGCCTCTGATCTCCCAGCTCCAGCCTAGGCTGATTGGCTATGCTAAATTGCTCTTAGTGTCAGGGGGGATTAGCTAGCGTAAATGCATGGGGTTATGGGGATAGGGCATGGGTGGGATTATGGTCGGTCCAGACATGATGGGCTGAATAGCCTCCTTCTGCACTATAGGATTCTATGATTCTAACTCATCTGTTTGCACTTTATCCTATACAAGGTTCCATTCACCTGTGGTCCCTGTTCTCAGAATTTTCCCTGTTCTCCCAGCACATTAATCGCTTTGTCTACAAACTTTGCAAACCTTTGTGCCCGCCTATGCTATAGTTCGCATTTCTTTCCTCTCGGGGCAAGCTTACTGTGCATCGCACAATTCTCCATCTCCCTTCATCTTCATCACAGATAGCAGATGTGGTATCAGGGCAGTATGGTGGCTAGCACTACTGCTTCACCGACCTGGGTTCAAATCTGGCCTTGGGTCACTGTCTGAGTGCAGTTTGCATGCTCTCCATGTGTCTGCATGGGTTTCATCTGGGTGCTCTGGTTTCTTACCACAGTCCAACGATGTGTGGGTTAGGTTGACTGGCCATGCTAAATTGCCCCTTAGTGTTGGGGGGATTAGCAAGGTAAATACGTGTGGTGTTAAGGGGATAAGGCTTGGGTGGGATTGAGTGCGGACTCAATGGGCTGAATGGCCTCTTTTTGCACTGTGAGGATTCTATGGTAAGGGTTTGGTAGATACACGGTTAATGTGGGACTGAGTACTGTACTGACCACACAGTGTTGTAAGACAGCACATGATCCAGATCTAGAGCCAGTATGTTGTTGAGCAGTGATGTAGTAAGACTTAGATGTAGAGATAACTTCTTGCCTGCACCCTTTACTGTACATTTGGAGATAGTTGCAAGCTGCTAAAGTTATTAGTGGAGATACACTGTTAACATACAGAGAACATCCTTAACAGAAATGTTATATAACCAACATCATTACAACACAGGAGTCACCAAGCCCTTGATCATTTACACTGATGTTGCCTTGGGCAAGCATGATAAACCATTTACAATCTTCAAAATTCTCTTCAAAAACCTTGTGCTTTGACCACAACTGAAGCCATCTTCCTTGCTACTTTCTACAGCTCTCAAGATGTGTTTAGCAACACAGCTTGGTTAATTTGTGACAATGAGGTGCTTTCTAAGTTGTTGTAACATTCCGCTGCTTGTGGTCTTCTCCCTCTATCCTGCTTCCTCTTTCTTCCAAAGGCCTTGTCAATATTCATCACCATTTACTTGCTCAGAAGGGTTCTTCATAAAGGTGAATTTTTGTTCACTTGACTCTTTATGGCGGCAATTTTTCCTCATCCCCTTGGGACCAACCTTTAACCCCCAGGAGCTCCTAAACAATTTGCAATTCCATAACCCATCGTCAGTGTGTGGAGTTTGCATGTTCTCCCCACGTCTGTGTGGGTTTCTTCCAGGTGCTCTGGTTTCCTCCCACACTCCAAAGATATCTGGGTTAGGTTGACTGGGCATGCTAAAATTGACCCTTAGTGTCAGGGGGATTAGCGGGGTAAATACGTGTGGGGTTAAGGGGATAAGGCTTGGGCGGGACTGCTGTCGGTGTAGGTTCGATGAGCCGAACAGCCTCTTTCTGCACTGTCAGCATTCGATCATTCTATGGATTCAGTGACTAAGGGGTGGGCTGAGGGTCAGTGGGGAAGGAGCAGGGACGGGCTAGGTACACTTGTCACCATTATCCTTCTTTATCCACCAGCTCTGCAGCTTATTCTGCTGAAGAGAGAGAGTTCGAAGGCTGCGTGGGCAGCTCATTTAATTTCTGACAGAGCAAAATAAAGTCAGCAGCCTTTATCATCCAGAATATCTGACTCCATTTGATAACATCAGAGTTCCCAGCACAGGATCTCTCTGCTGCTATATGTCCTCTACATAGCTAGCTATCTTCTCATTCCCTTCTGCTTTTCCCTCCTTCTCTGTCTCATTGATATTCATTACAGTTCCTGGGCGGCAGTGGACAGATTTATCTCTGTATTCCTTCATATCTTTCCTAGATTGTATGTTTGTATTCAGCTGGCCTTATGTCCTGTGGTTACAAGATAGGCTGCCACCTATCTTGGCAGAAGTTGCAGAGCTGATCATTTGATTGTAAGGAATTAAAGAGATTCCAATGGCCATAGTTTGAATACTTCAGTGAATCAATTACCCATTTCTGAAAAGCATCTCTGTCATCTCCTCCACTCTGCAATTCTTAAAGACATCTACAATCCTCTAATTTTGGTCTTTCGAACATCCCCGAACTTAATCGCTCTACTGTCGGTCGCCATGCCTTCAGTTGCTTAGGCCCGAAGCTATGGTATTTCCTCTATACGCCTCTCTGCCTCACTTTTCTCCTTTGAGTGTCTCCAAATAAAAAACCTCTATGCCCAAAATTTTGGTTATTGGGCGGAATGTCTTTATGTTTCTCAGTGCGATGTCTTGTTTTATAACGCGCACACTAACCTTCGGAAGTTTTATTATGTTAAAGGCACTATACAAATGTACGCTGTTGTGGCTGCTGGTGTGAAGGAAGAGCAACATATTTGGTTAGACCAAGTGTGTAAAGTTTTAAAGTTTATTTATTACTGCCACAAGTTGTCTTACGTTAACACTGCAATGAAATTACTGTGAAAATCCCCTAGTCACCACACTCTGGTGACTATTTGGGTACAGTGAGGGAGAATTTAGCATGGACAATGCACTTAACCAGCACGTCTTTTGGACTGTGGGAGAAAACTGGAGCACCCACACAGACATGGGGAGAATGTGCTGACTTCGCATAGACAGTGACTCAAGCTGGGAACTGAACCCAGGTCCCTGACATTGGGAGGCAGCAGTGCTCACCATTGTACCCCAGTGCCACATATTAGCTGATGAAGGGAGTGAACAGTCCAGCCACATGGATCAATCTCTGGTTCGTGCTAAGTTCGGTATTCATAATCAGGACAGTGGCAGCTTGCTACAATTTGACTTAGTATCTTAAAAGACAAGATGGCCCTTAATTTCTCTTGATCGCCTCTCAGCAATGCATGCAATACACATTGGTATAGGTGTAAATGAGAGGCAATGATTGAGTAGACAGGAATAAACATTTCCCCTTGGTGGAAGGATCAATGATTAGGGACATAGATTTAAGCTAAGAGGCAGGAGGTTTAGAGGAGATGTAAGGGAGAACTTCTTCATCCAAAAGGTGGTGAGTGTCTGGGACTCACTGCCTGATGCGAAGGCATGCGAGGCTATGGGGCCGAGTGCTGGAAAATGGGGTTAAAATAATCAGGTAGTTTATCTTTGACCGGCACAGATGACATGATGGTCCGAAGGGGCTTTTTCTGGGCTGTAGATGTCTATGACTCTATGACATGTAGCCATTTTCATTCTGCTGCCATTTCGGTTTGCACACCGGGGGTGCGATTCTCTGTGGTCACGCTTGCCTCCAAGACTGGAAAACCCTGCCTGAGGTCAACAGACCGTTACATGGTCCACCTCCTCACCTGGTATGATTCTTGTGGCAGGCAGGATGACCCAAGACTCCAGCATCACAGAGCTAGATCCTAGGGTTTACACTAGTAATTCCAGGCCCTTCATAACATCATATTCAAATACAGAGAGCCTGATGCTCTGAGAAGGAAGATGGATTTAGAAGCATCAGTAACAAGTACAAGCTTGTTAATGCCAACTTGCCAAAATCAGCGTAAATGTATTTCAAGTTTATATCTACCAAAGAGTGTAATATTTGCACCTAATCACTGTTAGTCCCACAGTTAGTAATTGGTCGACACTAGAAAGAAGGGGACACCTAGTCATTTCTGATCTAGCCTTTCTTTAGTTGTTGGGTTCCATGTTTGTACTTCTCTTTCCACAAAGCCCAAATGCTGTTGTGCGACACATGCAGACTGCGATAATTTAAAATATATTTAATTCCAAAAATCGGTATCTTGTTTTCTGTCACTGCAACTGAACGCCACAGTAAGGGGCAGTACGGTGGCATAGTGGTTAGCACTGCTGCCTCACCATACCAGGGACCTGGGTTTGATTCCCGACTTGGGTCACTCTGAGTGCAGCACCTGCGCGGGTTTCCTCCCACAGTCTGAAAGACATGCATTGGCCATGCAAAATTCTCCCTCGGTGTACCTGAACAGGCGCTGGAGTTTGGCGACTAGGGGATTTTCACAGTAACTTCATTGCAGTGTTAATGTAAGCCCACTTGTGGCACTAATAAATAAACCTATTACTTTATAAATTCGATGAGATGCAAGTGAAATGGGTAAATAAGGGTCATAAATGGAGAAAATCAAGAAAAGAGGAGCAGAATGTTTTGCAGAAGCTCTCGATCCCTACACCAAGAGAAGGAGTAGGCAATGATTGAAAATGCAACTGCATCCTTGGGAGCTGAGGTGACAAAGAACAATTTAAAGCAACGACAAGATGGGTTTGGTCTGATTCCCCAGGTATCCATCAGTGCCACAAATAATGGGAGAGGAGGAGGAGGATGGCAGCTTCGAAGATCTAAATGGACGGTGTGGAGCAACATGAGGAGGCTTTTACATAAATGTCATAAATAGGAGACTTAATTTCCCCTGGTAGCACTCTGGATCACATATGCATATTAGTTCTTTTATTGTAAATGGTGTTAAAATAGTCGACTATAGAATTTAATGTAGCCATTTTAACCAGTTCATTACCACATAGGTTAAATAGGTGAAGCGTTTTGGCACAAGAGTGTACCGCACCAATTCAATCAAATCCATCAGTTTCCAGCATTGACTCTTGTCTGATTGGATGCCACTCTTTTCTGTTGACTGTTTGAAAAGATCAGAATACAGACAGACAGAAAGTCAGACAAACAAAGAAACTGAAAGAGGGACAAAGACAGCCAGAGAGACAAAGAGTGATTGAACGAGAGAGACAGGCAGAACGAAAAAGACTGAAATTGAGGCAGACAGAGGGACAACAGACGCCGTGACCTTGCATCCGCATTCACTGGGAGCGCAAAGGGCGATGTGGGCACAAAATACCATGAAAATCAGAAAACTAGAATCTCACCAAATCTTGTTTTCCAAATCTCCCCAACCACCCTCCCCACCCACCTCAAATCGGTGACATAATGAGGTTCCCGCCCTTATTAAAATCAATGATAATATTGTTAAAGGGCCTCCCTGCCATGTAGGAGGGGAGTTAAATAGTAAATGTAGCCCCCAGGAGGAGGGGGAACCTGGCTGGGTGCTGCCACTTGGGCCCTGGCATTGCCTCGGGGGACAGTGCCAAAAGAAAGCTCAAGCTGCCAGAGGTAGTTGCGGAGGCGGGTATAATTTTGTCTTTCAAAAAGCATTTAGACAGTTACATAGGTAAGATGGGTATAGAGGGAAATGGGCCAAATGCGGACAATTGGGACTAGCTTAAGGGTTTTAAACAAAAGGGCGGCATGGAGAAGTTGGGCCAAAGGGCCTGTTTCCATGATGTAAAGCTCTAATGTCTTTACGGTGGGTTCCCCTTATCTGTGGTTGGGGCTGTCCCCTTGTGCGTGTGGGAGTCTCCCCGGGCATGTGGGGGGGAGGGGGGTTTCTCCCTGGGCATGTGGGGGGTTCTCCATATCCAGGTGTGGGGCGGGGGGGGGGCGGGTGTGGTTTTTATTTTTTCTCTTGGAGATTGGGGTGCTCTTTAAAGGCAGAGCCCTGGGATTCCCAACATTGCCAGCTTTCTCTGGCCCTGCCCTGCCCTGCCAGCAGGATAGTGTGGGTTATGCCTGTCGATTGCTTCTGCACAGAGTGCTGGATTATCTGGTCAGAAAATCTGCCTGTGCAGTCGGTGAGCCACCCACCGGTTCTCTCACCTCACATCAGCAGAGAACAGAAATTTCCGCTCAGAGAGGCTGAAAGACAGACTGAAAAAATGGCAAAGAAAAATCAAAAAGATAAAAAGGAAAAGCATTCACATTTATAGCGTAATTTTCACAGCCACACAGCTTGTTCGGAATCTATTACAACTTTCACTTTTCCTAGTTCTGATAAAGGTCCTCGACCTGAAACATGAACTTTGTTTCTCTCTTCATTGACACTGCCAGACTTGAGTGGTTCCAGCACTTTCTATTTCAGATTTCTTGCGCCCACAGTTTTTCTCATTTGTCTTCTAGCCTGTGTTATGGTATGCTTTGTCTGTATGGCACGTAAGAGACAATACTTTTCACTGTATGTTAATAAATGTGACAATAATGAACGAAATCAAAGAACAGTACAGCACAGGAATCAGCCCTTCGGCCCTCCAAGACTGTGCCAATCATGATGTCCGCCTAAATTAAGACTATATGAACTTACAGAGTCCGTATCCTTCCATTCGCATCCGATTCATGTATTTGTCTAGTTGCCCCCTAAATGGTGCTATCGTACCAGCTCCCACCACCTCCCCGGGCCGCGCGTTCCAGACATTCACCACCCTCTGTGTAAAAGCTTGCCTCACCCATCTCCTCTAAACATTCCCCCATACATCTTAAACCCATGTCCCCTTGTACTTGACTTTTTTACCCTAGGAAAGAGCACCTAACTATCCACTCTGTCCATGCCACTCAATCTTGTAAACCTCTATCAGGTCACCCCTCAACTTCCATCGTTCCAGTGAGAACAAACCAAGTTCATCCAATCTCTCAAATCATAGACAATTCCTCCTCTTCAGTGTGACCAGTCATTCCCATAAGTAATCTGAATGTATTCCTTTTTACTGGCTTTAACTCTCACTGCACTATACCCACAGTATAATTCAGGAATATATCCTTAACATCTCCTTGTGATCTAATCTTCTTTGGTTGATACACTTGATCTTCCTCCATTTCTAATGGTGGACTGAATGAACACACAGCAAGTCAAGGCTTAAAAGTAATTATTAAACTGCATTACTTCCCACCACTAAACATCCAGAGCGAGGGCTGGGAGAAAATTCATTTTTTTTTCATTCATACAACTAAATATTGAACAGAGGTGGCACAGTAGTTAGTGCTGTTGCCTCACAGCACCAGGGATCTGGGTTTGATTCTGGTCTTGGGTGATGGCCAATGTGGAGTTTGCGCGTTCTCTGCTCGAGTTTCCTCCAAGTGCTCCGGTTTCCTCCCATAGTCCAAAGTTGTGCAGGTTAGGTGGATTGGCCATGATAAGTGCGCAGAGTTATGGATTAGGTTATGTTGATTGGACATGCAAAGTTGTTCCTCAGGTCTGGGGGATAAGCAGGGTAAATACATGGGGTTACAGGCCTGGGTGGGATTTTTGTAGGTGCAGGCTCGAGGGGCTGAATTTTTGCAATGTAGGGATTCTATGAGAATATGAGCTTAATGACATTTCACTATTGGAGAGAGCCAAGCTTTCCAAATTTTGTTTTAAGACGAACCTTTTGTGGAACTTTGTGGGTTCCTTAAATTGGTAATTTATTCCCCAGTTCAGCAGCTACATACGACACATGTGCCTGTGCTCCCAGGGACGACATCCACTCTCCTGCCACGTGACCTCTGATGTAGCCATGTCATTACGTTCTCGCAATCTACACCTTACAGTTTAATTTGAAACATTGATAGACTGGTGTAGACGCTTATTGTTTGTTGAGTAAAGGATGAATCAGGAGCCAGGTTTAACACAAGTTCACTCACAAAACACCGGCACGGACTCCCTTCTTCCTCACCACCCCATTGTAAACCAGTTCCTATATATGAGGCTATGCTAAGTTGCCCATAGTGTCCCAGTATGTGTAGGTTAGAGGGAATAGTGGGGTAAATGTGTGGGGCTGTGGAGATAGTGCCTGGAGGGGAGTCTTTCTGTAATCTTTCCCCAAGTGGTGACAATCACTGTTACTCACAAGCGAAAGCACACACATCATTGCAACAGGATTCCAACATTGACACTACTTTTGCAAGATGGCAATTGGATTTACTGATCTGTATAGGTCTATTTTAAAGTGAAAAATCATGCGGACAATGCAACTTAATTTAAGCCACAATACTGCTGAAAACAGTCAGCTTCCCGGGTTGACTTAAAAAGAAACAAATTGGTGGAGTTTCTTTTTAAAAGCATTCGATTAGATTTTCTCAAACTATTTGTGCCTGGGCATCACACAAGCCTGTCTCTATAAGTGATCAATTCAAAAAGTCACAAGGACAGTTGCGCAAAATAAAAAACATCACACATGGATGATATTCTTCTGAGATTGCGAGCGAGGCAGAAGAGAGGGAGATTTACTTGACTAAGAACTTCAGCTTAACCTGGGCGTCCTTATTATTGGCACAGGCTGTCTAAAGTTAGCTGCTGTTCCATTTCCCAGCATTATGATTCCCCCTATCTCAGAACACAAACTTCACCCACCCAAGCTGCTGCTTTGAAAATTAATATAAAGGCACATCGACCATGTTTAGGCTATCTGCATCCTAACTGCAGACTGTGGTCACTTTAACTTTCCATGTGAATTATTGGAGAGAGATGTTTTGGCCCAGTCTATGGAAATTTTCTGCCAGGAAGTAAATATAAACATTTATAAGGTTTCATGGCCTTGTTAAACAAGCAGAACCGTGTGACATTATTCAACAGCCAATGTTTGCCAACACTAAAGACCCCTGACTTCGCAAAACTCTCAATACAACTGGTCAGATTTATTGAATGAAGAAAGTGCACCAATATTCAAACAGTTACTATTTTTAATTTTCAAATTATATTTAAAATATTTTGTCAACGGTGTATCAGTGGCACAATGGTCACAGTGGCAGGGACCCAGGTTCAAAACCCAGCGTGGGTCACTGAAAGTTTATTCTCTAGTGTCACAAGTAAGCTTACATTAACACCTCAATTAAGTTTTGGTAAAACTACACACAGTCTGCACAGATAGTCACTCAACAGCTGCAATCGAACCCAGGTCCCTGGCGCTGTGAGGCAGCAACTCTAACCACTGTGCCATCGTGCTGCCTGGAGTCTGCATGGATTCCCTCTGGGTGCTCTGGTTTCCTCCCACAGAACAAAAGACATGCTGGTTAGGTGTATTGGCCATGCTAAGTTCTCCCTCAGTGTACCCAAACAGGCGCCGAAGTGTAGCAACCAGGGAATTTTCAAAGTGATTTCATTGCAGTGTTAATGTAAGCCTATTTCTGACACTAATAAACAATCTTAAAATTTGTAAGACATATACAAAGTACCAAAGGCTACTGTGCAAAACAAAGATGTTACATGAATATGGTTAACCAACCACTGCTATGTATCCTCAATATTATTTCAGAAGCGGGTAGTCTATTACTGCAATAAATTGGAATAGCTTTCTAAATTTTGCTTTAGAAAGAATCTCAAAAAAATCACATTTCACAATGTAATTTTGTTTACAAATTGATGAATTGACGTATGTAGCAGTATATTTCCAAGTGGACCAGAAGGATTTACTGACCTTCACAGATTTGTTTTAAAGTGTAATGTTGCGTAGCCACTGCAACATAATTTGAGCCACATTACTGAAAGCACCCAAGAAAATCAGCCTAGTGGGTTGACTGTTTAAAATGATACATATGGATGGAGTGCATAAGGAGGCTTGGCTGAGAACCTAGACATCCATTAGATTGTTGAATCAGCTGTGCCCCTGAGAAAAGACTGCCTGATTGACAGCTCTTTCTCTGTGCACGTTGTGTACAGTTTAGTTACATAAGAGTGTAATTTTGCAATGCACTTTGTCAGGTGCATCTAATTTCTGCTATTGGTACTTTTAAAGATCTGGAAGATTGACACTTTTGTAGGGCTGTAATAAAACAGTATTTGTTAAGGAAGTTATGAACGCTTTTTTTAAAAAGATTTTTCACACATCTTGTTACTATAGGATATATTGGGGAGGCACAGTAGCACAGTGGTTAGCACTGCTGCTTGACAGCTCCAGGGACCTGGGTTCAATTCCCAGCTTGGGTCACTATGTGGAGTTTGCGCATTCTCCTCGTGTCTGTGTGGGTTTTCTCCGGGTGCTCCGGTTTCCTCCCACAGTCCAAAGATGTGCAGGTTAGGTTGATTGGCCATGCTAAAAATCGCCCCTTAGATTCCGGAGATGCGTAGGTTAGAGGGATAATGGGTAAATGTGTAGGGATAGAGGGGTGGGGCCTGGGTAGGATTGTGTCGGTGCAGAGTCGATGGGCCAAAGGGCCTCTTTCTGCACTGTAGGGTTTCTATGACTTCTATGATTCTTTCATTACAGACAGAGTGGATGGTGAGTGAATGGACGTGGAAGTGCCATAATTTGGCATGAAAGGTATGAAGGGTGGATGGGGGCATGAGGTAGCAAGATTGGGCATTAATAAGCCTTGGGGAGTCTTTGAGATGTAAGGTGGTGTAAGTAGTGAGGGAAAGAGGGCTGATTTTTCTTTTTATTTATTTTATTGTAACTGGGATGAAGAGACAGAACACTGAAATGGGACTTTTAAATATTTGCTGTGCCCATCTCCATTACCGTTGTTGACACTTGCGCCCAAGGCGGGCTTGCCTAGCCAACAGCTTTCCTGATTCCCACTACCCGTATTCAGGATGAAAATCCAGCTTCCTGTGTCCGAGGATTGGTTGCCAATCTGGTAGCTTTCAGCAGTAATTTTTTCCAAAGCTGGAGCAGCTACTCTGTCCGAGTGGATTAAAAAGATCCCACAACCCAAATTTCGCCTGAGAATCACTGAATCCCTACAGTGCAGAAGGGGGCCATTCGGCCCACCGAGTCTGCACAGAACACAATCCCAACCAGCCCCTATCCACGTAACCCTTGCCAGTCCCCCTGATACTATTGGACAATTTAGCACGGCCAATCCACCTAACCTGCACATCTTTGCATTGTGGGAGGAAACCGGATAACCCAGAGGAAACCCACGCAAACACGAGGAGAACGTGCAAACTCCGCACAGAAAGTGACCCAAGCCGGGAATCGAACCTGGGTCCCTGGCACTGTGAGGCAGCAGTGCTAACCACTGTGCCGCCCCTTAATGTTTTTCAGCAGGCAGAATTGGCTAGAAAGTAGTCCCAAAGGCAATTTTCATGCAAGCGATTCGGGCTCCCAACTGGAATGTTTTAAGCTTGGAATATAACAACTATTTTCGGCGCTCCACTCAGTTTGGGGGAAGTAATATGCTTTGATCTTCACAAACGCTAGAAAGCTTGTGAAATTTTCCACCCTTATAGATCCCTTGGCCCAAACCAAGCACAAGAGCCAAAACCAACGGCCTCATCTGTTAACTCTCATTGCTGCCCAGTGTTTGAGTAGCCATGCCAATAAACAAAGTGCAACAGCATGCTCACCCACACATACTGTGCTTTCAAAATGCACAACAGTTTCTCAAAACGGGCCTGGAAAATTCTGCTGGAAGGAAGATTTTGGCCTGCTTACTTTTTGGCTGTTGTACAACTCAACATGTGGAAGGTTAACTCACAGTCCAACCGCCCCTCAAGTGTGCTTCATTAGATTGAGAATTAATTTGGGAAATACTGAACTCTGTTATTCAGTCAAATAGTGATCCTGTTTGGAAGACTTTTTATTCTTCCAAAATTTCAGTAATCCTACTTCAGATGCTGACGCCCACTTTGGGCAGGATTTTCTGCCCCAAGACTGGAAAGTCCTGCCTAACTTCTTGCATGGTCCGTGCCTCACCCGCCAGGATTCACGTGGTTAGCAGAATGGGAAAATTCGTCCTTTTGTCTTCAACTGATTCTTTTACTATTAATTACACTGAAACTGTGATCGATGGAAATGGCAAAGTTTCACAGGATGAATTATCTTTTCACATTTCATGCTACTGTTCTTGTACCAAATTTGTAGCTCTTCTGTCTTGATAACCGCATAAACGATACAAAGAGAAATAAAGCAGGGGAGAGAAGTAAAGCGTCATCACAGCCCTGGTGCCAGCCAGACAATCCTCCTCTCTCAGTGGACAACTAAAGTTCCATTGAAGTCATTAATTAGTTAGGGAGTTGCAAAGGCCTCTTGCATTTGGCCACCCTTAAATACCATTTTTTTTCAAATTGTTTGTAGAATCACTCTTGAGCAAAGAAATCCCTTGAAGTAAAGTCAACAGGGGAGATCAATCTGGCAGCTTTCCTCTTCCTGTTCAGTGAACACCTCATTTGGGTTCTCCAGCCCCCAATGCTCTCCATCCATTCAACACACAGTCCTTGCATTCTCTTCCCAACTCTTCCTGTTGGATCAATAAAACTCCTTGAGACTATAAGACATAAGAGCAGAATTAGGCCATTCAGCCCATCGAGTCTGCTCTGCCATTCAATCATGGCTGATTTTTTTCCCCCTTATTAATCAAGAACCCAACTATCTCTAACTTAAAGACACTCAACGATCTAGCCCCTGCGGCAAAGAGTTCCACAGATTCACCACTCTGGCTGAAGAAATTCCTCCTCATTTCTGTTTTAAAGGATCGTCCCTTGAGCCTGAGGTCGTGGTTCTAGTTTTTCCTACTAGTGGAAACATCCTCGCCACGCCCATTCTATCCAGGCCTCGCAGTATCCTGTAAGTTTCAATAAGAACCTCCTTCATCCTCCAATGAGCACAGACCCAAGAGTCCCCAACTGTTCCTCATATGACAAGCTCTTCATTCCAGGGAGCATTCTTGTGAACCTCCTCTGGACCCTTACCGAGGTCAGCGCATCCTTCCTTAGATATGGGGCTCAAAACTGCTCACAATGCTCCAAATGGGGGTCTGACCAGAGGCTTATACAGCCTCAGAAGTACATCCTTGCCGTCTCAACATGAATACTAAATAATACTAAATAATATTTATCTGAAGGGATATAATGGAGGAAGAGATAAAATAAAGAAACTCCCCCACATCCACCCCCCCCAGATTATCTCCCTTCTCATGCTCCTTAACACTGGTCCCCCGATTGATATGAAAACAAATGCAGGTGCTCTAAAGATGTGAAGAGTTACTCACCTATCAGTAAGGACATAAAAATTTATTACTGCACTAGAAACATAGAATCCCGACAGTGCAGAAGGAGGCCACTCAGCCCATCGAGTCTACACCAACTCTCCAACAGATTTAATCCCCGTAATCCCACACATTTACCCCGCTAATCCCCCTAACCAACACATCCAGAGACACTAACAGGCAATTTAGCCTGGCCAATACACCTAACCTACGCATCTTTGGAGTGTGGGAAGAAACTGGAGCACCCAGAGGAAACCCATGGGGAGGACGTGTAAACTCCACACAGACAGTGACCCAAGGCTGGAATCGAACCCTAGTTCCTGGCGTGGTGAGGCAGCAGTGTTAACCTCATAGGTAACTGAATAGATAAGGAACTCTGCTTATTAAATGCATTCAAACCAATAGCTTCTACTAGAAACTCATTAATAGCAGGAACAATACACAACTGCACATAAGCTACTTTGATTAACATTCTGACTGCCAGAGTCTACAGGGGTATTAGTAAAGATCAATGCTGTGCTTCTAATTCCTTAACTTTACATCTGATGTAAAACAACAACAAAACTGACAATTTCACAGTGAAATAAAAGGCAGCATTCAGCTTGGAATTTATTACAAACCTGTGCCACAAAGGGTTCGAATGACACCTAATCAAAACTTGCGATCTAATCTCAGTATACTTCAGATCCTCAAAACACGCACAACCAGTGCTTTTCTCAGTCACATGTGCAAGTTAAATTGTCCCAAAAGTAAACTTCATGTGCAGCTACTGACAATCCCCTATCACTGTTAGAAACATCTGGAACACTAAATTTAGTGGAAATAAAAGAGAAACTGGATACTTATGCATACACATTTAAAAGGCAGCACTGTGGCATCGTGTTTTATCAGTTTACTCGGAAGCACGGTGGTTAGCACTGCTTCCCAACAGCACCAGGGACCGGGTTCAATTCCAGGCTTGGGTGACTGTGCGGAGTTTGCACATTCTCCCCATGCCTGTGAGAGTTTCCTCTGGATGCTCCAGTTTCCTCCAATAGCCAAACATGTGTAGATTAGGCAGATTGGTCATGGTAAATTGCCCCTTAGTGTCCAAAGATATGTAGAGTGAATGGATTAACCATGCTAAATTGTCCCATGGTATCCAAAGATGTGTAGGGTGGGTGGATTGGCCATGCTAAATTGCTCCTTAGTATCCAAAGATATGTAGGGTGGCTGGATTAGCCATGCTAAATTGCCCCTTAGTGTCCCAAGATGCATAGGTAAGGTGGATTAGCCATGGAAAAGGCGCAAGGTTACAGAGACAGGGATGGAGGGGTGGGCCCGGTAAGATGCTCTTTTGGCTAGTTAGTGCAATTTACCATGACCAATCTGCCTAATCTGTACATGTTTGGACAATTGGAGGAAACCGGAGCACCCAGAGGAAACTCTCAACCGGGATCTTGGGTTCATGTCACACTATCTGTAATCTCCACTACTTGCCTGGGCTTGCAAAATCTCACTAACTGTCCTGTCTGGAGACAATACATATCTCTTTAACCTGTGTTTAACGCTCTCTCCACTCACATTGTTTGTACCTTTAAAACTTGATTACCTTAAAGACTCGCGTTCCAACCATTATTTTGTAAATTGAGTTTGTGTCTTTATAACGCCACATATTCACCCTGTTAATGCCACTGACACTAAGAGGCAATTTAACATGGCCAATCCACCTAACCCACATATCTTTGGAGTGTGGGATGGAACTGGCGTACCTGGAGGAAACCCATGCAGACATGAGGAGAATGTGCAAACTCCACACAGACAGTGATCCGAAGCCTGAATTGAACCCGGGTCCCTGGAGCTGTGAGGCAGCAGTGCTAACCATTGTGATGCCATGCCGCCCCATGCAACTGGATGTTTCGCGCTGTAACCAATGGCTGAGCCGGCTGATGGCGTGTCATCTGTTGTCACATCCAGATGCCATGTTGAAAAGGCACCCAATATCACATGACCCATTAGTGAAGAAAGAAGGTTTAGCTCCCGAAAATGGAGATGGAATCCCCAGGAACGTTCTGAGGCTGGAAGATGGAATTCCTCAATGAGAGTTAATTTGGGAGCTCCACGTGTAAATGTTCTCCCCACACCCTATTGCTGTGGTGTTCCGGGATCCAGGCTTGCTGGCGGCCTCCACCCCCAACTCCAAGGGCAGCCCTGGACTTTGTTAAGGTCAGTCCCTCTGCACGTCACATTGTTCCAGATGTGTTTTGGATCGGTGAGTTTTCCTGCGGGCGTCACAGAGAATTGGGAGTGGGTCCTTCATCTGTATCCTGTCAGCTTCATGCTAGCCTCCAGTGGGTTTCCTAGTTCACCATGGCGGGCACCTGACGAAGATACCTCTGGAAATTCACACTGGCATGAAACTGATTTTGCACTCCTGCCAAATTGTGCCCATGCCCCAGCCACCAGTGAATCCAGCTGGCAGGCTCATGGGAGAATTTCATCCTCTGTGTTGAGTGCCTATCTACCTATAATTGCCCAGAGATTCAAATCTGTTTTCAGGCCTGTCAAACATGGAAGGCAGTGAACATTCTTACACACATTAGCCAACTGCAAAGTTTTACAGGGGAGTTTCATAGAAACTTATAGAATCCCTACAGTGCAGGAGGTAGCCATTCAGCCCATCAAGTCTGCACTGACAACAATCCCAGACAGACCCTATCCCCACTGTCCCCACATATTTATCCTGCTAATCCCCCAACACTAAAGATCAATTTAGCCTGGCCAACCAATCTAACCCGCACATCTTTGGACTGTGGGAGGAAACCAGAGCACCCGGAGGAGACCTACACAGACACGGGGAGAACGTGCAAACTCCACGTAGACAGTCACCCGAGGCCGGAACTGAACCTGGGTCCCTGGCGCTGTGAGGCAGCAGTGCTTAACCACTGTGCCGCCATGCCGCTAAAGGTGGTCATTACAAGAGCAAAACTATAACTGTGGAATCATAACCTGCCTGGAAATGGATTCTATTGCCTCTCATTCTGGACCCGAGTTTTGCCATGTTTATCAAAAATGGAGTGGGAAGGGGTGCAGAATGAAACAATAGATCTAACAGTGATGGTAGCTATTGTAGATATAAAGAGAATGTGGTTGTGGAGATTTAAGTGGTCATTGAGTGCGGCAGAGGCCAAATTCCTTTACTGACATTAATGCTGCCAATAAGTTAGTGTGAAAATCCCCTGGTCACCACACTCCAGGGCCTGTTTGGGTACACTGAGGGAGAATTTACCACGGTCAGTACACCTAACCAGCACGTCTTTTCGATGGGTGGGATTCTGCAGCCGTTCACCTAAATGCGGTTAACATTCGTCACAGGAGTGACATAATTTGTCTAACTTTGAAAGAGAAAAGGGCGGCGTGGTGGCCTAGTGGTTAGCACTGCTGCCTCACAGCGCCAGGGACCTGGGTTCGATTCCCAGCCTGGGTCACTGTCTGTGTGGAGTTTACATATTTACCCCTGGGTTTCTTCCGGGTGCTCTGTTTTCCTCCCACAATGTGTGTGGGTTAGGTGGATTGGCCATGCTAAATTGCCCCTTAGTGTCAGGGCGACTGGCTAGGATAAATGCTTGGGATTATGGGGATAGAGCCTGGGTGGGATTGTGGTTGGTGCAGACTCGATGGGCTGAACAGCCTCCTTCTGCACTGTAGGGATTCTATGATCAACAGTCTATGTTCGACAATCACTTGCAGGATTACTGAAGGAAGCACAGCTACAACAGTTAAAATTTGGGGAGATTAGGGGTGACAAATATTGGAAAACTGCTTCTGGAACCAGATTAATATATTACAGCAGACAAACATGACTATTCTTTCTGTGTATTTGTGATTCCTTGCGGGTAGCACACTTCAGATTGCCATATGTCTGATGGGAAACAAGATGAGCATTTCTACATCTTAAACAAAAATCCTTGCCTGTTTTGCGGAGATATATTGGGGGGGCGGGGGTGGTGTTTTAAGCCTCATCAGTGACCTGTAAATGGTCTTCAAACCTGGTTTATCTCCACAAATTGAAAATTATGGAGGAACGGTTCATTCTGCCATTTCCCAGGTGACTTATTAACATCAGAGCTGAGTTCTCTTGAAGCGAACATGGGCAATGATCAAAGACAGCAATCATTGTGATCTCATTCCATCGCACTCCCGGGACCACAGATTTAGAAATCAGCACAGTTCCACTCCTGGAATTAAGAGGAGGATATGGGCCAAATTTCCTGTGTAAACAATTAACTATTTATCCACCAGATTCAAGGTGGCTATGAAATGTCATCTTCTGGATTCATTTAGCCACCGGTTTCTTCACCCATCTGTAAGAAGTGGAAGGGGCCCCCATACATTAGTCATCGATGTTGAATGGATTGGTGAGACGTTGGCTGGAATTCTCCAGCTGTCCAGGCTTCACCGCGGGGACGGAGAATTTGATGCTCGGTCAAATCTCCGTTCACCGCAGCAGGACCAGAGGATCCTGCCAGGGTGAACAGCTGTAGAATCTCACCCATCCAAAAGACGTGCTGGTTAGGTGCACTGGCCGTGGTAAATTCTCCCTCAGTGTACCCGAACAGGCCCTGGAGTGTGGCGACCAGGGGATTTTCCACAGTAACTTCATGGTAGTGTTAATGTAAGCCTACTTGTGACACTAATAAATAAAAAGTTATTCCAAGTGCGAAGGAAAAGGCAACAACGTAGAACAATACAACTACCATCAGTCCATTCCGATAAGGAAAGAGAGGGGAGACTGTGGCCAAGGCTTCCACTCTCCCGATGGATCTAAGTCTCTGGACAGGATTGGCCTATCTGTGCTCTAATGGCCTCCAAGTGCACAGAGAGAGCTCTGCGTTCAGCTGTCTGGAGGAAGAAGATGTCTCAGTAAAGTAATCACAGTCTGACATTCTCACAATCAACAAATCCTTTGATGCCGGACAAATGATGCCTGGAAATCTTGGGCGACGGCGAGTGGGAGAGCTTGAACAAATCGTTAACTCTGGATGAGTTTCCAAAGGACGTCGAGCGCTTTGAGACGAATAAAACTCCCGGAAGCGGCATCTTATTGGCTGAGTTGTGTTCGGCTCTATGGGATTGGGCCTGTTGGAAGCGTGCGAAAGTACGTTTCTGGCTGGATCCGTGTTAGAATCTGTGAGGAGCGGCATCATTACCCTCATTTACAAGCTGGAGGAGGAAAGGGAAGAAATTGGTGACCCATTTCATTATTGAACATGGGGAAGGGGGGAATATTCCCATCCTGCCATTCAGACCAGGCAAAGGTCCACTGACCTTGGGCAGGATTTTCCGGGTTACAGGCGAGAGCAGCTGGAATATCGTGCCGTTGTTATAAAATTCTAGACAAGTTCATCACCAACGGGTCAAGTCTGCTCTGGAGCTGATGACCCACTCTGACCAGACCTGTGCTGTACCCGGCAGGAAGATCTCTGATAGCCCCACCCACTCAGGGATAAGATGCCTATGTACAGGACAAAAGGATGGTCACCTGCCTCATTAGCCTGGACCATGAGAAGGTCTTTGACAGAATATCGCACACCTACATAATGGGTATGCGCTCCAAAATGAAATTTGGTGAGGGAATCTGCAGTTAGATCCAACTGCTCTGCACAATACATCAGTAATGCAGTTTTAATTCATGGGTGGGCATCCGAAAGCTGTTTGATAAAATCTGGTGTCAGACAGGGCTGCCCTCTCTCCTCTGTTCTATTAGTGTGTTGCATAGAACCTTTAGCCAAGTCCATCAGGAAGGATTGGGGCATGACAGTGATGATTCCAATCAGCAGAGGCACGCAGGTCAAAGCCTCCCTGTACACGGATGGCGTCACCGTCTGCTGCTCAGATCCGATATCGGTATCCAGGCTCCTGAATGTCTGCGGCCAGTTGAAACTTGCCTTGGTGCAAGAACGAGGCCATGTTCTTTGGGAACTGGGCTGATTGATCCTTTGTCTCCTTCACTATTGGGTCAGTTTACCTGAAGGTGCTGGGGACATCGTTCAGAGTGGCTGGGACTTGTGCCAAATACTGGGAGGAGCATATTGCCGAGGTCAACCAGAAACTGGGCATGTGGAAAGTGCCCAACTTGTACAAGAGAGGAATTAGAGGAGAGAAAATCAAATACTTTCTTTCAGTTTTGTCTTCTCATTTCACCATTTAACCAATTCTTTCGACATTCAGCACTTTTTACAAATGACAGGGCGGCACAGTGGTTAGCACTGCTGCCTCACTCAGGTTCAATTCCAACCTCAGTTGGCTGTGTGGAGTTTGCATGTTGTCCCCGTGTCTGTGTGGGTTTCCCCTGGGTGCTCCGGTTTCCTCCCACACCCCAAAGATGTGCAGGTTAGGTCGATTGGCCATGCTAAAGCGCCCCTTAGTGTCAGGGAGATTAGCAGGGTATATGCGTGAGGTTATGGGGAATAGGGCCTGGGTGGGATTGTTGTTGGTGCAGGCTCGATGGGCCGAATGGACTCCTTCTGCACTGTTAGGATTCTTCTACGAACAGAATCCTGCACAGTATGCATTTTCAAATATAGTGAAGTTAACAAGTTCAAATAATGCCCTCTTTCGTCAGACACTTGTGCCAAAGCAAGGCTTTTGTTCCAACTTTTTATTGGCTGTAAACAGAACAATATGCTCAGCCCAAAATGGCAGGTAATTTTTAAATAAGACAGTTGAAGGCAGATGAACCTGAAATTCCAAAAATGTCCTTGGATACATTTCTGTTACAAAATTTTAGTACCAGTCTGAATGCCTTAAAAATACATTTTGTCACAATACATGTCAATACTCTTCAAAATCCACTTCTAATTAAATAGCTCCGCCATTCAAATCAGTAAGGAGAACTTTTTCCGAACTAACTTATTTTATTAGGCGCACAGTTTCTTCGTATCGGATTAATCATTATTACAAGTGTATTAAAATCCCCAGGAAGGAATTGTTATTACAGATTAACTTGGGGAAGAGAGGGAGCTGGTGTTGGGTTGCAAGTGCTTAAAATATAAAACCTTTGCTCCCTTTCTAATGGCAATTAACAGCGCATTTAATTTATCACAATTTTGGTCTGCAACAATTTGAAAACAGTAAAGCGATTACCACGAGAACAGGCCAAAAAGCATTTACAATCTAATTTCAATCCAATAACTATTGTCAACAGTGAAATTAACGATCTGGATTTCTGAGTCTGAAAGTTGATCAAAATATGGCAGACTTTTCATGATTTAATAGCAGCGTCTTGCATTTCCATTTCCGAGTTAAAATGTCACTGCTATATTAAAATGGGCTGCCATTAAAACACACTGTAGTTCCACACAAGGCTGTATTTTGAAAGGGTGGAGGCTGTATCTTTGTCATATTCCTGCAGATCAGTCTCGCAATGAGGGATACTGCGTGAATGGAGAGTGGCTGGAGGATTAAATAGGGAGCCTCACCTGTCACTCAGCCGAGTCTCTTTGTACTTCTTTGTTCTGCTTTTGCACGTTGTTTATCTTGAATCGGGTCCAGAGACTGGTAAATAAATCTACTTCAACTTTTGCCGTTGGGCACATTTTTCCTTGTCATTTCATATGTCTAAACACTCTCATATTGAGCTTTTACACTGAGCTAGGGCGGCAGTGTGGCCGAGTGGTTAGCACTGCTGCCTCACAGTGCCAGGGACCCAGGTTCGATTCCCAGCTTGGGTCACTGTCTGCGTGGAGTCTGCACGTTCTCCTTGTGTCTGCGCGTGTTTCCTCCGGATGCTCCGGTTTCCTCCCACAGTCTGAAAAACGTGCTGGTTAGGTGCATTGGCCATGCTACATTCTTCCTCCGTGTCCTCAAACAAGTGTCGGAGTGTGGCAACTAGGGGATTTTCACATTAACTTCGCTGCAGTGTTAACGTCAGCCCACCTGTGACACTGATAAATAAACTCCAAACCTTAAAGCCATCAGACAGCTAAAACTTTGACAGCAGAAGTATTTCCACAACATAGGCTGGGTGAAAAAGCTTTCTCAGTGCGTAGAGCATTATCTATTGTGGTATTAAGGTGTACAGAGTATGTGATTCCGTCTGTGCTACCTTAACAGATCTGAGTGGGGGCACAATTGGCTTGAGTGCTCTCATTAAAGAGCATGAAAAATCAATCTCGGTTACTCTGATTCACCAGTTTGTGCATGCTTTAGAACTTTGACTGCCAGTGGGGGCCCTATCTCAGCAAGTTGGCAGTGCGAGCAAACATGGGAAGCAAAAGAGAGAAACAGTTAAAAAATAATGGGCAAGGAAAAAATTACAACCTCCCCCCCCAAAAAATACAGAAATCATTCTAAGAGAAGACAAAAGGTTACTGTAAGCAAAAACAATATTCCAGTTTTGCTTTCTCAAGCAGTGTTACCTTCTCAAAATGATATTGCCTCAGTAACTTACTTCAACTAGGAACTGGAACCCTGAAACAGATGTTAATTTCATAGAACCACAGAATCCCTACGGTGCAGAAGGAGGCCATTTGGCCCATCGAGTCTGCACTGACCACAGTTCCATTCAGGCTCCACTCCTGTAACCTCACATAGCCACTTGCTAATCCCCTGACACTAAGGGCAATTTAGCTTGGCCTATCCACCTAACCTGCATACCTTTGGACTGTGGGAGGAAACCGGAGAACCTGGAGGAAACCCACGCAGATTCGGGGAGAATGTGCAAACTCCACACAGACAGTGACCTGAGGCCGGAATTGAACCTGGGTCCCTGGCACTGTGAGACAGCAGTGCTAACCATTGCGCCACCGTGCAGGCTTTTGTTCATATAAACTTCACCCTTAATACTTTAAATGGGTTGAGACCTTTTAAAATACTGACCAAAGGAATTTCACAAACATGTTTAACATCCAATGATTTGTAGCCCCAAAAACAAAGAACGTAATTTAACCATATGTGCAGAACGAAAGCATCACTTGTAATCAAAGATAAATCTGTAAAAGTGAATGTGCTTTTGAATAGGCTTTTAAATCATTTTAACAGCATGTGCAAATTTCCAGAAGGTATTTTGAAACAGTGAGGCCACTGTTAAGACACTGTCATCATCATATAATCTCCACAGTGCAGAAGGAGGTCATTCGGCCTGCACTGACTCATACCTGGGCTTACCCTCTAACTCCATGTATTTACCCTGCTAGTCATATATACCTTGGGACTCTAAGGGGCAATTTAATATGTCCAATCCACTTTATCTGCATATCTTTGGACTATGGCAAGAGATCAGAGGAAACCCACGCAGGCAGGGGGAGAATGTGCAAGCTCCAGACAGACAGTGAACCAAGGCTGGGAATCAAACCTGGGTCCCTGGCACTGTGAGGCAGCAGTGCTAATCACTGTGCCATCCATGCATCAAGTAATTATCAATAATACAAAATGTTAAACAGTTCAAATCCTCACTGCACATGATATTTTGATATCCATGAATTCTTCACTGATCACAAGAGTACATCAAAGAAATAGCCCATATACCTTGAAAGAAGTCCATTTTGTGCATTAAAAGGCAACTCAATTAAACAACTAAGAGAAATGGTAAGTCACTTTACACAGTATGACTGAGATGCACCTTGGTCCCAACGCCCTGAACAATCACTAATAATAAATATACACACAGAGATTTTATCTTTCCAATGGCCAGTTCCAAATCCCGGCTCGCTCGCTGCAGAGATGCGTGAGATGCCAGTCAGACTTTCCCACCTAATTGCTGGTATGATCGGCAAATGGGTCACCTGTCCTCCTCTGGAACCTTTGATTTGTGGTTCAGCAAAAGTAATGGAGAAATTCCATTCCGCAACTCAGCTAAGCACCGATGTTGCTAAGAAGTAAAATGAAAGCCCCAAAAAACCTCTATCAACAGACAGACTTTGTACCAAGCTTCGATAAAACAATGAGGTTGATGGGAGAGCCCTGATGAGTAGCTGTTTGGGACAACTACACTGGCATAACCCCATTATAGGTCTTGATCTTGGAATATTTATTTAAATAGATCATTTCATAGTAACAATCATGGGATCCCACAGTTCAGGAGGAGGCCATTTGGCCCATTAAGTCTTCACTGACCACAATCCTTACCTCCACAACCCCATGCACTTCCTCAGCTAATCCCCCTGATACTAAGGGACAACTTAGCACAGTCAATCCACCTAACCCACACATCTTTGGACTTATTATTCAAAAATAAAAAGCAATTGAATGCAATGCCTTGATGTTACAACTACATAAGAATTCTCCCTCACATTCTAAATCTTGTCTCTATAAAATGTAATTTGTGAGCCTATAGGCAGCTTGCTAATTCACAACAAAGGGTTCTCTCTTCCAATCTCATTTTCTCCCCAAATGTAACTACGTAGTTCATTCAGAATGGGTGGGACAAGCCATGCAATATGTATGATGGGATTAAAAAAAAGTTTTATTTATGGTGTCATTGGCAGCAGTACCAAAGATCAGACAAAGACATCTGGTACATCAATTGTTTACGTGCAATTTTTATGCTGATGCTAAGGATAAGTAAATACACATAAAGGATGGTTGGCAAAGCCTGGGTTGAGTTTATTCAAATTACAACCTGGATTTTCAGCTCGTCCCTTTTATTGAGGATCCTACCTTTCTTTGCTGAGTCGCTGTGCTCACACTCTCCAAAGGTACAGAGGCTACAAGACTTTATTCCAGCCAGAACAGACCAGGCTTTGTACACCCATTTTATCAATATCGATTCTAGCCACACAAATGCCAGGCAAGATCCATCATCAATAAGCAACACTCTAACCAATGCCCCTTGACCTTCAATGACGTTACCATCGCTGAATCCTCCTCAGGGTTACCACTGACCAGAAACTCCACTGGACTCACCACATAAACACAATGGTTACAACAGCAGGTCAGAGGCTAGGAATACTGCAGCAAGTAACTCACCTCCTGGCTCCTCAAAGCCTATCCACTATGTACAAGGCACAAGTCAGGAATCTGATGGAATACTCCCCACTTGCTTGGATGGGTGCAGTTCCAACAACACAAGAAGCAGCCTGCTTGATTGGGACCACAGCTACAAACATTCAATCCCTCCACCACCGACGTTCAGTAGCAGCACTGGGTACTACCTACAAGATGCACTGCAGCGACTCGCCAAAGATCCTTAGAAGGCACCTTCCAAACCCATGACCACTTTCATCTAGAAGGACAAGGGCAGCAGACAAATGGGAACACCATCACCTGCAAGTTCCCCTCCAAGCTACTCACCATTCCTTTGCAGTCGCTGGATCAACATTCTGGAATTTCCTCCCTAATGGCATTGTGGGTCAATCCACAGCACGTGGACTGCAACAATTCAAGGTGGCAGCTCACCACCACCTTCTCAAGGGCAACGAGGGATGGGCAATAAATGCTGCAAGCTTTCCGAAAACTTGTGGGTTTACTATCAAATAAACTGGTTGGACTTTCAGCTGGTGTTGTGAGACTTCTTACTGTGTTTACCCCCGTCCAACGCCAGCATCTCTACATCATCAATAAATGCTGGCCAGCCAGTGGCATCCCTGTCCCACGAATGAATTTTAAAAAAGGACCAGATTAGGCTTTGAAGATGGCTCCACTCTATCTATCTCAAAGCAAGATGGTTGAAAGTCCTGATCAACTTAAAATACCTGACCTTGTTACTTCAAGCAACGGGATTAGAATACAAGTACAGCTGGGGAACTAACACTAATGGTTTTCCACTAAATTGACATTTTAAACTGCCTCCAGTGCCCAGCAGTATCCTGTGAGAAAAGTTACGTAAATACAGCAATTAAGAGAAAGGATTGGGTTTTAATTATTTAAGCTGCTGAGACAGATGAGCAGAAAATGTACAATTCATAGCACACAAATTATTTACTACACTGTGTTAAATTAGCGGCAAGAGTATCGAATCGACGGCACAATGACATCACCAGATCTAAATGCCAGTTAGGTAAATGAACATCAGTCAAGTAACGTTCTGGAGCTTAAAGAAGCTCACCTCCATAATCCACTGAACCTGCAAATTAATACTGGCACCAAGTCACAAGAGACAACACATCTGTTCGAAAAAACGATTTCTACCTGCAGGTTGCACTTGAACTCTTAGGACGCACATAGGTAACACAAACGAAAGCATCTATTTTCCTTTAAAGCAAGCTGCTTTGCACTGGAAGTATCCTACAACTACTGACAACAAATGAACAGGTTGCTATGGAGGGGAGACTGTTTCTCTTGGGTCACTTTACGGTCCGCTGAAGTGAAACATTAAAAGGTAGCGCGGGCTCCGTAGCGTTACGGGGGGGAGACGGGACGGTGAGCTGAAAAGTATGATTTGCACACATCTCCAATTACTCCACGGAACAACAATCTTCAGGAGCAAATGCACTCTATCTCTCCCCGCCAGCATGCGGTGCAGTTAAAAGCAGCCTGTCCACTTCATAATGGATCCTCAGTCACACACTGCTCAATCTCCCAGATAAAAAGCCTCGGTGAGTTGTTGCAGCCTCTATCGCTCTCATGGCATTCCCCGCTCACACAATGCTGTTCGCTAAGGACAAACGCTTATCGCAACAACTGGCAGACACAGATCAGCAAGGGCTATGTGTTCTGTCTATTCCAACAGGAGGAGATTTACTCACCTATTAATTTCTCTCGACAGAGCTTCATAGCATCAGGTTACCTTTGATTTGGGCCCAAATGATGGCCTGGAGAGAGGAAAAGACAAAAATGGGTCGTGTCATCAAGTCACAATGACATTAAGTAACACAATAACTCTGACAAAATGCAGCTCATAAGTGGAGTCTAATTATAACCCATTGTATCATCAGCTTTATTCAACTTCCCAGCAGATGCCTCTAAAGAGCACCTCATGGTAAAAGAAAACCAGTCAAGTTAGTTAGCCCAAGACCTTATGGGAAGATAGTATTGCAAAACATTTCCTGTTGCCTTTGTAACAGTGCTTAGACATAAACCAAGCTTTACATCTACATTTTGAGGCCACTGGCCCCTCCTTGCAGACCATTTCGAAATTCCAACAAAATGTTGACTTCTGGAATCAGGCTGACTTCTCTCTTTCACTCGGTCATCCGTAGGTGGCACAGCGGTTAGCACTGCTGCCTCGCAGCACCAGGGATCTGGGTTCAATTCCAGCCTCGGGTCACTCTCTGTTTGGAGTTTGCGCATTCTCCCCGTGTCTGTGTGGGTTTCCTCCGGGTGCTCCGGTTTCTTCCCACAGTCCAAAAATGTGCGGGTTAGCTGGATTGGCCATGCTAAAATTTACCCTAGTGTCAGGGGATTACCAGGGCATGGTAAATATGTGGGGTAACAGGAATGGGGCCTGGGTAGGATTGGGGTCGGCGTACAATTGATGGGCTGAATGGCCTCCTTCTGCACTGTAGGAATTCTATGGAACTCTACGGAACTAGCAGGATAAATATGTGGGGGCTACTGGGCTGGGACCTGGGTGGGATTGTTGCCAGTTCAGGCTCAATAGGCCTGCACCATAGAGATTCTGTGACCGGAATTTTACTGCCTTGTTTGCCACAGGAATCGGAGCAGGTGAGAGGCGGACGATGGAAAAGTCCAATCGATCTTGGGCAGGATTTTACGGTTAGGGACAATGCTGTAAAATCCCACTCAATGATGTTACGAACTTAGATTCCATAATCATACGGCCCAATGATAACCGTAATGCTGCACTGCATTGTTACTACTGTAATGTGGACAGGCAAACACAGCCCATCACTCTGTGTGAGCTGATTTGAATTGGTGAGCTTAATAACCCATCAGGCTCCTACTGCCGCCAAAATATTTATTGCCAACCCTTGATCAATGTTTCCTGTCCACTGGCTGCGAAGAGGCAGAAACTCGAGTCCACGTTAATTAAACTTGAGCAACAGTGAGATCCATTCCAAAATCCAGCTGCACATCAGCTACGGTTCCACTGGGACCGCAATCTTCCCTACTGAGACCAATCTATGCAACGTGTGTGAAATTTGGCAAAATTGCTTCACTTGCATTTGAGATGGTGAAGTTACTTCACATTAAATGTAGGCAGTGCGGTTAAGTTCCTCTTGATGGTCAAGTCAAGTGGAGGCCTTTCAGGAAATACCTTGAGGGCCGCTATTTGAAATCTCCGTCAATCCCCATCTTCCCAGCTAGCAATAGGGTCTACGCCAATTCTCTGAAAGAGCATATGAGCCCACTCCCTGCCCAATCCCCGTGCATTTACCAAGGCCAATCTGCCTAACTTGCACATCTTTGAAGTGTGGGTGGAAACCAGAACGTTCAAAGGAAACACACGCAGAGAACGTGCAAACTGCATATACACGGTTGCCTGAGGCCGGAAGTGAACCCGGGCCCTTGGCACAGTGAGGCATCAGTGCTAACCACCATGCAGTCCCATTGAACTATTAACTTTTAACTCATTGGCAGAGTTCCTCTATTGTATTTCTTCTCTTTCTTGCTATTTGTGTAAGAATTATGGATTTCACTATAATAATAATTTGGGGAACCACAGTGGGTAGCACTGCTGCCACACAGTGCCAAGGACCCATTCGATTCCCAGCTAGGGTCACTGTCTGTGTGGAGTTTGCACATTCTCCCTGTGTCTGCGTGGGTTTCCCCTGAGTGCTCCGGTTTCCTCCCACAGCCCAAAGTTGTGCAGGTTAGGTGGATTGGCCATATTAAAATTGTCCCCTAGTAGCAGGGGTATTAGCTAGGGTAAATGCATGGGATTATGGGGTAACGGGATAGGGTCAGGGTGGGATTGTAGTCAGTACAGACTTGATGGGCCGAATGGCTTCCTTCTGCACTGTAGGACTCTATGATTTTAATGATACTTAAGGAAGAAACCTGGGAATTGAGTGGTCATTTTGGAATGAATAGGTAAAGTATATCTGCTTGTACAGTGAAATCGGTTAATCATGTCTTCGGACATGTGGGGCGAGATTTTACTGCCTCACTCATTCTGAAACGATAAAATCCTGCCCATAGTCAATGGACCTTTCCATTGGCCGCCCCTCGCCCACTCCAATTCCCATGGCGGGTGGAGAGGTATAATTCCAGCCATGGGATAGTGGGATTATAAACAGGCACGTCTCCCATCTCAGGATGTGACACGTTGCATATCTGGTCGCACATTTGGATTCCGAAATTCAATTGCCTTGATTTCCTTTAGGCGGAGAGACACAGCTATTTGATATAAAATAAATTATTTTGTTCCTCGTAATTTACCTGACTTAAAAGCAAAAGCCAGATCCAAAATGCAAGACATTGCAGCATTATGCATCTGCAAACCATACTGAAATATGCCAATTATACTGAAATGCACCAGTACTTAATGAGTCACTTATTCCAGCAGTTAACAGTGAGCAGAATGCAAATGATTTTAATGGAATCACCACAAGAAATATCTTCACACAGACCAGTTTTTCTACATGTCCCCCCCGCCAAATGAAACATCGTACTGTAAAAACAAGAGGTTGTATAAATTGTTTTGGAAATGAACTAACCTTAAAATGTGTACAATTCGTAGTCAATTATTTTTCTGCATGCTTCAGAGTGAACTCTTACTACTGAATGACTGAGATAAATTTCCTCCGGAGACTCAAAATGTATTTTCTCCTATTTCACTATTTATGTGGTTAGTAAAAGTGGTTTTACCTGACCCATTTCCCGTTGCCACTGCACATATCATCGGAATACTAGAAAAATATGCAAATTCTATTACCCAGAGAATCTACCTTGATGTAAGGTCTAAAAGGCTGTTCTTAGAACAAGAACATCTGAGGAGAGAGTAGGTGAGTTGCCTTTTCACAAGAGACAGAGGCGAGGGTTATACATTGTACAGAGCCTTTTCTGCACTGCATGACTATGATATGTCCATGTCTATGTGCTAACTATTATTAACCCAACCTGCTCATAACTGATTTGATTTGATTATTGTCACCTGTTGGATTGATTGATGTATTATTGTCGCAGTGAAAAATATTGTCTCTTACGCACTATCATAGAATCCCTATAGGCGGCACGGCAGCACAGTGGTTAGCACCGCTGCTTCACAGCTCCAGGGACCCGGGTTCGATTCCCGGCTCGGGTCACTGTCTGTGTGGAGTTTGCACATTCTCCTCGTGTCTGCGTGGGTTTCCTTCCGGGTGCTCCGGTTTCCTCCCACAGTCCAAAGATGTGCGGGTTAGGTTGATTGGCCTTGCTAGAAAATTGCCCCTTAGTGTCCTGGGATGCATAGGTTAGAGGGATTAGTGGGTAAAATATGTAGGGATATGGGGGTAGGGCCTAGGTGGGATTGTGTTCGGTGCAGACTTGATGGGCCAAAGGGCCTCTTTCTGCACTGTAGGGTTCTATGATCTATACTGCAGAAGGAGACCATTCAGCCCATTGGGTGTGCACCAACAATACTCTCACCTAGGTCCTATCCCTGACCCAGGCCCTATCCCTGTAACCCCATGTATTCACCTTGCTAATCCTCCTGACATTAAAGGAGGATGGAGCATGGCCAGTCCACCTAACCCGCACATCTCTGGAGTGTGGGAGGAAACTGGAGCACCTGGAGGAAACCCATGCAGACACAGGGAGAATGTGCAAACTCCACACAGTCAGCGACCTGAGGCTGGAATTGAGCCCGGATCCTTGATGTTGTGAGACAGCAGTGCTAACCACTGTGTCACCATGCCACCCTACACAGGCAAAGCATACCATTCATAGAGTACATAGGGGAGTAGGGAAGAAGGGGGTGCAGAATGTAGTGTTAAAGTTATAGCTAGGGCATAGAGAAAGATCTGCTAAATATAAGGTATGTCCATTCACAACTCTAGTGGCAGCAGGACGGAAGCTGTTCTCGAGTCAGGAGGTACACGATCTCAGAATTTTGTTTACTTTTCCTGATGGAAGAAAGTGGAAGAGTGTATGTCCGGGAATATATGGGGTCTTTGAATATGCTGGCTGCTTTTCCAAAGCAGCGGGGAGTGTAGACAGAGTCAGGGGATGGGAGGGCTGTTTTGAGTGATGGACTGGGCTACGTTCACAACCATTTGTAGTTTGCGGTTTTAGTTAGAGCAGGAGCCATACCTAGCTGTGATACATCTGCAAAAGGATGCTTTCTATGGTGCATCTGTAAAAATTGACGAGAGCCGCAGTGGGCATGCTGAATTTCCTGAGCACTTTGTGCCTGTATGGTTCCAATGTTTGGAGCATTCTTGGTGAATTGTCTTCTGCTTTGGCATCACCTTCCAAACCTGGGTTTGCCGCCATTGCTGGACCCTTGGCCTGTGGAAAATCTAGGCCTTCAATTTGTGGAGTATTGAACACAGTTCACTGATGACCAAGTCTGGCATTGAAAGAATTTTAAAAAACAATCCAAGTTTGTGCGTGCAGTGATTGAAGTAAACAGAAGGTTTGTGTGTATTTCCTGCAACCATTTTCCTGCACTTGTCCCATATCCTCGAATGTTATGATTTTCCAAGTGCGCATCCAAATGATTTTTTTAAATGGTTGGAAGATTTCCAGCCTCGACTATCTTCCAAGGCAGTGCATTCCAGATTCTTACAATCCTCTGAGTGAAAAGGTTTTGTTCTCAAATCCCCTCTGAATCTTCTGCCCCTTTGCCCTAAAGCTGTGCTCTCCATACGTTTTCAAAAACCACTGAAATATATTAAGGTCTTGGTGCTTTTGAAGACATGGCTTCAACCAGCTGCCTCAGAAGATGGGACATTCACTCTTCGAATGCTCTACTGCCCAAAAGGCAGCTTTCAGTGTCCATCTTCATTACCATATTACAAAAGAACAGAACATTAAAACCGATGGAAGTTTTCACCTACTGGGAGGTGAGGAGCTGCTTTAGAAACTTCCAAATATAGATTACAAGAGAATCTGATTATGGAACCATGCCTCCAGCATCTAAGCTCCAAACTCCAAGGAATTAAGTGGGCCAAAATCCTTTGCAGTGAGTGGCTTTATCTATTATCAGTGTGGAACGCAGGGATGTGTTTTATTTAAGCCTCGATTACTGAAGTACTCGATTACTCGGTTTCACAGACTCAGATATATTTGGGAACTGTTTTATCGGAGGTTCAATCAGGTGCTTGGATACACATATCTGTTCCTGAGCTGTCCTAGTCCCTCCACGCCAGTGCTATAGTTAAGAGAGCCAACCACAACCTCCATTTTCTCAGGAGGCTAAGATAATTCGGTATGTCAGCTGCGACTCGCACCAATTTTTACAGATGCACCTCAGAAAGCATCCTTTCCAAATGCATCACAGCTTTGTATGGCTCCTGCTCTGACCAAGACTGCAAGAAGGGTTGTGGACATAGCTCAGTCCATCACACAAACCAGCCTCCCATCCATCGACTGTGTTTACACTTCCCACTGCCTCGGGAAAAGCAGCCAGCATAATCAAGGATCTCATGCACCCCGGACATTCTCGCTTCTTCTTCCATCGGGAAAAAAGATACAACAGTCTGAGATCACGTAGCAACAATTCAAGAATAGCTTCTTCCCTGCTGCCATCAGACTTTTGAACGGACCTACCTTCTATTAAGTTGATCTTTCTCTACACCCTAGCTACGACTGTAACACTGCATTGTGCACCTTCTCCTTGCCTTCCCCCCTATGTAGTCTATGGATGGCGTACTTTGGCTGTATAGCATGCAAGAAACAATACTTTTCACTGTACACCAGTACATGTGACAATAATAAACCAAATCAAATTTACAAGTTCTTGTGGGAAGTGGCTCAACAGAATTCCATTCGCAACAGGAACAAACTAAAAAGATAGCATCTGATTTTGTTTACAGCAATGAACAGGACTATTTTACAGATTTCTCTGCCACTTAAATCATTGTAAAAAGTAAAGTTCCCATTACTCTGACCAAAACTCCTGCATCCACTACTGTACCAATGCTGCACCAGGCCCCCTGTGCCTTCTCTCGAGTGCAAGCACTAATTTAATACCAAATTGCAGAGAGTCTTGTGCTGGTACCCCATCCAGTAAACAGATGACGAATTCTAAAGGGACTTGACAGGAGTAGATGCACAAGACGATTTTTTTTAAATGTGTGTTCACGGGATGTGGTTGGCATTGACTAAGCCTGCACACTTATACCATCGCTAATTTCTCTCGAGATGGTGAGGGTGTGGTTTTACCTGACCCATTTCCAGTTGCCACAGCGTGTATATCAAGATACCACCAAAATATGCAAATTGTTACCAGATATAGCCCTTCATTCACCATATAAAAAGCAATGTGAAGACAAAATATATTTAGTCTCACCAGAGGAAATTCATCTCAATGTTTCCACTGGGACATCATAGCAGTTAGCACCAAACTAGGTGACACGGTTTGAAAAATAATAAAGGTCTCCCATTTCAGATGGAGATAAGGAGGAAATTATTCTCCTAGAATTTCTCGCTCCCTCTAGAGAGCAGTGGATGCTGGGGCTTTATTCTTAATTTATTAGTGTCACAAGTAGGCTTACATTAACACTGCAATGAAGTTAGTGTGGAAATCCCCTAGTCACTACACTCCGGCCCCTGTTTGGGTACACTGAGGCAAAACTTAGCATGGCCAATCCACCTAGGCAGCATGTCTTTCGGACTGTGGGAACAAACTGGAGCACCTGGAGTAAACCCATGCAGACACGGGGAGAACATGCAGACTCCGCACAGAGTGTGACCCAATGTGGGAATTGAACCTGGGTCCCTGGCGCTGAGAAGCAGAAGTGCTCACCACTGTGCCACTATGATTCATTGAATATGTCCAGGACTGAGCTAAGCAGGTTCTTGATTGACAAGAGAGTCAAGAGCAATGGCGGACAGGCAGGAAAATGGAGTCAAGACCACAATCAGTGCTGGTCTTTTTGAACGGTGGAACAGGCTTGATGGGTGAAACGGCCAATTCCTGTTCCTATTTCTTGTGATCACACAATCATTCAGCCCAACTAGGGATGTGTATTTAGCAGTAGTATAGTACCCCAACAGTGCAGGAGGAGGCCATTCGGCCCATTGAGACTGGATGCAAAAAGTGGGGCCTCACACTGAGGGGGCAGAACCCGGGGTTTGAAAGTGTTGGATTGTGAGGGAAAGTTGATGTTTGTAAGGAATAAAGGCAATTGCGGGGGTTTGAGAGCCTCTTCCCTACCCCAACAAAGACACCACAATTACCTGTCCACTCCAGGCTTGACTCCATCCCTTCCTTCACCCCACGCCGCCATATCTCACCAGACCCTTTAATTTGCCTCCTCAATTCTGTCAAAGTTCAGAAACTCCCACCCCCATCACAGGATCTGAGAAAGGCTCCTCGAAATCTCTGCCACAGATGCTGATGCCAGCTCTTACAGGTACTTCTTTCTTAACATTATCATTTCAGAGTCAACCTCATTGCTGTGGATATGTCACCCGTAGAAGCAAATTTCCTTACAATTGACAATTAGACTTTTAATTCTAGATTTTCATTGAATTTGCTGCTGTGGTGGGATTCGAACCCAGGTCCCTAGATTAGCAGTCCAGTGTCAATACCACAACGCCACTGTCTCTCCATAGTGTAAGTAGGTTTTGTGAGGCACAATCTTGTGTTGACATGAAGGTACAAAGTGTTAAATATGAACGGGCTTTGCTGAAGGATTAACTCGGAATTATTAATCTGTTCGATGAACTGAAGCAGTTAACTGACACATCTGTTAAATCTTTCCAACTATTTTTCCAAGTGCTTACTTAGGGAAAAAAATTAGATTGCAGTTAACAAACACAGATTTGACTTTAGTTGTGCTGGGCAGTCAACAGGCAATTTTCCATCATCTTACACATGTTCCCACAGCTTTGAATCTGTGAAATAAAACTGTGCGGGGGTGGGGGGGAAAGGGGAACGTGGGAGGGAGTGCGGAAAAGGGGAACGTGGGAGGGTGTGCGGGAAAGGGGAACGTGGGAGGGTGCGGGAAAGGGGAACGTGGGAGGGTGCGGGAAAGGGGAACGTGGGAGGGTGCGGGAAAGGGGAACGTGGGAGAGGGCGGGAAAGGGGAACGTGGGAGGGTGCGGGAAAGGGGAACGTGGGAGGGTGCGGGAAAGGGGAACGTGGGAGGGTGCGGGAAAGGGGAACGTGGGAGAGGGCGGGAAAGGGGAACGTGGGAGGGTGCGGGAAAGGGGAACGTGGGAGGGAGTGCGGGAAAGGGGAACGTGGGAGAGGGCGGGAAAGGGGAACGTGGGAGGGTGCGGGAAAGGGGAACGTGGGAGAGGGCGGGAAAGGGGAACGTGGGAGAGGGCGGGAAAGGGGAACGTGGGAGAGGGCGGGAAAGGGGAACGTGGGAGAGGGCGGGAAAGGGGAACGTGGGAAGGTGCGGGAAAGGGGAACGTGGGAGGGTGCGGGAAAGGGGAACGTGGGAAGGTGCGGGAAAGGGGAACGTGGGAGGGTGCGGAAAAGGGGAACGTGGGAGGGTGCGGGAAAGGGGAATGTGGGAGGGTGCGGGAAAGGGGAATGTGGGAGGGTGCGGGAAAGGGGAATGTGGGAGAGAGTGATTGAGGGAGAAGGAATATGCAAGAAAGTGAGTGTATGAGAGAGAGAAAACACAGGATAGACACTGCTGCACCAAAAGACATAGATGAGAGTTTATATGCGAATTCTATTTAAACATTTCAAATTTTCCAACAGTGAACCATTAAGCCAGTCTAGACTGCATTCAGCATTGCTATACCAAACTGAACCAACATCCTTAGCAGGTTTACAACTGTAGCTGGAACAGGGGATCTTTCAGTGCATGTCCCAGTGACACAATTCTAACTTATATATAGGCTTGCTACAATGCTACAATACAGGTACAGGAAAAACAGATTCCATAATGATACACAACTCAGCACGTTAGTTTCAGGCTGCAAATAAATCTGTTTCTTCCCTTAGTGCTGCCTCTCTCCCTTCTGAGGACTCATTCTTAGGTGTTTAAAACTCTTATTTTAGCAAAAATAGTTCAAATAATGTAAAGTGTTTGGGCCCGTTTCTTGGGAATCTATTTTAACTCATTTATTTTCCAGAGATTAATTACTTCAATAAGTAGTTTACACAGAAATTAGACACACAAGTATGAACAAGGATGCTAAACATTGTATCACTCCCAGGCCTCGTTCTGAAATGATTCCAGTGAAGCAGATGCTTGTGATATTAGATGGCAATAGATACTACAGGCATCTTAATGCAGATTTATGCTCAATTGGCAGGTATGTTCACGTGAAGGGGGATAAGAACATAAGAACATAAGAAATAGGAGCAGGAGTAGGCCATCTAGCCCTTCGAGCCTGCCCCGCCATTCAATAAGATCATGGCTGATCTGTTGTGGCTCAGTTCCACTTTCCCGCCCTCTCCCCATAACCCTTAATCCCCTCTCTTATCAAGAACCCATCAACCCGCGTCTTAAAAATATTTAGCGAGGCAGCCTCCACCACTTCAACGGGCAGAGAATTCCAGAGATTCACCACCCTTTGAGTGAAGAAGTTCCTCCTCAACTCCGTTCTAAACCGCCTCCCCTTTATCTTGAGGCTGTGCCCCCTAGTCCTACTGTCTTTTTTGAGCGGGAAGAGTCTCTCCACCTCTATCCCATCCATCCCATTCATCATCTTATACGTCTCAATGAGATCTCCCCTCATTCTTCTAAACTCTAACGAGTACAAGCCTAGTTTATTCAGCCTCTCCTCATAGCTCAATCCCCTCAACTCCGGTATCAGCCTAGTAAACCTCCTCTGCACTCCCTCCAGGGCCAAAATATCCTTGCGCAGGTGCGGCGCCCAAAACTGCACACAGTACTCCAGCTGCGGCCTCACCAATGCCCTATACAGCTGCAGCAATACCTCCCTACTTTTATATTCAATCCCCCTCGCTATGAAGGCCAGCATCCCATTTGCCTTCCTGACCACCTGCTGCACCTGCAAGCTGGGTTTTTGCGACTCATGCACAAGGACCCCGAGGTCCCTCTGCACCGTCGCCTGCTGCAGTTTTTCACCACGTAAGTAATAGTCCTTCCTAGGTTTACGCAGAATATTCAAGTTGAGATGCTGCTTCAGAAATCGAGAAAGAGCAGCGTCTCACTTTTCCTTCCCTGCAGTTGGAGACTGGAAGCCTGACGGAGGTGGGGTTTGCCTCTCTGAGGTTTTGCTGTTTTGAGGGCATATCCTTCTCTGAAAATTGCTGTCGGAATCTCTGCCTGGACGTATTAAAAAGTTGGAAATCCAGGATCACGTGAGCATACTTGTTTTTGTGCTGACTAATTCTGAAGGAGAATGTATGTCCAGGAGGTATTGCTTTAAACTGGAACAGCAGCGATAGCTAGCTTTAAGGAATATACTTTGCTATGTCTAAGTATTTGAATTGGTAAACATTGTGCTAATTCCTTTCATTATATTCTAACAAGTGTTCTTAAAATATAGCTTGTTTTGATAAAAGCTTCCTGGTGGATCACTTGATTCTTACCTGGAGTGAAACATCTTACATAATATGCAAGTAAATTACAGCAGATGCCCATTCTATCACACAAACCAGCCTCCCATCCACTGACTCTGTCTACACTCCCCACAGCCTCGGCAAAGCAGCCAGCATAATTAAGGATCCCACGCACCCTGGACATTCTCTCTTCCATCTTCTTCCATCGGAAAAAGATACTGAAGTCTGAGGTCACGTACCAACCAACTTGAGAACAACTTCTTCCCTGCTGCCATCAGACCTTTGAATGGACCTACTTGCATTAAGTTGATCTTTCTCTACACCCTAGTTATTACTGTAACACTACTTTCTGCACTCTCTCCTTTCCTTCTTTATGAATGGTATGCTTTGTCTACAGAGCGTGCAAGAAACAATACTTTCCATTGGAGTATTCTCTGAGTAGAAAACTGGGAATTCAAACATTTTATTCTTTAACCAAAATGTTACAAGTCCCTATTTGAACCGTTACACCCGTGAAACGGGACACAACCTATATGAACTCTTAAACACTCTGCTAAGGAAAGAAAGAAATGAATTTTACAACTTCTGTGTTGCCTGAAGCCATTTCTTGTTTTGCTGTTGAGTTCTTATTCTTCTGTAGCCGTTTGAATAACTGAATACCATAAAAAAGTGAACTAGTGCAAAAAGGAAAATGTCTTTTTTTCAAGCAGAGTAATCAATAAGGCACAGGAAGTAAAATAAATATTGCCTCACATATGCACAAGAGCAAATCTTGATTGCAACGCTCTGACAAGGCAAAACATGGCCTAGTGTTTATCAAATAATCTGAGTTGTCTTTTGTTCCTCAGTAACCAGCAGTGTCAATTGAGATATTTTGCTCATAAGTTAAACTATTTTATTCATAAGTTACATCATGATAACATGCACCTAACAGGCAGTGGTCACTATCCCTCCCCCTAAATGGACTACTCTGTAATATTAACAATGATATTTGGATGGCGCGATGGCACAGTGGTCAGCACTGCGGCCTCACAGTGCCAGGGACTCGGGTTCAATTCAGGCCTTGGGTGATTGTCCGTGCGGAGTCTGCACGTTCTCCCCGCGTACTCTGGTTTCCACCCACACTCTAAAGATGTGCTGGGTGGGTGGATTGGCCACGTTAAATTGCCTTTTAGTGTCTCTAGATGTGTGGATTGGGGGATTAGCGGGGTAAATACTTGGCGTTACAGGGGATAGGACCTGGGTGGGTTGCTCTGTTGGAGAGTCGGTGCTGATACCACAGCCCAATGGCCTCCTTCTGCACTGTGGGATTCTTCGATCCTAATAAAGGTTTTCCATTCAAGGAGAATGCTTGCAGCCCAAAGGCTGAATTTCAATGCAATTTACACCAAAATCATAGAAGTTAAAAGTTCAGCAACAAAAATAGACAAATAAATCCAACAGGTAACTGGGAAGTGACAGAGGGAATATTAAAAGAAGGAAAGTTGAATTTAAAATTATGGCCAGAATTCTCTGTTCACACCTGCAACGGGGATTCTCTGGACCCCCATCACTGAATGGAGATTTGGCTAAGCACCCAACTCTCACTGGCAGTGGTGGCAGGCGTACGCCATTGGAGAATTCTGGCCAATATTAAAGTTGTAACACAATACACCACTTCTACATTACAGGCACAGGATCGTCACTTCTGTACTTCTGAGCCGTGCAAGTATCAGTTCTATATCGAGACCTTTCCGTCCCACATCTCTCAGGGTTGAATCCAGCTGATCCTCTGGGCCTGGTGGTAATGGTAACCTATTCCAAAACTGGGGACATTATGAAAGGGATTCTCCAAACTCAGCACCAACATAAACTCTTCTTCTTTGTAGAGTCGAGTTTTGTGACATGAAGGACGTTGTTGTGCAGCTGGGCCCAAGATCAATCTAGGCGTACGCTTCTGCACTCTTTCCATGTAAATGGTTTGCTCCTGGGTGAGACCAGGGTCATAGAATCCCGACCGTGCAGAAATTCAGCCATCAAGTCTACACTGACTCTCTGACAGAGTATTTTACCCAGATACACCCCTGCCCTATTCCCATAACCCCATGCAGTTACCCCACTAATCCCCCAACCAACACAAAGAGGCTAACTTAACAGAGCCTATCCACCTATCCTGCACATCTTTGCACTGTGGGAGAAAACCCGCACAGATACAGGGAGAGTGGGCAGGTTCCAAGCCGACAGCTACCCAAGGCCGTAATTGAACATGGGTCCCTGGTGCTGTGAGGCAGCAATGCTAACCACTGTACCACCCACATGGGTACAAGACATTTGATCAAGGGACGGATGTGGCCAATGTAGATCAACAACAGATAAATAAACCAAAAAAGAAAATGCTGGAAAATCTTAGCAGGTCTGGCAGCATCTGTAAAGACAGAAAAGAGCTGACGTTTCGAGTCCAGATGACCCCTGGCTCATGGACAGGGAATCAGCAGATGCCAACTAAATGACAATTCATTGATGACGTCCTTGCAGAATGTTTGTGTGTGAAATTCATTATGTTCTACAGCTGAGAGTCTGATTCATGTCTGGTGATCTTAACTCCTTTATCTGCTTCTCATGGAACAGGGAGGAAGGCATTTATTTATAACAATGACTGCAGCAAAAGTCAATAACATTTCAATGCACAAGTCTGAAAACAAGGAAAGGCTCTGAGTTCAAGCCATGGCTGCTACTGATCCTGATACTTGTTAGCATTGATAGTTGGAGCATGGAGTAGGGAGGAAAAGGAAAAGAGAGTCAGGAAGATATCTACATGGGCATCAGATTTAAAAAAAAACTGTATTAAATTGGGTTTAGTGATGATACATAAAAATGATTTGCCAATTGTGTTGGCTCCAGAGCCTAATATTGAGAGAAAGACAAAAAGGCAGAGAGAGGGAGAGACGGGAGAAGGAGAGAAAGGATGAGCGTACAGGCACACTCATGTGGTTCAGAGTACATAACCCAAGGGAAAATTCTGGAAGGCAAAAATGACTTGTTTACCATCTCATTCGACAAGCACGTATATTCAAGCCTCATTTTCCTGTAACATCCAATACACACAGAAAGTGATCCCAAATGCTTGTTTTATTTATCCCGTTTTCCATGTTTTCTGAAGAGAATGGGGATCACGAGTTCCAAGTCACACATTGCTGGCGTAGCCCGGAGTGATTACATCAGTGACTATTGCAGGTACACTGGGCTGAAGTTTCCACTTGTGTCGTGTTGGTTTATTTTTCAGCTCATCTTGCTCAAAATGAGCAGAATCAATACCAAAGGCTAAGGAATTAAGTGCAAATCGAGTGTTTGCAAGCTTTGGCGCAAGTTTTAAGAACACTGGGACAGAAGCTGGCTCTGCCCATGAAATTGGCCCTGCACCCAGTATGAATTATTTATTATTGAGGGTTGCTGCGAATTATAGACCTTTGAAGAGGCTCTTAAAATTAAGCACGTTGCAGGCAAAAGGATAACAGGTATTAAAACTGGTTAAATATTTTAAAATAAATCATGAATAAACTGTTTACTGTATCCAGATGTGACTAGCGTATGGTTATGTGGAGGATTTTTTAAAAATCATGTGAACACGGGCAGCAGAATGGTTAGCGCTGCTGCCTCACAGTGCCACGGACCTGGGTTCAATTCCTGGCTTGGATCACTGTCTGTGCAACGTCTGCATGTTCTCTCCATGCCTGCATGGATTTCTTCTGCTCCGGTTTCTTCCCATAGTCCAAAGATGTGCGGGTTAGGTTGATTGGCTATGCTAAACTGACCCTTAGTGTTGGGGGATTAGCAGGGTAAATATGTAGGGTTATAGTGATAGGGTCTGGGTGGGATTGTTGTTGGTACAGCCTCGATGGGCCAAATGGACTCCTCTTGCACTGTAGGGAATTCTATGACCGAATACAAATTAGGGCAAGAGTAGGCCACTCGACACCTCTAGTGTGCTCCACCATTCAACAAGATCATGGCTGAACCTCAAACCCATATCCCGCCTACCCCCTATTGAGAGGGACACGATGGCCTAGCAGTGTTATCGTTAGACTATTAATCTAGAAACTCAGGTAATGTTCTGGGGACCCGGGTTCAAGTCCTACCACGGCAAATGGTGGAATTTGAATTCAATAAAAAATATCTGGAATTAAGGATCTACTGATGAAGCCATTGTCGAAAAAACCCAGCTGGATTACTGATGTCTTTTCGGGAAGGAAATCTGCTGTCCTTACCTTATATGTGACTCCAGAGCCACAGCAATGCAATTGACTGTCAGAGTCCTCCAAGGGATGGAGCAAAAAATGCTGGCCAGCCAGTGACGCCCATGTCCCACAAATGAATAAAAAACTTTCATCCCCTTGCTTATCAAGAATCTATCTGGCTCTGCCTTAAAAATATTCAAAGACTCCACTTCTCTCAGTGTTCTCTGACCCCTGAGAGAAAACATTTCTCTTCATCTCTGTCTTACATGGAAGACTCCTCATTTTTAAACTGTGGCCCCTTATTCTAGATTCTTCCAAAAGAGTAAACACCCTTTCCATATCCATCCTATCAAGGGTCTGGCAGATGGAGTATAATGTAATGGTAAATGTGAGGTCATCCATTTTGGTAGGAATAACAGCAAAATGGACCATTATTTAAATGGTAAAACATTGCAGCATGCTGCTGTGCAGAGGGACCTGGATGTCCTTGTGCAGAAATCTGAAGGATTTGGTTAGCAGGTGCAGCAGGTAATTAAGGCAGCAAATGGAATTTTGTCCTTCATTGCCAGAGGGATGGAGTTTAAAAACAGCGAGGTTATGTCACAGCTGTATAATGTGCTGGTAAGGCCACACCTGGAGTACTGTGTACAGTTTTGGTCTCCTTACTTGAGAAAGGATATACTGGCACTGGAGGGAGTGCAGAGGAGATTCAGTAGGTTGATTCCAGGGTTGAGAGAGTTTCTTATGAGGACAGACTGAGTAGACTGGGCCTATACTCTTTGGAATTGAGAAGAATGAGGGGAGATCTTATAGAAGCATATAAGATTATGAAGGGAATAGATAAGATAGAAACAGGGTGAAACTAGAATTAGGGGGCATAGCCTCAAAATAAGGGGGAGCAGATTTAGGACTGAGTTGAGGAGGAACTTCTCCACCCAAAGGGTTGTGAATCTGTGGAATTCCCTGCCCGGTGAAGCAGTTGAGGCTACCTCATTGAATGTTTTTAGGGCAAAGATAGATAAATTTTTGAACAGTAAAGGAATTAAGGACTATGGTGAGAGTATGGGTAAGTGGAGCTGAGTCCACAAAAAGATCAGCCATGATCTTATTGAATGGCGGTGCAGGCTCAAGGGGCCAGATGGCCAACTCCTGCTCCTAGTTCTTATGTTATGTCCCTCAAACCATTTTCAATTATTTAAAGTTGACAGATGGCGAGCTAGATGCTGATTAAATTTGCCAAGCAACTCAATTTCAGTTGTGTTAATAGAACCACAACCAGGTAAACAATTTAAATATGTTAACATTGGATTCAATTTTTTTTGGAGAAAGTTATGTCCAAAAACATTGCTGCCCGATTACAATGGGCAATGGAACATTCTACATTCAGCAACATGCAACTGCACTTGGGCCAAAACCTGAGCAAGTAAACCACTTCTGGAAACTGGGGTAATTTTGGACCCAGAACACTGGCTGTGCCCAGAATGGAAACTGTTGTTTTTATTTCTGGTCAGGTTGAGTGATATCTTAAAATAGAAAAACAACACAGTACAATAGCACTGCTGTGTCACAGTGCCAGGGAACTGGGTTTGAATCCTGGCTTGGGTCTGTGCGGGTTTCCTCTGGGTGTTCTGGTTCCTCCCACACACCAAAGATGTGCAGATTAGGTGCATTGACCATGCTAAAATTGCCCTTTAGTGTCAGAGGGACTAGCTAGGGTAAATGCATGGGGTTTTGGGGATAGGGCCTGCAATTGTGATTGGTGCAAACTTGATGGGCTGAATGGCCTACTTCAGCACTGTAGAATTCTATGATTCTAACCACATTACCAACATTCTAATGAAAATAAAATGCAATTCATATACATCAGTGAGATAGATTGTCCTTTAGCAAGTGTGTAGTAAATAATTTCACTCTTCACAGCAATCAGTTGTTTAGTTCAACATTTTATGGACTTCCAGAATTGTACCAGGACTCAATGGGCTGAATGGTTTCCTTGTGTGCCATAATGATGATGACATGCTTCACAGAACCATACTTTCTGCAATGACTAACTTTCTGCTATTCTTTAATATGCTTGAAAGATTTGGCAACTCACTCATACCTGCACTGTGAGAAGTGCAGGCTTTTTGCACAAGGCACTCGTGCATCACAAGGTATCTCTTACTGTTTGGAATTGCTCATGTAGTACAGGTAAATCCCATTTTTCTGTACTACCATTTTACTGGAAATGCCGGTTTTACAGAATGACTGGATTGTAAACTGACAGTTCCACACACCGTGGAGCTGGCTGTTTCCCCCAGACGCACACCTCCGAGTGCAATAATCAACAGATTTATTTCCTATGGTCTTCAGTGTTATTAATAGCTTTGTGAATTTTCCTATAAATCTAGGGCGAATTACACAATACCAGTTTTAAGGAAAATCCTGTCTTATTGAATGAGATTGGCCCCCAACCCAATTAAAATGCGATTCACCTGTAGATCACTACTGCAGTGGGTTCAGTCCAAAGATGTGTGAGTTAGATTGATTGGCCATGCTAAAAAAATTGCCCCTTAGTGTCCTGAGATGCGTAGGTTAGGGGGATTAGTGGGTAAACATGTAGGGATATGGGGGTAGGGCCTGAGTGGGATTGTGGTCAGTGCAGACTTGATGGGCCAAATGGCCTCTTTCTGCACTGTAGGGCTTCTATGAATACTGTAAGTGCACACAACTGTATGGAAAGCCACCTTCCTTGGCAATGTTGGCTGAACATTGCAATTGTCTCTTTTGGTCTTAGAAACGGGCTTTAAAGAACAGATAGCAAGAATTATTCAAGGAGAACAATACTTCCATTGGAGGGGGACATCACCAAGGCTGCTGATCTGATTTAGGATTAGCGCAGCAAACATCAGGGAGGAAGTGGCGTAGCAGTATTGTTGCTGGTCTGGTAATCCAGAGGCACAGGGTCACACTCTGGGGATCCGGGTTCAAATCCCACAGCTACCCAAGTGAAATTTGAATTGAATAAAAATCTAGAATTTAAAAGTCTACTGATGACCAGGAAACCAATGTCAATTGTTACTAAAAACCCATCTGATTCATGAACGTCCTTTCAGGAAGGAAGTCTGTCATCTTTACCTGGCCTGACCTACGTGACTCCAAATACACAGCAATGTAATTGGCTCTTAATTGCCCTCAGGAATAGGCAATAAATGCTGGCAATGCCCACATCCCATGAACAAATACAAAAAACATTGCTAACATACCACAGCTCGAGATCATGGAATGAAGATGGAGGCCACTCAGCCCATCAAGTCTGCACCAACTCTCCAACAGAGCATCCCACCCGGCCGTATCCTCATGACCCCAAGCACTTACCCTGCTAATCCCCCAACCCAACTTGATTTGATTTATTGTCGCACCTATTAGTATACAGTGAAAAGTAGTGTTTCTTGTGCGCTATACAGACAAAGCACATCATTCATAGAGGAGGAAAGGAGAGGGTGCAGAATGTAGCGTTACTGTCATAGCTGGGTGTAGGGAAGGATAAACTTAATTTGAGATAGGCCCAAACAAAATTTAAACTACACATTTTGGGGCACTAAGGAGCAATTTAGCATGACCAACCCACCTAGGCTGCACATCTTTGAACTGACAGATGTCCTGCACAATTTCAAACTTGCATTACTTCTCTTCACCCACAAGTTCAGTCGCTAGCTATTTTCACAACGGGAAGGAAACACAAAGCAAGTAGAACCACCAATTAAACCATCACTTAGATTAGGGAGAAAAATCATTGCCTGCCAAAATATTGAGAGAAATCCTACAAAACTCCAGGAGTGCTGGAACCAGAAGCTTCTCAATGTTCGGACTCAATGATTCAACACCATTTTTGCCCCCAGACCTGACTGTCCCAATGCTCTCCTGACCAACCTCCCATCTTACACCCTGCATAAGGCAACATATGGCATGCCTGACTTCATCAGTCAGGGCATAGAGTACAAAAATTGGCAAATGATGTTGCAGCTGTATAGAACTTCAGTTGGGCCACATTTGGAATATTGCATACAGTTCTGGTTGCTAAACTACCAAAAGGATGTGGAGGCTCTGAAGAGGGGTACAGGAAAGGTTTACCAGGATGTTGCCTGGTTTGGAGGGTATTAACCATGAGGAGAGATTGGACAAACTTGGTTTGCTTTCACGCAAATTTTGGAGGCTGAGAGGTGACCTGATACAAGTCTACAAAATTATGAGGGGTGTGGATGGAACAGATAAACCTTTTTTCAGGGTAGAAATTACTAGGGGACATAAGTTTAAGGTAAAAGAGGGTAAGTTTAAAGGAGGTGAGAGGGGTAATTTTTTTTTTACACAGAGAGGAGTGAGTGCCTGGAATGCGCTGCGAGAGGAGGTGGGAGAAGCAGATCGAATAGCAATGTTTAAGAGGCATCTTGACAGGTACGTGAAAAGGCAGGAAATAGAGAGACGGACCACGTAGAGGCAAAAGGCCTGTAATTTAGATAGGCGTCATGTGTCAGCATTGGCTTGGTGGGCCGAAGGGCCTTTTCCTATGCTGTACTATTCTTTGTTCTTGCATTAAAGGCAAGTTTATCTGCTCTGCTACCCATATACTAACTCACAACAAATCCCATTTACCCTCCTGCCCACTGACTGACTCACATTGAATTCAAATCCAACAATGCTTCAACTTCAAAATGGTCATCTCGATTTTCATATCCTGCTCCCCGCCCTATCACAAGACCTCCTCCATCCCTACCAGCCTCAGAGGTTGCTGCACTCCTCCAATCCTGATGTCTACTAAGCCAGAGTTTAAAATTCATTTGAATGAGTCAAAGGAAAAAAAAGAGAAGCAAGTTTCCAAGAAACATTTCCCAATGTTTTTGCTGACCTGAGATTGAACCACACTAAAACCAGTTCATTAAAATCTTTCAATCTCACAACTAAAAATCAGCTGCTTAATCTTGAAAAACTGTTTTTACTATTCTGATGGTAAATACAAAATCACAGCCATAGGAACTCCAGGGAAATGAATCTGAAATCTAGTGTGAGGATATGTTAAAGGAATCCCCTTCTTGGATGGGGACTTGATTAGGGCAGCACGGTGGCACAGTGGTTAGCAATGCTGCCTCACAGCTCCAGGGACCTGGATTCGATTCCCGGCGTGGGTCACTGTCTGTGTGGAGTTTGCACATTCTCTTTGTGTCTGCATGGGTTTCCTCCGGGTGCTCTGGTTTCCTCCCACAGTCCAAATATGTGTGGGTTAGGTGCATTGGCAATGCTAAACTGCCCTTTAGAGTTCTGGGATGCATAGGACTTACTTAGCATTAAGTTGATCTTTCTCTACACCTAGCTATGACCGTAACACTACATCCTGCGCTCTCTCATTTCCTTCTCTGTGAGGGGTATGTTTTGTCTGTATAGTGCACAAGAAACAATACTTTTCACTGCATGTTAACACATGTGACAATAATAAGTCAAAACAAATCAAATCAGGTTAGAGGGATTAGAAGATAAATATGTGGGATTATGGGGCTAGGACGTGGGTGGGATTGTTGTCGGTGCAAACTTGATGGACTGAATGACCTCCTTCTACACTGCAGTTTCTATGGTTAGCTCAGGGGCTGGAGTCTGATGCAAGACTGATTCCAACACCGTGAGTTCAATCCCTGTAACAGCAGTGGTATTTCACAGATGCCCTCCTCCTCGCCTTGTCCTACTTTGGTGGAGTTGCACCCCTCAAGCTAAGAGTTGCCAAATGTTGTCTCCCTCCAATGGAGAGAGATGCCTCTGGCCCTATAGATGATGAGCCTTCTTAGTTCAAAGTCCTACATTCCTCCACAAGATGTTATGTGCAAGCAACACAAGCAAAATACATTGGCTTAATTTAAATCATATTGAATGTTGCTTTTGTTTGGGAATGAAAAAGGATCACCGAATGATTTTCTTCCTATGAGGAGGATAAAGGGAGGCCATGTGCCTTTAAGCAGAAACACCAATTTGCCACATGAAGACCAAAAATGCTTTTAATCGCAGCTTGTCAAAAGGTCAGAACTGTTATTGCCCATAAAATCAATCAAGTGTGTTTAGAATGCAAAACACTGCTGGAAGCACATAAAATGACCAAAAACATGCTGCATGTATGAATGTGTCCATTGTTAATTCTTCAAAAACAAAATCAAGGCTATGACATCCCACCCCAAGAAAGCATAATTTTTATTGTCCTGCCATGGTTAACATTCTGAGTAGTGACATGAAACCCCATTTCAAAGATAGCAAATAGGTTTCATTATAAAATTCATGTGCAGGTCAGTTACTTAGACATTGGACTCGGTGCCGGGAATCCTGGGGTTTTAGGATACGGAGCATGTGAAGCAGAGCTCAAAATGTCAGTGGTCACTGGGAGAATGCACAGTGCACTCATGGTCAAAAAGTGACTGGCTTCTTCCCACCATCTGATTGCAAGATTGCAATAATTGCCTGCCTGTTCCTCACATGCCGGCTTTCATGTACTTGCAGCTCAACTGGTAATCAGACCACAAACCATAAAACACGGTGGCACAGTGGTTAGCACTGCTGCCTCACAGCGCCAGGGACCCGGGTTCAATTCCTGGCTTGGGTTACTGTCTGTGAGGAGTCTGCACGTTCTCCCTGTGTCTGCGTGGGTTTCCTCCTAGTGCTCCAGTTTCCTCGCACAGTCTGAAAGACGTGCTGGTTAGGTGCATTGGCCATGCTAAATTGACCCTTAGTGTACCCGAATAGCGTTGGAGTGTGGCCACGCAGGGATTTTCACAGTAACTTCATTGCAGTCCTACTTGTAAGTCCTACTTGTGGCACTAACAAGTAAACTTTAAAACATGGGAGTGGAAGTAGGCCATTCAATGAAATCATGACTGATCTGATGCGATAATCCTTAACTCCCCTTTCCTGCCTTAACCCCATAACCCTGGATTCTCTTACTGATTAAAAATCTGTCTGTCTCAACCTTGAACATGCTTATGATCCAAGACCTACAGCCCTCTGCGGTAAAGAATTCCACAGATTCACTACCCTCAGGGAATAAATTCCTCCTTATCTGTTTTAAATGGGTGATGTCAGAGTATACCAGTTTCCTGGGTAGGATGGCTTCTTACCTAATCACACCATGTTAAAAAGACATAACAGCAATTCTCTTCAGTACGTAACAACGCAGATAATCATCAAGTGGCCCAAAAGATAGGCAATGGGATTATTGGAGTGAAATCCACTTCCACTGGCCAGAGACACTGAAGATTAGTGCAATCATTCTGGTGCTGCACAAACAACGTACAGTTCAAGGTCCACCACGGCAAGCTGTGTTTCCAATAAATATGGCAAAGTGTGGCACGGTGGCACAGTGGTCACCAATGCTGCCTCACAGCTCCCGGGCTCAATTCTTGGCTTGGGTCACTGTCGGTGTGGAGTTTGCATGTTCTGCCTGTGTCTGCGTGGATTTCCTCTGGATGCTCCGTTTTCCTCCCACAGTCCAATGACGTGTTGGTTAGGTGCATTGGCCATGCTAAATTCCCCTTAGTGTCCCAGGACGTGTAGGTTAGAGGGATTAGCGGGATAAATGTGTGGGGTTGTGGCCTGGGGTGGGATTGTTATCGGTGCAGACTCAATGGGCCAAATAGCCTTCTTCTGCACTGTAGGGTTTCTATGATGGTTGTTTTGGACTGGACTGGGGATAATAAATGACCATTAAAGCTGCCAATTTGTCCTAATAGCTCAAATGGGTCACAGATCTTTCACTCTGGTCTACAATGACTTTCATCATAGAATCCCTTCAGTGCAGAATGTGGCCATTTGGCCCATTGAGCCTGCACCAATATCATTCCCACCCAGGCCCTAGCCCTGTAACCCCACATATTCACCCTGCTAATGCTCCTGACACAAAGGGATAATTTAGCATGGCCAATACACCTCACCCGCACATCTTTGGAGTGTAGGAAGAGCACCCGGAGGAAACCCATGCAGACACAGGAAGAATGTGCAAACTCCACACAGGCCCAAGACAGGAATCGAACCCGGGTCCCTGGCACTGAGAGGCAGCAGTGCTAACCACTGTGCCACCATGTCGCCCTTAGAGTCCATACAAATGTGGGTGACTCTGTATGCACTCCAAGTGATTTAGCAAGCCAGCTATAAAGAGCATCCCCACTAATTGCAACACCACCACATCACAACAAAAGCTGTTGAAAAAAATAGCCACACCAACTTCTTAGGTCAGCCTGGGAGAAACAATAAATAATGCCACATTCAGAGAACAAAATTATAGCAATTATTTGATTCAATGGAACGAAAGCCTTTGATATTTCTTCAAAAGTTTGGCATGAAAGTAAATGACATCAATTAAATTTCACTCAACTTGCATTTTAACCTGTCTGAATTACATTCCTCTGTCATGTGGTGCAGATTGCCAAGAATCACTTAAGAATCTTTGTTTTGATGTGATTTATAATTGTCAAATGTATTGGTTTACAGTGAAAAGTATTGTTTCTTCCACACTACGCAGACAAAACATACCATTCGTTGAGTACAGAGGAACGGAGAGGGTGCAGAATGTAGTATTACAGTCATAGCTAGTGTGTGGAGAAAGATCAACTTAATATGAGGTAGGTCCGTTCAAAAGTCTGATGGCAGCAGAGAAGAAGCTGTGTTCTCCAGTTGAATCTGCAGAAACTGTGATATACATTGTCACCTCACGCTGTATCGGCTATTCTATGCTGCATTTTTTTTGGTGCCAGAATTTGGTACAGATCAAAATTCCCACCCACAGGCTAGTAATTTTCTTGTTCAATGGTGAATAAAGTAACCCACGTTTCTGCTTAATGCAATTAACTCTCTTCCACTTGGGTGGCACAGTGGTTAGCACTGCTGCCTCAATGCTAGGGACTCGGGTTCGATTCCCAACTTGGGTCACTGTCTGTGTGGAGTCCGCACATTCTCCCCGTATCTGCATGGGTTTCCTCCGGGTGTTCTGGTTTTCTCCCATAATGGTTAGGTGCATTGTCCAGGCTAAATTCTCCCTCAGTGCCAGAGTGCGACGACTAGGGGATTTTCACAGTAACTTCATTGCAGCGTTAACGTAAGACTACTTGTGACTTATGACAAATTGCCTCGGAAAAATTAATCAATGATGACTCAACCATTGCAAATCCACACTGACTTTAGTTGACCAGTATTTGCTTTTCCAAGTATTTACCAGTTCTATCTCAGGTTGGGCAGAATTACCTGCAACTAGGGCAAGTCTATAATATTCTGATCCAATATTTAGGCACAACTCCAGTTTCAAACTATTTTACAAAATTTAAGTTAATGACTTCTCCGTGTACTTAATTCTAACCACCTTCAGTATCTGGGCCTAGTTTTTTTTTCCTATGTTATGACTCCCATTAATTGAACTTGTACATGTTAATTATCACCTCATATAAAAGTCCTTATGTAACAACTTGTTATGGCTATTCCACTCCCTTCAGTAATGTTTTCATCCTGCGTTCGTGCTTTGTAACAAAATGCTGAAGTAAGCACCAAGTGGTCGCAGCTAAAGACTTGTCCCTCAGCTGTCATCAATATTATCCCACAGCAAAGCACTCAGAGATTTGGATTTGACAATCTAATGGAACCATCCAACCATTTTTGTTTTTTCTCTGTACATCTGAGCTTTCTAGCCTGGTTTTTGATTCTTCTTTGGCAAAAGGCAACAGAATTAGTTTTTCAATGCAGTCATTACCGCAATAGAGGTTTTAATTTGTGAGGATCACTGCCTGTGTGGAGTCTGCATGTTCTCCCCGTATCTGCATGGGTTTCCTCCAGGTGCTCCAGTTTCCTCCCACAGCCCAAAAGACGTGCTGGTTAGGTGCATTGGCTGCACTAAATTCTCCCTCAGTGTGCCTGAACAGGTGCCAGAGTGTGGTGACTAGGGGATTTTCAGTTATTTCATTGCAGTGTTAACGTAAGCCTACTTGTGACATTAATAAATAATAAAAAAAAATTCCCATTGAACGATGGGAGTGAGTGTCCCAAGTGTCAAGACATTCCAAAATACGTAGTTGTCAAACTTGAGTGTCCCCTGTACGCTCTCAGAACCAAAACCTGTCCTTCCTAAGACTGCATTCACATGCACAAAATCTTACCTCTTCCTTCCCTGCTTCTATCGCAAGCTAAACCCCACTGGCACTCCCAGCTCTGAATTCACACTGTTTATACTATAGGTCAAAATTCAGGGCACAGTCAGCAATAGAAAGATGACAGTTTAAATGCACAACTGAACCTCTGCCATTGCTTCCATATTTTAGCTTCCTGTGTGGCAGGCCTCCCTGGTGTCAAGGAAACTCCAATCGTGCCAGAAACACAAAAGCATCATTTATTGGCATATGTTCAGTATGCTGACAGATGGCCGCCTAAAATGAAATGGCAGCATGCATTGGAATGTTGGCTAGTAGAGTCCCAGGAAACCAGCTGCTGAAACCTGTGCCCCCTTTTCCTTCATTCTTGGAAGAATGTGGGCACTAATTGTTGGCCATCCCCAATTGCCCTTGAGGAGGTGGGTGGGGGTGAACGACCTTCTTGAACTGCTGCTCTCCTTCTTTCCAATTTCTAATACAACCAAGTTTCGAGCTAGGTTCCGAGAGCGATTGAGAGTTGACCACATTGCTGTGGCTCTGGAGTCTCATGTAGGCCAGATCGGGTAAGGACAGCAGACTCCCTTCCATGAAGGGCATTAGGGAACCAGATGGCTTTTTAACAACAAATCAGTAATAGTTTCATGGTTACCGAGAAAAGCTTTTCAATTCTATTTTTATTAATTAATATAATTTAGGACAGCACGGTGGCATAATGGTCAGCACTGCTGCCTCGCAGCACCAGGGACCCAAGTTCGATTACGGCCTTGGGTCACTGTCTGTGTGGAGTTTGTACATTCTCCCCATGTCTGCGTGGGTTTCCTCCGGTTTCCCCTCATAATCCAAAGATGTGCAGGTCAGGTTGACTGGTCAGGCTGACTGGTCAGGCTAGATTGTCCCTTGGTGTCAGGGGGATTAGCAGGGTAAATACTTGGGGCTGCAGGGATAGGGCCTGGGAGGGATTGGTGTCAACACAGGCTTACAGAATCACAGATTACTGCAGTGCAGAAGAGGCCCTTTGGCCCATCGACTCTGCACCGACACATGAAATGCACTGACCTGCCCACCTAATCCCACTTGCCAGCACTTGGCCCATAGCCTTCAAAGTTGTGATGTGCCAAGTACTCATCCAGGTACTTTTTAAAGGATGTGAGGCATCCCACCTCCAACACCCTCCCAGGCAGCGCATTCCAGACCATCATCACCCTCTGAGTAAAAATGTTTTACCTCAAATCCCCCCTAAACTGCCCACCCCTCACTTTAACTTGTGTCCCCTCGTAACTGACCCTTCAATAAAGGGGAACAGCTGCTCCTTATCCACTCTGTCCATGCCCCTCAGTCTTGAACACCTCGATCAGGTCGCCCCTCAGTCTTCTCTGCTCCAATGAAAACAACCCCAGTCTATCCAACCTCTATTCATAACTTAAATGTTCCATCCCAGGCAGCATCCTGGTGAATCTCCTCTGCACCCTCCAGTGCAATCATATCCTTCCTATAATGTGGCGACCAGAACTGTACACACTACTCCAGCTCTGGCCTTACCAAAATTCAGTACAACTCCAACATGACTTCCCTGCTTCTGTAATCACCTGACGAAGGAGCAGCGCTCCAAAAGCTGGTGGTGTTCACTACCAAATAAACCTGTTGGACTTTAACCTGGTGTTGAGACTTCTTACTCTATAATCTATACCTCAACTGATAAAGGTGACTGTACCATGTGTCCTATTCACCATCCTACTCACCTGCCTTTCCGCCTTCAGGGATCCATGGACAAACACACCAAGATCCCTTTGTTCTTCAGAACGTCCCAGACTTTTCATAGTATGCTTCCTTGTCAAAGTATTCCTTCCAAAGTGCATCACCTCACACTTTTCAGGGTCAAATTCCATCTGCCATTTATCCACCCATTTGACCATCTGGTCTATATCTTCCTGTTACCCAAGACACTCAGTCTCACTGTTAACCATCCTGCCAATCTTAGTGTCATTGGCAAACTTACTGATCCTACCTCCCCATATAGGGCAAAGGGCCAAATGGCCTCCTTTTGCACTCTCGGGATTTTATGAATTTAGAAATTGAATTTCAATTCTATCAGCTGCTGTGATGGGATTTGAACACCCTGAGCATTAGCATGGGCCTTTAGATTTTAAAAAGTTTATTTTATTTCATTTTATTAGCGTCACAAGTAGGCTTACATTCAACACTGCAATGAAGTTACTGTGAAAATCCCCTAATCACCACACACCGGTGCCTGTTCGGGTACACTGAGGGAGAATTTAGCACAGTCAATGCACCTACTCAGCAAGTCTTTTGGACTGTGGGAGGAAACCGGAGCATCTGGAAAAAAGCCACGCGGACAGGGGGAGAATATGCAGACTCCACACAGTGACCCAAGCCGGGAATCAAGCCCGGGTCCCTGACGTTGAGAGATAGCGATGCTAACCATGTGCCACCATGCAGATTACTAGTTGAGCGGCATTACCTGCCCCTGACATACTAAGGCTTTTCCCACAGTATTGTATAATGCAAGTGGCTTTAGAAGTGATTCAGTTCTATTCTCGGTCCATTTGCTGCTATTCAAGCTCATTTCTTCATTCAGAATAGGGCGCCCACGTAGGAAGACATTGTAATGCATCTTAAGGATATGTTGTGGTGCAAATCAGGGTATAACAAACTTAAATGTGCCCTGAAGCATAGCATACTGCGGTCACATCCGTGTTGACAGGCGCTTGTCAAACAGAGCACTGCCCTTATTCTAAGCAGCATTAAGGAATAGACGTGAGCTTGAAGTAATTGAAATATTGCTGGTGCATAGAGCATCAGTGACTGGACAATAAAATTGTAATTCATAACGGTGCAATAAAGGTCACCAGAACAACTCTACTTGCTATGTTTGAGCTCTTAGATGCTGTTGCTGTTCGTGCTAAAGCAAAACTAACAGCCATTTCATATCTGACATTATGGAAACATGCACAGCAGTTAATTCTTAACGATGCTGACTGATAACTAGATTCCCCGAAGCAATCGTTTAATTTGCAATTGATTCTAATTGTTGCAGTTGCCAGCCCTGCTTTATGCTGTGTGCACCGAGGTTGTCTGCGTGCTGAAGATGCCTCTGGCATCCGTGGTGTCAAGTTCTTTTGCCCCTTAATTACTCAGTGTATCCTGCAGAGAACTCTCTCTCTCTCTCTCCGACTCGAAATGGAGGCATACAAACGAGACGTTCTTTGTACATCGTGGTAACTCAAAGACTGCCAGCTAAAGGTTCAGCTTAAGGTTCAAAACACAGAGAGAAAGAAGATGGGACAACTTTAATATGAAGCTAACTAATGAAATCTGCTCTTGAGTTGTGAAAATCAGTTTCTGAAATGGTGAATAATTGCAACCAGTTGTTAACTTACGTAGAAAATGATGAACAACATTTTAAAAAAAAGAATGCGATAAGAATACTTCAACACCACCCTAAACCATATCAACCACAAAACCTCTGTGTAAATGACGTTCTCTGACTGTATTTTGTTTGTCCTCGCCAGACAGTGTTGAAAGTTCACTTGCACTATTCTGAATCATTCAAAAACATTGGAAGTCTAGAGCTATCAGGCACACTGCTGCCTCACAGCGCCAGGGACCTGGGTTCTATTCCAGCCCTGGGTCACTGTCTAGGCGGTCTGTACCTTCTCCCCGTGGGTTTCCTCCAAGTACTCCGGTTTCCTCCCACAGTCTGAAAGACATGTTGGTGAGCGGCATTGACCCAAACAGGCGCCGGAGTGTGGCGACCAGGGGAATTTCACAACAACTTCATTGCAGTGTTAATGTAAGCCTTAGTTGTGACACTAAAAACTAAACTTCAAAAAAACTGTGTGGAGTCTGCACATTTTCCCAGTGTGTGCGTAGCTTTCCTCTGGGTGCTCCAGTTTCCTCCCACAGTCCAACAGGCATGCTGATTGGGTGCACTGGCCATGCCAAATTCTCCCCCAGTGGACCCGAACAGATGTCGGAGTGTGATGACTAAGGGATTTTCACAGTAGCTTCACTGCAGTGTTAATATCAGCCTACTCTGTGACAGTAATAAATAATTTGTAAATTTAAAAATTTAAACTATCTACTCCAGTTCCAGAGCTCTGTGTGTGTGCAAATAATCCAGGAGAAGGAAAGGAGAGGCAAAAGAAATAAAGGAGAAGCATCAGTGAGATTCTAAAGCACAGTAATGGGGTTTAATTGGATTACAAAGCAGCAAGTTAGCCGAGCATTGTGGCCCAGATCTTCTGAGAAGTGGCAACGATGAGTGAATTTCCGCTGCACACAAAAATTCCTCCAACTTGCTGCTGCTATGAATTTCTTCCTGGGTCTTCTAACCCTGGATTTCACTGAGAAGTGCAGCGCAGTGTCCCTTGGGAAACACCGCCAGAGTGGAGCACCAGGAAAAGACAGGACACAGCAATCTTAAAAATCCAGTCTTTGAATGTTAGTAGCTGGAAGGGAGAGTGATGGAAGACAAGGGTATTTTTTGGGGGGGGGGGTGGTGAAGGTGGTATGTGAAGGCAATAGTGGGTAATTATTTATTAGTGTCACAAATAGGCTTACATTAATGCTGCAGTGAAGTTACTGTGAAAATCCCCTTGTCGCCACACTCTGGCACCTGTTCTGGTACACCAAAGGAAAATTTAGCATGGCCAATGCACCTAAGCAGCACGTCTTTTGGACTGTGGGAGGAAATTGGAGCACCCGGAGGAAACCCACACACATACGGGGAGAATGTACAAACACCACGCAGACAGTGACCCAAGCCAGGGATTGAACCCGGGTCCTTGGCACTGTGAGGCAATGGAAGCCGTCGGGGGAGTGGGGGAATGGAGGGTCAAGCAGGGGAACCGGGGGTGGGGGGGAGGAGGAATCTAGAAGGCCGGGGGCAACCCAGGAGTGCCAATGAGGAAGTGGTACAGGAAAGCCAAGGGGGGTGGGTGAGGATACGGGAAGGCCGAGGGGAGAAGGAAAGGTAAGGCAAAGAGGGGTAAAAGGTGAGGGAGTTGGTGGAGGGTGGTAAGTAGATGAGTTGCTAGGTGGGTAGTTGGTTCAGGGATAGCCAGGTGGGTCATTGGGTCAGATTGGAGGGTGGTCACGGAGGTGAGGGGGTGAATAGTGTGGGCACAGTTTGTGGAGTGACATGTTAGGAAACGTTAGATATACCAAAATCTAATAACTATCTGCTGAGTGCCTATCCGCCTGAGTACTGTTCAGAGTCGGAGACACTCATGAAAAGTGACTGGCAGAGAGGAATTTCCCAGTGGAAGTTTAAACTTCCTGGACAATTCTCATGTAGATCAATGGGTCGTGATCCCTACAAGGAGATAACGTGCATCTTCAGTCATACATCCCGTCTCTGAATATTCAAAAACCAGAAGGTTCGACTCAATGTTTCAAACATCTGATTAAGACAGGATAACTGGATTCAGATGTCTTTCGAAACATGAAGTCACCACTGGGCAGAGGCCTCCATCTAATCCTTCCGAATGCTGTGTTTTCCAGTATTCAGCCTAAAGGAAGCAGAAGCAATGGCTGAGATGTGTCATGTGGCATGTACAATCAGCTTTTAGCAAAGATATCTCAGTGACACACCACAGAATAAAGCACACGCATTTCCTGACTGCCGTCTGATTAGACAAACTCTCAGATTCTCTTCTATTTTATACCAGTCAAAATGCTTCTCGTATGTCATCTACAAATGAGGTTTTAATAGACTCAGAGTAGTGAAGTCTCGCTAATCCTCTAATGAGGACATTGTCACAGAGAGGGCTTTGAAAATCAGTAACAGCAATGGCTGACAATAATTGATCAAAAAGTGAAGTCAATTCCCTTTCTTTCATTCCCACAGGCACCCACGCAATAATTAACGCATAATTCACACCAGGAAATAGGAAGGCGCTGGGGCTCAAATTCACTCATTGTAACCAAACTTTGTTCTCATCATATTGGACCCTCACATATGCCACTGATTTGAAACTATTCTCAGGTATCCACTCATTAGAATCATACAGTGCAGAAAGAGGCCATTCGACCTATCAAGTTGGCACTGGCCACAATCCCACCCAGGCCTGACCTCCACAGTCCCATGCCTTTACCCTTACTAGTCTCCCTGACACTCAGGGTCAATTTAGCATGGCCAATCCACCTGACCCACACATCTTTGGTCTATGGGACGAAAGCGGAATACCCGGAGGAAACCCAAGCAGACACAGGGAGAATGTGTAAACTCCTTACAAACAGTGACCCAAACCAGGGATCAAACTATCTCTGGTGCTGAGAGGCAGCAGGGCTAACCACTGTACCGCCATGCCACTCCTGTCTTTATCATACAGCTCGAGCACACAAAGTGAAAACTTAGTGGCACACAATCTAATCTTAAGCCGTGGAGGCTGCGCTATTTGCCAACAGGCAAAGTTCAAAATATCAACCCACTCTTGGCCTATTATGACATGCTCAAAGAGGGTCAGGTATTGAGCTGTTACATATACAAACACGCAATAAAATATTTCAATACCTTACAGCAATTTCAAACTTAAAACAATTATTTGTTAAACTACTAATAATCAGAAACCTGACATCAAAACAAGATAGCTATAGCTAAAATTTTACACCCCCCCCCCGCCCCCGGTTAGAGTATTTTTCCAAGGTGGGAGCAGCACACCAGTGGCCGCCAGTGGGATCTTTGGCGTTTTGCGTGGATCACTTGAACTGCCATCGGGGTGGCCTTCAGCAGGACTCGAAGACCACGAGCGGCACGATAGCACAGCGATTAGCACTGCTACTTCACAGCTCCCGGGACCCAGGTTCGGTTCCCGGCTTGGGTCATAAGAACATAAGAAATAGGAGCAGGAGTAGGCCATCTAGCCCTTCGAGCCTGCCCCGCCATTCAATAAGATCATGGCTGATCTGTCGTGGCTCAGTTCCACTTTCCCGCCCTCTCCCCATAACCCTTAATCCCCTCGCTTATCAAAAACCCATCAACCCGCGTCTTAAAAATATTTAGCGAGGCAGCCTCCACCACTTCAACGGGCAGAGAATTCCAGAGATTCACCACCCTTTGAGTGAAGAAGTTCCTCCTCAACTCCGTTCTAAACTGCCCCCCTTTTATCTTGAGGCTGTGCCCCCTAGTCCTACTATCCTTTCTGAGTGGGAAGAGTCTCTCCACCTCTATCCTATCCATCCCATTCATCATCTTATACGTCTCAATGAGATCTCCCCTCATTCTTCTAAACTCTAACGAGTACAAGCCTAGTTTATTCAGCCTCCCCTCATAGCTCAACCCCCTCAACTCCGGCATCAGCCTAGTAAACCTCCTCTGCACTCCCTCCAAGGCCAAAATATCCTTGCGTAAGTACGGCGCCCAAAACTGCACACAGTACTCCAGCTGCGGCCTCACCAATGCCCTATACAGCCGCAGCAAGACCTCCCTACTTTTATATTCAATCCCCCTTGCTATGAAGGCCAGCATCCCATTCGCCTTCCTGACCACCTGCTGCACCTGCAAGCTAGGTTTTTGCGACTCATGCACAAGGACCCCGAGGTCCCTCTGCACCGTCGCCTGCTGCAGTTTTTCTCCACGTAAGTAATAATCCTTCCTACCATTATTCCTACCAAAGTGGACCACCTCGCACTTGCCAACATTAAATTCCATTTGCCATTTCCTGGCCCATTCGCCCAGCCTAACTAGATCCTTCTGTAGACTCTCCACACCCTCCGCACAATTTGCCGTTCCGCCAATTTTGGTGTCATCAGCAAATTTCGACACCATACACTCGGTTCCCTCCTCCAGATCATCTATATAAATGGTAAACAGCTGAGGCCCCAGCACCGACCCCTGGGGTCACCATCCGCCAATCCGAATAGCACCCATTGACCCCCACTCTCTGCCTCCTATTTGACAATCAATCCTCTATCCACGCTAACACCCTACCCCCAACTCCATGTCCCCTGACCTTCTGCAATAACCTCTTGTGAGGTACCTTGTCAAACGCCTTCTGAAAATCCAGAAAGACCACATCCACCGGCTCTCCTCTATCCACCGCCCTAGACACATCCTCATAAAACTCCAGTAAATTTGTCAGACACGACTTCCCTTTAACAAAACCGTGCTGCGTCTGCTCTATCAAGCAATTCCCCTCAAGATGCCTCGCTATTTCCTCCTTGATGACGGATTCTAACATTTTACCTACAACAGACGTTAAACTAACCGACCTATAATTCCCTGCCTTTTGCCTGGCACCCTTCTTAAACAACGGCGTAACATTAGCCGTTTTCCAATCTTCTAGCACTTCCCCGGAATCCAGCGACATCTGGAAAATAACCACCAAGGCATCCACTATCACCTCCGCCATTTCTTTCAGAACCCTCGGATGCATTCCATCGGGTCCTGGCGACTTGTCCACAATCAGCCCCTCCAGTCTGTCGAGCACCGCCTCTCTAGTAACAGTAATGTCATCAAGACCCTCCAGTCCTACCACCTTTCCATCTCTAACACCCGGCAAATTATTCACGTCCTCCTCCGTGAAAACAGAAACAAAAAAGTTATTCAAGACCTCAGCCATATCCCCATCCCCTACCACTAAGTCCCCCTTCTCATCTTCTAAGGGACCAACGTTAACCCTAGCCAGCCTCTTCCTTTTTATATATTTATAAAAACTCTTGCTATCCTTTTTTATATTAAGCGCTAGCCCAGCTTCATAGTTTCTCCTACCCTTCTTTATCAACTTCTTTGTCAATCTTTGTTGACATTTAAACCTCTCCCAATCCTCTTCTCGCCCACTACTCTTAGCTACTCTAAACGCCTCCGCTTTTAATTTAACACTTTCCTTCACCTCCTTCGTTATCCACGGCTTATTACCTCTCCTCCTACGGTCCTTTTTGACCATCGGAATAAATTTCTGCTGAGCACCAAGAAAGATCTCCTTAAAGATCCTCCACTACTCCTCAGCAGACCTACCTTCCAACGCGCTCCCCCAGTCCACAATTGCCAATTCTTCTCTCATCCTACCGTACTCCCCTCTGTTCAAACAAAGGACTCATGTCCGGGAACCCACTTTCTCCTCCTCCATCTGCACCAGAAACTCCACCATACAATGATCACTCTCCCCAAGAGGATCCTTCACCACAAGGTCCCTGATTCTACCCGCCTCATTACATAACACCAGATCCAAGATAGCTCGCTCCCTCGTCGGCTCCAACACACACTGTTCAAGGAAACTATCCCGGCAGCATTCCAAGAACTCCTCCTCGAGCCCACCGTGTCCAACACGGGTCGACCAATCAATATGTAGATTGAAATCCCCCATAACTACGGCCGTCCCATTCCTGCACGCCGCACTTATTTCGTGGAGTTTGCACATTCTCCCCATGTCTGAGTGGGTTTTCTCCGGGTGCTCCAGTTTCCTCCCACAGTCCAAAAGACGTGCTGGTTAGGTGCAGACTCGAACAGATGCCAAACTGTGGCAACTAGGGGAATTTCACAGTAACTTCATTGCAGCGTTAATGTAAGCCATGCTTGTGACTAATAAATGAACTTTTACTTGACTTTAGAAAAGATCGTGTGGCAGGAAGAGTCAGAAAATCCCACCCTATGTTGTCAATCTGGGGAATTAGGAGGATACAGGATTGTGTCATTTACAGCCACTCAACTTGTTGCTATTGGCAACACATCAATAGCCACCCATTCATCAGCATATAAGATGAAAGCACCGGCTCCAATGCATGATGAGCTCAATGCATTTTACACCCATTTTGAGCAAGAGGTCAGCAAGAGCACATCCTCCATCCTGGAAGCCTTGGATGAACCTGTATCCGAGGTCACCATTACAGATGTCAAAAAGCAGATTTCCTGAAGGTCAGCCCATGGAAAGCGACTGGCCTGGATGGGGTACCCGGACGAGCACTCAGGTCCTGCGCGGATCAGCTGGTTGGAGTTTCCACAGATATCTTCAACCTCTCTTTACAACAATCTGAGGTCCCTATCTGCTTCAAGAAGGCAACCATCATCCCCAATATCAAAGAAAAGCCAGGCAGTGTGCCTTAATCAGGCAAAGAATATTAAAAATGCCAAGCTTCCTCTTCTTGACCTCCAGTTTTCCAAGGCCCCCCTGTTCCATCAGCTCAAATCAGTTTAGTTAGACATTAAATGGTACCTTAAGTTGGCTCCTACCCCAAAAACCAAGCAGTGCATTCCCAATACTCAGCATCTGGGATCAGCTATGAAGATTAGGAAGCATTGGAAGCTACCAGGAATTTGTATTAATACAACCATACTTCCCAGCAGTGGAATGGGACAAACATGGGGAAGGAAATGAAATTAAAAGTTTATTAGTCGCAAGTAAAGCTTACATTAACACTGCAATGAAGTTACCGTGAAATTCCCCTAATCACCACCCTTCAGCGCCTGTTCCGGTCAATGCACCTAACCAGTACGTCTTTCAGGCTGTGGGAGTAAACTGGAGCACCTGGAGAAAACACATGCAGACACGGGGAGAACATGCAGATCCCACACAGACAGTGGCCCAAGCCAGGGATCGAATCCAGGGAAAGCAGCCAGCATAATCAAGGACCCCACGCACCCCAGACATTCTCAAATCCACCTTCTTCCATTGGGAAAAAAGATACAAAGTCTGAGGTCACATATTAACTGACTCAAGAACAGCTTATTCCCTGCTGCCATCGTACTTTTGAATGGACTTACCTTGCATTAAGTTGATCTTTCTCTGCACCCTAGCTATGACTGCAACACTACATTCTGCACTCATTCATTTCCTTCTCTATGGACGGTATGCTTTGTCTGTATAGCGTGCAAGAAACAATAATTTTCACTGTATGTTAGTACATGTGACAATAATAAATCAAGTCAAAATCCTGGCTGTGAGGCAGCAGTGCTAATCACTGTACCACCGCGCTGACTATAAATCCATGATATGGAGGAAATGACTCAATCCAGGGAACATCAACACCTCAAATTTAGACAAAAGCTGAAGAAACAATTTGGGGAACAGGGCAGAACGTGGGACAGGAGGAGAAAGATGAAAAATTCTTTGTGGATTGAGGGCAAGCATTGCCTGAATTCCATTTCTCATATCCAGTGATTATCGAGGCAGTACAGATAATAAGGTCTGTAGCTAAGCATTTTAATCATTAAATTCAATATAGACCGTGTCACGGATGAGTGTCTCACACAGTCCAGAAATATGCTGTTATAAGCACTGTTACACTCTTACTGTGATGTCCTATTTAGGTTTGGGAAAGGTTTTTTATGAAGTCAATTAGATCGCAGTGCCCTCTGTAAATGAAAAAGTTTCAAACTTAAAATCGTTCCTCAGAAATTGAATGCTTTGAAGAAAATGTCCAATATGTGAAGATGCTCCATAATTGTGAAAGTCATCTTTGATTTCTCAGAATTAGCTCCTGCTTGGAATTAAATTTCATACAGTGTCAGACCACTTCCACCCAGATGTGGCAAAATCCTATTTATAGAGCTTGTGTGGAATGGTACGAGGTCAGTCATTTCGTCGGGAATCGAGGTAACCTGCACCTAATTAACATTTATATAATTCTCAAGGAAAAAACAAAGAACATTACAGCACAGCGCAGGCCCTTCGGCCCTCGATGTTGTGCCGAGCTACGTCCAAACCCAAGATCAAGCTATCCCACTCCCTATCATTCTGGTGTGCTCCATGTGCCTATCCAATAACCGCTTGGAAGTTCCTAAAGTGTCCGACTCCACTATCACAGCAGGCAATGCATTCCAAACCCCAACCGCTCTGAGTAAAGAATCTACCATGGACATCCCTCCTATATCTCCAACCATGAACCTTATAGTTATGCCCCCTAGTAACAGCTACATCCACCTGAGGAAATAGCCTCTGCACATCCACTCTATCTATCCCCCTCATCATCTTATAAACCTCTATTAAGTCGCCTCTCATCCTCCTCCGCTTCAAGGAAAGAACAGTACAGCACATGAACAGGCCCTTCGGCCTGCGCCGATCATGATGTCTGCCTAAACTAAAACTTTACACACTTTGGGTCCATATCCTTCCATTCCCATCCTATTCAGGTATTCGTCTAATTGCCTGAAGACATGAATAGGATGGGAATGGAGGAATACGGACTCCGAAACAATTGGCATTTCTCAAAGCCTATAAACAGGCTATGGGATGAGATGCTCCGGCCTTCCAGACACGTGTTTCCCACCAAGGGGAGGTGGTGTGCTGTTTGCCAGTGGTGGGATTCTCCTGGTCCTGCGACTGTCAACGGAAATTCCCACTGATGTCACCTCATGCTAGCGGGAAACTTGCAGGCAGGGATGCATTCCAGGCAGGACTGGAGAATCCTGTTGGCATGAACGGCCAGAGAATTCCAATCATGGTTTTTCTGAAGGAACTACTTGGAATGTATTCCCATCTGACAGAGAACTATTGAATCGTACAGTGCAGGAGGCGGCCATTTGGCCCATTGAGTCCACACCCCAACCACAATCCCACCCAGGTCCCATCCCCAAAACCCCTTGCATTTACGCCCGCTAGACCCCTTGACACCAAGGGGCAATATAGCATGGTCAATCCACCTAACCAGCATATCTTTTGGACTGTGTGAGGAAACCGGAGCACTCGGAGGAAACCCACGCAGATACAGGGAGAACTCAGTAAACTCTGCACAGACAATGACACAAGCTGGGAATCGGACCCGGGTCCCTGGCGCTGCAAAGCAGTGGTGCCTCACTGTGCCACCCTGAACTGAATGTACATCTAATGTGATTTAATAGGAAAGAATTTAAGCAGCTTAAGAAATGCTTTTGCTATGAGCAAGGGGTGAGCGAGTCAATAATTTATAACCACTAAACTATTATTACGCCCTATTAACTTCCTGCTGACCCTTCGTAGAAGTTGCTGTGGCACCAACTGACCTCCTCCCTCCCACAGCTTGGAAGTCGTCACACAACACTACAACAAAGCAGCACAGAAAGTTCCACCACTTTTATATTAAAGGAAGCGAAGAGCCTCTATTCTCCCATATCCACCTCTCAATGGAGTGCAAGGGATAAACACACACTGTGCCCACAAGTGGTAGGGAATGACTCAACCAGAAGGTTAAAACACAAACAAGTGAAAAGCCCAGATTACATTAGACCTGCTTATTTCTAATCGAGATCCAAGAAAATTGCTGTGACTGCACAGAGAACTGACCTCAGGCACTTAAATAATTCTGTTGACAAGCCATCAGATTTGCTGGTAATGTAGTTAATGATAAGGTCCATGCAGTGTAATATTTCATTACAATTTGCCTGGCTGAATGAACACTGCTACAGCAATTCCGAACCCCACAGTGCCTTTGACATGGAGAGTATCATTATAGTGCGGCGTGCTTAGGCAGAAGGAAGGAAAAGACTGTGGGCAGAACTTTCCAGATGTTTGTGCCAGGATCTTCGGGTCTCATCAATGCTATACTGGGTCTCCCAGTGGCATGGGGTGGAGTCAATAGTAAATCTCATTGGTGGTGGCAGGACAAGATGATCCCACTCCCAGCCAACGGCACATTGCCTCCCGCTGCGGGAGATATGCCATGGGGAAGCCAGAAGTCTTACCTCACAGAGTGCTTACAGCACAGGAGGCCATTTGACCAGTACTGAGCAACTCGCATCATCCCGCTCCCCTATCTTTCCATGCAATTATAGAATCATAGATTCCCTACAGTACAGAAGGAGGCCATTCAGTCCATCAAGCATGCACTAACAACAATCCCACCCATCCCCATAATCCCACGTATTTACCCTGCTAGTTCCCCGGACACTAAGGGGCAATTTAGCATGGCCAATTCACGTACACATCTTTGGCCTGTGGGGGGAAACCGGAGCACTCAGAGGAAATCCAAGCAGACACGGGGCGAAGATGAAAACTCCACACAGACAATGAGCCAAGGGTGGAATTGGACCTGGGTCCCTGGCGCCGTGGGGCAGCAGTGCTAACAACCCTGCCGCCCTTTCTTTAATTGTCACAGGAATTATCCAATTCTCTTTTGAAGGTCTCAGTTGAATCTTCCTCTGCCACACTCTCAGGCAAAGCATTCCAAATCCTAAACTCACCGTGTTTAAAAAAACATTTCCTCATGGGGTTGCTTCTTTTGCCAATCATCTTAAATTGGCAGGTGCCAATTCTTGATCCTTCTGCCTACAGGAAGATGTACTTTCTCTCTATCCACTCTGTCCTGATCTCTGATGATTTAGAATATGACCATGAAATCCCCTCTCAATTTTCTCTTTTCCAAGAAAGCAGCTCCAACGTCCCCAACCCCAATCCACGTCACTGAAGTTCCTCAGCATAGGGATCATTCTTGGGAATCTTTTCTGGATTCGCTCTAATGCCTTTGGATCCTTTCTAAGGAATAGACATTGAGCAGGGGTAGTTTGTGTGTGGAGGTGCACCAGCATTTGGGATAGAACAGTGTAAAGGGGTGGCAGAAGATGTAACCTACATTATACAGTGTGGTCAAGTTGTAGAATTAGTGCAGAATGTGACCTTGCCAGGGACTGGCAAATGAGGATGGAGAGTTTGAATCCAACATCAATGGGAAGGTGATGGCCTTGTGGTTTAATTTATAGACTATGAATCTAGCAACTGAGATAATGTTCTGGGGACCCAGGTTCGAATCTCATCACAGCAGATGGCGGAATTTGAATTCAATAAAAAATCTGGAATTAAGAATCCACTGATGACCATGAAAACCACTATCGATTGTCAGAAAAACCCATCTGGTTCTTTAGTGAAGGAGATCTGCTGTCCTTCTGTGGTTTGGCCTACATGTGACTCCAGAACCACAGCAATGTGGTTGACTCTCAATTGCCTTCAGGGGTGTGCAGCCAGTGATGTCTATGTCCCATAAACGAATAATAAAAAAAATTGGAAATAGGAATCAGATAAGACAGGTGTAGTTTGCAAAAGAAGGCATGGCATGTGACATGATGTAGATGACCTCTGAATGAATGGAGTGTGAATCTTAAGAAGGCCAACAATGATAGCTGAGCAATAGGAATTAAGAAGGAGAGAGGTAGGTACCCAGCGAGACCTCAGAGTCCTCGTGCATCAATCGCTGAAAGTAAGAATGCAGGTACAGCAGGTAATAAAGAAGGCAAATGGTACGTTGACCTAACAGAGGTCGAGTAGAGGAATAGAGAAGTTTTACTGCAATTGTATAGGGCGTCGGTGAGGCCACACCTATAGGCCTGTATGAAGTTTTGGTGTCTTCATCTGGGGAAGGATGTCCTTGCTAAAGAGGGAGCGCAGTGAAGATTTACGAGGCTGATTCCTGGGATGGCAGGTCTGACATATGAGGGGAGACGTTGATTACAACTGTATTTATTGGAATATAGAAGTCCAAGAGGAGAGCTAGGGTATGCAGACTGGGGATGGCTGTTTGAGGGAAAATCCACATCCGATATGTGGGAGTCTTTTAAAAGTCAGTTGTTAACAATTCAGGACAAATACGTCCCTGTAAAAACGAAGGATAAAAATGGCCAGATTTGGGAATCCTGGATGACAAGATAGGCTGTGAGCTTAGTGAAAAAGGCAGCGGAGGCATACATAAATTTCAGGAAATTGAAAATGGATAAGGCTCGAGGAATACAAAGATATCCCAGGAAGCGCTTAAACAGGGACTCAGGAGGACAAAGAGGGGCCATGAAATGTTCTTGGCAGGCAGGTTTAAGGGGAATCCCAAGGCTTTTTATACATAAGAACATAAGAAATAGGAGCAGGAGTAGGCCATCCAGCCCTTCGAGCCTGCCCCGCCATTCAATAAGATCATGGCTGATCTGTCGTGGCTCAGTTCCACTTTCCTGCCCTCTCCCCATAACCCTTAATCCCCTCTCTCATCAAAAACCCATCAACCCGCGTCTTAAAAATATTTAGCGAGGCAGCCTCCACCACTTCAACGGGCAGACAATTCCAGAGATTCACCACCCTTTGAGTGAAGAAGTTCCTCCTCAACTCCGTTCTAAACCGCCCCCCTTTTATCTTGAGGCTGTGCCCCCTAGTCCTACTGTCTTTTTTGAGCGGGAAGAGTCTCTCCACCTCTATCCTATCCATCCCATTCATCATCTTATACGTCTCAATGAGATCTCCCCTCATTCTTCTAAACTCTAACGAGTACAAACCCAGTTTATTCAGCCTCTGCTCATAGCTCAACCCGCTCAACTCCGGTATCAGCCTAGTAAACCTCCTCTGCACTCCCTCCAAGGCCAAAATATCTTTGCGCAGGTGCGGCGCCCAAAACTGCACACAGTACTCCAGCTGTGGCCTCGCCAATGCCCTATACAGCTGCAGCAAGACCTCCCTACTTTTATATTCAATCCCCCTCGCTATGAAGGCCAGCATCCCATTCGCCTTCCTGACCACCTGCTGCACCTGCAAGCTGGGTTTTTGCGACTCATGCACAAGGACCCCGAGGTCCTTATACGTAATAAAGAGAAACAGGGTAGCTAAATAAAGGGTAGGTCCATTCAAGGGCAGTGGTGGGAATTTATGTGTGGAGCCAGATAAAGTGGATGAGGTCCTTAACGAGTACTTTGCATCAGTATTCACAAAGGAGAAGGATCTGGTGGATGGTGAGTACAGGAAGGGGGATGTTGACATTCGAGGACATGTTGAGATAAAAAGGGAGGAGGTTTTAAAAATATTAAGGTGGACAAGTCCCCAGGGCCAGATACAGTCTATCCCAGGACACTGAGGGGGGAAGAAATTGCTGAGGCCTTGGCCAAAATTTTGTATCCTCTGGCCACGGGCAAGGTACCAGAAGACTGAAGAATATTAACATTGTTCCTCTGTTTAAGAAGGGCAAAAGAGACAATCTGGGAAATTACAGGCCTGTGAGCCTTACATCAGTTAGGGGGAAATTACTGAAGATTCTTAGGGACAGGATGGACTCACATCTGGAACACAGTAGGCTTATTAGCGATAGGCAGTATGGTTTTGTGAAGGGGAGGTCGTGTCTCAGAAACGTGATTGAGTTCTTTGAGAAACTGACAAGAAAAATTGACCAGGGCAGGGTTGTATATATGGACTTTAGTAAAGCCTCCAATAAAGTTCCTCATGGCAAGCTGATATTGAAGGTGAAGTCATATGGGATCCAAGGTGAGCTGGTAAGATGGATACAAAACTAACTTGGGCATGGAAAGCAGAGAGTAGCAGTGGAAGAGTACCTTTCTAACTGGAGGTCTGTGATAAATGGTGTTGCACACGGATCAGTGTTGGAGTCTCTTGTTATATATGCATATATAAATGATTTAAAGAATATGTTGGTGGTCTGATTAGTAAATTTGCAGATGATACAAAAATTGGGGGAGTAGCGGATAGTGCGGAGGATTGTCAGAGAATACAGTAGGATATAAATCAGCTGGAGATCTAAGCTGAAAGATGGCAGATGGAATTTAATCAGAACAAATGTGAAGTGATGCAATTTGGAAGGGCAGTATACAGTAAATGGTACAGCCCTTAGAAATATTAGCATACAGAGGGATTGAGGTGTGCAGATTCATAGTTACCTGAAGGTGGCAACTCAGGAGGACAAGGTGGTCAGGAAGGCGTATGGCATGCTGGCCTTCATCAGTCAGGGCATTGAGTATAGGAATTGGAAAATCATGTTGCAGCTGTATAAGACTTTGGTTAGGCTGCATTTGGGATATTGCGTAGAATTCTGGTTCTCATACGACTGGAAGGATGTTGATGCATTGGAACGGGTGCAGAAGAGATTCACCAGGACGTTGCCTGGTTTGGAGGATATGGACTATGAAGGAAGGTTGAACAAACTTGGATTGTTTTCATTGGAGTGTCGGAGGATGAGGGAATAGGTTACAAGATTATGACAGGCTTGAATAGAGTGGATAGTCAGAGTCTTTTACCGAGAATTGAAGGGTCAATTACTCAGGGCATTGGTTGAAAGTGAGAGGGTGAAAGTTTAAAAGCGATCTAAGGGACAAGTTTTTCTCACAGAGGGTGGGTGAATGCCTGGAACGTGCTGCCGGAAGCAGATTCTATAACAACATTCAAGGGGCATCTGGATAGATATATGAATAGGCAGGGAAGAGGGGGATATGGACCACTGAGAGGCAAGAAAATATTAGAGAGGCATCTGTGTCGGCACAGACTTGATGGGCTGAAGGGCCTGCTCCCATGCTGTACTCTTCTTTGTTTGTACCCCATAGAAACTTATAAAATTCTAACAGGGTTAGTCTGGGGAGCCTCGGAAAGAATATTTTCGATGGTGGGGGAGTGCAGGACGAGGGGGCATAGTTTGAGGATAAAGGGTAAATCTTTTAGAACTGAAGTGAGGAGAAATTTCTTCACCCAGAGGGTGGCGAATGTGAGGAATTCACTACCACAGAAAGTAGCTGAGGCCAAAATGTTGTCTGATTCAAGAAGAAAGAAATTAGGTATAGCTCTTGGGGCTAAAGGGATCAAGGGGAGAAGTGGGGGAATCAGGATATTGAATTTGATGATCAGCCCTGTTCATAATGAATGGCAGAGCAGGCTCGAAGGGGTGAATGGCCAACTCCTGCTTCTAGTTTCGATGTTTCTATGGAGGTGCTGGTGAGCATTCCAATGGAGGGAGGACGAGAATAGAGAGGCTAATACTGCAGAGATGGAAGTAGATCATGTTAGTGATGAATCGGACAGCGTTTGAACTTAGCTGCAAGTTAAACAAGAGCCCCAGTGTTGTACATCATCAGATTTACCCTCAATCAGCACCCAGGAGAAAGGTGGAATCAGTAAGAAGTGTCTGGCAGGAGTGAAAGAGGATGGCTTTAGTCTAGCTAATGAGGGAGTGGAAAACATCCCAGATTTTCCACGACTCCTGTCAAAGAGACAAGGGGCAATGCTGATGGACTCAAACCTATCAACAGAAAAACAGTTTGTCACTAGTGTGTGTACAGAAGCTGGCTCTCTGTTCCGAGGCAATGGCATTGAGGAGAAACATGTAGTTAAAAGGGACTAGCCAGAGCTAAGTAAGGGTACATGAGGACGATAGGGTTAACTTGGGATAGATAGGGTTGGAAACCATCATAGAATGTGACTATGGAGATGGAGTTGGGTAAATGGTTGACCAGGTCCAAGCCCATGGAACAGACTAAGATACAGATGTCATCACATGGACAAAATTCTGCATTGAACCAGAAACATCTCAGTGTTGTGGTCAGGGTGCAACACAAGGGACTTCTGAGAATGGGTACAGCAATGATATGAATGAGAACCTCAGCAAGGTAAGTGTTAAAGACGTACAAAACCCAAAGAGGGGGCATTGATGGGCCTTTTAGAAAGGGTCACCTTGAAGGAAGTTTTGAAGAGAAAACGATGCTTTGTAAGGAAGTGAAAAGTTGACAGCTCATTAATTTATAAACATCCTCGCTGAGACAGTCATCATCAAAAGCTTTAGCAGTTTACAGGTTCTGTTGCAGGATTGCAAATTAGATGTGGTTTCCGGCAGATTTCAGTCCAAAGACTGGGAGGAAGAAAACATTGCAGCTTCAGGGAAATCTGTCCCCTCTCAGAGATGAGCTCAGTGTCAGCTGCTGGACCCACAGCCATGGAATTCCTGCCCTAAACATCTCAACATCTTTGCGATTCCCCTTAAACCCTCTCTCTGATCCAGCTTTAAGTTGCCTATTTTGATGTTGCCTTCTTTTGCAAATTTTGTTGGTAAGAAAGGGCTATGGACATTTACTATCTTAAAGGCTTTATATACATGCAAGATCTTGTTACTATTTCCTTGTGGAAGGAGGCAGGTCCACACCAGACATTTCAAAATTTATTTTCTTCATTCATTTATGGGACATGGCTGTTACTGGCTGGCCAGCAATTATTGCCCATCCCTAGTTGCCCTTGAACTCAGTGGCTTTTTAGGCCATTTCAGAGGGCAGTTGAAAGTCAACCACATTGCTGTGGCTCTGGAGTCACATGTAGGCCAGACCAGGTAAGGACAGCAGATTTCCTTCCTTAAAGGGCTTTAGTGAACCAGGTGGGTTTTTCCAACAATGGTTTCACAGCGGATCCTTAATTCCAGATTTATTTTATTGAATTCAAATTCCAGCATCTGATGTGGTGGGATTCGAATCTGGGTCCCCAGAACATTAGCTGAGTCATAGGAGCAATACAGCATGGAAACAGGCCCTTCAGCCCAACTGGACCATGGTGCCCTCCCAGCTCGTCCCAGTTGCCTGCATTTGGCCCATGTCTCTCTAACCGTTTCCCATCCACACACTTATCCAAATACTTCTTAAATGTTGCGACTGTACCTGCCTCGACCACTTTCTCTGTCAGCTCATCCCGTATACAGGCCACTCTCCGTGTGAAGAACTGGCCCCTCGGGTCCCTTTTAAATCTTTCCCCTCCCGCCTTAAACCTATGCCCGCTAGTTTCCAATTCCCCTTTCTTGGGAAAAAGACTGTGGCTGGAATTTTACCACCTCACTCGTCCGAGGCTCGTAAGATCTCGCCCAAGGCCAACAGAGAATGCCGTTCTGCGAGCCTCGCCCATCCCGATTCCAGGGTGAGCATGCTGGTGAAATCAGAGCCTGTGTGTTCATCCTGTCTGTGCCTCTCATGATTTCATACACCTCAAGATTCTGGGTTAATAGTCTAGCAATAATTCCACGAGACCACAGCCTCCCCAGTTTGAAGATGTAGGGTTTAAGATCTGCTTCAGGTATCTGATTGACGTTGTGTTGTTTAAATGTCTTGAACCGGGAGACAGAAGAGTGTTTAGCTGAGAAAGATATTTCAATGTTTCACGCGTTGCCACGACTTCCAATAACAAGGAACACTCATGGTTCCACCCGACTATTCCTGAAAGACCGTGTGGGGTAATGTCAACAATCAGACAGCTGAGTCTGAAAATAATGGGAACATTAACTCAGTTTGGAGATAAAGTGATAGATGTTTTGTCCATCGATTGTCAAACAAGCTCAAAAGAAATCATGCGCATTTATATAGCGCCTTTCAGAGCTGGAGGGAGCGTTTCAAAGCAATTTTGCAGCAGATTAAGTACTTGTGAAACGGAGTCACTGGCAGGAAACATGTCAGCCAATTTATGCACAGCAAGATCCCACACGCAGTAATAAATAAATCAGGAACTCCCCACTGACCTGACGAAGGAGCAGTGCTCCGAAAGCTAATGGCGTTTACTACCAAACAAACCTGTTGGACTTTAACCTGGTGTTCTGAGGCTTCTTACTGTGTTTACCCCAGTCCAACGCCGGCATCTCCACATCAGGAATATAAACCCAGAGCGCAGGATTTTACAGCCTCACTTGTCCTGAAATCATAAAATCCCGTGTGACGTCAACAGACTTTCACTGTTCACTCCTAACCCACTGAGTGTCCCATGGTGGGCAGGATGGTAAATTTCTGAACAGTATCTTTAAACTGTAACATAGAGACACAAGATTCAAGCATTGGAGGAAGTTGGTAAACTTTGTTCCCAAGTAGGGCAGAGATATGCACCAGAGGTCCGTGGAATAGTTCGAGATTTAATTATTTAAAATACTGAGCGAAAGGAATCGGCTAAAATCCTAGACCAGAACAAACATCTTGTCCTGAGGCAAGTATAAATTCAAATTCTCAAAGCTAATATGGGTCAAAGAACAAAAAGAACAAAGAAAATTACAGCACAAGAACAGGCCCTTCGGCCCTCCAAGCCTGCACCAACCTTTCTGCCCAACTGAACTAAAATCCCCGACTCTTCATGGGACTATGTCCCTCCATTCCCATCTTATTCATGTATTTGTCTAGACACCCCTCAAAATTCAGCATTGTATCTGCTTCACCACCTCTCCCAGCAGCGAGTTCCAGGCATCCACTACCCTCTGTGTAAAAAACTTGCTTCGTACATCTCCTTTCAACCTTGCCCCCCACAACTTAAACCTGTGCCCCCTAGTCATTGACTCTTCCACTCTATGAAAAAGCTTCTGACTATCCACTCTGTCCATGCCTCTCATAATCTTGCAAACTTCCATCAGGTCTCCCCTCAACCTCCGTCAGAACAATCAAAGTTTCTCCAACCTCTCCTCATAGCTAATGCCCTCCATACCAGGCAACATCCTGGTAAATCTTTTCTGTAGCCTCTCCAAAGCCTCCACATCCTTCTGGTAGTGTGGCAACCAAAAGGATGCAGAGGCTTTGGAGAGGGGAGAGAAAAGATCAACCAGTTGAACGAGTTGTTTCCTCGATTTTCTGTTTTGCTCTCCCATCAAAGTAAACAATATGTCTGTCCATCAAAAGGAAGCAAAGATCAACTTTTGGACAAACACTGCCATTGCTGAATGCAATACTTTATGGAAAGCATTTTACAGTGAAAGGTTGGAATCATCTCAGTTGCAATCCAGTCAGCAAACTGCCTTAAAATCAAATTGGCAAAAATCAATCATTTCAATGTCACAACGTAGGAATGCAGCATTTTTTTTGAGGTGCTCAGCCTTAAATCAAAGTGGTTTCATTCTAAAATGAAAGGGAACCCAGCTCCGTTCACCACTGGGGTCATCCAGTCCTGCTGAAAGTCAATAGGCTTTCGGCTGGGTCTCTGAATTTCTCATGGTGGGTCCCACCACGATGGGGCCAGGAAATCCCAGCCCACGGTATCAATGGGGAGGCGGTGGCATAGTGGTATTGTCAGTGACCCAGGATAATACTCCAGGGATCTGGGTTCGAATACCACCTGGCAGATGGTGAGGTTCAAATTCAATAAAAATCTGGAATTGAGAGTCTAACGATGACCGTGGAACCATTGCTGATCGTCATAAAAACCCATCTAGTTCCCTAATGCCCATTAGGAAGGAAAGCTGCCATCCATACCTGGCCAGGCCTACGTGACTCCAGTAGTATTGTGATTGATTCTTAAATACCTTCAGGGATGGGCAACAAATGTTGCCAGCGATGCCCACATCCCATGTAGTAATTTTTAAAAATTCTTCATGATGGATCGTATTTAGTTATTGGTCACAAGTAGTCTTACATTAACACTGCAATGAAGTTACTGTGAAAATCCCCTCATCGCCCAACTCCGGCGCCTGTTCGGGTACATCGAGGGAGAATTTAGCCAATGCATCCAACTAGCACATCTTTCGGACTGTGGGAGGAAACCGGAGGAAACCCATGCAGGACCTGGGGAGAACGTGCAGATTCTGCTCAGATAGTGACCCAAGGCAGGAATCGAACCCAGGTTCCTGACGCTGTGAGGCAGCTGTGTTAATCACTATGCCACTCCTGAACTTTGCCAAGTATTACATTTTACATATTCACCGGTGGGCGGCACAGTGGCTAGCATTGGGTTTGATCCCCGGCTTGGGTCACTGTCCGAGTGGAGTTTGCACATTCTCCCCATGTCTGCATGGGTTGCCTCCAGGTGCTCCGGTTTCCTCCCACATTCTGAAAGACGTACTGGTTAAGATGCACTGACCTAAATAGGCGCTGGAGTGTGGCAACTAGGGGAATTGCACAGTAACTTCATTGCAGTGTTAATGTAAGCCCTACTTGTGACTAATAAATAAACTTTTACTTTAACTTCTGCAGAGGGCAAAACACAGGGACAAAATCAATCACATTGTCTATGCATCAAATAAATGCCATTGAACCCACTCCAGTTTCTACTTTGCATCAAGGACTTGCAATGCCATTATCATTCTGCTGACAATCATTCTCTTCAGATTATTTAACGTTTCCAGCTGAAATGAAGGCCAGGACTGAATGACTGTCAGACAGAGGATTGACAAGCAACTGGTTATCATCAGGATGAAAATACCCAAATTAACCAACATGAATCAATGTGCTGTCTCCCGTAAGCATATTTAAATTTAAGTTTATTTATTAATGTCACAAGTAGGCTTATGTTGACACTGCAACAAAGTTACTATGAAAATCCTCCAGTTGCCACACTCCGGTGTCTGTTCGGGTACACGGAGGGAGAATTTAGCACGGCCAATGCACCTAACCAGCACATCTTTTGGACTGTGGGAGGAAACTGGAGCACCCGGAGGAAACCCATGCGGACATAGGGAGAATGTGCAGACTCCACAGACAGTGACCCAAGCTGGGAATCGAACCCAGGTCCCTGGCGCTGTGAGGTGGCAGTGCTAACCATTGAGGCACCATGCATATCCATGGCTCTCTGCTTTAAAAGATCCAGCTGTTTTTTCTATTCGCATCCAAACTGTACTTGAGCAAACAGCTGGTGACAACTGATGAAAAGATGCAGGAAAGGCGACTTCTCCAGAAAACAAATATCACCAAACCCTCATGACCACTCAGCACTGAAGTGTTGGCAGTTGGTGCACAAAGATCATCTCCAGCTCCTAGTCTGAATGTTTGCTCAAATCCATTTAAATAACTGAACTAATGAACCATCCAGCTGCCAAAAACCAATCTCGGCAGAGCTCAACACACATACCCCAGCGGAATTGCCAGCCAGACAATAACCTGAGTATCGCAAGATGCTGAGAGAGTCTGGATGATTATCTAAGCCAGGATCACACCTTAGTCACAGCTGCAGTTCAATACTCATCTCTAAAAACTTATTAATTATCAGTGACTAAACCACACTCCCTCATTAACCTGATTGCTGATAGTTCTGGCCTCTGCAGCTCAGTGCCATATATGGAGAAACTCAAATGCAAAAAAGTCAGACAATTGCAGACCAGGATTCTCCCTACTGAGCCATAGGAGATTCGGGCTTCCAGCACGTCTCTTTGTGGTCAAGCACGGATCAAAATCAGTAGAGATTCAACCTCTTCTTGCTCCCATTAAATCGCTGAATACACAGACATATTGCACACACCTGTACCTATTGCACACATCTGTGGAACTCATTGCTGCAGGAGGCTGTGGAGACCAGATTATTGACTGTCTTTAAGACAGAGATAGATAGGTTCTTGATTAATAAGGGGATCAGGGATTATGGGGAAGAGGCAGGGGAATGGGTGTGAGAAAAATATCAGCCACGATTGAATGGCGAAGCAGACTCAATAGTGGCCTAATTCTGCTTCTATGTCTTATGTACACATCTGCACCTACTGCACAGTCTGTTGGTGGCTGACAATGGGATGTACATTTCAAAAGGGTTTCATTGACTGTAAGTGCTTTGGAATGTCCTGTGGTCATGAAAGTTGCTATACAAGTACAAGTGTTTCTTTTATTCACAATATGGAGATGCCAGCATTGGACTGGGGTGGGCACAGCAAGAAGTCTCACACCAGGTTAAAGTCCAACAGATTTATTTGGAGCTTTCGGAGCGCTGCCCCTTCATCAGGTGAATACGCAACTCCCATCTGGTGATAATTAACACCAGAGTACTGAATTTGTTTTTAAAAGAACTACATTCCTGGGAACTGGCCTATTGCTACAACTAGTCTCATAATTGGGAATATCTGCACACTTATTGAATTGGGTGCAATCTTTGCGAAAGTGCACAGAGAGCTCTGGATCAGGCAGGAAAAGCTATGTGAAGCTCCAGGCTTCACAGTTATCTTTCGCCTGATTTAACGCCACTCTGTGTGATTTCAGAATGCTGGCAAGGATCACACAGCCAGCTGGAGACATGTGGCCTATACATGCCGGCAAAGCCAGGATTCTGAAATCGGGGGGTGGGGGGGAATGGTCTTCTGATCCCAAAATTAAATTTAAAGCCCCCTCACAAACATCAGGGTTCCTATAAGGAGATTAGCCCCCAGCATTGGGATCCCCATAGAGATGAGGACACTCCCACACAAACATCAGGGTGATCTAATTCTGTCCCCTGCAGTCCCCCCCACCACAGTATCAGTAATATATGATAACATATTCAAATTTATGTAAATCAGAGGTGTCATCAGCAGAGTTTGGGGGGGGGGGGCAGGGGTGTGTGTGCAAAGTCTCACCATCATAAATCCTATTTTTGGTTGCTCACGAGATTTGGCGGTCGTTATATGATCTGAGCCCTCCTCCATGTAGATACCAACTGTCCATGTCGGTCGGAGAGTATCTCCGTCTGTCCGTCTGCACCACCATTCCCCCCCCACCCCCACATAACAGGGAGCCAAGATTGAGGAGGTGAGACGTGTTGGGCTGGTGAGAAGGGAAATGGTCCCAATACCAGGAAAGGCTCAATGACATAATGAGGGCAGCGGGGGTGAGTTAGGCATCAGTTTGTGCCAGAGTGCTACAGCGCGCACTCCAGAATGCAGAATTTGGCTTGACCTCAAAGGCATCATGATTGAAAAAGGATACAGCTATCTTTGACACTGACATTGTACATTTAAAGCTTTGGTTGTCGGGTGGGTGGGTGGTAGAACGAGCACAGCAGCCCAGCTGGCATGCACTCAGCTAATAACAGATAGACAGCTTGCCATTAAACAATCTGAAATTGTTAACGAGTGCATTCTCAGACATCTTCCCTCGAGAAGTGAGACCACAATGCTCATCTTCCTCAGATACTTTACAGCCCTCGTAGGTGGCCAGGAACAAAATATAACCCTCAGCAGTGTACTCCACAGTTGAGAAAAGGCCTCGAACTCATCTGATTTTAAAATGGAGTTATACTCATTCAAATATTGGAGAGCGGAAGCATTGGAGAGAGTGCAGAGGAGAGTTACCAGGATACTGCCTGGTTTGGAGGATAGGTCTTATGAGGAAACGTTGAGGGAGCTGGGGCTTTTCTCTTTGGAGCGGAGGAGGATGAGAGGTGACTTAGAGGTTTACAAGATAAGAGGGATTGATAGAATGGACGTGCAGAGACTATTTCCTCGGGTGGATGTAGCTGTTATTAGGGGGCGTAACTATAAGGTTCTTGGTGGGAGATACAGGAGGGATGTCCGAGGTAGATTCTTCACTCAGAGAGTGGCTGGGGTGTGGAATAGACTGCCTGCTGTGATAGGAACTTTCAAGTGGTTATTGGATAGGCACATGGAGCACACCAGAATGATAAGGAGTGGGATAGCTTGATCTTGGGATTGGATATAGCTCGGCACAACATTGAGGGCCGAAGGGCCTGTACTGTGCTGTAATGTTCTACGTTCTAAATAAGCAATTGTTATCCAAGTTGGGACATGCCCCTTTAAGAGGGCAGGTCAGCTGACCTGGGTGGAGCTTGCCTTAATGTGGCGATGCCAGTGTTGGGCTGGGCTAAACACAGTAAGAAGTCTCACAACACCAGGTTAAAGCCCAACAGATTTATTTGGTAGCAAACGCCACTAGCTTTCGGAGCGCTGTTCCTTTGGCAGGTGAATCACCTGATGAAGGAGCAGTGCTCCGAAAGCTGGTGGAGCTTGCCTAGGCAGTTTGGTGCTGACTGTGCTAGGGAATGGACATCTTAATGAACAGTTCCTGCAGTTTACTGCCACTAACCTGGTGGTCTTGTATTAGTTTTATATCCGACCTCATATTAAATAGCAATTCCCAGCAGGGTCAGATCTACTGACTGTTAAGCTGAGACTCAGACCTGCCCTAACAAGCTGCCCCTTAAAAAGAATGAAGGCCACACATGGCTTGAACCTGACTTTAAAGGCGTATTATATATTATTGCAGTCAATTGGGTCGTTAATGGCCTTAATTGATATTTACATAACGCAGATGGAGTTCCGACTTTTCAGCTCACCTGCCTGCCATATTATATCAAACTGGTGCAATGATGTCCTACCCAACTACATCATGTCCAACTGTACAGCTCTGCTCCATATCTTGTGAATATGTATAACCATGTACAGAAATCCACAGAGCAACATTTTAGAATAGAGTAGAATTACAGTACAGAAGGAGGCCACTTGGCTCATTGAGCCTGCACCAACAACAATCCCATCCAGGTTCTATCCCCATTACCCCACATATTTACCCGGCTAATCCCCCTGCACCAAGGGGCAATTTAGAGTGGCCAATCTACCTAGCCTGCACATCTCTGGACTGTGGGAGGAAACTGGAGCACCCAGAGGGAAGATGGGGAGAACGTGCAAACTCCACACAGACAGTGACCCAAGCCGGGAATCGAACCTGGGTCCCTGGCGCTGTGAGGCAACAGTACTAACCACCGTGCCACTTTGCATTGCTATGATTTACAAGGAGCAAGTCAAATCAAATGTTGACCATCAAAATTGCAAGTTTAACCAATTCAAGTTGGCTTGCGGGGGGGGGGGGGGTTCACATAATTCTGAATTTGTTTGCGATGAATCAATTGGGAGTAAAGATCCCTGATGTAACGAGGTGCACGTGTGAGTCACAGTAGCAGTTTTAATGTAAGAACTGTACAGAGAGTGAGTTGGATGGGAATGGTAAAGATGTTGCCATTTCAAGCATTGCAACATGACAACACAGAAAATGGACACTAATCGTTTCCAGGTTAGAGTTATTTTCAGAAAAGCTATTAAAAATGAGTCAAATATTGGCATATTGCGGTTGTCCAGTTACCGGCCTTTCCAGCTGTTACACATACACACATGCCTGACATCTGTGATTTCTCTGCAAAAAGGTTGTCGCCACAACAACAGTCAGTGCACGTCAAAGTAATTCCAGACATGTTGACAAATTTATAAGAACTGCATTAATGCAAAACAGCAGACAGAGGATTTACTCTTGTTCCCTCTTGATGTCCAATAATCAGCACCATTCTGACCTGGGGATAGAATTTCCACATTAAACTAGTTCACATCCATAGGAAAGATACAGCATTTTGTAAATCAATTGGAAAATTGGTTGCGGTGCTTAATGTTCAGAAGGATGTTTCCTTAGCAATATTCAAGCAGGCAGCAAAAATAAAGGGAGATTTTGGAACACCTCCAATAGGCTAACGTACACAAGACTTCAAATTCAATTTGACAGTTCTGAAATAAATAACAGCCAGGCAACACAAGAAGTGTTACCATGATGGTTGCTAGTCAAGAATTAATTCCGAGCTGGCATTCCCAAAGCAAACTCCCATACAATGTTGGCAGAAATTCGAATTATGAAGGGTTCCCTAATCAACAGCTCACCTGCTGAGGCAGCCCTGTTTATTAATTTTTACACAACAAACAACATTCTTAAAAATATGTAAAGCTGAGTCAAGGTGGTTGCAAAGCGCCGCCCGAGTTCCAACTACTTAAAGTTAAGTGGCACGCTGATCAAAAACCGGTTCAGCCTCAAGTGCATGGGCATTGCACAGAATTCTGTTCAGCTGATGCTCCGAGTTCTGGAATTGTTACTGTAAAGTAATTCCAGACCTACTGCATGCATATCCCCTGTCAGCATGGCAATACTCCCACGTTTTTAGTGTGATGTATACACACACCCCCACGCCATACAACAAAGCAAGCCTCGAAAACTAAAGGAACAATCTTTTGCTGAACACTTAGAGCTACTGGTTCAAACAACAGCATTTTGCACAGCACTCCTTCCTACATGTCTAATGCAAACACATACTGATGCAGTGTACTCATTTCATTCCTTGCCCACATTCAAACCAAGAGAACAGTGGTACCACAAATCAGGAAAAAAAAACCACCTCACTCCCAGAGCAATTTCCCTTCCAAATACCAAATTTCTGACCTAATTGACTGCAAAAGCGAAACTGTGTCAGTGTGATGTTAAAAATGAAAAGACAAATCAATTAAACTCCACTTTAAGGTTAGTCTTTCTTTGGGATCCTCCTGTTTTAGTATTTAGGAGAATATTTACACAATAACTTCATTGCAGTGCTAATGCAAATCTACTTATGACACAAATAAATAAACTTAATCATCTATTTTAACCGACAAATACATACATTGATAAAAAATTTGATTTAACCACAAAACATTTAATGTATAAAAACAATGTGTACCAGATAATTGATTCTTCAGCCAGTATAGACAATACATTTTATTTCATTGATTCTTGGGATGTGGCCATCATTGACTAGGCCAGCACTTCTTATCCACCCTGAATTGCCCTCAAGAAGGTGCTGGTGAGCTGCCTTCTTGAACCACTAGAGTCCTTGTTGTGTAGGAATCCCTACAGTGCTGTTAGGGAGAGAGTTTCAGGATTTTGGCCCAGCGACAGTGAAGGAATGGTCAAGTCAGGATGGTGTGTCGCTTGGAGGGGAATTTCCAGATGGTGGTGTTCCCATGGATCTGCTATCCATGTCCTTCTCGCTGGTAGTGGTCATGGGTTTGGTAGGTGCTGCCTAAGGAGCCTTGGTGTGTTCCTGCAGTTCACCTTGTAGATGGTACACATTGCTGCCAATATACATAGATAGTGGTGGGAGTGAATGTTTGTGGCAGGAGTGCCAATCAAGCAGGATGCATTTTCCTGGATGATGGCGAGCTCACTGAGCATTATTGGAGCTGCACCCATCCAGGCAAGTGCAGAATATCCCATCACACTCCTGACTTGTGCCTTGCAGATATTGGCCAGGCTTTGGGAAATCAGGAGGTGATTCCAAGCCTCTGACCTTTCGTAACAATTCATGTACAGGACGTGGGCATGCTGGCTAGGCCAGCATTTATTGCCCATCCCCAATTGCCCTTTGGAAGGTGACTGTGAGGTGCCTTCTTGAATTGCTCCAGTCCCAGAGGTATAGGCACATCCATATTGTTGTTAGAGAGGGTATTCCAGCATTTTGACCCAGTGACAGTAAAGCTGTGATGTATTTCCAAGTCAGGATGGTGAGTGACTTGTAGGGGAATTTCCAGGTGGTGGTGGTGTTCCCAGGTACGTGTGGCCCTTGTACTTCCAGACCAGTGATTCCCAACCTTTTATACGTCATTGCACAATTCTACACTATTAAAAAATTTGAGCACACCTCCTATTTCTTTGTCTTTTTTCCTTACTCGGAACTTCATTTTTAATCTCTCCGTGTCTCTTGCTTCTCCTAGGGTCTGGGAGAAGAGTCTTTGCTCAGGGTATGGGCCTTTTAGAGTTTTCACTTTTATTGCGGGTGTATGGGGCCTTTGTCTTCACCTCCAAATCCCATTGGTCATCCGCGTGGGTCCGGCCAACGTAAAAAATCTAAACTGTGCACGTGTGGCTCTTTCCTAACCGGCGCACGTGTGGGAGGCCTAAGATTCGTTAGGTCTTGGTAATGTCAATCACAGAGCTGAATACAAAGGTTCGTTTAGTTTACTTACATGAATTTTGAATAAAATTTGTTTACTTACATGAATTTTTTTTCACGGCAAATTTGGGTGGGTATTCTTGACATGAGAACCACTGTTCCAGGTGGTAGTGGTCATGGGTTTGGAAGGTGCTGTCTAGGGAACTTTGGTGAGATCCTACAGTGCATCCTATAGTTGGTGCACACTGCTGCCACCGTTTGTTGGTGGTGGAGGGATTGAATGTTTTTGTGTGTGTGTGTGTGTGTGTGTGTGTGTGTGTGTGTGTGTGTGTGTGTGTGTGTGTGTGTGTGTGTGTGTGCACGCGCGCGCGGTCAGGAGGTGAGTTACTTTGAGCAGGATTCCTAGCCTTGCTCTTGGAACCACAGTATTTATTTATATGGCTAGTGTAGTTCAGTTTCTGATCAACAGTAACCCCCAGGATTTTAAAAGTGGGGGATTCAGTTACAGCAATGCCATTAAGTGTCAACGAGCAATGGTTCGATCCTGTCTTGTTGGAGATGGTCATTATCTGGCACTTGTGTGGCATGAACACGTCTGGATATTGTTCAGGTCTTATTCTATTCGGACATGGACTGCTGCAGTATCCCAGGAGTTGCAAATGGTGCTGAATATTGTGCACATTTGAATGACCTTACGATGGAAGGAAAGTCTTGTAGCCATGACATTGATATGGCTAGTCCAGTTTGATAGCAGAATACTATGGATGGTTGAGTGAAATAAAAAAATGCTAAGTATAGTTACACCCAGCAGTAACTGTGGACAAAGAGTTAACATTTCAGGTCAATGACCTTGTAAGAAGTTAAAGATGTTGCAGTTTTCAAGCATAGAAAATTCACATCTTAGACCACCATTCAATCCATCATCTGTGTGCCAGGCACAAAAGAGAATCTGGTTTAATCCCACTTTTTAGCTCCGTAATCCTGTTGGTTTTTGCATTTCAAGGGCAATTCCAAGAATTTTTTGAACACAAGGGTTTTTGTTTTTCATCACTCTTTCAGGCAATGAGTTCCAGAAACTCCAACACCTCATGAAAATAATTCTTCTCAAATGCAACCCCTCCCACCATAATCTTTCCGTCAATAATTTTATATCTATATCCCTGGTAATTGGCCTTCCCCTCTCACCGAAATAGGTCCATCCTATCCACCAGATCCCGGTTCCTCAATGTTGTGCACCTCCCCAGCTCAGTCCCAAAAACATAAAGTTAACCAAACAAGTCTTTCTTCATAGCAAATAATCTATATTCTTGCAACATTCTTGTAAACCTCCTCCACCCTTTCTTTCATGCAATCACATCCTTCCTATAATGCGGTGACTTACATCATACGCAATACTCTAGCTATGGCCTAACTAATGTTTCATCTAGTTTTAACTAACTAGTGTTCCAGCATAACCTCCCTGTTCTTATCATCTATGCCTTGACCATAAAAGAAAGTATCCCTAGACGTTCTAAACCACCTTATCGACTGCACATTCCAGATCAGTGGACATGGATTCTAAGATCGCTCTGTTTCTCTCCACTTCGTTATCCCACCATTTTATTGTGTATTCCTTGCCTTATTTGCCCTTCATATAGAGCGGCATTGTTAGCACTGCCGCCTCACAGCACCAGGGACCCAAGCTCAATTCCGGTCTTGGGTCACTGTGTGGAGTTAGCATGTTCTCCCCGTGTCTACATGGGTTTTCTTCGGGTGCTGTGGTTTCCTCCCACACTTCAAAGATGTGTGGGCTAAGTTGATTGGCCTTGCTAAAATTGTCCCTTAGTGCCGGAGGATTGACAAGGTAAATAGGTGGGGTTACGGGAATAAGGCCTGGGTGGGATCGTGGTCGGTGCAGGCTCGATGGGTCAAATGGCTTTCTCCTGCACTGTAGAAATTCTATATTCATTACCTCAACTTCTCCAGATTGAGTTCCATTATTTACCGATTTTTAGTTCAACAAACCACTCCACTGACAGCTTTCATCCACATCATCTACCATGTGCCCAATCACTTAAGCATGCTCCCTACAATTTAAGTCAAATCATAGCTATACGCCACATAAACAATGATTATCCCAAGCTGAACCCCACTGGAAATAGCCTACCAGACACAAAAACATTAATGGGCCATCAGCCTTTGCTTCCTGCCCCTGAGTCAATATTGGATGCCTTGTACTTGTTCCTCTGACATAGTCTGCATGTGAGGGGGGGGAGAGAGAGAGGGGTGGCCATAATGGGATTTGCGTCAAGGACAGTTAAGAATGCATGGAAATAAAAATGTATTTTAAAAAAAGGGGTTCAGATGGAGGAGAAAGGTCACGGCCCAAAGTTGTTGAGTCCAATTTTGAGTCCTGAAGGTTGTAACATGCCTAATTGGAAAATGAAGTATTGCTCCTCCAGATTGCGCTGAACTTTAACAGTCGTGTTTATCAAAACACTCAAGTCGCTCAAATATTCTATGGAAAAGGCAGGTATAGTATCAGCCAAAAGGCTCCTAATGGCTGGTGTCTATGAATTAGGTCCTGTGATAAGACGTTTGCTCATTTACAAGTTCCTCATTCTTCACTTCCTATTAGTCAGCAAACACCAGTAAAAGGGCAAATAACCAGCTTCCCCCTAGAAATCTCTCTCATGTCGGCAACTTTATAATATTCATTGCTACCGATTCATTCAAATGGTCAGCAGTTCAATCATGCAGGGAGTTTAATGAGTATCCCTGCTGAAACCCTGTGCTTATCTCCTTCTATATAAAAACCTCCATTGTCTGGACCAATCACTAATTTCCTAATCATAAAGGTTTCACAGCATGGAAACAGGCCCTTCAGCCCAACTTGTCTATGCCGCCCTGTATGGCCGTCTTAGACCTGACTGTGTGAACTGAGCCACGACAGATCAGCCATGATCTTATTGAATGGCGGGGCAGGCTCGAAGGGCTAGATGGCCTACTCCTGCTCCTATTTCTTATGTTCTTGTGAGCGCACACTTTCAATAAACAGCTCCCGTATTGAAGTTTGCAAACCTATCTCGTGGTGTTTTTATGCCCATTAGTACACCGGGGCAGACATAAGGTTAAAGGACCTTCTCATGCTCCGTCCCTCACCCACCCTGATTCCCGCAGCGGGGTGGGTGGGTGGGAGGACAGTAAAATTCCAGCCAAGAACTTCAGTTTGATATATCTACAATGGTAATGGCACAGTGATGCTCCCTGACTACCTTCAGTAGGTTTGTGCAGGCTCAATGCTCAGCCACCCCTGAACATCAGCAACCTTGAGTCATGTCCGAGACAGTGATACTCAACTCAGTTCTTTATCTGTTTAAAAACACCTGACTTGCAGGGGTGTAAATATGGCATTTTGCAGTTTTTGGTGAAACGCGAAAGGAAAAAATTTGGAAAGCGAGCCTGTAGGATAACTCATGGTTCTGAGACAATCGTTTTTGTTTTTTTAAACATGTGATAACAGGCCTAGATTCATCTAGACATGATACCAGTCCGAAGGTCTGTGGACTACGTTGATTGGCCGTGTTAAATTAACCCTAGCGTGAGGGGGATTGCTAAAGTAAGCATAAGGGGTTACGGGAATAGGGCCTGGGTGGGATTGCGGTCGGAACAGACTAGATGGGTCGAGTGGCCTCCTTCTGCATTAATATTCTACGAGTCTTTAGATTCAGGGTAAATTTTTCCTGCTTTGGTTCAAAATTATTCCTGCAAACCTCCTTTAAACCTTGGCTGAAATTAAACTTTCCTACACCGAGGATGAGATTTGCCAGACCCGCCAAAAGCAGCCGTCATCACAGGAGGGATGAGAAAATTTGAAGTCTGGCTAAAAGTCCCAAATTCTGGATTCTCACTCGAGGTTTGCACACAATGTTTAACACAACTTCCCTTAGCAGTTAGTTTCTCTGGTCAAGTTCCGTTCCAAATATTTGGACCATTTCTCCACATGATATTCTTGAATAACAATCTAAAAAACCCACAGTTTCACCTCCGCAGTTGAACATCATCACTGTGCTCCAGCGTGTATGAGTAGAAAGCACTGACCTTTGTCACATCTTTTAAATACAAAGACACTGTTCATACAAACCATAGAATCCCTACAGTGCAGAAGGAGGCCATTTGGCCCATCGAGCCTGTACGGACAACAATCCCACCCAGACCCTATCCCCGTAATCCTACATTTTTACCCTGCTAACCTACGCATCCCGGGACACTAAGTGGCAATTTAGCATGACCAATTCACCTAACCCTTGGACTTCTTTGGACTGTGGGAGGAAACCAAAGCACCCAGAGGAAACCCACGCAGACACGGGGAGAACATGCAAACTCTGCACAGACAGTGACCTAAGCCAGGAATCGAACCCAGTTCCCTGGAGCTGTGAGGTAACAGTGCTAACCACTGTGCCACCATTTTGGAGCAGCTGTTAAACCAGGTAAATAAGGGGGAAACTGGATAAGTAACTGAGGGAGAAACAAGTTGAAGGAAGGAAGATCAAGTAAGATGATGTAGGGTGGGATTCTACTCAGGGGGTGTTCGAACACCAGTGTAGACAAGCTGGGCCTAAATGAAGTTACAATGCAGCAACAGATTAATGTATTAAAAAGAACGGATCAGATCTAAGCTGTGCTGTCTTGCCACATCCAGTCATGAATGGTAGTGGCTAATTAAACAGCTGACAAGTTGAGACATTGCCACAAACATTTCCCAATATTGACAGAGCTCAGCACACGTGTGCAAAGGACAGCACTGAAGCATTTGCTTCCATCTTCAGACACGGGGTGGATAGGGTTATCAACTGTGGTTAAATATATTCCTGGGGGCATTGTCACAGGTTTGCACCCACACTCCATCCATTACTCAGTCAACACACCCATCACTGCCTTCCAACTCCAACTGGAAAGCAAAAAGACTCATTACCCAGTTGGATGATGGTTGGCTGTCATCATTAAAACTAGGTGTAAAAATATTGAAAAATCGGGGAAGGAGAGATGTTCAAAGAAAACAAAGACAATGGGTGCAAATTTTCCCAACCTGCCCGTCACGGGAATCGTAATGAGCTGGACAGGACCATACCATGCAAGGTTCTGCTGACCTCGGGTGGGATCTTCCAGTCTTGGTGCGACCACAGCTGAAAAATTCCACCCAATGCCTTTGATTTAAATTGTCCAATGATTTCTCTCCAGGGTGACACACAGCAGTGCCCTGGAGATTGACCTTCAATTCCTGGAGACACCAGGTGGAGGTTTCGCCAATCCTGCAAGTGGATAATTAACCCCTCCTGGCCTTCTCCCGAGGTTCCCCAGCATCAGCCGATTCGACTCGTGATATGAAGAAATGATGGAGCCAGCTGGCTCCCTATACATCCCTTGCTGAGGAGGACCAAGTTCATGTTCTGAAGTTATTCAGCACAATGAGTCCCTGAAGGCTTTAAATCGGGAGATGAGCTGCTGTTCCTCCAGCCAAATAAAATCTGTGTGTGTGTGTGTGTGTGTGTGTGTGTGTGTGTGTGTGTGTGTGTGTGTGTAAAAGAGAGAGAGGGGGAATGGGATGCAGTGAGCGGGAGGGGTGGATGTGACTCCTAGTCTCAGGGCCAGTTTGGGCCGAAGGGCCTGTCTTCGTGCTGTACATTTTATAATTCTACGTGTTTGGTGGTGACATCATGCTGAAGGTGACGGAAGTGGAGCAGGATGATCCTTTGAATACAGAGGCCAGTCGGGGTGTTAGATGAGGACAAAGAGACCCCCCATAGTGGTTCCAGGAGGGAGGGGATGGTGGAAGGATTGTGAGAACACACACCACTCTTTTTGCCTTTTGTTCCACAATATCAGTGCTATTTAATTCTTGCCCCCTCTAACCTATCCTTAATCCTCTCTTTTGTTCTGTAGAGATGCCCCTTTCAATCTCCCTTCAGTTCTGAAGTATAGCCACGTTGGGCTTGAATCGTTTCTCTCTCTCTCTCTCCATAGATGCTGTCAGACTAGTTGGGTAGGACTTTTTGGCCGCACTCACCCCAAGGCTGGAATTTCCCACCGAGGTCAACAGACCTTTGCATGGTCCGCCCCCACCTGCTACAGTTCCTGCGGGAAATCTCCGCCCGCTGAGTTTTTCCAGCATGTTTAGCTTTCATTTCAGATTTGCAGCGTCTGTGTATTTTGCTTTCCCTTTGTCACATTCTCAATCAACGATCAGCAAAGTAAGGTCATTGTCAGTGCCAGCACATGGCATTTACTCACCAATCCTATGGTCAGTCTGAGCTCCGTGTGAAACACTCCCAATAAGTTGAATCCCAGAGTCAAGTGAGCGTGACTGCCTTCAGCCCCAAGGCAGCATCTGACCGAATGACATCAAGGAGCCTTCGTAAAATGGAAGCAAAGGAGAATGGGTGGAAATGTTTCCATAGGTTTGGAATCATACCTAGCACAAAGAAAGATGGTTGGTTTTCATCAAATACAATCATATCAGCCCCAGGACTTTGCTGCAGGTGTTCCCCAGGGTTGCGAAAGAAGTAGAGCAGAAACGGCAGATAGACTAATTATGATTTTCCAAAATTTCCTAGACTCTAAAATGGTCTCAGCTTAATGGAAATTAGCAAATGTAACGTTGCCAGTGAAGAATGGCTGGAGCCAGAAAACAGGGATTGATGAATTAACCTGATATCAATCATTGGGAAAAGTTCAGAATCTATTATAAAGGATGTCTTAATAATGCACTTAGAGCATCACTGTGTGATCAGACAAAGTTAATGCGATTTTATAAAAGGGAAATTGTGTTTGATACCACTTATTAGAGCCGTTTGAGGGTGTAACTAGGAGGGTAGATAAAGGGGAACCAGCAGATATAGTAGACAGATGTCAAAGAGGCTGAATTTCGTGGAACTCTAACAGCATTGGGGATGGACCTACATAAAATGGACTGCAGCAGTTCAAGAAGGCAGTTCAGCACCACCTTAGCTGATGAGTCCAAAATTTAAACTAAATACCCATCTCCCTGTCCAGTTGCCCAACAAGGTACAGAAATCAAAACAAGTGAATGTCAGCAGCCAATGTCAGATTTTTATCTTAAAAAGGTAATTTTGGATGCTTAAGGGATTGCATTGCATCAATGACAGGAGATGGCACTATATTTCATTATTACGTTACATTATCAAATACATATATCACAAGAGGTTGCAGGTTGCTTTAAGAGCGGATCACCGGATTTGGTGGTGATTTCATTAGTGAGTGATTCCAGGCAGGAGCTGGCATATTGAAAAAGGAATGTTTCTTGTACAGCTGGAGTCATTTGAAAAAAATACATCAAGTCGACAGTCTCCAGATTAAAAAGGGAAGTACTGGGAAGACAATATATATATTGTATACTCTCAAGTTGCTAGCGTCTGCAAGAGAAATGGTGGGTCAATTAGGATTCATGGATACCTTGAATGAAGAAAACGTATCGTGGAATTCCTATGCTGAGAGTACTTCCTATAAATGAATAGAATTGTCATGAATTTTTACCAATTTTTCTCAGTACAATAGGATGCAAAACTTAAATTTGCTGTGGAATTTGGTTCATCCAGCAAAACCAAGAGCCAAAACTTAGAATGACTCGCTGATTTGAAACAATGTTTATCAAGAAAGCTGGAACTGACCATCCCAGGTGGGAATCTATTGCGGGGAATCCAATTGATCGTACCTTGGAGAGTTCTTGAACAACTATGTGAAGGATGTACTGGGATAGTCCGGATGAAGGAGTTAGCACATAATAACTTTTGGTAGCCGGGTCTAGATGTGCAGATTGAAGAAAAAGTGGGACAGTCCCAATCCTGTGCACGAAATAACCACTGTTGTCTCCCTTACAGCCTTGGGAATGGCCTACAATGCCATGGCAATATTACATATAGATTTTGCGGGTCCATTTGAGGGTTACATGTTCTTAGTCATAATTATTGATGCTCGCTCAAAGTGGCCAGATGTTATCATGAGATCTGCTACATCGGAACAAACCACTGAAAAACTTGGATGGAATTCACTTGGAACTTGGATTTGGTAAGCGAGAACAGATTAACGATAATGGTTCACAGTTTAATTCACAAGAGTTTGAGGATTATCTCAAAGTAAATGGTATTCAGCATACAAAATCTGCACTGTATCATCCATCAACTAATGTTGAAAGATTCATACAATCCTTGAAACATTCTTTAAAAGCTTCAAAACAGCAAAGTTCATTATCATCTCATGTGAATAGATTTTTGTCCATTCACAGAAACATTACTCATGCGAGTACCCAAAGTCCACCTACATTACTATTCTTAACAAGAAAGTTCAGAACTATGTTTGATTTGTTAGCCCCTCCATAAACATCAGGAATGGTAGAGCATCAACAACAATCTCAAGTTGCTAGACAAGAAGTGAGGGCAAAACAACACTCATTTCAATAAGGAGATGAATTGTTAGCAGATAATTATGCCACAAGTGAGAAATGGGTGAAAGATCTCGTGTATGCTTAGCCCTGGTTGCTCCAGTCTCTGCAAAGACTTCACTTTAAGATATTTCTGCCAATGAAATCCATTGTGCTTAGTTGGACAATTGACTGCTAACTTGACTACATGTAGAATTGGAAGGCTAAAGGTTAGCTTGAAATTAACTGCACTCCTGAAGGGTACACAATGCAGGCAAACAGGTTTTTCATAACAGCAGCTGCAAGAATTGTTTTTCTAAGATGGAGACAGACTGCAAAAAATATTTCCAATAACGAGATAAGAATTGAAATATATTTTGGGTTTTAGCATATGTGTTTTCAATTAGTTTTTGAGATCCAGTTCAGTGCGTTCAAGTTCAGTACAGGGACTGACTTGCTTAGAAGCCAGTCTACAAGTTTGCTCTTTCTTTTCAATTCTGTCATGTTAATCCTTTTAAGTACTGTTCAATAAAAGAAAACCATTTTTGAAAACTCGTATCAATGTTATCCTCATCTATTTGAAGAAATGAATGGACCTAAGAGAGTGCCAGTCATAGCTTGAGCAAAAAACAGGTCCAATTTCTTTTGCAGTTCAAACAGAGGATGAACTGGTTTGGCGATTGTTACCATCTCAAAATGATTTCTCAGAATCATCTCCAGAAGTCCAAACTTCTTCAGTCCCAAATGTGGTGGATATTTCTACGGAAGACTTAGTTGAATCTGAGTTGCCTGATGCTTGTTTTTATGCTACTATACTGAGGGAGAATGATTAGTTCTAAGAGAAGAAGTGTCTACTAAAGTTCCAAGTCATACTTCTAAGGTTAAGGACAGCCAATTCCAGAATACCATAAACAACCAAAGAGGAATGAATGTCCTCCTGATCGACTTTCTTATTGACATAGAAGCTAGGAGCAGGAGGCGGCCATTTGGCCCTTCAAACCTGCTTTGCCATTCATTATGATCATGGCTAATCATCCAACTCAATAGCCTAATCCTGTCTTTTCCCCAAACCTTTTTTCCCATTCACCCCAAGTGCCACATCCAGCAGCCTCTTGAATATATTCAATGTTTTGACAACAATTACTTCCCATGGTAATGAATTCCACAGGCTCACCACTCTTTGGGTGAAGAAATGTCTCCTCACCTCCATTCTAAATGGTCTACCCTGAATACTCAGACTGTGACCCCTGGTTCTGCACTCCCCCACCATCAGGAATATACTCCCTGCATCTACCCTGTCTAGTCCTGTTAGAATTTTATAAGCCTCTATGAGATCTCTCCCCATTCATGTGAACTCCAGCAAAAAGAGTCCTAGCCTAGTCAATCTCTCCTCACACATCCTTCCTGCCATCCCCAGAATCAGCCTGGTAAACCTACACGGCACTGCCTCGAGAGCAAGAACATCCTTCCTCAGAAATGAAGGCCAAAACTGCACACAATACTCTAGGTATGGCCTCACCAAAGCCCTTTGTCATTGCAACAACATGTCTATAAAGATTAATGACACATAGTACTGTGTCTAGAGATTTACTGATCCTTTGTGTAACATTGTAATAATTTATCATTATGACCACAGGAGTAAAGATGGAGTGAAGTTGTATATTTAAAAGAGGTGAAGGTTGCTTTAAGAACTGATGACATGACCTGACGGTGATATCCTTAGGGTGCGCGCTCAGGCTGCTGTTTTCCTTTCAGTGTTGTATTCTGTGCACAGCAAAGAGCAGCTCCTCAATAAAACCTGCTGAGTGCTTGATTGAATTGCTGTTTGCAAAAATCAAGCCATTTCTTTCTGTGTAAAACCCACAACTCCTAACATTGTTAGGACATTGCAAGAAGCAAATATATTTTTACGCATGTTATTAGTAAAAGTGAGAGTTGAAAAGGTTTTGCAGGAAACAGATCATTATTGAAACGTCCACAATTAATCATAGAATACTGCAACGCAGAAGGAGCGCAATTGGCCCATCGAGTCTGCACCAACAACAATCCTACCCAGGCCATATCTCCGTAACCCCATGTATTTAGGCTGCTAGTCCTCCGAACACTAAGGGGCAATTTAGCATGGCCAATCAGCCTAACCTACACATCTTTGGAGTCTGGGAGGAAACCGGAGCACCCGCAGGAAACCCATGCAGACACCTGGAGAGTGTGCAAACTTCACACAGTCACCCAATACCAGAATTGACCCTGAATCCCTGATGCTGTGAGGCTGCAGTACTAACCACTGTACCACCCAATCTCTCCGATCATGCTCCGTTGCTATCCAGGGTTACACTCTTGATGGAATTTGGAGACCCGAACCACCGGCCAGCCTGGATGTCAATCTGCAAAAATGCTAATAAGCTCTGAACCAATGGGTTACACAGAAGCAGGGGTGGAGATCACAACCGCAAGGGCATATCTCGAATGGCAGATCAGCAGCGCAGGAAAAAGAAAGTCAGAAAATATACAAAATATGAATAGACGCGTAACACTGACCATGCAAAAGGCTCTTTGACCATTGGACACAAGTGGACCAGACACAGCTTATGTGAAGAAATACTCCAACAATTACTTCCCCTTTAAACATTGACTTTTTTTTTAAAAGTCATTACTAATCCAGGCTTATTACAAAACAAAATATTACTTCCACCTACTTCCCCTTGTAATTCAATAGCGCAGAGTTTCTGGAAATTAACTCATTTCCGTGAATCTAGATAATATCACATGATTTAAATAGGAACATTTTTATTTTCAGGCAGCATTTATTCAACATGAAATCATTTATTTTCTTATGAAAATCACAAGATTCTTTTACTCTTTGCACTGGCCTCTGCTAACGGAAATTAGTGCTCAGGCACTTGCCAGCGCCCTGCCTCTCCAGTTGGTTTTTCTAACAGACTTGCGATCATTGCACTTTTTTTGTGCTCAGGTTTTACGGCGCAACTTTAACCCACTAAACTTAACTGAAAGTTGAACTGCAAAAGAAAGATCTCATCCTACTCTGGAAACAATTAATAACAAGAACAGAAAGTGCTGGAATAAACTCAACAGGTCTGAAGGTATCTGCTGAGAGAGAAACAGAGTTGATATTTCGACTACATATGACTTTTCCCCAGGAAACTAATGTTTGCTCTGCATAAAGTAACCTTCCATTGACATCCTTAAGACAATTAGAAGGACATAGCTATTCGGCTGTGAAATAGCAAAAGGAAGCTCAGGGTAATAAATCTAGAATGCACCAACGCGCACACGTTTTTAAACAAGTGTTGGGCTGTAAGAGAACCAAGGTTGGCAGTATGTTGGATTAACCATATAATCATTGCATCATAGTATGTGAAGGTTAACAGATTTGTTTTCAAATAGGAGGTTGTAGAAGGTGATGACCAAGAGGTATTATCACTGGACTAGTAAACCCAGGATAATGCTCTGGGTCCCTGGTTTAAATTCTGCCTCAGACAAAAAAAAAAATTCCAATTTAATTTTAAAAATCTGTTAATTTAGTCCAACGATGGCCAACACAACCACTGCCAATTGTTGGTAAAAAAAAAGCCCTGTCTGGTTCACTAACGTCCTTTAGGGAAGGAATTCTACTGTCTTGACTTGGTCTGGCTTGTACGTGACTCCAGACCCACAGCCAAATGCTTGACTCTGAAATCTCACAGCACCAGGTTAAAGTCCAACAGATTTATTTGGAATCACTAGCTTTCGGAGTGCTGCTCCTTCACCCGATGAAGGGTGCAGCATTCCAAAAGCTTTTGATTCCAATAAACCTGTTGGACTTTAATCTGGTGTTGAGGCTTCTTACTGTGCCCAGTCCAATGCCAGCATCTCCACATCATGACTCTGAAATGGCCTAGCAATGAGGGAATGGGCAATAAGCATTGGCCCAGTTAGAGAGTGAAACCCATATTCTATGAATTAATTTTTTAAAAACTTCTAAATGTAAGTCATTCATGGGAATCTCATTTTCCGATGAGTTAAATTTTGCTGTGTGTCAAAAATGTAGACAACTCAAATTGTCCTGTGTTTTTAAAATGCAGACAACTCAAATTGGACTGTGTTTCTAAAATGCAGACAACTCAAATTCCCTTGAAGTAATTTTTAATATGTTCCAGCGTATTCCTGGAAGATGGGGAGGAGGAAGGTCATTATTTACAATGCCGGAGTGCTCCGGTTTATACAGGAATACAGCCCCAGATCACTAACAGCAGACTGGGACATTTTAAAGCCATTAACGGTTAAACTCGGAGAGCTCAAATTACAAATTGGCGGAGCGTGGGCTCTTAATCCTTTCTCCTCCTGGAAAACTGCATTTGAGTTGGCCTGTTCCAAATGAGACAATGTTAAATGCAACAGAACTTGAAAATTGGCACATTGGATCCTGGAGATATGTACAATTCAATCTTTCTTTGATTCTGGAGATTTTAAAAAACAAAAACCTGAAAATGAAAATATGGAACAAAAGTGATACAACTGTTGGAAACTCATGTTATTTCAGCAGATAATTTATAAGCATGATTAATAAATATTCACCTTCAGCATTTAAGATTTGAAGTTGGTAACTTGGACAAAGTCTAAAATGCCTTGATGCTTAATTCACCAAAGATTCTTCCAAACCCACGACTACTTGCATCTAGAAGGATGAGGGGCAGCAGATAAATGGGAACATCCCCACCTGTAAGTTCCTCTCCAAGCCACTCGCCATCCTGAATTGGAAATATATCACTGTTCCTTCACAGTCACTGGATCAAAATCCTGGAATTCCCTCCCTAACGGCATCATGGGTCAACCCACAGCACGTGGAGTGCAGTGATTCAAGAAGGCAGCTCACCACCAATGGGATGGGCAATAAATGCTGGCCAGCAAGTGACACCCATGTTCCACAAATGAATAAAAGAAAAAAATAAAGAAGTCTTGCAGAACAATTTGCTATTTACAAAATGGATTTATCAGATGGCATGGCTGGCTCATGTTTTTGAGTGCACAATTTAAAATCATTTTTAAAAAGTTACTCTCGGACAGCAGCCCTCAAACTAAAGCTTTAAAAGGCTTACATTAACACTGCAATGAAGTTAAAGTGAAAATTCCCTAGTCAACACACTCCGGCACCTGTTTGGGTACACCGAGGGAGAATTTAGCATGGCCAATGCACCTCTCCAGCAGGACTGTGGGGGGAAACCCATGCAGACATGGGGAGAATGTGCAGATTCCACACAGACAGTGTCCCAAGCCCTGTTGCTGTGAGACAGCAGTGCTAACCACTATGCTGGCCTTGTTCTGCAGAAAGGGTAGAGGCAGTTTTGTGCAGGAGGTTGTTCCAAAATTTGATCACTACCTCCCCCCACTCCCTTTCCAGGCATCTCATGGTGGGACATCCCACACTCAGCTGAAACAGACTAGTGCTGTGCTAAACATTACTTCTTGCTATTCAATTACACTACCTTCACACAAAGGGAGGATCTCTGCGGAAGTGAAATACTGCTGCAAAAGAACAATAAAAGATGTGGGGAGTTTAAACCAATTTAATGTGACACATTACTGGAAGAGAAGGGCAAAAGATGACATCTGTAGAATGTTCAATTTATCCACACTGTAATAAATCACAGGCCTTAGGGACACAGCAGCGAGTCACAGTACACCAGCCACAAGCAACACTACTTATTAGTTCAGAATTCAATAAAGACAGAGACAGAGTTATGAGTGCTGCAGGCTTTATGGGGAGCAGCAATGGTTGAGTTATGCATTTGAAAAACGCCCCACAGTCCAAGATCCTTTTTCGGTTATTCATTATTTGCTTCCCATTGCTGCTGTCTTCATTCACACCCCTGTTGGTAAAACATCTTTTCAAAGGCAGGGGATGCTGCTACGCAGAAGGACCTGGGTGTCCTTGTACATGAATCACAGAAAGAGAACCTGCAAGGCACAACAAGCACTTAGGCAGACCAATGGCATGTTAGCCTTTGTTGCAAAGGGGGCCAGAGGGTAAGGACGAAGGGCTCTTGCTGCTTTTATACACAGCTTGGAGGAGATCACATCTGGAGCATTTTGGTCTCCTCACCTGAACCCTGGAGTGGGTGCAAGAAATTTTTGACTAGATTAACTTGAGATGAAAGGTGAGACTGAGTGGAATGGCCCCATTTTCACTGCGGTTTAGAACAAAGAATTCACCTCAATTCTCAGATGCCAAGAAGATGTTTCCGTGGCTGAAGAGTCTAGAATTAGGCGGCATTGTCTCAAGTAAGGGGTGGGACATTTAGGACGGCGGTGAGGAGAAATTGTGCATATTTGGGATTCTCCACTCCAGGAGCTCAGTCACCGAGTATATTCAGAACTGGGATGATCAGATTTTTGAATACAAATTAAATGAAGGGATGTGAGGAGAGGGTGGAAAGTGGAGTTGAGATAGAAAATCAGTCATGATTTTATTGAATACAGCAGCTACAGGGACCATCTTCTGCTTCTACCCCTCCTTCTCTTTTATTTTGCTGTCCTCTGTTGATCACCAAGACCACTTCCGCTGCAGCATTGGATCAAATGGTTGATTCGTCACATCTCAAGAAACTATTTTTTTAAGCAGTTTGCCCTCTGACAGATGTGTAGAGTCAGCCAGGCTCTCAGACATCAAATCGCCACTGTTCCACACTGACCATACTCTTAACCTCAAGTCTTATTTCTCTCTCCCACATGTCATCAACCTGTGCTTGTGACAGCTACGGATAGAAAGCTTGTGAAATACTGGGTCTGTCGCCACTGAGGTGGACGGTGCTGGTTGTTTGGTTGGAAGTGGTCACTTCCCAAAACAAAAGCGGGAAATGGTTTCAAATGCTGGGCCGCTGGACACAGTAAAAAGTCCCAGGGTCCTTCACCGAAGCATTTCGGAGGCATGGTGGGTTGGTGGCACAGTGGCTAGCACTGCTGTCTCACAGTACTAGGGATCCGGGTTCAGTTCCCGACTTGGGTCACTGTCTGTGCACACGTCTGCACGAGTTTCCTCTGGGTGCTCTGGTTTCCTTCCATTGTCCGAAAGACGTACAGGTTAGGTACATTGGCCATGCTAAATTCTCCCTCAGTGTACCCAAACAGCTGCCGCCAGAGTGTGGAGACTAGGGGATTTCCACAGTAACTTCATTGCAGTAATGTCAGCCTGCTTGTGACATAAATAAAAGAAAACTTTAAACGTTAATCACCATTGTATGGCATCCACTGAACTATCTAATAAATTGTTTAATTATACTTCAGAACTCAGCTCAAGACTCTGGGAGGCCCTCCCTAAACCTCCCTGTGCTTGTGTCTCTCCTACTTTAAAATGTGTCTCATCGCTTCTTCATTCATCGATCTAAAGTCTCCTTCTTTGGCTCAGTGTCAAGTTCTGCCTTATTAACACTTTGGTGAAGAACCTTGGGATATTATAATGATTTCAATCAGGCTATTGAGGTTGGCCTATTGGAGCATGAAGTCCCTGATTAAGGATCCAATTGATGGACCAGTCAGGGAGTCATAGCTTGTATTTAACCAGGAGTGTCAGTTCCTCTGGCACTCGCGGAGGTGGGCTGCTGACTGATGGCACTCTCTGTACTACTGACAAGAGTTGTAAATAAAGGTATTTTGGTGAAAGGACTTCTGCCTCCGCTGACTTATTACAGACGTTTTACTGTGTCTAGCAGTAGAGCACATGAAACTATTTCCCACTTCTGCTTTGAAGTGACCGTTTCTCACCTAGATCCAGCACACCCTGCCTCAGATGGTGACTAACCCAGTATTTCACAACACATCGTACTAAGCTGTCTACCCACAGCTATCATGAGCACAGTTTGATGATACGACTCCATTCTTTTCTTTTCCAAATAACTGGAAAAATTCTCTGAGTGCAAATCTCAGATTCTGTTTTGAAGAGCAGGATTGTAAAATGTTGCTACCAAAAGCATAATTTGTACAAAATTCCCTCATACACACACACACACACCACTCCCTCTTCCCTCAGAAAACTACAATCTGAACATAACGTGCGAGTCATCACAGAAAAAAAAGGCAGTTGATCTTTTGTTAAGCAGTCACTTCCCATCTACATAAAACCGGCCTGACCATCATTATTCACTTCATGTCACGTACATGGTTCACCTGTATGGAAATTAGTTCAAAAAGTAAGTACTTGTATGTTTCACCCAGTGCACTTTTTGAATAGGCTAAAAGGTTGTGTGAAATAAGCAGGGGTCTGGTGCTTTCCACTCTAGCAAATGGCCACGCAACAGGGGGAGAGGATTTGCAAGCATTATCTTTACTGGTTAACTTTAAATTTTACAACATCCATCATCTGACAGCATCCATTCAACCAACTAATAAATTGTTTAGTTATACTTCTGGAGATAGACAAAGAGTAGGTAATTAACGATTCCCATTACTGACAATATTCATTATTGTAATCACGGAAATACAGGCAAGAAAAGGGATAGTTAGAGTCTCAGACAAGGAAAGGCAGCGTCGTATTGGTATTATTGCTGGACTAGTAATCTACAGCAGTTAGCGCTGCCGCCTCTCAGTGCCAAAGACCCAGGTGCAATTCCCGGTTTGGGTCACTGTCTGTGCTGAGCCTGCACATTCTACCCACTTCTGCATGGGTTTTCTCCAGGTGCTCCGGTTTCCTCGTACACTCCAAAAATGTGCAGGTTAGGTGCGTTGGCTATGCTAAATTGCCCCTGAGCGTGACAGGGATTGAAAGGATAAATACATGGGGTTATGGGGATAGGGCATGCAAGTGGTTGGTGCAGACTCAATGGGTCAAATGATCTCCTTCTGCACTAGGGATTCTATGATTTCTAAAAAAAACCAGGGTAATGATCTGGGGACCCGGGTTTGAATCCCACCGTAGTAGATGGTGGGATTTGAATTCAATTAAAACAAAAACCCGGAATTAAAGATCAAATGATGACCATGAAACCATTGTTGACTGTCGTAAAAACTCATCTGGTTAACTGATGTTCTTTAGGGAAAGAAATCTGCCATCTTTATCTGGTCTGGCCTACATGTGACTCCTCATCCACAGCAATGTGGTTGACTCTTAAATGCCTCCAGGGATGGATGACAAATGCTGATCCAGCCAGCTACACTCACACCCCGATTAACAAAAATATAACAGCCAATTCTCCAGTTTGACACTAAAAACATATTCTGATCAGGTTTATTTCAATGATAGACCACTATTGACCAAAGAAAGTTGGCCACGTCTTAACTTTTATTTGCTATTTTGGGTGAGTCTCTGCTGCAGTGCGACTTAGGACTGATGTCTGGTCCAGTCACAAAACACTAACTTCTCTTTTCTCTTGTAGTGGGGGTGTTGATAGTTTCAGCATTTTAGTGGGTTTATTTCCAAATGGAAGCAGTTTTGCAGTTTGACCCTCAGATAGATTTATCTGCAAGAGACAGGTAGTCTGGTGTTCAGACAGGCTATAATACCACCTCAGACTGGCAACGTGCTCAGTGCCAGTCCAGCTGGGAATTTTAAATTTGCCTGTTTATTGCACAAGGGGAAAGCAAATGATCTCACCTGTCGAGTCTTTAAACAAAATTAATTAGCCTCTCAGCAAAACCTTGCAAATGTCTACAAATATCATTGCAAGCCTACTTGTGACACTAAAATGTTTATAGGACCAATATAAACACAGAAGTCTCCTTGCCCACAAACTCTGTCAGGTGTTCAACAGGTAGCATAACACAGGATGGTCGCTGCACATCACACACTTATCCTGATGCAAGATCGGTACCTGTAGCGTAACAGAAACCTTACACTTTCCCTCTGCATTTTGAAATGTTAACCTCGTTGGAATAATGAAAACCCATTTCCACATGACTGGAGTTCTCAGGTGATTTGCTTAATTAGTAGCTCTGCATGCAGTCGCTGTTTTGCCAGCTAAAAAACATCGGGGTGGGAGAGGCAGAGCTGACGCAGCACAGAATCAGCACAGCCCATTATTAGACAGATGGGGGTAGGCAGCAAGCTTCAGGGCAAGGAAAGTCACATCAAATCATGAGGAAAATGAGTCAAGCTCCCTCAAAACGCTAAATGGAATGGCCTGTGTGAGATCAAAGCTCACTTTACTGTGATTGTCAAATGGTCCTAGCATTAGATTTTAAAAAACAGTTGCAGTTTGTCCAAGTTACCTATGGAAAGTGGGGTGTCAGTTAATTTAGTTGGCTAGGCAGCTAGTGTGTGAATTGTATTAATACAATTAATACAATTAATACATTAATACAATTCATGCCTGAAGCTCTGACATGATGTAGACTCAGGACCTGCTTAATGGCCAAGGACTTGCCTTTGAGCAAATAAATCACAGAAAGATAGGCCATTCAGCCCTTCAAGCCTGCTCCACCACTCAGAACTATCACGTCTGATCCTCTATCTCAACACCATACACTCATGCTCTCCTGTGCCCTTTGATTAGTCTAGAGTCTAGAAATCTATTATTTCCTTCTTAAAGGCTTCCACAGCCTTCTGTGATAGAGAATTCCACAGGTTCACCACTGAGGAGATGTTTCTCCTCAGTTCAGTCCTAAATGGCCTACTCTGTATCCTGAGACTGTGACCACTTGTTCTCAACCCCCTCTCCCCTCCAGCTGGAGGAAACAACATCCCTGCATCCAGTCTGTCCAGCTGTCAGAATTTCATATGCTTTAATTTGATCTCCTCTCACTCTTCAAGTGAATACAGACCCAGTTGACCCAATCTCTGCTCATACAACAATCCTGCCATCCCAGGAATCAGAACTTCTGCCGCCCTCCATCTATGGCAAGTGTATCCTTTCTTTAATAAGGCAAACAAAACTGCACACAATACTCCAGGTGTGGTCTCACCAAGACTCTGTACAGCTGCAGTAAGACAGCTTTGCTCCTGTAGTCATGTTCTCTTGCAATGAAGGCCATTTGCCTTCTTAACTTCTTGCTGCACCTGCATGCTCGCCTTCTGTTACTGGGCATCCTGGTATATGCCGACATTTATCAATCCGTCGCCATTTAAATAATACTCTGCCATTCTGTTCCTCCATCCAAAGTGAATAACTTCAAACTTACATGCCAGAGGAAGTACGATGTGTATTTGCCCATTCACTCAACCAAATCCTCTCGAAGCCTCCTCAACTCACATTCTCACCAAGTATCATGTTGTCTGTGAACTTGGAAAAATACATTCCTTCATCCAAATCAACGATGGATATTGTGAATAACTGGGGCACAATCACTGATCCCTATGGGACTCCACTAGTCACTGCCTGCCTTGAAAAAGATCCATTTATTCCTACTGTTTCCTGTTTGCTAACCAATTTTCAGTCTATATCAATATATTGCCTCAATCCATACGCTTTAATATTGCGCAGTAACCTCTAAGTGGGACTTTATCAAGAGCTTTAAATGCAAATAACACACATTCACTGGTTCATCCTTATCTATTCTACTAGTTACGTCTTCGAAGACTCCAGTTGGTTTGTCAAACATGACTTCCCATTCATAAATCCGTGTTGACTTTGTCTATCCCCGTTGATATTTGTGAAGTGCCCTGTTACCACATCCTTTATAACAGACTCTAACATTCTCTGTACAACTGATGTCCAGCTCCAAAGATGTGCAAGTTAGGCTGATTGGCCTAAATTGTTGGGGGGGTTAGCAGGGTAAATATGTGGGGTTGTGGGCATAGGGGCTGGGTGGGATTGTTGTCAGTGCAGGCTCGATGGGCCAAATGGCCTCCTTCTGCACTGTAGGGATTCTATGCCTAATTGATTGGCAGTTCCTTGTTTCCGCCCTCCTTCACAGAGGCAGACTTACAATGAAACATACTGGGGTGGACCCGAGAGCGGAAATTCCTGTCCAAGGTCAATGGGCCTTCCAACTGTCCGCCCCTCAGGTGCTCCGATTCCATGGCTGGCAGGATGGTAGAATTTCAGCAACTGTGCCTGGGCAGTGCCTGTGCTGGCTGGTGGGGGCACCAATCACCGCCTGATAGAAAAGTAAGTACTCTCAGAGTGGGAAAAATACTGTCCAAAATCGTTGAGAGTTGAAGGTGACTTGGCGGGAAATAGACAGTGACGAAGATTCTAAAAAAATATACTTTTTAAAATAGCAGCAACTAGGTTTCTGACCCAAGGCTGAGGAGGCCAGGTAGGCCAGCCAAGAATGTTGAGGGGGAGCAACAGCAGAGGTAATGTGGCCTCCAGGCCAGGATTGAGGAGAGCTGGATAGGTGAGGGCAAGGCCGTACCATAGCTCGGCAGCCTGAGCCGGCAGCAAGGTTAAAGTGTAGAAGAAAATCTATCTAAATTGCCATGCCAACAAGGTATAAAACAAGAAAATCGTTAACATCTGTCCCTTTTCCATATTCCCTTCTTTAAATTCTGTTTTTCATAAGGGACCATTTTCTGGTCTGCTATAATGGTTGCTGGTCACATACTGATAGGCTTGCTACTTCTTCTGGAAACTTTATATGACTCCTCTTTGGAGATAATATTATCTTTAATGGTTGAGCCACTTTGCCCTGTGTTTATGTGCCAGTTCGGAATGTATAACTGTTGCAATGCATACAATCATTCCTTAAACATTAGCCATTGCCTATCCACCATCATGACTTCTAATGTGTTAGCCAACCTCCTACCTTTGTAGTTTCCTTTGTTTAGATTCAGATTGGACTTCTTCACTTTCCATCCTAATGAAGAACTCTCTCACATTATGGTCACTGTTTCCCAAAGGGTGCCACACAACAAGGTTATTAATTAACCGGTAGCATTGCATCTTACCAAATCCAGGAAAGCATGTTCCCTCGTTAGTTCCTCGACCTACTGGTCTAAAGAAAACATCTTGTATACACTCCAGAAATTCATCCACCACAGCATTGGTGCTAATTTGGTCTACCCTATCTGTACGTAGACTGAAGTTACTCATGATGATTGTAGCACTTTGTCACATGCAGCTTGAATTTTCCGTTTAACGCTATCCCCTACGTTGCCACTATCATTTGGAGGCTTACGGACAATTCCTGCTAATGATTCTGACCCTTGTTGCTTCGTATTTCCACCCAGACTGATTCTACATCTCGGTGTCCCGAGCCAATATCCTCTCACTGATTTCATCTTTAACTAACTTCACCACCCCAACTCCTTTCCCTTTTTGTCTGCCCTTCCAAAATATCATTCTGCATATTCAGTTCCCAGATTTATTCTCTCTGCAGCCACATCTCCATAATCGTAATCATAACGTACCCGTGTATACCAATTTGCGTTGTTAATTCATCTGTCTTATTGCGAATGCTACCTGCATTCAGATACAGTAATCAGGAAGAGAAGGAGCAGGTTTACATGAAGTGAACTGCCTTGCTTCCTAAGCAGCAGGATTAAACGAACAAACCTCTACTGCAAACATTGCATGTCGACAGCTTTAGGATCATCTTTACAACCAAATCTTTATTCTCCAGACGTACTAACAATCATCAACAAACATACCACATCTTGAAAGGAAGCTTTAATTACCACTGCTCATGCCAGCAAGGCACCATCCATCTCAGAGCTTGTGCCCAGCATTATCGTGATTTAAGTTTTCTATTTACAATTCCTCATCACCCTCTCTATTTAGTGTGCTTCTAGGAATGTGCCTCTTGTGATTTATTAACAGCAATGACATTAATCACCATCATTTGATGGTTCGATGCAAATTTCATGTTGAACTGAATTTAGTGCCTTTATAAAGCCTTTTATGCACAGTGGTTAGCACTGCTGCCTCATGACGCCAGGGACCCGGGTTCGATTTGCCTGGGTCACTGTCTGTGCAGACTTTGCACACTGTCTCCATGTCGGTGTGGGGTTTCTCCAAATGCACTGGTTTCCTCCCAAAGACGTGCTGGTTAGGTGCATTGGCCATGCTAAATTCCCCCCCAGTGTACCCCATCAGGCACCGGAGTGTGGCGACTAGGAGATTTTCACAGTAACTTCATTGCAGTGTTAACGTAAGCCTACATTAACACTGTTAATGACACTGTCGCAAAAACCCAGCCTGCAGGTGCAGCAGGTGATCAAGAAGGCAAATGGGATGCTGGCCTTCATAGCGAGGGGGATGGAATACAAAAGTAGGGAGGTCTTGCTGCAACTGTACAGGGCACTGGTGAGGCTGCAGCTGGAGTACCGTGTGCAGTTTTGGTCGCCGTACTTGCGCAAGGATATTCTGGCCTTGGAGGGAGTGCAGAGGAGGTTCACTAGGCTGATACCGGAGATGAGGGGGTTAGACTATGAAGAGAGACTAAATAGACTGGGTCTGTACTCGTTGGAGTTTAGAAGGCTGAGGGGGGGATCTTATAGAGACGTGTAAGATAATGAAGGGGATGGATAGGGTAGAGGTAGAGAGATTCTTCCCGCTCAGAAAGGACAGTAGGACTAGAGGGCACAGCCTCAAGATAAGGGGGGGGGGGGAGTTTAGATCGGAGTTGAGGAGGAACTTCTTCACTCAAAGGGTGGTGAATCTCTGGAATTCTCTGCCCGTTGAGGTGGTGGAGGCTACCTTGCCAAATATAGGTTTTTGACAGACAGGGGAATTAAGGGTTATGGGGAGAAAGCAGGAAAGTGGAACTGATCCACTTCAGATCAGCCATGATCTTATTGAATGGCGGGGCAGGCTCGAAGGGCTAGATGGCTTACTCCTGCTCCTATTTCTTATGTTCTTACTTGTGACGTTAATAAATAAACTGAAGGAGGGAGCCCTTTGTTGTTCGACGATACCAGTTCTGAATGCTCCTCGCAGCTTCTGTACAGGAGTATTAATCAGGGTAAGCTACATGCTCCTGGGGTGAGGAAAAAGCAATTGACCTGAAACCTTAACCACGCTTCTCTCTCCATAGAATCAGCCCAAAAAGCATTTTTATCATTTCCTTTTTTTATTTCAGGTTTTCCAGCATCTGTAGTTTGTTTTTGTTTCAGTGTGTGAGGCTAATTCAGCAATGAAGTGAATGAAGTATACTTGCTTCCTTAGTGAAATTCTCAAGTTTTAATTAGATAACCAATCTTTAATTTCCCCCTCAATACTGCCATCACCACCACCCCATTTCTGCTATCAATAAAATATCAAGCACAACCTCTGGCTTTTTTCTCTATATGTGACTAGCACTCACTCTTTTTAACATCATTATCAACATTGTGGCACCCTAACGCAGCAGCAATTTAGAATCATAGAATCCCTACGGTGCATGGGGAGACCATTTGGCCCATCAGATCCACACTGACTCTCCAACAGAGTATCTTTCCCAGGCCTGCACCCGCTCTATCCCTGTAACCTCACGTATTAACCTGCTAATCCCTCTAACCTATATATCTTGGGACACTAAAGGGCAATTTAGCGTGACCAATCAACCTAACCAGCACATCTTTGGAATGTGGGAGGAAACCCATGTAGACAAGGGGGGAATGTGCAAACTCCACACAGACAATGACTCGAGGCTGGAATCGAACCCAGGTTCCTGGCGCTGTGAGGCAGCACTGATCACTCTGCCACTGCTTACACGGGCCCTGCATAAAATGTTTTGAAGCTTCCTAAAACGTCTAGCCATCTTGCCTTCATTTATGATAAAATCAGACATGTATTTCTCATTTCAGTCTGCATCATTTCAATTCCATTGCTGTAGTTACGACTTCTGAGGTACTAACTGGGTTACGAAAACTACACTAGTTGTTGCAACAGTGATGCAGACGGCAATGGAATTGAAATGATTCTGGTAGAATTACAGTTGCTGTGATTTAAGATATGAGTAGGGGATTACAGCAATATTTAGTTCTTCATACACTGCTGGTAAGAAAACAACACTATTAAATTTTGAAGTGAACTTTTCTTCCGGTTTTTCATGAACGTGTAACAGAAATTAACTTAGGAGAGAGTAGAAATGACAAAATGGTGATAGAGACTGGAATATCTTTGACTTCTAGGTGTGGGAATAAAAAGATCCTGACCTGACTATACAACATGCCCTTTGTGTGTAACTCGGCAGTGTCAGGAAGCCCTATGTTGCTTGCAAAATATTTGTTCCTGTTTTGCCAAAGGATTCCAAGGTTGAAGTTCATTCATTTAACTCAGAAAGTAATGTATTTTAATAATTCAAAGCCACCACATCAAGATAGATCAATAAAAATGATATCTAACAAACATCAAGGTCACACTAACAAGGTATAGACTCAAGACGACTAGAAAAAGAAGGCATCTAGTCAGTCAATCTCAGGCAAGTGCCACAGTTCACAAATTTGAGGATGCCCCTCGTTAAATCTTTCGACAGGTTCTTACCCAGGGACCTGAGTTCCACTTGTGGGTTGGGTCACTGTCTGTGGAGTTTGCACATTCTCACCGTGTCTGGGTGGGTTGCCTCTGGGTGCTCTGGTTTCCTCCCACAATCCAAAGATGTGTGCGTTAGATGGATTAGCCATGCTAAATTGCCTTGTAGTGTCAAAGGGAAAAGTTAGGGTAAATGCATAGGGTTTTGGGGATAGGGCCAGGGCCTGGATGGGATTGTGATCAGTGCAGACTGATCACACTGATCAGGTCAAATGGTCTCCTTTTGCACTGAAGGGATTCGATGATTGTATGATCTTGCTGCAATGAGCTGCAAAGATCAGTTTCCATGATGTTGGAGCGGTAGTTCTTGGGGAGTGTCACTCTGTTGGAAGCGTAGTTCTGCGGGAGTGTTGGTTGGTTGGCGGTGCAGCTCTGAAGGACCATTGCTCTGTTGGAAACGCAGCTCTGAGGGAGTGTTGCTCTGTTGGAGGTGCAGTTTTTTGAATGAGCTATTAAACCGAGACCCTGTCCACTTTCTAAGACGGACATAAAAAATCCCATGGCATAATTTTGAAGGAGAGGAGGAGAGTTATCGTGGCCAGGTCAATACCTTTCCTCCAATGGTATATAAAAAAAGATTATCTGGTCGTTATCACACTGTTGTTTGCAAATTGGCTACACTCCAAAAATCCATTGAAGAACAATGCAGCAATTTCATTCTGCACAATCCCAGTAAAATATCCTTACATATCTGTAGAAGAAAATTGAATAAAACATTTTATCGCAGGGAAAATTAAATTTTGCCATTTGTCGCCACCTATTTGCATTGATCTTTGGATCTTGCTAGTCCTGGATGCCATGATTGATTGCCAAATGTCAAATTCAAGTATGAAACTCAAGGGTTAAAAGCCTATTCTGTGAAGACTCAAAAAAATTACATAATCCTGCGGAAATAGCCCATATATTCATTTGTTTGTTTGTTTAAAAACATAGTTCCTTCAATGTTGCAATTGAGTTTATAGCGTAACCAGTAAAGTGTTGTAGAGAACTCTGAAATGATGAGGTTCTGGGATATCTTTTCCTCCTACTTTTTCTGTTTGGATACAAGATGTGGTCCTCTCAAGACACAGTCACAGGGAAAGTTTCCCCGGGGCTTTGCAAGGATGATATCCTTATGAGGATCTCCAGCTACAGCCAAGCTTCTGGGGTTAATTTGGGAGAAGATAGAAATTCCCAAAACTCATGGTGAGGCACATCATTGATGGTTGAAAAGGAGATTATTTATGACAATGCTGACAAAAGCAACCATCCTTCTTAAACTAGAAATGGACTCGCAGGATATTTTACAAATGGCTTTCAAATGTACACAATCTGAAGGAAAACCTGAAATGCTGGAAAATCTCAGCAGGTCTGACAGCATCTGTGGAGAGAGAGAATACAGCCAATGTTTCGACTTTAGATGACCCTTCATCCGAATGGTTAAAAGCTCTGACGAAGGGTCATCCTGACTCAAAATGTTGGCTCTATTCTCTCTCCACAGGTCCCATCAGACCTGCTGAGATTTTCCAGCATTCGCAGCACTTTGCTTTTGCAAAAAAAATGTTAGGGACCAGACCAGAAGCACCAAGGTATACTGTGAAGTTACAGTAGACCCCAATTATTCACTTTTTTGGCATTAATGTGACGATAAGATGTTTCACTCCAGGTGTGATTTTATTGGCATACTGGGCAGCTTTTATGAAAGCAAACTTTATTTTAACACAACAGTTTAAATATAACAAATGAGTAAGCTTAACTTTTGCCAACTGAAACACTAAATATGGCAACATATTAAACAACTTTTAACTGCTAATTGTTAATTCCAAATTAAGCAATATCCCTCGGACTTAAACTCATCTTCAAAATCAGATAGCAAACAACACAGGATTATGTGATCTGCCAGTCCTCAGCCTTTGAACACTTCAGCAGATAGAGAGACACATGCCTTCTCGTATTGAAACAGCAGCCGCCAGAGTGTGTCTGTGTGTGTGTGTCTGTGTGTGAGAGAGAGAGAGAGAGAGAGAGAGAGAGAGAGAGAGAGAAAAGGAGACACACACAGCTCTGGTTATTTTCTCTGTTGGAGGTGCAGTTCCGAGGGCGTGCTGCCCTGTTGGAGGTGCAGTTCCGAGGGCGTGCTGCCCTGTTGGAGGTGCAGTTCCGAGGGCGTGCTGCCCTGTTGGAGGTGCAGTTCCGAGGGCGTGCTGCCCTGTTGGAGGTGCAGTTCCGAGGGCGTGCTGCCCTGTTGGAGGTGCTGTTCCGAGGGAGTGTTGCTGTGTTGGGGGTGCAGTTCTGAGGGAGTGTTGCTCTGTTGGAAGTGCAGTTCTGAGGGAGTGTTGCTCTGCTGGAGGTGCAGTTCTGAGGCAGTGTTGCTCTGTTGGGGGTGCAGTTTTTTTGGATAAGTTATTAAACCGGGGCCCTGCCCAAGTTGGACATAAAAGATGCCAAAACACAATTTTGAAGAAGAGCAAGGGGGTTATTGTGGTCAGATCAATATCTATTCCACAACTGGCATAAAAAAAGTCAGATTATCTGGTCATTATCGCACTGCTGTTTCAGAGAGTTTGCTGCTTGTAAACTGGCTGCTACATCTCCCATATTACAACAGTGACTACACTCCAAAAGTACATCATTGAAGTGCTCTGGGACTTTTCAAAAAATATGTATTTCTAACAACATTAGCCAAAATTTTCCCGCAACAATAAGATTGGCAACCTACAAAGTAAATCTTACCACCAAGTGCACAAGTTTTGTCATGAGGTGGGGCAAAACTATGGTAGCCAAACGACTTTCAACTACTTCTGAAAGGCAAACCTACACAAAACCCAAAGAAAACATGGAGTGGAATAATTCCTTGTTTAAGCAACCTAGCTCATAATTTCCTCCTCCACACTATTCATGGGTCCTGGTTGATCATTACGATGCTACAAGGCCTCAGGAAAATCTGGAGCATTTATAAAAGATGCCCAGTCTTAGGTCTGCTCCAGAAATGGTTGACTGTCAAAATATTCCAAAGCTGTGGGTGGCACGGTAGCACAGCGGTTAGCACTGCTGCTTCACAGCTCCAGGGACCTGGGTTCGAATCCTGGCTCAGGTCACTGTCTGTGTGGAGTTTGCACATTCTCCTCGTGTCTGCGTGGGTTTCCTCCGGGCGCTCTGGCTTCCTCCCACAGTCCAAAGTTGTGCTGGTTAGGTTGATTGGCCGTGCTAAGAAATTGCCCCTTAGTGTCCTGGGATGCGAAGGTTAGAGGGATTAGTGGGTATAATATGTAGGGCCTGGGTGGGATTGTGTTCGGTGCAGACTCAATGGGCCGAAGGGCCTCGTTCTGCACCGTGGGGTTCTATGATTCTATCAACAGCCTTGCACAAAGAGTCCAAAGACTTCAGTTATTTCTAATGATAGCTTTAAAACAAAATAAGGCGGATAGAGTGCGGAAACCACAATGACATTAACCACAATTAAATGGGAACCCCTTGTTACGTTACCACCATGATTATAATGATTTCCACCGCAAGTATTCTCATGGATTTTCCAGTTCATTTTGACAGCTTCATCATTTATTGAATTTTCTACTCTAGAGAACAATTCTCTGTAGCTAATTCTTTCCTCAGAGAGTGGTTGGGGTGTGGAGTGGACTGCCTGCTGTGATAGTGGAGTCAGACACTTTAGGAACTTCCAAGCGGTCACTGGATAGGCACATGGAGCACACCAGAATGATAGGAGTGGGATAGCTTGACCTTGGTTTCGGACAAAGCTCGGCACAACATCGAGGGCCAAAGGGCCTGTACTGTTCTACGTAGACAGTATGGGGAAAAAAAACATGCAGTTATGAATCATCTTAATATCAGAAAACAACAGGGAAGCGATGGCCCAGTGGTATTATCGCTAGAATATTAACCCAGAAACTTAGTTAATGTTCTGGGGATCCGGGTCAAATCCCTCAACAGCAGATGGTGGAATTTGAATTCAATTTTAAAATATTTTGAATTAAGAACCCACTGATGGTCATGAAGCCATTGTTGATTGTCGGAAAAACCCATCCGGTTCACTAATGTCCTTTAGGGGAGGAAATTGGCTGTCCTTACTCGGTCTGGCCTACATGTGACTCCAGAGCCACAGCAATATGGTTGACTCACAGTTAGGGATGGACAATAAATGCTGACCAGCCAGCGATGCCCATGTCCCATAAATGAATAAAAAACCCCCCAAAAAAACTTAGTACCTGAATTTATTGGCCTGTTCAAAAGACTGTGGGTGGGATTTTCCGGCCATATGCGCCCCAAAATCGGAAATTCCTGCCTGAGCTTAACAATGGTCCACTGAATTTTCTGTCTCACCCGCTACAATTGCCACGGGATGAAAAATTTTTGGTCTATATGAAAAGCCAAACAGAAATCAGACAGCTATTAAACATGAGGTACACTTTTTGATTTGATTCATTATTGTCACAGGTATTAGTGTATAGTGTAAAGTATTCTTTCTTGCACGCTATACAAAGCATACTATTCATAGAAAAGGAAATGAAGAGTGCAGAATGTAGTGTTACAGTCATAGCCAGGGTGTAGAGAAAGATCAACTTAATGCAAGGTAGGTCCATTCAAAAGTCTGATGGCAGCAGGGAAGAAGCAGTTCTTGACTTGGTGGGTACATGACTTCAGACTTTTGTATCTTTTTTCCGAAGGAAGAAGGTGAAAGAGACAATGTCCAGGGTGCGTGGGGTCCTTGAATATGCTAGCTGCTTTGCTGAAGCAGTGGGATGTGTAGACAGAACCGACAGATGGGAGGCTGGTTTGCATGATGGATTAAGCAACATTCACGACCTTTTGCAATTTCTTTGGTCTTAAGCAGAGCAGAAGCCATACTAAGCTGTGATACAACCAGAAAGAACGCTTTCTATGGTGCATCTAAAAGTTGGAGAGAGTCATAGCTAACATGCCAAATTCCCTTGGTCTTCTGAGAAAGTAGAGGGGTTGTGGGCTTTCTTAGCTATAGTGTCGGCCTGGAGGGACCAGGACAGGTTGTTGGTAATCTGGACACCTAAAAACTTGAAGCTCTCAACCCTTTCAAATTCATCCCTATTGATGTAGACAGGGACATGTTCTCCTTTACGCTTCCTGAAGTCGATGACAATCTCCTTCATTTTGTTGACATTGAGGGAGAGATTATTGTCACCACATCAGTTCATCAGATTCTCTGTCTCATTCCTGTCTCATCACTGTTTGCGATCTGATCCACAATGGTGGTGTCGTCAGCAAACTTGAAAATTGAGTTAGAGGGGAATTTGGCCACACAGTCAGAGGTGTATAAGTAGTACCAGAACGATAGGGAGTCGGATAGCTTGATCTTGGTTTCAGACAAAGTTTGGCACAACATCGAGGGCCAAAGAGCCTGTAGTTTGCTGTACTGATCTATGTTCTAAGTATGAAGGGTACTTTGAACGCAGCCTTGTGGGGCACCAGTATTGAGGATGATCGTGGAGGAGATGTTGCTACCTATCCTAACTGATTGTGGTCTGTGGGTTAAGAAGTTCAGGATCCAATTGGAGAGGGAGGAGCCAAGGCCCAGTCCACGAAGTTTGGAGATGAGTTTCGTAAGAATAATGGTGTTGAAGGCTGAATTGAAAACTGTAGGACACAATGTCCTTTGCATTGCCCATGTGCCTCATATTACAGACAGATTATCTGAACAGATTTGAAAGATTTGACAATGCAGCTTTGTCAGCAATATAATAGAATCATCTAGCAGGACAAGTAAAATGGGCAGTTCTACATAAGGAAAGACTAAGAGTCATCTCTCCCAAGATTCATATTTTGGGTTTAAGTAGCTGCCTGAGCACTTTTATCACTTTATCTCGACTCACAGGAGAATGGAACACAAAGCAATCAAAGATTTATACAAAGCTTGGTAGGTGCAAAGTTTGGGAATGAGGAGGACCTGCAATCTCAGTAAGTTAGTGGTCAAGACATTAGATAGAATTTTTGAGTCACCCACCAATCCCCTGCAACCACAACCACACTCAAAGAAGCCACAGCAGCGACAGTTCACCATAGGCACTGGCATGATCTTCCAGTCCTGTCTAAGCCTAAAACGTTTTAAATGGTTCACCCATCCCACCCACTAGGGGCTCGACTTTGGCGAGTCCGAAAACCCACTGAAACAAAGAGGGGTGAAAACGGAAAGTGCTGGACAGCAGGTCTGGCGGCCTTTACAGCAGGACAGAAAAGGCTAATATTTCAGATTGACAATCTTTCATCTGAACCATGGAATAGGTCGGATCCAGAGGTGCGGCTTTGAAAGCAAGTTTTAACCAATACCTGAAGAAATTTGCGCTGACCCCAAACACTTGCTGGAATTTTACCGGCTCGCCCTCCCAAGGTTTGTAAGATCCCGCCCGACGAGGCCAACGGAGAATGCTGTTCCGTGATCTTCGCCCACCCCAATTCTGTGGAGGGTGAGATGGTAAAATTCAGCCAACTCTGTTCCTCTCGCTACAGATGCTGTCAGACCTGCTGAGTACTTCCAGCATTTTCTGTTTTCGTTTCACATTTCCAGCACTGGTAATTGTATTGTTTTGTATCAGCGAAAAGGGAAGCTGCCAGAGACATTTTTGAATAGTGACACGCTTGAGAATGAGCTTTGTGCCCTTGTCGGGAACATGCCATATTCCATGGGGACTCAGGATCTCACACAAACCTGAAACTAATATCCACTTTACTGTTCATGTATCTCAAGTCACTTGGAGTAGTGAATTTTAGTGTTCTGATTTCCTCTCATTTGAGGCAACAATATTATAACTAAGTAACTGCAATGCTCCAACACCACAAAATATATCCTCAATTTACCAGCCAGTATGAAACAGAAAGCTATGTTGAGCTACCTGGGCTCAGAGGGCTGACCTACCAAAGACCCTGGCTTCGATTTTGATAGCTATGTTTTCAGAGGCTGTAAGCAGAGGCTCAGATTTCCCCAGTCAATACAAACTTATTTGAATTGTCGAAATAAAGTGTGCATTCCAAGGAAAATAACTAAACTCATAATAGCATGAAATGCCAACTTTCAAACAGGCTTAAATTTGCCCCTCAATTTTTTACTATTGATAAATTAGGAACATAATTTGCCCCACTAACGTAGAATTATTTGCAATCTTTGTTTCAATTAGAAGCATTTGGGAGTTCCACAAATAAATAATACTTTATGAATAATCTTAACATAAGTAAAAACCCATAAAATTTTAATACCGCAACTTAGTCAGAACCCCAACAGTGCAGGAGGCAGCCAGTTGGCCCATCTAGCCTGCACTGGCTATCCGACACAGCATCCCATTTAAGCCCTATCCCTACATCTACTCTGCTAATCCTCCTAACCAACACATTTTGGGACAATCCGGGGGCAATTTAGCATGGCCAATCCACCTAACCTGCAGCCTGTGGAAGGAAACTGGAGCACCCAGAGGAAACCCACGCAGACATGCAAACTCCACAGTGACCCGAGGCTGGAATTGAACCCGGGTCCCTGGTGCTGTGAGGCAGCAGTAACTGCTTATCACTTACACATAATTTAAACAGATTTAAAATAATGTACAATGCAACTTTGTCAGCAAGTAATAAAACAATCTGCAAAATGACTGCAAAAGAAATTGGTTTCCAGTTGACACTTATCAATCTCTTAGCTCATGATAATCTACAAAGATTGTCAGCTTTTTTTAGTCAGACTCACAGCTTGTTTATTCCATTTGCTATATTATTTGATGCGTTATTTTCACATGTATTGGGATACAGTGAAACATATCGTTTCTTGCATGGTATACAGACAGAATACATGGGTGGGGTGGGGGGGGAAGGAAAGGAAAGGATGCGGAATACAGTGTACAGTCACAGATAAAGTGAAGAAAAAGATCAGTTAATATGCGGTAGGTCCATTCAAAAATCTGATGGCAGCAGGGAAGAAGCTGTTCTTGAGTCGGTTGGTACGTGATCTCAGAATTTTGTATCCTTTCCATAAGGAAGAAGATGGAAGAGAGTATGTCCAGGATGCAAATAACCGATCAGTTAGAGTCATAGAGACTTACAGCATGGAAAAAGGCCCTTCGGCCCAACTTGTCCATGCCACCTTTTTTTTAAAAAACTCCAAGCTAATCCCAATTGCCTGCATTTAGCCCGTATCCCTCTATCCCCATTGTACCCATGTAACTGTCTAAATGCTTTTTAAAAGACAACACTGTACCTGCCTCTACCACTACCTCTGGCAGCTTGTTCCAGACACTCACCACCTCTGTGAAAAAACTGCCCTCTGGACACTTTTGTATCTCTCCCCTCTCACCTTAAACCTATGCCCTACCTTTGGGAAAAGATATTGACTATCTACCTGGTCTATGCCCCTCATTATTTTATAGACTTCTAAAAGGTCACCCCTCAGCCTCCTACGCTCCAGAGAAAAAAGTCCCAGTCTATCCAGCATCTCTTTACATCTCAATCCATCAAGTCCCAGTAGCATCCTGCCCTGGTTCAATCTACCAAAATGCATCACCTTGCATTTGTTTAAATTAAACTCCACCTGCCATTCGTCAGCCCACTGACCCAATTGATCAAGATCACATTGCAATTGGAGATAACTTTCTTCACTGTCCACTGTGCCATCAATCTTAGCGTCATCTGCGAACTTACTAACCATGCCTCCTATATTCTCATCCAAATCATTAATATAAATGACAAATAACAGTGGGCCCAGCACTCATCCCTGAGGCACACTGCTGGTCACAGGCCTCCAGTTTGAAAAACAACTCTCTACAACCACCCTCTGGCTTCTGTCAAGAAGCCAGTTTTGTATCCATTTAGATACCTCACCCTGGATCCTGTGAAATTTAACATTATGCAACAACTTACCATATGGTACCTTGTCAAAGGCCTTGCTAAAGTCCATCAACTGCACTGCCCTCATCTACCTTCTTGGTTATGCCTTCAAAACTCAATCAAATTTGTGAGGGAATTTGTGAGTTGAGAGGGAAAAACCTTAATTAAACAATTCCAAAATGTGCAATCTATTACCGGTGATGATGACTGCTTCATAAAGTTAAAAACGCTCTAAGAAATCCAAATGGATTTTAAGAACAAATGAAAACATGTTTTACAGTTTTCTGGATACCTAACATTTAAACAAGTAGTGCAAAAAGAGAGAGTCAGAGAAAATAACAAAACTTAGACTAATCAATGCGGTAATCAAAATTTTGACTTTGTCATCACACATGTTCTCCCATGTATTAACTTATCATTGAATGCAAGATACAACGAGCGCTTGGTGGGAAATTTTAACATATGGATAGTTGCAAACATTTTATTGCCAAATGAAAAATCTGAACATCTCAATCATAAAATTCCAAACAACACACAAGTTGTACACAATGAAATTTATCTTGGAGAGAATGAACATTTAGATTGTAATTATACTGCCAGTTCCCCTTTGATGCAAGAATTTTTCCCATCAATGTGAATGTGACAATAAAAGTCGGAAGTGACGTGATAATCTGAACCGGCTCCCCTTCTTTATTCAAGCCACTGGGCTTTTCGTAATAAGGTTAATTTACAGAGGATCCTTTCCCTCATGGACAGATTTTCCAAGTTCAAATATGATGATGTTTTAAAGGACTCCAATTTAATCGGGTTTTTTTGAATTGAAGAAAGACCGAGTTTATTAGTTACCAAAACGCAAGGAAAAAATATTGAGTCCAAAAATAACTTCTGTGGAATAATAGTAAATTGGAAGACTTTGCCTGGGGGAACATATCCTCTGAAAAAATCACCCTTCATCATTTTAAGTTCCCGTTGCATTGGAAAAACAGCCAGCATAGTAAAAGACCCCATGCACAAGTCTGAGGACATATACCAAATATTAAGAACAGCTCCTTCCCTGATGCCATCAGACTTTTGAACGGTCCTATCATTTATTTAAGCTGATCTTTCTCTTCACCCTGGCTATGACTGTAACATTATATTCTGCACCCTCTCTTTTCCTTCTCCCCTATGTACTCTACGAACAGTATGCTTTGTCTGTATAGCGCGCAAGAAACAATACTTTTCACTGTATCCCAATACATGTGACAATATTACATCAATGCAGTTCGAATACGATCCTGCTATTGAATCTCACTTCTGAGCAACATTTTACCATGAATAAATCCAAGATTTTCACTCCATTACCAGAATGCTGAAAAACCAATTGGAATTGTTTTCCTTAGAAATTCTTCCCAAAATTCATCCTAAATTGCTTTCTTTATCATTATAGTTTTCATCTCAGATTTGGCTTAACTTGTAGTCATTATAAAAGTATACAAGGATTTGGATACAAAGTCTCTCTCTCATTTACCTCGTTTTAAGACTCAGTTCATAACCTAATCTCATTGATACCAGCGTCACCAGTGTAAGAACAAGCCATTCAGTCTGTGCTGCTATTGGTATTCTGCATGAGCTTCCATCATAAAATTGAAAGCGACAGTTTTCAATTTTCTGCAGCGCAGCTCAAACCCTCACGTTTGAACCACTGTATTTAAAACATTGGGGAACAACATCTCTTTGCAAAGTAGGTGGAAGTTAGGACAAGCTCGGGAACTTACCTGAATAGAAGATAAAACTTTGCAATGATGACATGCCAATTGCCAGGAAGAGGCACTGGGTCAGCTCATCGACCGAGATGTTGCTGTGTGGGAGAAAAAGTAAACGTGTGAAGCAGCAGAAATCCTTTTACCTTAGAATTTAAAATCCTACGACTACACGGTTTAGATTTAAATAGTATTGTTTTCACGGTCTGGTCCGCATTTAAGTGGTCCCTGGAGTTGGGGCACGCGGAGTCTGATAGTACTTTTGAGGGATAAACTCAGCAGGTCTGGCAGTGACAGTGTAGACAGAAATAGGACAAAGGTTTCAAGTCCGTACGACGCTTCTCCAGAACTGGAGAGAATTCTGTACGGTTCTGTAGGAGAATCACACGATCTCGAAATGTTAACATTATTTCTCTCTCCACAGCTGCTGCCAGACCTGCTGGGTTTATCCAGCATTTACTCCTTTTTTTCAGATTTCCAGCATCCAGAGTATTTGGCTTCTATTTGAGGACTTCTGCGATTCGAGGCCACCACAGAAAGTGGAATGTTTAACGGACACCGGGAATAACACTGCCATTTAATTTCTTAATTTTCCCTTTGCTTTAGTCAAAGTCATTAAGATAGCATCTCCGAGCAGGTGATTGACGTGAATAACCCCAGTTGATTCCTGACCCACATTACGGCATTACACAGAGTCCTTGGCGCTGAAACTGCTGTTGCAGTGCGGTGTTAAGGAACCGATTAACCCTGAATCAACACAAGTGTGTTTATGCTGGAATCAGCACACAGTGTAAATGATTCATCTTACCCAGGAACACAAACTCAAGCAACCTCTACAACCAGCAATTAGAAACCTTCACACAAGGACAAGGTGGAGCACTGAGGTTAAACACATGCGTATCTTCTCCTTCAGGACATGGACAAAGCTGAGATCTGTTAGCTCGAAGGATTAATATCATAAAACCTCCAGAGAGTGGAAGGAGACCACTCAGCCCACACCGACAACCACCCCATCCAGGCTCCACACCCCCAATCCCACACATTTGGTCTGTCTAATCCCCACCAATGGGCAATTTAGCATGGCCAATCAACCTAACCCGCACATTTTTAAGTTTTTCTTTGCTTTAGTCAAAATCATTAAGATAACATCTCCAAGCAGGAGCCAGGGCTACTTGGTGGCACAGTGGTTAGTACGGCTGCCTCACAGTGCCAGGGATCCAGGTTCAATTCCGGCCACTGCCTCTGTGGAGTCAGCATGTTCTCCCCATGTCTGCATGGGCTTCTTCTGGGTGCTCCGGTTTCCTCCCACAGTACAAAGATGCATGTGTTAGGTTGATTGGCCATGCTGAATTGCCCCTAGTGTCGGGGGATTAGCAGGGTAAATATGTGGGGCTACAGGAATAAGGCCTAGGTTGGATTGTGGTCGGTGTGAACTCAATGGCCGAATGGCCTCCTTCTGCACAAGGACAAAATTTTTGGACTGTGGGAGGAAACCCATGCAGACACAGGGAGAACGTGCAAACAAACACCACACAGTCACCCGAGCTGGGAATCGAACCTGCGTTGCTGGTGCTGTGAGACGGCAGTGCTGACCAGTGCACCAACGTGCCGCACCCTTAAGAAATGCATATGAAAGACATTGCAAAATAAGGGAAAGTGAGGAAGTGATGCTTTAGTTGCACAGAGCCCTGCTCAGATACCAGACAAAGAAATATTCAGCTTTGGGCAAGGAACCTCTCAAAGAGATACACTGCCCTTGGAAGGGGTTCAGTGTTGACTTACTTGCACTTAAAATACAAGGACAAGTTTCATAAACTTGGCTTCTATTCGCTTGTGTTTCAAAGGTTGATGGATGGTCTACTTGAGGCATTTAAAATGTTAGAAGGATTAAGTAGGAAGAGACATAGAAGTAATTTATTCTGGGGGGTAATCCAGAATGGGGCTGGGCTAAGAGGTAATACCCTGGAAATTAGAGCTAAGCTACTCAGGCGTGAGTTCTGGAAGCACTTTTTTCACACTCTAACTCTCTCCCTCGAAAGACTGGCGAAGGGGTTCATCCAGTTTACTTTATAAACGACAGAACGAGGAATACATGATACTGACAGAGCAGGAAAATAAGACAGCGTGCAAAAAATATCTGGAAACTCACTTGACAAGTTGTGATGCAAGATTACATTATATATTTTACTTCACCCATTCTCATTAAATCCCGCATTCCCCAAAGAACAAGGTGTAGAGTCTGATCATCCACAGCATCTGTCACGCTATCCCTCCAGCTAACAGACGGTTAATTGTATCTGGAAAGATGGCAAGACATTGCTGTATCTGTGACCTCATTCTCCAGGGAATTTTTTCAGACAATAACACCTCCCAGGGGTGAGAGGACATTGTTAACACAATTAAATGGCATTCTTACACCTCATGGCAACATCTTGACCTTGCAATGTTCGTGAAGTCTTATTACACCCCCTGGATTTAGGTACTATCTGGTATTAATACAGAGCTAGAATCATACAATTCCAACAGTACAAATGAAGCCGTTCAGCCCATCAAATGTGTACTGACTCACTGATGTGGATATGCTGGCGTTGGACTGGGGTAAACACAGTAAAAAGTCTGACAACACCAGGTTTAAGTCCAACCGATTTATGCGATATTATCAAATAAATCGGTTGGACTTAAACCTGGTATTGTCAGACTTTTTACTGACTCACTGACAGAGTATCCTACACTCTCCCGCAACCTCTCCCTCGAACCGCACACATTTGCCACAGCTAATCCATCTAACCTAGATATGTAATTTAGCACGGCCAATGTACCTAAACTGTACATCTTCGGACTGTGGGAGGAAACCGGAGCACCGGAGGAAACCCACACAGAGACAGGGAGAACGTGCAAACTCCGCACAGATGGTTACCCAAGGCGGGAATCAAACGTGGGTCCTTGGAGTTGTGAGGCAGCAGCGCTAACCACTGCGCCACCAAACTAGCAATTTCTCGTCAACTTAAAAGGCCACAGGCGGGATTTTATGGCCTCGCTCATCCCACAACCATAAAATCCCACCCGAGCTCAATGGACCTTCCCGTTATCCACCCCCTCGCCCACTCTGATTCCCATGGTGGGCTGGGAGGTCAAACTCCAGCTTACATCCATGCATTATATTTCCAAAAATGTTCAACGAAAGATTGTTGATGTCAGTTATTGCGCAATAACAAATAAAGATTTTCACATATGCAGCAACCTTCAGCTACTTGTCAATTTCTATTGCCAAGATCAAATTCAATGAAATGGAAGTCCAGTGGATATAATCAGAAAATCTTGGAAGTAAAACAATGTTAACCATGTCTATTACACCGAAATTAAACTTTCAGTCATCTGCTAATTAGCTAGAAGAAAATCACCAGCAATTCTCATTAATCCACATAAATTTTGGCTTAATTTACATGACCCTCTCAAAAAGCACTGCCCAAGGAGAATTGGCCATCTTGCTTTAGTTTGAAACAAGGATAAGATGAAACCAAAAAATTGGGTTCCTAAACCGTACACCATGGACAAAACATGAGATATGTGATGGTATAATGTTGCACAGCTCAAACACTTGTTGTGAAGTCTGCTATCATGGGCTTTTATCTTGGTCTGAGCCTGAATTCCCATCACTCAGAAGAATTGGAATTCATTTGAGTTTGTTAATGATTTCTTTGCAGATCCAACCGGCAAAGAGCAGAGTGAGCAAGGGGCAAGAAACAAAGCAGGGAGAGCTGGAATCAGGGTGAAAAATACCACCCTGATTTTTTTCATCACAACAGCTTCGTGTTAACCTTTGAGCATCTGAACAAACATTGCCCATCCTAATGATGATGGGGTTATGTGTGTGTGTGGGAGGAGTGGGGGGGAAACGAGTGGGGTAGGGGGCGGGGTAACATACAACATCAGCAGTATTACCATGCTGAGGATTTGCGATACCATCAAAATAACCTCAGAATATTCAACAGAAGCTTTCAAAATGAAGTTGTATGAACACATGGAGGAAAAATAAATTGCACATTAACAGCAATAGAAGCAGGGAGTGGGGCTATTTGAACAACAACTTGCTATCTGCGCTGTCTCGTTCTATGACTCTACAAGAGATCTCAAGTGAAAGCTGTTTGAGTTATCGCTATTCCACGTTGCCTTGGAACATTTATTTGGATCACTATGTGTTTATCCCGGCATTAATAAACTATGTAATCTAAAACATCCCCAGCAACAAGCAGCAAAAGGAAATCCCAACATTGCGCACACGCAACTCAGTTTGAAAGTGAAGCTAATTGCCTCCAATGCCCCTCTCTGCCTAACCACGAGGAAAGAGATTGTAAACAAAAAAATTACACGTTATACACAACAGTTTACTTTGGTGAGTAGTGTAAGCCATCTGGGAGTTGAGATCACTTTAACAAAGTATTCAAATTCTGCACATGCTGTTTTTACTATAATCTGAATCCCCCCCCCCAATAAATTCTACCTTGTAAAAGATTGGGCTCATAAACATTTTAATATGTAGGAATCTCAGTGCTACAAAGCAAATCTTAATCCAGTGTACCTCTTCTCTTTGTTTGATCTTTACGTATTTTCTCATCAAATATGTATTTAAATCCCCTTCAAACACCATGACTGGTCATTTATGGCAGAGCATTTTGCGTTCCAATAGTTCAAATGGTATAAAAAATCTAATGTTCTCCTTTACACTAATCCTGAATGTACCCTTTATCATATAACATACCAGTTATACTATTGGGTTGTCTCCTGTTCTTCACACAGATAGATAGATTCCCTACAGTGCAGAAGGTGGCCATTCAGCCCATTGAGCCTGCACCAACAACAATCTCACCCATACACAATTGCCATAACTGTACATACTTATACCCTTCTAATCTCTCTGACACTAAGAGACAACTTAGCATGGCCAATCCACCTAACCTGCACATCTTTGGACTGGGAGAGGAAACCAGAGCACCCAGACAAAACCCATGCAGACAAGGCCGAAATTGGACCCGGGACTCTGACGCTGTGAGGCAACAGTGCTTATCGTTGTGCCAGCTTGCCACCAAAATGAATATGATCATAGCTTTATCTAGTTTCCAAGGAATGCATCATCCCTGGCACCACACTGGCAAACATCACCCCGGTGCTACACTGGCGAACATCACCCCTGGCGCATCACTGGCGAACATCATTTCATTGGCAAACTTGTGTGCAGTGCCAGCACAGATAGGTGGCCACAAACTCACTCTGCCACTCTAGGGGATGCCTTACCTTTCCTGAGGGCTGTTGTCACATGTACCATTGAGTTTTAAGAAAGTGGCATTGTGTTTGAAGTTCCAAAATTTGAAAAAAAAAGGAACATTTACATCCTCCAGCAGACCCGAGGAGTGACTGTACTAGCTGCAACACAAGAGAAATCCCCCTAAGGCAGTAACAGTGAAGTGGGTATTGTAGAGAGGAGACGGTTCCAACCAGTGATTACATATTTACCAAGAAGCTGCCGTTTAGAAACTGAAGCCTGTGCCGTACGAGGGTCCTACCGAACTTCCAGGATTTTCCGCTCATAAATAATCAGCCCTGTAACAGCATCTGTCTGTGTAACCCGGGTGGGCAGGGGCTGCTGATGGGTGAAAGATCTCAGTCATACACCCCGCCGCTCGCTGCAGAGCTTTGAGAATAGGACAAGTTCAAGGCTGGGGCTTCCAGTTTTACTGAGCGGATTTCCTGCCTTCCCCCGCCCTCCTAGCCCCGGGGGAGGGAGGGTGGGGGAGAGAGAAAAAAGGGGAAAAAAAAGCTTGGGAGCTCCTTCCTCCCAGCAGCAAACACACCTCCCCAGTAAAAGGACTCAGCCCCTGTCTCCTACCAGCAATTAGCGGAATCTTGGAGCCCAGTGAGATCGCAGAGAGGGGGTGGGGGGGGAGGAGAGACTCCGGCTACAGGAGGGATGGGGAGGGGGGAAGATGAGATTGGGAGAGACACGGAATTACCCAAGAAGACACACAATCCGGGGCTGAAATAGAAAGATTTGCCTGTACCTCCCCAGCGCACGGCCAGCTCTCGCCACAAGTTGCACTCCGGCGCTTGCAGCGTTTTGGAGTAGACTGGAGCAAACACTGACGTGTTCCACGGCAAACGTTTCCACGCATAGGAAGTGGCTTTGATCGCCAGAGATTGGAAAGACTTTCTCAGTGTAGGAGGATGTTCCTGATCCGCAACCCCACTGTACACGTCCCTCCCTCTCCACTCTTCACCTGGCCATTCCCTCCCCATGTTTAACATCTGTGACCAAGAACACACCCCCAGCCCAATTCAGGCATCTCCCACTCTCAATTCTGTTGACGTTTTTCTTATTAAGTGAGTGTGCCACATTGGATTATACATCACAAACAAGGGCATCCTGTTGAAACAATCCATGCCGGTATTTATGCTCCACACTCGAACCTCCCGGGAGGTTTTCTCGTCTAAATCCACCATATGGTAACCATCTATTCTCTCTCCCTTTCTCCCCATTCACGCCAGCCACTCCCTGTAGTAGAGTTCAACAGTCTTTGGGTAAGGAACTTTGGGCAGTGATCTAGTGCCACAGACCCAAATCACAATAATCTAACAAAAAATGTGTTTTTAAATAAAAAAGGATACAACTAACAACAGCCAGATGATACAAACATCAAAACGTAATCAAATTAAAGAAGGTATATCATTAAGAATTCTCACAACACCAGGTTAAAGTCCAACAGGTTTATTTGGTATCACAGGCTTTTGGAGTGTTGCCCCTTCATCAGGTGAGTCACCTGGTGAAGGAAAAGTACTCCAAAAGTTTGTAACACCAAATAAACCTGTTGGACTCTAACCTGGTGTTGTGAGACTTCTTACTGTGCCCCAGCACAATGCTAATGTCTCCACATTGTGTATATCATTCTGGCCATTGTTTCTCCAGTTCTGCCACCTGAGATAGCCTTAAGGGTACCTTGTTTGATGGGCTGATTGGCGTGTTCCCTGCTCCTATTTTCAATGTTTACCAGCAGACTTCTTCTCTGGGGCCACCTGAATGGCAGGAAAGGCATGGAGAAGGGGCAGACAGCCAGAGTGCTAATCCCCACAGATCATAGTTCAACATGGCTGGGCCAGATCCCCATCTTCGACCAAGACCCAACAGCTGACCCTCGAGGGGGTCTTCTGAACCTGTCCTGTCGGGTTCAGCAACAATTGAGTGCCTTCTAAACCCACGACCATTTCCACCTAGAATAACAAAGGGCAGCAGATACATAGGAACACCATCACCTGCAAATTCCCCTCCAGACCACTTACCTTCCTGATTTGGAAACATATTTCCATTCCTTCGCAGTCACTGGGTCAAAATCCTGGAATTCCTTTCCTAACAGCATTGTGGATCGGTCTTTTGGGTGGGCCAAACAAGTAAACCAACTTAAATTACGTTCGGACAAAGAAAAAGGGGGCAGCTCCCCAAAAGGAGGGGGAACGGCCCGAACAAAAAGAAAAGGTACAAAGGAAACTTAAAACACGTCAAATCAAAATGTGATTATCGGGGTCTATAAGGCACCTCAGCCCCTGCGGTGCCCAACGGGCACGGAAGGCCTCGACAGTGCCCGCGGACACCGCGTGCTCCCTCTCCAGGGACACCCGGCCGCGAACGTAGCCACGGTAGAGGGGCAGGCAGTCAGGACGGACAGCCCCGTCGATCGCCCGCTGCCTAGACCTGTTGATGGCGCGTTTCGCCAGGCCCAGGAGCAGGTTCACGAGGAGGTCGGCGTCCCGACCCTCCCCTCTCCGCACCGGGTGTCCGTAGATCAGGAGCGTGGGACTGAAATGCAAACAGAACATCAATAAAAGGTTCTTTAGAAAATCAAAAAGGAAGTGCAATCTATAACACAAAACGTAGACGTGGTCCACGGACTCCACAAGGCCACAGAAAGAGCAGTCTCGGGAGCCCGTGAACCAGTGAATCCTACTGTTGCACGGCACTGCCGCGTGCAACACCCTCCACCCCAGGTCCCCGAGGTAATTGGGGGAGATCCCTCCGTAGAGGGACCTCCATCGGGGACCTCCGCCGCCCGGCAGCAACAAGGCCCGCCAAGGTGTGTCCAGGCGACGGGCAAGGGCGCGGTAGTGGAAGGTGTGCAGCTGCAGCCCGTACAGGAAATGCCTCCGCGCGCTGGAAAAGGGCACGGAGGACATTCCCGTGAGGAATTGTGGATCAACCCACAGCACGTGGACTACAACGGTTCAAGAAGGCAGCTCACCGCCACCTTGTCAAGGGCAACCCGGAATGGGCAATAAATACTGGCCAGCCAGCGATGCCCATGTCCCACAAATGATTTTTTAAAAAATATTCTCTTGTGCTGAGTCAGAATATTTCAACTCAGGATAGATCGATGCTCATTGTAGATTGAGCTCCTTTAATCAGCTTAATTGGAATTCTCCTTGAAAGGTACTTTTTGATTTGATTTATTATCACATGTACTGGGCTACAGTGAATAAAATGTTGTTTCTCACATGCTATTCAGACAAAGCATACCATCCATAGAAAAGGAAAAGAAACTTCAGTGTTACAGTCATAGCTAGGGTGTAGAGAAAAATCAACTTAATGAGGTAGGCCCTTTCAAAAGGGCAGCACAGTGGTTAGCACTGCTGCCACTCCAGGCATCCAAGTTTGATTCCTAGCTTGGTTCACTGTCTGTGTAGTTTGCACATTCTCCCCATGTTTGTGTGGGTTTCCTCCCACAGTCCAAAGATGTGTGGGTTAGGTGCATTGGCTATGCTAAATTGCCCCTTAGTGTCCTGGGATGTGTAGGTTACAGGGATTAGCAGGGTAAATATGTGGGGCTATGGGGATCGGTCCTAGGTGGGATTGTTGTTGGTACAGACTCAGTGGGCTGAAATGCCCCCCTTATGCACTATAAGGATCAATGTTTTTAATGAAATGTTTGATGGCAGCAGGGAAGAAGCTATTCTTGAGTTCTGAAAGGGACATTCCATCCCACTCTAGACAATTAGCAGAATGAGCAAATGAACTTAATGCTTCATGTTGTAATTTCATAAAACCTTAGTTAGCCCACAGCTGGAATGTAGCATTCAATTCTGGTCTGTTTCTTCAGAAGGAACTCTTCAAAATGCAGTTAATGAAAATACAATAACACTTATTCCAACTTATAAATCAAAGAACAGGTTTAGTAAAGAAACATCATTACATCAAACATGTAGACTCACCCTACACCACACCAAACAATGTACCATAGTTCTTTATTTATAGTGAACTAGCTGGTCAGCTGACTATTATATCATTCTGTAATTGGTTCCATAGTTCACTGGTCAGCTGACCATTACATCTTGTTCCCATTGGTCACATTACATCCAATACGAAGTTGTTACTGGTTACATTCTAACAGTTGCCACACTACCAGAAGATGTGGAGGTTTGGAGAGGGTACAGAAAAGATTTACCAGGATGCTGTCTGGTATGGAGGGCATTAGCTACGAGGACAGATTGGAGAAAATTGGTTTGTTCTCACTGGAAAGACGGAGGTTGAGGGCAACCTGATAGAAGTCGATGAGAGGCATGGTCAGAAGCTTTTTCCCAAGGAGGAAGAGTCAATTACGGACTACACAAAGGTTGGTGGATTTGCAGATAGCGATGAGGACCGTTAGAGGATATAGATCAGTTGGAGACTTGGATGGAAAAATGGCTGATGGAGTTTAATCTGGACAAATGTGAGGTAATGCATTTTGGAAGGTCTAATACAGATAGGAAATATACAGTAAATGGCAAAACCCTTAGCAGTATTGATAGACAGAGGAACCTGGGTGTACAAGTCCACAGGAAAGTGGAAACACGGGTGGAGAAGGTAGTTAAGAAGGCATATGGCATACCTTGCCTTCATCAGCTAGGGCATTGAGGTTAAAAATTGGCAAGTAATGTCACAGCTTTATAGAACCTTAGTTAGGTCGCACTTGGAATATAGTGTTCAATTCTGGTTGCCACACTACCAGAAGGATGTGGAAGCTTTGGAGAGGGTACAGAAAAGATTTACCAGGATGTTGCCAGGTATGGAGGGCATTAGCTATGAGGAAAGGTTGGAAAACTTGGTTTGTTCTCACTGGAACGACAGAGGTTGAGGGGCAACCTGATAGAACTCTCGAAGATTATGAGGGACATGGACAGAATGGATGGTCAGAAGCTTTTTCCCAGGGTGGAAAAGTCAATTACTGGCAGGCATCGATTTAAGGTGCGAGAAGCAAGGTTTAAAGGAGCTGTATGAGGCAGGTTTTTTACACAGAGAGTGATGGGTGTGCCTGAAAATCGCTGCCGGGGAGGTAGTGGAAGTGGACACGATAATGACTTTTAAGGGGTGTCTTGACAAATATGGGAATAGAAGAAAATGGTCCCTGGAAGTGTAGGGGTTTTTAGTTAAGTTGGGTAGCATGGTTGGTGCAGGCTTGGAGGGCCGAAGGGCCTGTTCCTGTGCTGTAATTTTCTTTGTTCTTTTCTTCATTTGCAGTAGATGATGGTGAAAACAACACTGACCCAACCTTTTGTGGAGCTTCCTTAAAGAAAAAGGGTTTAGTTGGGTAGAGACTTTGCCCATAACAAAATTGTTTCAATCCTAAAAAAAAAATTTTTTAACTGATTAATTGAGATTAACTGGATGGTCAGCTTAGAGTGTCCCGCAGAGAATTCTCCTGCTGTGATGTCTAACATTTATCACTCAACTAAAATGACTAAAACACATTTGTTATCTCTTTGCTGGTTGCAACATGTTGCTGTGTGTAAAATTAAATGCCCACATAATAAAAGTGATGACAGTACGCTTTAAAAATATTTCGTTGGCTGAGATATGCTTCGGGACATTGTGACATCATAAAAGGTGCAACATGAAAGTTTATTTTCTTATTTCTCTGATGGAGTCAAAGAGTCATTGAGGTTTACAGCATGGAAGCAAGTCCTTTGGCCCAACTTGTCCATGCTGCCATTTTTTTTAAACTGTGAAGCTAGTCCCAATTGCTTGCATTTGGCCCATATCCCTCTATACCTATCTTACCCATGTAACTGTCTAAATGCTTTCCAAAAGTCAAAATTGTACCCACCTCTACTACTACTTCTGGCAGCTTGTTCCAAACACTCACCACCCTCTGTGTGAAAAAATTGCCCCTTTGGACACTTTTGTGTCTCTCCCTTCTCGCCTTAAACCTGGGGTTTCGCTCAGTGCTCTTGCACTGTGGGGGAAATGGGTCAGAGCTATGAAGGTCACCCAGTCTTTTTGCTGTAAAAGGCTTTTATGTTTGCTCTGGGCGTTTACTGTCCATTCGTAGCCGTAGCAATTATTTTATATATGAGTAGTTGTTTGTTGGCTATTTCACAGGCCATTTGGCCGTGCACTCTTATCACTTTTAGCATCTGATTGCTTTCTCGTCTGCCATGTCATCACAGACTTTCCCTATATTGTACTTGCCTCCCCTGCCATCCTTTCCCTGCCTCTGCCCTTGTTTAAATGTCAATATAGCTCGAATCTTTTCCTGTTCTGATGAAAGGTCATTGACCTGAAATATTGGATGAAATTTCCTGGCCATCGTGCCCTGCCGCCACTGTAAGCAAAGATGGAGAATTTGGCGCACTGTCAAACCCCTGTTCACTGCAGCAGGACCAGAAAACCCCACCAGGACCTGGACAATTCCTCCCGTTAACTTTGCTCCTCTCTCCACAGATACTGCCTGGCCCGCTGGATATTTCCAGCAATCCCTCTTTTTATTTCAGATTTTCAGTATCTCACCATTGCTGCCTCTCAGTGCCAGGGACCCGGGTTCAATTCCCACTTTGGGTCACTGTGTGGAGTTTGCACGTGCTCCCCACCTCTGCGTAGGTTTCCTCCGGGTGCTCCGGTTTGCTCCCACAGTCCAAAGATGTGCAGATTAGGTGGATTAGCCATGCTAAATTGTCCATTAGTGTCAGGGAGGTTAGCAGGATAAATGTGTGGGGTTACAGGGACAAAGCCTGGGTGGAATCATTGTCAATGCAGGGTCTATGGGCAGAATGGTCTCCTTCTGCACTGTAGGGATTCTATGAGCTAAGAATTTATCATTCTGGATAAGGCCATTTCTTAGTAATGGGCTGGTTCTCATATTTGAAGATTATTTCTTGGTTAAATAGGGTTGTTTCTTTATTATTTGAACGTTGGCTGCCACCCAGGCCCTGTCCCTGTAACCCACGTATTTACCCTGCTAACCTCCCTGACACTAATGGACAGTTTAGCACGGCCAATCCACCTAACCCGCACATCCTTAACTGTGGAAGGAAACTGGAGCATCCGCCGGAAACCCATGCAGAAAAAGGAACATTTGAATACACAAAGAGCTATCACCTATTGCACTTGCATTGGAATTGATAGAAGATATTGAAGAAACACAAGTCAGGGCATGATAACTCAATAATTCCAAAAATAAGAATGACTGTTTATATACATAGTAAGGAAGAGAAATATTTTGGTATGAAATTCTGTATGCAGTGTGGAAATACAGGCATCACAGTATTCCTTTAACATATTGCCTTTTAGATTCCTTCTGCCAATTTACATTCATGACTAGGATATCAGACAGACACACCAGCCCTGAAGTTACTATCTCTGTTACTCCACATCATGCTTCTGTGAGATACGAAATACAAGTCCAGAATGACTCACCATCCATTCATTCATTTATTCCCCATCACTGTGCATGAGCGCAGTATCTCCTGTTAGCAGAAAGGCTAAAATCAGCATTTGAACATGAATCAAAGACAGCTGACAGCAATGTTGAGCAGTTACACCTACCTAATTTTGTATGGGCTTATTCAGCACCACAATAGGACGAGACATCCGACTTTGATTTATTATACTTAGTTTTTCATCTCACCACTTTTCCGTATTTACAATAATCCTTCAGAATTATCAGTGAGATAAGAGATTTCAAAAAGACTCAACAAAGCATACATTTAATCAGAAAATAAGCTGTATGTGTCAGTTTCATTTTCTTTTGGATTTAGAATTGTCAATGCCACCTACGGTCCGCCCTATCACTCTTGTTGATACTATTATCTAATTCCTTCTCTGTGGTTTGTTGTTCTTACATTCCCTTTTTGCATGCTCTGGATTTATTCCTCCTTTGTATTTTATCGGTAGTCTGGCCCAGGTGTCACTTGCTTAACATTTTTGATGTTGATTTGATTTATTGTCACATGTATTGTTTCTTGTGCACTATACAGATGAATATACCATTCATAGAGTACATAGGCAAGAAGGAAAGGAGAGAGTACTGAATACAGTATTACAGTCATCGCTAGGGTGTAGAGAAAGATCAACTTATTATAAGTTGGTTCCTACAAAAGTCTGGCAACAGGGAAGAAGCTGTTCTTGAGTCGATTGGTACGTGGCCTCAGACTTTTATATCTTTTTTCCAATGGAAGAAGATAGAAAAGACTATGTCTGGGGTGTGTGGGTGTCTTTGGTTATGCTGGCTGCTTTTCCGAGGCAGCAGGAAGTGTAGACAAAGTCAATGAATGGGATGCTGGTTTGTGAGATGGACTGGGCTACGTTCACAACCCTTTGTAGTTTCTTATGATCTTGGTTAAAGAAGGAGCCATAACAATCTGTGGTACATCCAGAAAGAATGCTTTCTATGGTGCACCTATAAAAATTGGTGAGAACTATTCAAACTTTTATTTTGAACCAACTGCATCACTGGTAACAAATCACACTTTTAATGTTCCTTCATCCCTCATATCTGATGTTTGTTCTCCTCTTTTACCCTACATGTCACATTTATGACCACTGTCATACTTATTTCTGCTTTCTTTAGTAATCTCGCTGAACTGGAACTATTCTCTCTAAACATCTAAAAAAAACTTATTCCATGGAACTATTCAGAATTGTTGTCTATTTTATTACTGAATGATTTTGGTGTATCTTGTATTGAAATGATACAATTAGGTTCAACATGGTTCTCAAGGAGTGAAGTTCATAGCAATGTGTTGTAAAGTAAAAGATTTTGTGAAATGGTTCCTCTGGCACGCTACTTCAAGATGAGAAACTGGAAGTCATCTAAGCTTTCTTATGGACCTTTCAAACTTACTATGTCGAAAAGAATTATTAATTTGAGTATAATAGGTAGTGGATATATTGACCAATCCCTGCACCAACCCCTGAACACAGAGCTGAGAGAAGGTTAGAAGTCAAGTTCTGCCTGGCTAGGGTTTGAAGAACATGGCAACATATGGATTAGAGACATACATAGCGTAGAAGTATATTCTTCTCAATAATACGAGCCAATTCAGATGGATCAAATTTATGGGCGGCACAGTGGCACAGCGGTTAGCACTGCTGCCTCACAGCACCAGGGACCAGGGTTCAATTCCGGCCACGGGTGACTGCCTGTGTAGAGTTTGCACATTCTCTCTCTGCTATGTGGGTTTTGTCTGGGCGCTCCGGTCTTCTCCCACATGCCAGAGATGTGGTTGATGACTATGCTAAATTGGCTGTTAGTGTCATCGGGATTAGCAGAGTAAATATGTGAGTTTAGGGAGAGGGCTTGGGTGGAATTGTTGTTGGTGCAGGGCTGAATGGTCTCTTTCTACACTGAAGGAATTTTATGATTCCAGGATTCTATGAGTTCTCCTCCTTCAGGTACCATGCTCAAAGAGGGCGTTGGCAACCGTAGACTTCCATTACATGAGACCATGATTTTTCTGGGCAAAGTACTGCAGTGGTGTGTTGTTGCTTTCTGCAGTGTGATTGCCCAGGGAACTCTCACATTCTTTCCAACTTACCATCAAGCATATTGGAAGCATTTATAGGCTGACAATCAACCTGATTAACCACATTATGAACGTACCTCCTGTGGCCAGCCAGTGGGAATTGAACCTTGACCTTCTGACCCAGACGTAGGAACTCTACCCATTGCATCGTTGCAAAACCTCCCCTCAGAGAAAACAATCGTCAGAAAAGCTTAACTTGGCTTCCTCACAGGAACAGAAAATTTCAAATAAACAGAATCATCAAATTCCTACAATGCACAAGTAGACCATTTGGCCCATTGAACCTGCACCCACCCTTTGACAGAGCATCTTACCCAGGCCCACCCCTAACTTATCCCCGTAACTGCAAGTATTTCACACATCTTGGGACACTATAGGACAATTTAGCCAAGCCAATCTACCTAACCTATTCATCACTGGACACTAAGGGGCAATTAAACATGGTCAGTCTACCTAATCTGCACATCTTTGGAATACTTTATAATTGTATATTTTAATGGAAAAAAAATTCAAATTTCTACGAGTTTAGAATGAGGCAGTAATTTGAGAAACGTAGAGAGGTAAAATAGGAATTTAATGGTTAAAATGAAATTTACCAATATCCTTTAGGGAAGGAAATCTGCTATCCATACCTGATCTTACTTGCATGTATTATGTACTCGCTGATGTCCAATACTAAGGCATCCCAAATCCCAGAAGGAAAGATTGCAATGCCAGTTCTTAACTGTTTATTTTTTGGAAAAATGCGAGAAAAGAGATGAAACCTGGTGAGGAAAAAGATCAGTCTTGTTGTGAATAATTAAATAACTCTTTATTAAACTTCAAAACACACAGCAAGAAAGGCATTTAGGATTATCCACAATTATGGTTACCCAGGCACTATGCTTAATTTACTGCCCTAAACTCTGAGAATATACCTTCCCCAAAACAACATCCCTTTGGCTGTAGCACTATGAGCCAAATCCATCAAGTAATTACCACACAGGACCTGTAGGGGAATATCACAGTAACTTCATTACAGTGCTAATGTAAGCCTTGCTTGTGACTAATAAATAAACTTTAACTTTTTAGCTTTCTATTGGGAACCTTTCTACTTTAGAATAGAACTTACGGGGTTTGACACAAATAGACTTCTGCTACTTTCTTTTCTGTACTACAGCTTGATTCTTTTCTGAGAACTCTGCTTTGGAAGTGGGCATGATTCTGGTCTAGATCTCTACACTGCTAATCTCCACTTTGTTTAACAAAGTGCACCCTGGTGCACCCTGCTACTAGGCTAACCCACATCTCCCAAGTCTCCAGTGCAGTTAAAACGCTATCAGTTCTTTATTTTTAATTTCATTCCAATTTCCTAGCACGGTGACACTATGATTAGCACTGCTGCCTCATAGCAGCATGGACCCAGGTTCAATTCCAGCCTTGGGTTGCAGATTGTTGTTGAGTATCGTTCTGCTAATGGTTCACAGCGCCTTATGGATGCCCAGCTTTGAGTTGCTAGATCTGATCGAAATCCATTCCATTTAGCGTAGTGATAGTGCCACACAACTCGATGAAGGGAATCCTCAGTGTGAAGATAGGACTTGGTCTGCACAGGACAGTATGGTGGTTATTTCGACTGATACTATCATGGATAGTATGGCAGGTTGGTGAGGATGAGGTTGAGTATGGTTTTCCTTATTGTTGGTTCCCTCACTTCCTACTGCAGACCCAGTCTAGCAGCTTTATCCTTTTGGACCTGGCCAGCTCAGTCAGTGGTGGATCTATCAAGTCACCCTGATGAATACTGAAATCCCCCAACCAAAATACATTTTGCACCCTTGCTACCCTCAGTGCTTCCTCCAAGTGGTGTTAAGCATGGAGGAGGACTGATTTGTCAAGGGGGGGGGGGGGGGGGGGGGGGTGTGTGTGTGTGTGTGTGTGTGTGTGGAGGGGACTAAAAAACAGGATTTTTAAGAACTGATAGGGTTTTAGCTGCGCTGGAGGCTTGGGAGTTGCAGATTAGCCGAGTAGCCGGGCGAAACAGATACTTTGTTAAGCAAAGTGGAGATTAGCAATCTAGACACCTGGGCCGTAACCATGTTTGACCTGATGCCATCAGACTCCACAGTGTACAGAGTTGATGTCGAGAACTCCGACTTCCTTCTGACTGTTTGTCATTCTGCCACCATCTCTGCTGGCTCGGTCCTGCTGGTGAGACAAATTTTCCCATTCCACCATGGAAAGGTCGCGTTGACCTCGGGTGGAATTTTCCAGTTTTGGGGCGAGCACAGCTGGAAAATACTGTCTAGTGAGAATGGTGATGCCTGGGGCATTGTCTGTAACGTATGATTCTGTCAGTATAACTATGCCAGACTGTGGCTTTAGAATTTTTGGTGGTTTGGTATAACTGACTGGCTCATTAGGCCATTCCAGAATCAACCACATTACTGTGGATCTGTAGTCCAGACCAGATAAGGATGGCAGATGTCTTTCCCTAGAGGGCATTAGTGAATCAGATGGGGTTTTTTTTAATGACAATCAACAGTGGTTTCATGGTCATTGTTAGACTTTTAATTCCAGATTTTAAAAAGTTGAATTAAAATTTGAATCCAGGTCCCCAGAGGGTTACCCTGGGTTTCTGGGTTACTAGTCTAGTGACAATACCATTACGCCACCACATCTCATTGTTATTCCCCACTAGTGCCAAAATAAAAATCACTGCTGTGTAAATGCCAGGATAGGGATTAGAGCAAGATCACTCACTAGATTGTCTGTCTGCTTTGCAGATTTACTGCTGCAGGATTCAAAGTACACTTCACATACTGTGCGGTTCAGGCACTTCCATCTCAGTGGATGTCTGGCTGGTATCTCTCCTGATGGGGTCAATGGGATTGTTTGGTCTGAAACCACTTTTAAAGGCATCTGTTATGATGGCCACAAAGGCCATAGGGGAACAGCAACAGATTTCCCTGTGGTCTTTGTGGAGTATGAGCTGCTTTATTGTGGAAGCTGACCCAATGTGAAGTTCTCAGTTGGAATTTTAAGCCTGTAACTTTACCCAGAATGGAGTTGTAGATCCCAAGGTGAAGACTATCGGATTACTTAATGCATAACAAAGGGTTTTGGTGATGGGAAAATGGCATTGGACTGAATTATGACACTTGCTATCCCTGACCACAAGTAAAGCATCTGTTCACCAAATCTTCATTCAAGATAGTTGTTGTAAACTAATTTGCATAAGTTACTATTATTTTCAATCTAAGCGAGATCAACCTGGCTACCATCCAGTTCAGACACCAATTCACCTAGTGCTCTCTAAGTCTTCCATGCCATGGCGGCACAGTAGCACAGTGGTTAGCACTGCTGCTTCACAGGTCCAGGGACCTGGGTTTGATTCCCAGCTCGGGTCACTGTCTGTGTGGACTTCGCACATTCTCCTCGTGTCTGCGTGGGTTTGCTCCAGGTGCTCTGGTTTCCTCCCACAGTCCAAAGATGTGGGGGTTAGGTTGATTGGCCATGCTAAAAATGGCCCCTTAGTGTCCTGAGACGTGTAGATTAGAGTGATTAGTGGGTAAATGTGTAAGGACGTGGGGGTACATCCTGGGTGGGATTGTGGTTGGTGCAGACTCAATGGGCCAGATAGCCTCTTTCTGCACTGTAGGGTTTCTATCATGTACAAAGATCCATTTAGGTTGGTCATGCCATTCTACCTGGCAAATCTGAAAGGAAAATTAGCCCTTGAAATCACCTGATCACCTGTTCTCATTGTGGCATTTCTCCTTTGAGGTGTCCAACAACTTCTGAAGCCAGGTGTAATGATGAGATATTAAATGGCCAATAATGCCTGCGAGAAACATAACAATAAAAGTTACAAAAATCAAGAGATAATGTGGTTGAGGGAGAGGAAGTTTCTCCTAAGTTGACATGTGAACTTTGCTCTGTTTGATTTGAAGAAGTTAAAGCAGCGAATTATCAGCTAACAGGTCAGGGTCCTGAGGTTCCAACCCAAATGGCTGTTTGAGACGATTGACAAGAGGTCATTTTCTGACACATTTGTCACTCAGATTGCTCAGCTGAATGCAAAGTATTTTTTTTTCCTTTGTATCTCTGGTATATTTGAGAGTAAAAGCAAAATACTGCAGATGCTGGACACAAAAGCAGAAAATGCTGGAAAATCTCAGCAGGTCTGACAGCATTTTTGAAGAGAGAGAATGGAGCTAACGTGAACATGAAACCACTGGCAGTTGTCATTTTTAAAAAACCCATCTGGTTCACTAATGCCCTTTAGGGAAAGAAATCTGCTGAGGATTATCCAGACTCAAAACATTGGCTCTATCCTCTCTCCAGAGATGCTGTCAGATCTGCTGAGATTTTCCAGCATTTTCTGTTTCTGTTGGATGTTTGAACATGCTTGGCTCACTCACAACAGATTCCCTAAGACTTTATTTTTATTAAATTCTCTCTGTGTAGTCAGATGAAGCCTCTCTGTTGCTTCTCTGATTTTATTGTGTAATAGTCTTTGCTTAGCAGATGTAGAAGGGCAGTGTCATGTATTACAAGTGTATTTGGAACAGAGAATAAGAGCTTATACAAGGCAAATCATATAACAATACCAGAGATGCATGTCACTTTTACATGCATGCTTACCTGAGATCAGGGATACCAAGTGTGGAAATTCAGCCCAATGCCAGTTTCCTATCACCGAAACATTTCACCGTGCACCAAAGGAAGGGGTTGCTCCTGTGGTTCACAGTCTGGTAGTCTTTACCTTGGGACCTGCAACGATGGGTTGGATAGAGTAACAGGCTTAAAAACCCCCACTGACCACCTCCCATTGGGTCACCTTCACAATAAGGCAGCTCATACTCCATGAAGACCGTGGGGAAATCAGTTGATGATTCCCCATTGTCTTTGCAGCCATCATAACAATAAGATTAAACAGATCCCTTCAAAAATGGGTTTCAAGACATCCAAACTCATTGATTCCCATGGTCAATGATACCAGCCAGAGATCCCCTGAGATGTACGTGGTGAAAGTGCGCAGGATGTCAAGAATATTTGTAATTCTTTATCCCAGTGTATAGTGTGGATTTCCATTGAGACGATACAGGAAAAATGAACAATAACACAAGGGGGAAAAAGGTCATCGCACACAGTTCCAGGAGCCAACATCTGCTTTTCTAGGGAAAGGCAAGTTACCAGCTCGACCATAAAACTCATCAGGATAAGATTGAAGAAGCACAGAAACGTTGTTCCCCACGAGCACATGGCCTCTAATCTATGCAGAAGGCTGGCTGACTAATGCTATTAACTTGTCAGCTATCTGCGGATTCACTCATACAGTAATCTCACTAATTTACAGTAATCTCAGACACTGATCCCACTAACAACTTAATAACCAACAAGCAGTGGCAGATTGGATTACCTTTCTGGCCTCTAGCTGTTAGGTTTACTCAATAGTTCTACTTTTTAAATTCACTACTGCTGAGATGACTAGGTGACTTTATCTGCTTCTCTTCGCCCAAACATGTCCTCCTGTATCCCCCCTTCCTCAATTTCCTACTGATTTCGCTAGTGCAATCTGCCTAAAATTGGCCGAATGGAATTTTAAGTGCAAGTTGTGCCGAGCGTGAATCGAGTATCTGTGAACTTTGATTCTGGTTTAATAACTGTTGGATTAGGATCTGGTCCCATTCACAAAGAAATGGCCGCACCCGCAACTGGAATAATAAATATGGTTCAACTGTGGGAGGAGGATGTTGAAATGAAGCTTTTTTTCAACACTAGTAGGCACAGTTTAAAACTTTTGAAGTATTAAATGGAATATTTAATTCCAGAGGAAACTGACTATTGTGTACCACTGGAGCTAATAATTCACTCTAACTAAAATGAAGCTCCTTCCCGTTGGTGGACAGGACTCAAAGTTGCTTGTTGTGTAGTAGCTTAAATCGTGCACCAGGTTACTGCTCTTAAAGGCATCAAGGAATACTTCATAATTGAAAAAAATATTGGTGGAATCATAGAAACACTACAGTGCAGAAAGAGGCCATTCAGCCCATCGAGTCTGCATCAACCACAATCTCACCCAGGCCCTATCCCCATATCCCTACATATTTTACTCACGAATCCCTCTAACCTCCACATCCTGGGACACTAAAGGGCAATTTAGCATGGCCAATTAACCTAACCGCACAGCTTTGGACTCTTCCGGCCCTTCATACTGGTGAGATTTTCTGGTCCCACTGCAGTGAACAGAGATATGGTTGAGTGTCAAATTCTCCGTCCTCGCTCGCAGTGACTTTTTTGATTTGATTTATCATTGTCATGTATTAACATACAGTGAAAAGTATTGTTTCTTGCGCGCTATACAGACAAAACATACTGTTCATAGAGAAGGAAACGAGACAGTGCAGAATGTAGTATTACAGTCATAGCTAGGGTGTAGAGAAAGATCAACTTAATGCGAGGTAGGTCCACTCAAAAGACAGCAGCAGGGAAGAAGCTGTTCTTGAGTCGGTTGGTACGTGACCTCAATCTTTTGTATCTTTTTCCCAAAGGAAGAAGGGTGGAAGAGAGAATGTCCAGAGTGTGTGGGGTCCTTTAATTATGCTGGCGGCTTTGCCGGGGCAGTGGGAAGTGTAGACAGAGTTAATGGATAGGAGGCTAGTTTGCTTGATGGATTGGGCTACATTCATGACTTTTTGTAGTTCCTTGCAGTCTTGGGCAGAGTAGGAGCCATACCAAGCTGCAATACAATCAGAAAGAATGCTTTCTATGGTGCATCTGTAAAGGTTGGTGAGAGTGGTGGCTGTCATGCCAAATTTCCTTAATCTTCTGGGAAAGTAGAGATGTTTGTGGGCTTTATTAACTATTATGTCAGCATGGGGAGGACCAGGATAGATTGTTGGTGTTTTGGACGCCTAAAACCTTGAAGCTCTCGACCTTTTCTACTTTGCCCCCATTGTTGTAGATGGGGCATGTTCTCCTTTGCTTCCTGAAGTTGATGACAATCTCCTTCATTTTGTTGACATTGAGAGAGAGATTATTGTTGATGCACCAGTTCATGAGAACCAGGTTCACTACTTCACCAAGTGGGGCATGAACGGCTGGAAAATTCTGGCCATTATGTTTATTGTGTTGCCCGTTTGTTCTGGTTCATGAAAGATTTTATCCTTGTGTTTATGCAAACAACTTTGAAGGAAAACCTGAATCGGGGCATTGAGTTTACAAATTGGCCAGTCATGTTGCAGCTTTATAGAACATTGTGTGGAGATGTTGGTGTGGGACTGGAGTGGGCCCAGTAAGAAGCCTCACAACACCAGGTTAAAGTCCAATAGGTTTATTTGTTATCACAAGCTATCAGAGCACTGCTTCTTCATCAGGTGAGTGATACCAAATGAACTGTTGGACTTTAACCTGGTGTTGCGAGACTTCTTAGTATAGAACATGAGTAAGGCCGCAATTGGAATATAATGTTCAATTCTGGTCACAACACTACCAGAAGGATGTGGAGGCTTTGGAGAAGGTACAGAAAAGATTTACCAGAATGTTGTCTGGTATGGAGGGCATTAGCTATGAGGAGGGGTTGGAGAAACTTGGTTTGTTCTCACTGGAATGTTGGAGGTTGAGGTTTGACCTGATAGAAGTCTACAAAATTATGAGGGGCATGGGCAGAATGGATAGTCAGAAGCTTTTTCCCAGGGTGTAAGAGTCAATCACTAGGAGGCATAGGTTTAAGGTGTGAGGGGCAAGGTTTAAAGGCAGGTTTTTCACAGAGTGGTGGATGCCTGGAACTTGCTGGGGTAGGTAGTGGAAGCAGATACAATAGTGAGTTTTAAGGGATGCCTGAACAAATACATGAATGGGATGGGAATAGAGGGAAATAGTCCCTGGAGGATAGGGGGTTTTAATTCAGATAGGCAGCATCTGTTGGTACAGATCTTGAGGGCCGAAGGGCCTGTTCCTGTGCTGTAATTTTCTTTGTTCTTTGTTTTTGTCATTTCAGCCTGGTTTGTGCTCAGACTGGTGATTGTACCCAATGGGGGAGCTTCAGTTCTCGACATTAGAGTCCTTGTAATGATAATCTTGATCTTGAAGTTTATAAATAGCTGTTTATACACGGTTTGTTGTCTGTCATCTTCTTTAGTGAGTTGGCAAGATGGGATTAATTCATTCACTCAGCTCTTTGAAGGAGTCTCAGCTTGGAAACTCAAGTTCAATTCATCACCCCTGGGCTGGGCTGGAAACTCCCAATAGTTTTGTAGACAGGAGATGAAGATCAAGGTGGTGAGAATAATATTTTGGTTCTTTGAGAAGTTTTTTGTTATTCATTCATGGAATGTGGGCTTCACTGGCTAGGCCAGTATTTATTATTGTCTACTCCTAACTAACCTTGAACTGAGTGGCTTGCTGGACCATTTCAGAGGGCATTTAAAGAGTCAGCTACATTGCTGTGGATCTGGAGTCACATATAGACCTGACAAAGTAAGGGTGACGTATTTCACATTCATCACTAGACTTTTAATTTCAGACTTTTACTGAATTCAGGTTTCACCAACTGCCATGGTGGGGTTCAAACATGAGTCCCCTGCGCCTCCTGGATTGCTAGTCTAGTGAGAATACCATTACACCACTGCCTCCCCTTAACTTACTGCTGAATTGTGAGTCCACACAACTGTAACATGCCCAATAGATTGAAACCTCCATGATCAAGACTTACTTGAGATTTAAGTTATTATCAAGGGTGGCAGAACAACGAGCTGCAGTTTACATTGGTTCCCAGGGAATAACAGATCTCGACAATACCAGTGCATTCTGAGCTTGCTACTCATCGATGCCCTTTGAAGTGGTGTTGTGTGTTTGATTGAACAACAGGTGAGTGTTCTGAGTGTCTCTGTGATCATCGGTCCATCTGTATGGATTCTTAACAGGATTTGTGATGAAAACCTGAAGAGAAATGGCATTGCTTCTAAATTAAACCTTAAATTGAAAGTATTATAGGATTGTGGGAATGTATGTTATCTAACTAGAATGCTGTGCCAAGGCTGCACGCTGTAAACCAGAGTTTAATATGCTGTGCACATGTCAAATGAGTAAGACATATCAGAATTGGAGGCGTCACTCTCATTACACTTCTCCCACTTTCTCAGTGCTATCAGTAATGGACAGTCATATCAAGCCTTTCTCTGCAAGTGTTAAGACCCATCAGTCCTAGAAATTGCCTCTGGATGAATTGCCTCTTTCTTCATTTGATTATTTGTTGCGGTTCCTTTAAGCATGGAAGTCAGCACCAACTAAATTCTCAACTTGCTTCCCAAATGGATTTTCGCCTTGGTGGATTGGCTTTTTTCCCAAATGTGGAGCAATCTAACTTCATCAACAATTAGCTTCACTTTCCCTGAAGCACTTTCTTTTTAGTAGACTTTGTGGAGCCTTCAACTTTGCAACTGTTACCAACGGTGTTAATACTACCTGACTTACTCAAGGAGGTGAAGTGGGTTCGGCTACAATGCACATTTTCTTTTCCAGATCACAACTGCATATTTTCTCCTCACGGTATAACAAGTGCATGAGTTAGTTTGCCACAAGATATTCCTGACTTCCCGGAATTACATATGCAATGGGCTTTTGGATGTTCCAGTACCACATGTGCAAATACTTGGAGGAGGCGGTGGTGGAGTGATATTGTCACTGGTCTAGTAATCCAGAGATCTAAGGTAACACTCTGGATCTGATTGGTTTTGTTAGAATAAAATCATAGAATCCCTACAGTGCAGAAGGAGGCCATTTGGCCTATCGAGCTTGCACCAACAACATTCCCATCCTGGCCCCATCCCCGTAACCCCATATATTTACCCGGCAAATCCCCCTGTTACTGAGGGGCAATTTAACATGGCCAGTCAAACTGACCCACACATCTTTGGAGTGTGGGAGGAAGCCAGAACACCCAGATGAAACCCTTGCAGACACGGGGGGAAGGTGCAAACTCCACTCAGACAGTCACCCAAGGCTGGAATCAAACCCGGGCCCCTGGTGCTGCGTGACAGCTGTGTTAACCACTGTACCACCGTGCCAAACTCTACTTAGTTAAAATGCTGATGCGCTATCAATGCTGTACTCGAACACACATTGGAAACAAAGCCAGTATCACCATACAGTCAAAGCACCTTAGCCAAGTTCAGCGATGATTAACCCAGGCTGTTTCTGTTGAGTGATTTGTATTAATTTTGTGCCCTTTTAACATTAAGCTCAGTGTCTTGAGTAAGCCAATTCATCTGGTGTCAGAGGGACTTGTGGTTAAGTATTTCACATTGAGTGAGAGACAAACGGGAATTGATTGCAAATTAACATTCTTTCCACTCATCAGTCGAATGTTGCTGCAAATGTTTTCTGCCTTGTTCAGATTTGGCCTGGATAAATAAATTGTGAATACTGGCACATCCATCTGTGTTGATCATCTTTACATCACGTGGAATGACTCTCGATCCTATCAGTGTTAAGCTTTGGTTGCATTCTCAAGAGTATGGTTGGATTTACAGCTGCAATCTATTAAAGTTAAGACATTGAAGAAATAAACAATAGCAAACATTTTCTTTTCCAGATCACAGCTGCATTTTTTCTCCTCGCGGCATAACAAGTGCATGAGTTAGTTTGCCACAAGATATTCTGGACTTCCCAGAATTACATATGCAATGGGTTTTTGGATGTTTTGGATGTAACACGTGTGCAAATATTTGGGGGGAGGCAGTGGCAGAGTGGTATTGTCACTGGACTAGAAATGCAGAGATCCAGGATAACGCTCTGGATCTGGTAATGAGCTAGGTTCAAATCCCATCATGGCAGATGGTGAAATCTGAATTCAATATAAAGCTGGAACTTAAAGTCTAATTATGATCATGAAACCTTTGCTGATTGTCATAAAAACCCCTCTGGTTCACTAATGGACAGTCAGGTGCTCTTTCCTAGAGTAGAAAAATCAAGTACAAGCAAGCATAGGTTTAAGGTGCACGGGGGGAAGTTTAGAGGAGACGTGCGAGGCAGGTTTTTTACACAGAGGGCGACGAATGTCTGGAACGCGTTGCCCGGGGAGGTGGTGGGAGCAGGTATGATAGCAGCGTTTAAGGGGCATCGAGACGAATACATGAATACGATGAGAATGGAAAGATACGGACTCCGTAAGTGCGTATGGTTTTAATTTAGGCAGGCGTCACGATCGGCGCAGGCTTGGAGGGCCAAAGTGCCTGTTCCTGTGCAGTACTGTTGTTTGTTCAATACCCTTTCGGGAAGGAAATCTATTGTCCTTACCTGGTCTGGCCTACGTGTGACCTTAGACTCACAACAATGTGGTTGACTCTTAAATGCCCTTGTGAATGGGCAATAAATGCTGCCCCGGCCAACAATGCCCACATTCCATCAACAAATTAAAAAAAAACACAGTGTAAGAGTTTAAAAACTCTGCTACCATTTTCTAATAACCGGTGACCTTTGCATCAATGCAGTAATCAGCAAACTTTAAATGAGCAAACTTTAAAACTGTAAACCTACACCTAACCTGGACTCAATCTCCATTCAAGTTAAACTGAAGAGAGGTGACGTATGAATCATAGAATCTCCAAAGCACAGAAGGAGGCCGTTCGGCCCATTGAGTCTGCACCAACCACAATCCCATCCAGGCCCTATCCCTGTAACCCCACATATTTACCCTGTGAATCTCCCTGACGCTAAGGGACAATTTAGCACCGAACCCACACATCATTGGTCTGTGGGAGGAAGCAGGAGCACCCGGAGGAAACCCACAGGGAGACGGGGAGAACGTGCAAACTCCACATAGACAGTGACTCAAGGAGGGAATCATACCGCGGTCCCTGGCACTGTGAGGCAGCAACACTAACAATTGTGCCACCCAAATTGTCGAATAGTTTCCTGTTTGCTGCAAATCTCTATACCCTTGCACCTGTCTCCACAAAAGACTGCACTGTTTCCAAGAGAAATTAAAATAGTTTTGTCTTTCTCATCTTGCACTTCTGCCCTGATTGTGAATGTGTTGATTTACAGTGGGGTGCAGTTCAGTGAGAGGCACCTCAAGTTTCTTGTTAAAATGATTGGATTTCATGTGACCATCGAGATTGCAGGTGACTTCCCCAAGAGAGTCTCAGAGCTGAGCCCAATCCTGTCCTTAGCAGATGGTCAGACTGACCAACCAGGGCCAGTGATTTAGAGGGCGAATCCCGGATGACTTTTTCCTCCCTCGCCCGAGGAATGTCTTGAAACAAAAAGAGAAAAATGCTGGAAAAACTCAGCATTGAGTAGCACTGTGGTGAGAGAAACATAGGCTGGAATTCTGCGACTGTTCACTCCCCACCATCACTGCCAGAGAGGATGGAGAATTCGGCACTCAGACAAATCTCCACTCTCTGCAGCGGGATGGGAAAATCCCGCAGGTGTGAATGGCTGGAGAATTCCACCCAGAATTAACACTTCAAATCCGTATAACTCTTCTTCAGGAACCTGAAGCCTCTGAATACAGTCTCAAAATATTGGCCGGAATTTTACTGGCATGTCCACCCCGATTCTGGGGGCGGGCGAGGCTTGGAGGACGGCAGTCGGGCAGGATGTATGAACCTTGGGCAGACGTGCTGGTAAAATTTCTCGGTTTCTCTCCCCACAGATGCTGCCAGAGCCGCTTGGCCTTTTCCATATGTTTCCGTTTTTTATTTCAGATTTCCAGCATCCACAGTATTTGCTTTGGTATCTATTGAAATATCCCCAGCGCCTCTGCCAGTGACTGAGTCAACAGCCTTGAAACAATCACACGTGTTCAGACGTGGAAAGTGTGGTTCCTGCTCAATTGTCTCACGGCTGTGGAATGCACAATTGCAAAGCAAGCACTGGAATTTCACCAGCAGGCTGGGACAGCATTGGAGATTATCAAGTGGTGTACGTTATATATTGAAAAAAAAAACACTCATTCATCTATTTAAGTCGGCATCATGTTTGCTTATTACCAGGCAAGATATGGCATGCTGCCTTTGAAAGAAAGAATTGACTGGTTTTAAAACAGAGCTCCCTGCATGAAGTACAGGCTTGTTACTTCATTGCTTGCTGCATTGGAAAGCAGGAGGGAACACATTCTCTGCTTGGTTCTTACAAGTTCAACATATGCCTTCCCTCAGAAGCCAGCTTCGCTGTTAACTCTGCTCGAAGACAGTAATTAGTTCCTGTGCCTGATTTGTTCATTTCTTTGGGATCATCTGCAAGGACAACCCATGGAGCTCACGATGCAGACAGTGTACATCAGCGGTTGGGAAGCATTATTGTTGAAGTCAACATCCTTTAATTGGTTATTGTTTTTGGATTTGTGAAGTCATTCAAAAAGTGAATGAGTAAGACTCCATCAGGGGTAAAGCTGAGGCTTCTGACAGTGTAGAAAATCTGAATTAACCTTGAATAAAAGCAAATGCTGGAATCTGAAACCAAGAGAGAAAACGCTGGAAAATCTCAGCAGGTTTGGCAGTGTCTGTAAGGAGAGAAAAGAACTGACGTTTCAAGTCCAGAAACAAAGAGTTTGACAACGGATCATCTGGACTCAAAACATCAGCTCTTTTCTCTCCTTACTGAATTAACATTAGTCAGAAACAATGGTTAACACTGGGTAATTCAGTGGTTGTGTGAAATGAACTGTGCCCGTTAATTTAGTTTATTCACATTTTGGGGCTCAGCTACTTCTAAACTGTTTCGTTATCAGCAATACAATTGAAATATATTCTGATGGAAGATTAAACAAATGGAGTTAAAGTTAATCGCAAGTTGCTTGTTGATTTTAAGAGGTGCACAGACAAGGGGAAGCTCAATTTGATGATTTACTGCATGTGTTAAATTGACCCTAGTGTCACAGGAATTAGCAGGGTAAATATGTGCAGTTATGGGAACTGGGCCTGGGTGGGATTGTGGTTGGTGCAGATTTGGTGGGCTGAATAGCCTCCTCCTGCACTGTAGGGATTCTATGATTAAATAAGATGTTACAGATGGGGAGAAGAAATAAACTGAAAACCCCAATCCCCTCCCCTTACTGTCCATAATTAATGTGGTTGCTTTGGAAAGTGAGGTATGTGCATTTTTAAGTCCATTTTAGTGTGTGGCTAATTTGAAGAACCAGCAGCAGATTTTTGTGGGTTTAAATATAAAATGTACACATTCACTCCAAATTTAAATTTTACGCCAATCACTCAGCACTCGCGCACCACTTGACAATCACCAGGCAAGAATGTTCACCTCCTGTTGGGGAACATTTCAGTGGTCACGGGCATTCAACCTCTGATCTTCAGGTAAGCGTTCTCCGAGGTGGCCTTCACGACACATGACAGCGCAGAGTTGCTGAGTAGAGACTGATAGCCAAGTTCTGCACACATGAGGACGCCCTTAACTGGGATCTTGGGTTCATGTCACACTATCTGTAACTCCCATGACTTGCCTGGGCTTGCAAAATCTCATTAACTGTCCTGACTGGAGACAATACACATCTCTTTAACCTGTGCTTAACCCTCTCTCCTCTCTCATTGTCTGTACCTTTAAGACTTGATTACCTGTAAAGACTCACATTCCAACCATTATCTTGTAAATTGAGTTTGTATCTTTATATGCCCTGGTTGTAAACAGAATTCCCACTCACCTAATGAAGAGGCAGCACTCCAAAAGCTAGTAGCTTGTGCTACCAAATAAACCTTTTGGACTTTAACATGGTGTTGTGAGACTTCTTGGGATAATATTAGAGGCAATTTCAGTCACATGATCAACATCCATTGTCCACCCAGAATGGCAAAAAGCTAAAAAGCCATTGATATACATCAGGAGCTAGATGGTGGTCTTTTACCCTTTCTTTGTGCACAACTGGTCTCTTCATCTGTCTGTCACAAAGCATTGATCTTGGAGATGAGAAGACTAAGTGTCAATTGATTTTAAGTTTGGGGTAGATGATGGATAATAGCATATGTGAACCCCACAGATAACATTTATCTTGGTATGTCCATTTCAGGGGAAGCCCCCACCCAGGGTGATTCAATGAGCACTTTCCAGAAGTTTGTGTTGAATAAGCAAGGGTCACCTGACTCTTGGAAGCCAATTAGCCATCTTCTGCTGTCCATTTTGAGATATAAAAAGGCGCTTTCAGAAATTTCCCCAGGACACGGTCCATGTTTGAAGTTATAAATAGGACATGAGTTCATTGGGTTTGACCAAGGCCTTTTCTCCCTTGCTCTGCCAGTTCACTTACGGACATGTTTGCACCAAACTCGTTTACAAAATTAGGAGACATTACTGCAAAGCCAAGTATCAGGCTGGTTATATCGGGTGGGCGGTTGTTTTTTCTGTTTATCTGAAGGTTCCTCATTTGCTTGGATCATTTTCCAATCCTGACCCTCTGCCTTGCTACCTAATTGCCAGAGTGTGCCAGCGGTGAGCCAGTCCTCAAAGGCAGTTGGCAGCTCTGACCGGGCTTGCTGCTTCCTTGGAGAATAGAGGAGGTGGGTGATAGCCTCGCAGAATCATACAGTGCAGGAGAGGCTCTTTGGCTCATCGGCTCTGCACTGACATGACTGAAACACCTGACCTCCCTCCTAATCCCACTTACCAGCACGTTAGCCTTGAATGTTAAGATGTGCCAAGTTTTCATCCAGGTACTTAAATAAAGGATGTAGGCAACCTGCCTCTACTACCCTCCCAGACCATCACCACCCTCTGGATAAATAGCTTTTCCTCATATTCCCCTCAAACCTCCTGCCCCTCACCTTGAACATGTCACCTCGGAACTCACCCTTCAACTAAGGGGAACAGCTGCTCCTTATCCACTCTGCCCATGTCCCTCATAATCTTGAACACCTCGATCAGATCGCCCCTCAATCTTCTCCATTGCAATGAAAACAACCCAAGCCTACCCAACCTCTCTTCATAACCCATGACTGGGAGAAGTGACCAACCAGCCAGCAAGAATGTATGCATGCACCCAGATGCAATAGCCCCCTTGCAAATAAATATTCTTCACCATTAACCTGATGTCAATATCCATATTGCTGCTGACAGCTATGCACTAACATGCATGAGACAGTTCAGGTGCACTGATATTTTACTTCAAAGTTGCCCTTTAGCCCCCAGCTTTCCCCCCCCCACCACCACCCTCAAACCCATTTACAAGCTCCTCAAGTAGCTAAACAGGCCTTTAAATAGAGGTGAACAGGTTCCCAGCCCCCACTGCACTCACTTGGAAAATAGCAGTGTGTCCCAGAAACACTGGAAGACTGACATGCCATCCAGGAACGTATTTTCCAAAGACAACTCGCACAGCTCTTGCCCTTTCCCCCACAGGTGTTTGAAAATCAAGGCTAAGGTTGCAGATAAACCCTTCAGTACCTTCTCCCTCTTTGCCTTCCTCACTTGTGAGCTTTCAGAGGTAATTTGGACTCCAGGAAACATTCCCACATAAGCAGAGTTTCAGGAACTGCAGTCAGTTTTATCCTTGCCAATGTGGGGGCCACATTTTTGGAGGACGCTGTGTTGATCACGTACAGGGCCTTTCTACACTTGTACAGCTACTCACCAAGTCAACTATTTTTTATTCATTTGTGGGATCTGGGCTCACTAGCTGACTAACATCTATTGCCCATCCCTAGTTGCCCCTTGGGTAGTTAAGAGTCAACCACATTGCTGTGGCTCTGGAGTCACATGTAGGCCTGACCAAGTAAGGACAGCTGATTTCCTTCCCTAAAGGACATTAGTGAACTAGATGGCTTTTTCAGACAATTGACAATGGTTTCATGGTCATCAGTAGATTGTTAAAAATTGAATTCAAATTCCACCATCTGTCGTGGCGGGATTCGAACTCAGGGCCCCAGAACATTAGTTGAGTTTCTGGATTAAAAGTCTAGCAATAATACCACTAGGCCATTGCCTCCCCTTACTGGAACTTCACACAGCGCTCTCTTCCACATGTCCATATAGAGAAACATTTTGCAATGTATGTGTGCACATCTGGCTTGTACCTCCTAGAAGTGGCAAAGCAATGGCACTGATATTTCTCTCTCATCTATCACAACAAAGAGTGGGTCTGAAACATGGGATGACAGAGCTGTTTGGAGATCAGATTATCTTGTTCCTACACAGTGCCTTTGATATCCAACTGAGATCACAGGGGCATTGCATGGAGCTGGCATGCTCTGCGGAACGCAGTATCCTATCGAGTATCTGTAAACAGTCATAAGGCTGTATTGTCTCCGTATGACGTCTCATTAGATTGAGAATATTGGAATCTCATTCTTTATATCAGGAGGGTGCTGTTTATTATTACCCTGCACCAATGTGAGATCTTGCACGATAAGAAATGTGAATGCAAAGAATATTTCTGGCTGTCTGTGTTTCTGACCACGATTAGTTTCATTCATGGCAATAGGTTCAAATATGTAAACAGTAAAATGTCAGTGACAGCAAGTATTTACATGACTCACAATGGTCATTTCTACGTGGGGATATTCTCTGCAATCACAAACTGTCACTTCAAACTTTTATCTTAGGAAGAGTTTTATTATATAAAACCATATGATGTAGGAGCATAAGTAGGCCCTTCGGCCCTCAAGTCTGCTCCACCATTCAGTGAGATCATGACTGATCTGATATGATGATCCCCAACTCCATTTTCCCGCCTTATCCCCATGATGCTCAATTACCTTACTGATTAAAAATCTGTCTGTCCCAACCTTGAATATACTTAACAGTCCAGCCTCTACATCCCTCTTGTGGTTAAAAAAAAGTCTAAGATTCACTACCCTCTGAGAGAAGAAACTCCTCCTCATCTCTGTCTTATTGGCAACCTCTTAGTCTGAGGTGATGCCCTATGGTCCTAGACTCTCCCACAAGAGGAAACAACCTCTCAGCATTGACCCTGTCCAGCCCCCTGAGAATCCAATATGTCTCAATAAGGTCGCCTCTCATTCCTCTAAACTCCAATGAATACAGGTCCAGCCTACTCGACCTCATTTAAAAAAAGCCCTCCATATGTAACATAAGCAGATAACTGTGGATATTCAGAGAATTGAGTTTCCCATTAGTCGTAGACCAATTAGTCTGCCTTCCCGAAATCTCCTGCCTATAGACCCTATGTCTAAACCTATAGCTGTCAGAATTATCAATGCAATACATATGCAATTCTGATTTTGAATTTTATTTCTTTCTCAATTTAGGTCAATAAGTTAAAGAGCAAATATTTGTTGGCAAATGGTAAATTGTCAGCCGCTGTCTTGACAAAGTGTGCAGATAAATGAAGTGGATTGTATTGTATAAGTTCAGTACCTCTTGCTCTGTGAACCTTTGCTCATGTGTCTGTAGGTAGCACAGGTAACTAGTCAGTGTTACTATAGAATAAAGATTAAATGCTTCAGCTATCAAATGGACGGCAACTGCATTCATCACAAAACCACCACAATCTGTCCAAGTTGACACTTTGGGCTTTTTTTTTGTGTTTAATACTACTAGGGGCACAGTGGTGAGCACTGTCTGTGCAGAGTCTGCATGTTCTCTGCGTGGGTTTTCTCTGGGTGCTCTGGTTTCCACCCATAGTTAGAAAGACGTGCTGGTTAGCTGCATTGGCCATGCTAAATTCTCCCTCTGAACAGGCACCAGAGTGTGGCAATGAGGGGATTTTCACAGTAATATCATCGCAGTGTTCATGGAAGCCTACTTGTGACTAATAATAGATAAGTTAAAAAATAATTTACCTCCTGTGTCTGGGGTGTGTGGGCGCTGGCTCAGACTGCTTAGCTTTAAACATACAAGAGCCTGCCTTCAGTAGAGCCACCAGCTGTGGATTCCTGCAGCAAGGTTCAGACAACTTGGGACGGTTCCCGCTCCCCCTCTCGAATGTAAGCCAACTTGGACACAAATAAATAAACTTTAAGAAAAACTTTAATAGGGGTGGCATGGTGGCACAGTGGTTAGCACTGCTGCTTTACAGCAAGAAGGATCTGGGTTCAATTCCAGCTTTTGATCACTGTGTAGAGTTTGCACATTCTCCCTGTGTCTGCGGAGTTTCCTCCAGGTGCTCCGGTTTTCTCCCACAGTCCAAAGATGTCTGGCCCTCTTTGTATCCCTGGATTTGTAGGCTTGGGGGATTAGCATGGTAAATGCATTGGGCTACAGGGATAGAATGGATGGGATGCTTTGTTGGAGAGTCAGTGTAGACTTGATGGGCCGAAGGGCACTGTAGGGATTCTATGATAATTCTGTAACTTTTTTTCTCGGATGTGATTATTAGATTTAATTAACTATAATGCATTATCAGAACGCTTCTATGTGGTAACAGGGTGGCAAAGTAACACAGTGGTTAGCACTGCTGCTTCACAGCTCCAGGGACCTGAGTTCAATTCCCCTTTTGGGTCACTGTTTGTGTGGAGTTTGCACATTCTCCTTGTGTCTGCATGGGTTTCCTCCGGGTGCTCCGGTTTCCTCCCACAGTCCAAAGACGTGTGGGTTAGGTTGATTGGCCATGCCAAAATTGCTCCTTAGTGCCCTGAGATGCGTAGGGATATGGGGGTAGGGACTGGGTGGGATTGTGATCGGTGCAGACTTGATGGGCCGGGTGGCCTCTTTCTGCACTGTAGGGTTTCTGTGATTCTTTCTTTCTATGAATCTCAAGATCGGTTAAGTGTTGTAAACCTCTGAGATTCCCTGGTATCTGGAACATCCGAAACTCAACTCTCCAAATGAGGCTTTGATTGGTTTAAATACTCCACCATGGCCCGGTCTACTGCAGGGTTGAAGACACGTGGGGGAAGCCTTACGATTTGTGGACAGTTTTTCTGAAAGCTTAATCGTGACAGCAAATCATAAGGCCTGTCGTCTGAATTTCCCATATGAAAATTATAAGCGGTGAAAAAGATTCTCTAAAACTGCTGAGCAAATCACGCCAAGTCTGTCAACTCTGGAACTTTCTTACGTAATTCTAAGGACGAGTCAGGCAGGGATCGGCACGTTCTTACCTCTCTGGACCAACAGCAGTGGAATAAAACGCACCGGGATGTTTTACACAGTGTTATCAACGTTGAACTAAACAGCAAAGGTGTTTGTCTCTCGAGTCACACTTGAACTGAAGGATTGAGGGATGGGTGGTGAGGGATTGGAATGCCCTGCCTGCTGCAGTTGTATATGCACCTAGTTTGGGGGCGTTTAAGAGATCCGTGGATGGGTTTATGGATGGAAAGGGTTTGGTTTAGGTTAGAGGGTCATTGCCTTTTAACTGGTCGGCGCAACATAGTGGGCCGAAGGGCCTGTTCTGCGCTGTAATGTTCTATGTTCTAACTAATCAGCCGTGCCTTATATATCTAATGAATGAAAAGTTAAAAGTTAAAAAGTTTACTTATTAGTCACAAGTTGGCTTACATTAACACTGCAATGAAGTTACTGTGAAAATTCCCTGGTTGCCACACTCTGGCACCTGTTCGGGTACACTGAGGGAGAATTTAGCACGACCAATGCATCTAACCAGCATGCCTTCCGAACCAGAGCACCTGGAGGAAACCTGCACAGACAAGGGAGGGGGCAGCACAGTGGTTAGCACTGTTGGCTCACAGTTCCAGGGACTCGAGTTCAATTCCTGGCTCAGGTCAGTGTCTGTGTGGAATCTGCACATTATCCCCATGTCTGCGTCTGTTTCCTCCCACAGTCCAAAGATGTGTGGGTTAGGTGCATTGGTCGTCCTAAATTGCCCCTTAGTTTCCCGGGATGCATAAGGTAGAGGGATTAGCGGGGTAAATTTGTGGCATAGGCCCTGGGTGGGATTGTTGTCGGTGCAGACTCAATGGCCCGAATGGCCTCCTTCTACTCTGTAGTGATTCTATGATGCTATGAATGTGCAGACTCTGCACGGACAGTGAACCAAGCTGGGAATCGAACCCGAGTCCTTGGTGCTGTCAGGCAGCAGTGCTAACCACTGTGTCACCATGATGTTCTGAGGAGGTAAGCAAAGGAATAGATAAGAACCACTCTTGTAAATCGAAATCCTTCATGTGTTAAAACAGAAAATCAATGTAGAATTATTTAAATCATTTGCTGTATTAAAAGCCCACACTCGATGCTTATAAAGGGTTGTTGCTGAGCATTTATGAGCGTTAAATCTATTTTCTGGGAAAGGGTTTACTTCACCATCAAATTGCGTTTAGATTGCCAGCAACAAAGGAGGCAATTTCTAGAGGAAATTCCAAACACCTGAAGTACCAAATCACTCAAGTCCGTTCAAAATGGCTAATGGCACATTTAGGGTTTCATGCAGGAAGGGAGGCAAGAACGCACAACAAAGCTTAAGAGATGTGAATAAAAGGAGATTTGATTTGATTTGATTTATTATTGTTACATGTATTGGAATACAGTGAAAGGTATTGTTTCTTGCGCACTATACAGACAAATCAGACAATTCATAGCGAAGGAAATGAGAGACAGCAGATACAGTCATAGCTCAGGTGTAGAAAAAGATCAACTTAATGCGAGGTAGGTCCATTCAAAAGTCTGACAGCAGCAGGGAAGAAGCTGTCTTGAGTCGGCTGGTACATGACCTCCGACTTTTGTTTCTTTTTCCTGATGGCAGAAGGTGGAAGAGAGAATGTCTGGGGTCCTTAATTGTGCTGGATGCTTTGCCAAAGCAGTAGGAAATGTAGACGGAGTCAATGGATGAGAGGCTGGTTTGCGTGATGGATTGAGCTACATTCACAACCTTTTTCAGTCGATTAACAGGGGCAAGTGGCCATGGATGCCTCTCAAGAGCTGGCAAGCGTTGGAGCAACCTTGCACCAGATGCTTCAGTTTCACCAAATTACATCAACAGGTTCAATCTGATTTGGTCCTCATGATATGTCGCTTGAAAATGGTGCAGGAGGAGGTTGTATGCTGCCTTGAACCTGATCCACATGCTATTCAATAAGGTCAATATGCGGCACAGTGATTAGCTCTGCTGCCTCATGGCGCCAGGGACTCAGGGTCAATTCTGGCCTTGGGTGGTGGTGTGGTGTTTGCACGTTCTCCCTGTGTCTGCGTGGGTTTCCTCCAGGTGCCCTGGTTTCCTCCCACATGCCAAAGATATGCAGGTTAGGTTGATTGGCCATGCTGAATTGACTCTTAGTGCCAGGGGGATTAGCAGGGTTAATATGTGGGGTTACAGGGATAGGGTGGGGTGCAGACTCAATGGGCAGAATGGCCTCCTTCTCCACTGAAGGATCTCTATGATCGTGCTCAACTCACCTCATGACCATATCTCTTTAGGGAATGTAAAGGAATAAATGGAAAAGACAATGTGGGACAGTGGGCAGGGAGGGAGGTCATTCACCTAATGATATTGCCTGCTACTCTCTGATTGTGACGCTGACTGCAGCAATCAGTTTCCAGTTTGATTCCACTGCCGTCCATCAGACATTTTCTGGCTCAGTCTTCAGCCAGTGATTGAGGTGCTGGCCCAGTAGGTGGACAGCTTCATCTGTTTAGCCCGGATTCCACCGAGACAGCCAGCCAGCAGAAGGCTTTCCCCAAGTTTGCTGACTGTTGCAAAATGTTCTGAAAATATTAGAGTTATAGAATCTTACAGCAGGGAAACAGCCCCTTCAGCCCAACTTGCCCAATTTTTACCACTAAGCTAGCCCCAATTGCCTGCATTTGGCCAATGCCCCTCGATACCCATCTCTTACCCATGTAACTGTCTAAATTTAAAAAAAAAATTGTATACCCCTCTACTACCACCTCTGGCAGCTCATTCTAGGCACTCATCACCCTCTGTGTGAAAAAGTTGCACCTCTGGACCCTTTTGTATCCCCCCTCTTTCACCATAAACCCATGTCCTCTAGTTTTAGACTCCCTACCTATTATCTGAATGGTGGCAGTTTAGGAAAAGGGGAAGCGCAGCGTTACACTGAAGGTTGTCATACAGGTAAAGCAGGCAGTGAGGAAAGCTATTGGCATGCTGGTCTTCACAGCAGGAGGATTTGAGTACAGGAGTAAGGATGTTTTGCTGCAGTTATATAGGGCCTTGGTGAGGCCACACCTTGAGTATTGTGTGCAGTTTTGGTCTCCTAGTCTGAGGACGGGCATTCTGGCTGTTGAGGGAGTCCAGCGAAGATTCATTAGACTGATTCCTGGAATGGCAGGACTGATGTATGAAGAGAGACTGGAGCAGCTAGGCTTATACTCACTGGAATTTAGAAGAATGAGAGGGGACTATTCTGCTGTGAGAACAGCACTGCTGAAACGTATAAAATCCTGATGGGACTGGACATGCTAGATGTGGGAAGAATGTTCCCGATGTTGGGAAAGTCCAGAACTTGGGTTCACTGTCTAAGAATAAGGGCTAAGCCATTCAGGACTGAGGTGAGGAAGAACTTCTTCACTCAGAGAGTTATGAACCTGTGGAATTCTCTACCACAGAAAGCAGCTGGGGCCAGTTCATCAGATATGGTCGAGAGGGAGCTGGACATGGCCCTTGTGGCTAAAGGGGTCAAGGATATGGAGAGAAAATGGGAGTGGGATACTGAAAGAGCACGAAGATCCATGATCATCCTGAATGGTGGTGCAGGCTCGAGGGGCCGAATGGCCTACTCCAGCACCTATTTTCTATGTTTCGATGTTTCTAGCTATGCAGCCTGGGGAGTGTCCTGTCAGTTTCAGTGGAACAATGATAATGAATGCTTTCAGCTTCACTATAAAGTCTGAGCCAGTATTGACGTTGAATGAAATGTGGAGTTCTGGACGGTAGGTTTATAATTTTATATTTGCTTCTCAGTTTATTGAACCTGTGAACGGCAGCCAGGCTGGTTTTATACCCCGAGGAGTTATAATTTACCGACATTTAAATAAAATCTCAAGATGCAAAATATGTTCTGAATGAGGATATGGGGGGAAGTCCAGACATTGCCTTTGCAAAGAATATGACTCCACTCATTAAACTAAACCTGCTTTTTTGAGGGGCTTCCGTGAGAAAGTCACAGGGATGTGGGGTGAACAGCAAACTATAGAATCACAAAATCTCAACAATGCAGAAGGAGGCCATTCAGCCCATTGAGTCTGCACCGACTCTCCAAAAGAGCAACCCACCCAGGCCCACATCCCCATGGCTAACCTACACATCTCTCGATGGGGGAGGAAACTGGAGCAGCTGGAGGAAACCCACACAGACATGGGGAGAACGTGCAGACACCACACAGACAGTCACCAGAGGGTGGAATCAAACCTAGGTCACTGATACGGTGAGACAGCAGTGCTAACCACTGTGCCTGCTAAACTGCAAGGAGATCTTACTGAACGGTGCAGAGTAAGCTCGAGGGGCCGAGTGGCCTACTCCTGCTACTAATCCATATATTTGTGTGCTTGTATGAGGTTAATTTCCAGCAGAATTTCATGTCTTCATTGGGTAATGATGAAAAGGGCCATCCTTCCTTCACCCATGGCCAATTATCAGACTCAGTGATGTCACTCAGAGCCATGGGTCAGAGTTGGCCTTTTCTTAGAGAGGGATAAACTATCCCTTGAGGCACAGCATCTGGACATTACAGCATTTCGTCAACCACTCCTGAAGCTGTCAGAGAATTGAGATATTCTCATGATAAAGAATCACTGATTGGTGATCCTTAAATAAAGCTATGGGAACTGTTTTTTTCAATACAGGTTAACAACCTGTGAACCAGAGCGCATTGTCACAAATCAAACATTCAAATTCCGTACATACACAGAAAATAGAAGCAAGAATAGGCCATTTGGCCCTTCGAGCCTGCTGCACCATTCATTCTGATCATGGCTGATCATCAAATTTAGTGTCCTGATCCCGCCTCCTCCTCCCCATAAACTTTGATCCCTTTACCCAAGATCTATACTTAATTTATTCTTGAAATCAGACAATGTTTTGGCTTCAACTACTTTCTGGGAATGAATTCCACAGATTCACCTCTCTCTGAGTGAAGAAATTTCTCCTCACCTCAGTTCTAAAAGGTTTACTCTTTATCCTCAACAACGACCGCCTAGTTTGGACTCCCCCACCATTTGGAACATTGTTTCTGAATCTGCCTACAAGTTTCCATGACCTCCTGCTCACTCTTCTAAACTCCAGTGAATACAATTCTAACCGACTTAGTCCCTCCTCATAGGACAGACCTGCCATCCCAGGAATCAGCCTGGTAAACCTTCGCTGCGCTCCCTCTATAACGAGGACATCCTTCCTTAGATAAGGATACAAACATTTTGTTAGGGGTTTATTAGATGAATCAAACCAAGAGTTTTAAAATTTTTTTTTATTCATTAGTCGTTTTTGGGTGTCACTGGCTGGCCAACATTTATTGCCCATCCCTTGTTGCCCTTGACAAAGTGGAGGTGAGCTGCCTTCTTGAAACACTGCAACCCGTGTACTGTGGGTTGTCTCACAATGCCATTAGGAAGGGAATTCCAGGCTTCTGACCCACTGACTGTAAAGGAACGGTGATATATTTCCAAGTCAGGATGGTAAGTGGCTTGGAGGGGAACTTGCAGATGGCGGTGTTCCCATGTATCTGTTGCCCTTGTCCTTCTTGATGGAAGTGGTCTTGGGTTTGAAAGTGCTTTCTAAGGATCTTTGGTAAATTTCTGCAGTGCATCTTGTAGATGGCAGACACTGCTGCTACTGAGTGTTGGCGATGGAGGGAGTGGAAGTTTGTGGATGTGGTGCCAATCAAGCAGGGCTGATTTGGCCTAAATGGTATTGGGCTTCTTAAGTGTTGTTGGAGTTGCACCCATCCACGCAAATGGGGAGTATTCCATCACACTTGTGCCTCGTGGATGGTGGATAGGTTTTGAGGAGCCAGGAAGTGAGTTATTAGCCGCAGTATTACCTAGCCTCTGACCTATTAGATGTATAACTTCTATTGGAAGTACATTTTGAATTAAAAGTACAATTTACCCTTTACCATATTGTTGGTATTGGATGAATCAATTGCTAATCAAGTGAATAATCATTCTTTGTCATAAATGACTTGGAATAATTTTGAAATCTTAATTATTTGGTGATTTTAACCGAAGCTTTATGGAACTAAATGTTATTTCAATTATTGGAAAATTAATAAAATACAATTTTGGTGCTTTAGATTGTAATCACACCATTGGAAACAACATAATTCCAATCTGGTGTTGATGTTGAAAAGTTATGTACAATTTATTCAACAGGGAGATGATTCGAGCTATTGCATTAGAACACAGCAGGTAGCTTGTGTTCATTGTTCGGGTTTTTCTTTGGAAAATAGTGACTGCTGTATATTGTAAATGTTTTGTGAGAAATGGGCTTCCCTGGTAGGCAGTACATTTATTACCCATCTCTAATTGATCTTGAGAAGGTGGTGGCAAGTTGTTTCCTTGAACAAGCTTCATGGCAAAGAAGGAATATAGAGAGAAACTGAATCATTTTCAATCAAATATGATGTTATAGCGCCCTCTTCTGGGCTGTTGAAGTATTTCAGTTGTTGCGTACACTAAAGATCTATTGACAGAGGCCAATTGACATAAGTCATTATATTGAGCTAATAAATGTGCCATTGGTTCATTTTATTCCAACGTAACCAGTTTAGAGGGGATTAATCCATTTAGATGCCTTGATCATGGAGGGTACTGACATATTTAGGGAGCTGAAAGAACTGTCCTGTTCACGAACCATGGAAATTTGCCTTTAAAATAATTATCAGATTTTATTTGTGCCAAATTTTATTTGTGTGCGTTGCGGTGGCTGGTGCAGCGGGGAAGGTTTTATCAGCTTGTTACCTGTTATGAAATGGTGGCTGATTCACTATGTGGATGTGGAGCGGGGGAATGAACCGGGTTTATTTATGAGTGGGAAACCTTGTTCTGGGGAAGATTAAAGTCAAAATTTCCCTGGTTAATTAACATGGAGATGGCTTCCTCGTCTAATTGAGGATAGCTGACAGGTCTGAAGATAGAGGGGCCTTTAGAGGCCTTCAGGCTTCTGCTGGTTGCAGTGTTTTTTTTCAATTTATTTATTAGTCACAAGTAGGTTTACATTAACACTGCAATGAAGTTACTGTGAAAATCCCCTAGTCGCCACACTATTCGGGTACACTGAGGGAGAATTTCTAGCATGGCCAATCCACCTAGCCAGCACACCTTTCAGACTGTGGGAGGAAACGGGAGAAAACCCATCCAGACACAGGGAAAGAACATGCAGTCTCTGCACAGGCAGCGACCTGAGCTGGGAATCGAACCCAGGTCCCTGGCGCTGTGAGGCAGCAGTGCTAACCACTGTGACACCGAATGGGAGGCTGCTTCAACATCAACAGGAATGTTTGAAAAAGATTTAACAAAAATGAAAAAAGATGACTGTCAGACCACCATGGTGGGGGTGGAGAGGGAAATGCCCTCCTCCTTGTTAGATGGACTGTGGCTGTAGGGAAGGGAAGTGCTTGTAAGCTTGTAAAGAGATGTCATTTCTTACCTTTGGAATTTATATTCCAATTAAACAATTCAGCATCAAGCTTTTGTTAGTTTAAAATAAAGGTTATTTCTTCTTGTGCACTTACCCCAAATTAGCAAATTGACTCAAAGTTAGCTGACCTGCTGTGTGTGAAGTGACTGGAATATTGCCTTGGGTCACTTCCTGTGCGGAGTTTGTACGTTCTCCCCATGTCTGCGTAGGTTTCCTCTGGGTACTCCGGTTTCCTCCCATAGTCCGAAAGACGTGCATTGACCCGAACAGCCACTGGAGTGTAGCGACTAGGGGAATTTCACAGTAACTTCATTGCAGTGTTAATGTAAACCTTACTTGTGACTTTATTAAATATACTTTAACTCTTTTGACTCCTCGGTTCAAACTGGTCATCGAAGTTCTCAGCAAGTTCCTGATGAATGGAACCGCGACTGTCATGTGCTGTTAACCAGTCCAACGCTGGCATAACCACCTCTTGAGTGGGTTGGCATGTTATCTCAGATCTTTGTATCTTTTCCCCGACAGAAAGGGTTGCTAGGGAGTATGTCTGGGGTGCTTGGGGGGCCCTTGGTTATGTTAGCTACTTTTTCCGAGACAGTGGGAAGTGCTGAAAGAGTCAATGGATGGGAAGCTGGTTTGTGTGATGGATTGGGCTACGTTCAACCCTTTGTAGTTTCCTGCGGTCTTAGTCAGAGCAGGAGCCATACCAAGCTGTAATACACCCGGATAGGATACTTTTTATGGTGCATCTGTACAAATTGGTGAGAGTCATAGCTGACATGCTGAATTTCCTTAGCCTCCTGAGAAAGTAGAGGCGTTGGTGGGTTTTCTTAGTTATAGTGCCAATGTGGAGAGATCAGGACAGGTTGTTGGTGATCTGGACACTTTGAAACCTGATGGTCTTGACCATTTCCACTTCATCACTGCAACTTTACCTGAACTGGGGTTGTAGGTCCCGAAATGAAAGCTACCTAACTCTAAGTTGCAGGAGCGACCCTTTCCTTTGGTGCACAATAAAGGGTGCTTCGCTCATCCTGAAATGTAAAACCCCTCACCTGCTTTGATTCCTGTGGCAGGTGGGACTGTAAAATTCTGGCCTGGGTGTGTGACATTAATTTGGGGTAAGTGCATGAGGATGAGAAACCTTTACTTTTAAACTCACAAAAGCTTGCTGCTGAATTATTTAATTGGAATTCAAACTCCAAGGGTAAGAAATTACACAGCTCTTTCCATAAAAACCAGCAATTGTGGGAGATAAGAGAGAAAATAGATTCTGCCCCTGACAGCAGCCGCCTTCTTGAGTCACTATAGTCGTGATGGCAACAACCTTCTCAGGAAGGCATTACCAGGAGAGCTCCAGGATTTTGACCCAGTGATGATGAAGAAATAGCAGCAATACCAGTGAGCCAGAGAGCCACTTGCAGTTCTTGCCTTTGTTGATAGAGATCCTGAAAGAAGCAATGCACTGTTGAAATAAGCATGAGATGTTACTGCAGTGCACCCTGTGGATAGAGAATACGTATTGCATTCACAATGCGAAGAGATGGATTCTGTAGCTGCTTTTTTTCCCCAAATGGTGTCAAATCTCTCGAGTATTCTTGAAATTGTGGCAATCTAGATAAATAACAAGTATCTTCTCATACTCGGGATTTTAGCAAGAGTTTGAGAAGCATTGCGGTGTCAGCAGGTGAGCTGTGTTCCCTTTTTTATTACCCATTGTGTTTGTGTGGATGGTTAGGTTTCTGGTCAGTGATAATCTCTAAGATGTTGATTGTATGGGATTTGACATTGCTATGGGGTCAGTGGTGTGGCCCTTCCTAATTGGAGATACTGGACAAGATCTGGACAATATACAGGCTTGGGCTGACAAATGGCAAGTAACATTCACGCCACATAAATGCCAGGCAAGGACTATCACCAGTAAGAGACATTCAAACCACCGCCCCTTGACATTCAATGGTATTACCATCACAAATGTCCCACCATCTACATCCTTGTGGTTACCATTGGCCAGAAACTCAAGTGGACTCACTATATAAGAACAGTGCCTACTAGAGTTGGGCAGAGGCTTTGAATGCGGTAGTGAGTAACTCACTCTTGACTCCACAAGGCCTGTCCACCATCTACAAGGCACAAGTCAGGAGTGTGATGGAATAGTCTCCACTTGGGGATGAGTGCAGCTCCAACAATATTCAAGAAGCTTGACACCATTCAGGACAAAGCAGCCCGCTTGATTCTCACCACATCCACAAATATCCACTCCCTCCACCATCGATGCTTAGTAGCAGCAGTGTGTACAATCTACAAGATGCACTGCAGCAATTCGCTAAAGATCCTCAGACAGCACCTTCCAAACCCACAACTACTTCCTTCTAGAAGGACAAGGGCAGCAGATACAGGGAAACACCGTCACCTGCAAAATCCCCTCCAAGTTAACCACCATCCTGACTTGGAAATATATCACCATTCCTTCGCAGTCCCTGGGTCAAAATCCTGGAATTCTCTCTCTAATTGCATTGTGGGTCAACCCACAGGATGTGGACTGCAGCGATTCAAGAAGGCAGCTCACCACCACCTTCTCAAGGGCAACTACGGGCAATAAATGGTGACCAACCAGCAACACCCATGTCCCACGTATGAATAAAAAGAATCTCATTGTCTGGTACCCACATGGTATCAATGTTAATGGTCACTTGTTGACCTAGGCTTGGATAACATCCAGCTCCTGGACTTGAACAATGACATGACATCATTGTAGCAAGCAGGAGATAGACATAGTAATCAGCAAACAGCTTCCATTGTGACGATGGTAAGTTCATTGCTGAAGCAACTGAAATTAGTTTGACAAAGTACATGACCTCTGACTTGTATGACCACCCCCATGTGTGCTTCTGTGACTCTAGCCAGTGTAAAGCTTTGACCCCCTATTGTGTAAGTCTGTTTGCTTGACTGAATAAGGCAGACTGGATGACAAGGGTAGACACTCTCTCCTGGATTCATATTGGACAGGGACTGAGTGGTGCTGCTGGAACCCAAATTGAGCATCTGTGAGGAACAGCTCTGACAAAGGGCCATCCTGACTCGGAACATTGGTTCCATTCTCTCTCCACATGGGTGACACGGTGGCACACAGAGGTTAGTATGGCTGCCTCAAGCGCCAGGGACCCGGGTTCAATTCCGGCCTCAGGCCACTGTCTGTGTGGAGTTTGCACATTCTCCCCCTATCTGCGTGGGTTTCCTCTGGGTGCTCTGGTTTCCCCCCACAGTCCAAAGATGTGCAGGTTAGGTGGATTGGCTATGCTAAATTGCCACTTAGTCTCAGGGGGATCAAGGGGGGAACTACATGGGGTTATGGGGATAGGGGCTGAGTGGGATTGTGGTTGGTGCACAGTTAATGGGTCGAATGGCATTCTTCTGCACTGTAGGGATTCTACAATTCATTGAAAGACATGGACATCAGTTGTCTGAAAAAAGATCGATCCTAGGGATCCTATGATGCTGTCAGATATGCTGAGATTTTCCAGCATTTTCTGTCTTTGTTTCAGATTCCAGCATCCGCAGTATTTTGTTTTTATGTCTGTGAGGAGCTTATTGCTGAGGACATCACTTGATAGTGCTTTTAAAATTTTTATTTCCTTATTCATGGTGGGGTGGCACGGTGGGATTGACTCTGGACTAGTAAAACAGCAATATCCAGGGTAATGCTTTGGGGACACAGATTGAAAGGTGAAATTTTAATTCAATCAAAAAATCTGGAATTAAAAGTCGAGTGATGATCATGAAACCGCTGTCACAACAAAAAACATCTGGTTCACTAATGTCCTTTCAGGGAGGAAATCGGCTGACCTTACCTGCTCTGGCCTCCAGGTGACTCCAGATCCACACCAATGTGGTTTGACTCTTAAGTTCCCTTTGGAATGGCCTAACAAGTCATTCACTTCAAGGGTAATTAGAGGATGGGCTGGTCCTGTCAGCGAGGTCCACCTCCCATGAGTGAATAAAACAGGGTGGCACCGTGGCACAGTGCCTCACTGCTGCCTAACGGTGACAGGGACCCGGGTTCGATTCCCAGCTTGGGTCACTGTCTGTGTGGAGTTTGCACATTCTCCCTGTCTCTGTGTGGGTTTCCTCCGAGTTTCCTCCCACAGTCCAAAGATGTGCGGGATTGGCCAAGCTAAATTGCCCCTAGTGTCAGGGGATTAGCGGGGTAAATATGTGGGGTTACGGGAATAGGACCTGGGTGGTATTGTGGTCGGCGCAGACTAGATGGTCAGACCGGCCTCCTTCTGCGCTGTAGGGATTGTATGATTTTAAAAACATTATTGCCCGTCCCTAACTGCCTACAGAAGGTGACAGTGAGCCACCTTCTCGAACTGTTGTAGTTTGTATGGTGTAGTTTGGCCTCACAGCCACAGTGTGGGGGAGACAGGAGTTTGACCCAGTGACTGGAAGATTAGTGATTTTCTCCCAAGTCAGAATGGTGTGCGATTTGGAGAGGAACTTGCAGGCGGTGATGTTCCCATTTTTCTGCAGCCCTTGTCCTTCTCGGTGGTGGAGGTCACAGGTTTGGAAGGTGCTGTTGAAGGAGCCTTAGTGAGTTGCTGCAGTGCATCTTGTAGATGCTGCAGATACTGACGCTGTGTATCAGTGGGTTTGTGTTCTTTTCAAATTGCTCCATGGGGTGTCGGCATCACTGAGAAGCTCAGCATTTATTGTCCATCCCTTGAACTGAGGGCAGTTCAGAGTTAACCACATTGCTGTCAGTGTGAAATCACATATAGGCCAGGCCAAGAAAGGATGGCAGGTTTCCTTCCCTGAAGGACATTTGTGAACCAGATGGGTTTTTCCCACAATCGACAATCTTTTCATGGCCAAAATCTGCCATGGTGGGATTCGAACCCGGGTCCCCAGAACATTAGCTGAGTTTCTGGATTAATAGTCCAGTGAGAACACCACTGTCTCCCCGTGTAGTATAGCACAGGAGATTCTTTCCAATATGATACTGTGCGTTTATGTGACACAAACTGTTATCGTGTCTCTACCTCTTCTACCATAACCAGGTTATGAAGGCGAATTGCTAGCTCCCAGTCCCATAGTCAACAACAATATGCAGAGGCATCAAAATTAATATCTTTTCTACTCCTGAGTATTGGGAGAATCTAGCTTGAAAAAATTTCTATGCTGTTCAGCGGTGCCTGAACGTTGCTACCCATAACACAGCTATCATCCAGAGCTGGAATGATATTAATCCACTGACTCCCAAAGATGCCAAGTGATCACAGGTCTATAATGAGAGGAATAATATCTCCACCAGGGAGAATGTTTAACTTCAAACTGTTCCCCTCTATAACCAGTTAAAGATTCTACATGTCAAGTATCTACAATGTGTGTGACAATTGCTCTTGGTGAGAGTGCATTTTCAATGATCAAAGTAAAATGTTGACATGCATAAAACTGTAAGATATAGGAGCGGCATGCTTCACCCGAGCTCATCACTAGAACTCACATGTGATCACATTCGTCACTGAAGGCCAATGGTCTCTTCACAGCTCCAGTATTTACAATACATAATGTGTTGCAGTTAATCTAGTTAAAACTTACCCACTGTTTCCATAGCTTTGCCTTTCTGTGTTTTGTTTACAATAAATACTTTACTGCACCTCTGTGAAGAGGAGTTCCGGGAGGCTGTGTGCTATTTTCCATCAGCCTTGTGCCAATCCAAATGACTGAACAGTTAGTAGATGATTACCCAAAACGTGAGCCATTGGGAAATCTGCTAAACCGAAATAGGAGTGCTGTCAGTGGAGGATTTTCATCGACGGCCAAATTGCGAGTGGAACTTGCAGCAATTGTAAGGTTGGGAACTGACTGTCTCTCTGCTCGCCCTGTCCATCGGACAACTCTCCAGACCTGGTCTCCCTTTAAGCTGCGTGGCTTCTTCCATCTTTGCGGCAGCTCATCCAACATTGCTCTTTTCAGGTGAGCACTCTCAGTTTCTGGGCTCCATCACTCAAAGCCACTGGTATCACCCTGGGCCTCAGCACACTCCCAGGGAGGCCCCAGGAGATGCACAAGAGTAGCCAAGGGCAGCTCGGTGGCACGGTGGTAAGCACCGCTGCCTCACAGTGCCAGGGTTTGATTCACAGTTTGGGTCACTGTCTCCACGGAGTCTGCAGGTTTTCCTTGTGTCTGTGTGGTTTTCCTCCGGGTGTTCTTGTTTCCTCTCAATAATCTGAAAGATGTGCTGACTAGGTGCACTGGCCATGCACAATTCTCCCTCACTGTACCCCAACAGGCGCCAGAGCGTGGCAATTAGGGGATTTTCACAGTAACTTCATTGCAGTGTTAATGTAAGCCTACTTGTGACACTAATAAATTTAAAAAAAGTTGCCGCTCTTTCCAATGTCCCACCCTTTTTAAGGTACATCATTCTCTGGGAAGGGTCCGTGTTTGTTTCATCTAAAAACACTTGATTCAAAAATTGCACCCTTAGTGTTCCGAAACATTGGAAAACAATTGGAAGTACCAGAGAAAATTAAACCTCCGTTTTCACAGGCTCCCTGCGTGCAGAAGGAAGCCATTTGGCCCATTTGAGTCTGCACCGACAACAATCCCACCCAGGCCCTATCCCCATAAACCCACATATTTACCCTGCTAATCCCCCTGACACTAAGGGACAATTTAACATGACCAATGCACCTAACCTGCACATCTTTGGACCGTGGGAGTAAAGTGGAGCACCTGCAGGAAACCCATGCAGACATGGGGAGAATGTACAAATTCCGCACAGACAGTGACCCAAAGTCGGAATTGAACTCAGGTCCCTGATGCTGTGAGGTGGTAGTGCTAACCACTGTGTTACTGGGGGAATTTTTTTCTGCCTTAGCATATCTGTCTGGACACTTGGATGGAGCACTGGCTTTAAAAGTGGGGGTGCAGCTACAGGCCTTTATGTCCCATCCACTTAAGTCAATGACTTGTTGCCTCTTTGGCCACTTTAGAGACGGAATATGGGACAACCATGTTGGAGAGGGGCTGGAGTCCAGTGCTGTCCAGACTGGATATAGGTCGTTTTCTTCCTGAGAGGACCTTGACAAAGCAGTTGGGGTTTTGCAACAACCCGAAAGCATCAAAGATCACTAATGCCTGCTCTTTATTCCATATTTAGTTATTTGGGTCTGCAGCTTCCAGGGCAGTACTCCAGATAAATGCTGTGCTGCAAGTTCAAAGATTGCAGTACTTTCTCAGTGTAAGTCTTTATTGAATTCATGTACAATGGCAGCCTATAGAAAGCATCCCTCATGGCAGAGGTCATGTGACGGCAGAGGTCATGTGACTACAGAGAGCCAGATAGGACATGTGGTATTGCTGCATTTCAAAAGTCAAACATCCCCTTCTTCCTAATGACTAAAGACATGATTCACGCTACTCCTCTCTTGTCTGGGGAAATAACTTGGATTTGTTTTTTGTAGCAAAGAATTCATTGTGCAGCTTGCCAGTGTGGCACTTTTCTGTCTGTCTGAGAGATGTACAGTGCGTAATCACATTTGGTCTGACCCCACTGTAAAAGTATAGATTGTTAACCCAAACCACACAACATTCACAATGTGCATCAAACTAAGCTTCAGTCCATGACAGACACAGGCTTGCTCACAGATTTAAAAGTTAAACTTTAAAGTTTATTTATTAGTAAGGCTTACATTAACACCGCAATGAAGTTACTGTGAAATTTGATTGTTAAGAATGTTGGGAACAAGCTTGAGTTGCTATGGTAGTAGCTAAAGTGAAATAAATGTAATCTACCAACCAAATATAGGTTGTTCAAAACAAAGGCCAGACGTAAATGGTGGTGAAAATGTGTACAAGGCCCCAGAAAGACAAGAATTGAAACACGACAAGCTGGTTCTTTGATGGGATTGAAATGCTCAGATTATTGATAGATATTTGGGTGGCATGTTGGCACAATGGTTAGCACTGCTGCCTCGCAGCGCCAGGAACCTGGGTTCAATTCTAGCCTCAGACCATTCTCTGTATGGAGTTTGCACATTGTCCCTGTGTCTGCGCAGGGTTTTCTCCAGGTGCTCTGGTTTCCTCCCACACTCCAAAGATGTGCAGGTTAGATTGAATGACCGTGTGAAATTGCTCCTTATTGTCAGGGGAATTAGAACATAAGAACATAAGAAATGGGAACAGGAGTAGGCCATCTAGCCCTTCGAGCCTGCCCCACCATTCAGTAAGATCATGGCTGATCTGTCGTGGCTCAGTTCCACTTTCCCGCCTTCTCCCTATAACCCTTAATCCCCTTGCCTATCAAAAACCTATCTACCCGCGTCTTAAATATATTTAGTGAGGCAGCCTCCACCACTTCAACGGGCAGAGAATTCTAGAGGTTCACCACCCTTTGAGTGAAGAAGTTCCTCCTCAACTCCGTTCTAAACTGCCCCCCGCCTTATCTTGAGGCTGTGCCCTCTAGTCCTACTGTCCTTTCTGAGTGGGAAGAGTCTCTCCACCTCTATCCTATCCATCCCATTCATCATCTTATATGTCTCAATGAGATCTCCCCTCATTCTTCTAAACTCTAACGAGTACAAGCCTAGTTTATTCAGCCTCTCCTCATAGTTCAACCCCCTCAACTCTGGTATCATCCTAGTAAACCTCCTCTGCACTCCCTCCAAGGCCAAAATATCCTTGCGTAAGTGCGGCGACCAAAACTGCACACAGTACTCCAGCTGCGGCAGGGTAAATACGGCATAGGGCCTGAATGGGATAGCTGTCTGCAGACTAGATGGGCCAAATGGCCTCCTTCAGCACTGTAGGGATTCCAAGACATGTTTTATTGTCGTCTTAATCAACTCTTCCATATTGACTCTATTTGGCTGGACACCTCCAAATGACCACAAAAAGAAACAGAGAGATTCAAATGCCATTTTTATTTCAGATGTCAATGCCGAATATTGCCAGATTCTGCAGCTTAAAACTAAGGGGTAGAATTTCCAAAATGTTTCTCCTTTGTAAGTTTGGCAGGAATTTGGCATTACTTCCCACCAGCAACTACCATCCACCCCCATCTCTTCCCCCAACATCAACCACCCCACCTCTACCTTCCCTCCAACACCCCCCCCAACTACCAACCCACCCATATCCCCCCCAATACCTACCACCCCACTCAAAGCCCCCTCAACAAATACCACTCCACTCCCACTTACCCTCCCCCAGTACCCCCGCAACATCTAGCATTAACCAGTCACCGCCTTCCCCAACCCAACAAAATGAATGTTTGCTATTCTTTTCCCTGAGCTTCTGCTAATATCTTGCCAAAGTTACGATGCCAGATTGGGAGAAAGTTTGCAGAAACACCACTTGTAGAACTTGCTTCATGTTACAAAGTGGGAAATTAGGTCTCGACTGTGGAAAAGAGTAGTTTAAGTTTGTACTTTCGCAGCCGGACGTGGATGGTAATATTGTCAATAACACTTCTTCGTATTGCGCTACAGTTCACTTGGAAACTCTTGAGTTACTGTGGCAACATGAACCTTTACGTGCATGTTGTCGACTGGAGCTATGGATTGAGATGTTAGAGGTTTCAATGTTCCATCTACCAGGTGCCTATCCAGGATTTCCTCCTGCTCTCCCCACCTACCCGTGGTGTGTGTTAGAAAGACTGACACATTGATATCAATCTGTTTGGTTGCTTTAGGAACACCTCATCATTAGCCAATAAAGATATCATATTCATAACTTTACACAAGGGCTGAGCTTGTATGGAACCTCCTGGAGTTGCAAGATTTGTTTTGAAATGGACACTGATGAACTGTTAAGATGGCTATGGTGATCTTTGCCTACTGAAATCAAGCTTCTGGAAAGTTCCAAATTGAATAACCATGGGATGGGGAGCTCTGCCCAGAATTGACATACCATATCTGTGGCATTCATCCCTACCATTATTTGAAACTTACTCAAAACACAACAGACTCCCATGGCGGGATTTTCTGGCCATACTCACCCCAAGATTAGAAGATCCTGTCCGAGGTCAATGGACCTTTGTAATGGCCCTGTCCTGCCCACTACGATTCCTGTGGCGGGTGGAATGTGAAAATTCTGTCCCAGGACTCCATGTCGCCAGGTTTGCAATTCAACAAGGAAAAGCTGACGAGATCAATTGTCCACAAGTTAAGCGTGAAAGACCACCATCTATGTCCTATTGTATATCAATGGCCTTTTAGCTTCAGCCCGTTGGTAGAAGGACCTAGAATCAGAAGATATCAATTTAAAGCGACTGGCAAAAGGACCAACAGCGACACAAGGGAAAGCCTTTTTCCACAGCAAGTGGTTAAGATCTGGAATACACTGCTTAGAGTGCGGAGGAGGCAGATTCAATCATGATGCTGAAAAGGGAACTTTGGATGTTCACCTGAAAAGAGTATTTGCAGGGCTCTGGGGATAGAGTGGGCAAATGGCACCAACCAGATTGTTCTTGACACAATGGGCTGAATGGCCTTCTTCTGTGCTGGAGTCATACTGCAGAATACAGTTTCATGTTCATAACCACGTCACAATCTGGATCATTTTACAGATGTCAATGTGCTGATGTGGTCATCTGGGCTTAATTCAACAATAAATGTTGTTTCCTGTAGTTTTCAGGGTGGATTCAATTTGATGCCCTCAGTGGCTGCTGGCTCAGTGAGCTAAGCATCCCATTCATCACAGATTTAAGGGACAGAGAACTCTCACTCTTTCCCTCTCTCAGTAAGTTAAAATGGATGAGTGAATGGCAACTGCCTGTGACAGAGTGGGAGGCTTTGAAAGAGAAAGCTTGAAAGAACACGTACAGCCAAGGCATAAGATTGCTCCTTGGTTGATATTTTCACAAAACAAGATATGTCAGAAATTCTGTTTATTTGTGGATTTTATGTAACTAAACCAGTTTGCTGGTTTGACGTCAAGTTTCATTTAGATAGTGTATTTTTCTCTAAAGGGAGAGGAATATATATATATATGATGCCCCTGCAATATTTCAATAGCTGATACTTGGAACAAAGGTACAATGTTCTGATTCCCTGGACCACAATGCTGTCAATCTAGACACTGGGCAATCAAAAATTTCTTCTAGAACAGAAGGAATGTGAGGTCCACTTGCGGGAGAAACAGGTATCTCTAAACCTGAGAGAGTATCGAGTTCAAAACCTGAAAATATTGACAGAAGCAAACAGAAAACCTGTGAGACTGAAATCTGCCTCAGTAAAAATTGATGTCCCCCCTATTAGTAGTTTTTTATTCTTTGTTCTTCCCTCTAGTACATGTACCTTTATTGATTCAGAATTATTACCAGGACTCCTGCTGCTCAGAGAACCATAAGAACAAGATTGTGAATCTATTGTTGGAAGTCTGCAAATGAAAAAAAACCTGCAATATTGATCAAAAAGAAACACAACTGATCCTAGAATGTGGCTTACTGTTATACTCCTTCCTTTTTTGTCCAATAACATTAACCCCTTCTCATTATATTTACAAGTGGAGACACAGAGTTTTAGTATTGCTGGTCATGTACCTTTGGATTGGTATTTTGTGCGGTAAATTTACCTAATTTTCCACCTATTTTTACTTCTGGAGCCTTTTGTGCTTTAGTCGTAAGCAAATTTTTGTGCCTTACAACAGAAATGTACAGACTGAAAGAATAGATGAAAATTCAATGGTGGCACAGTGGTTAGCACTGCTGTCTCAGAGCGCCAGGGATTCCCGCCCTGGTTCACTGCCTGTGTGGAGTCTACACATTCTCCCCATGTCTACGTGGGTTTCCTCCGGGTGTGCTGGTTTCCTCCGACAGACCAAAAGATGTGTTGCATTGACCATGTTAAATTCTCTCTCGGTGTACCTGAACAGGTGCCAGAGTGTGGCAACTAGGGGATTTTCACAATAACTTAATGGCAGGATCAATGTAAGCCTACTTGTGATCAATAAATATGCTTTATATTTACATAACTGTCAAAGTATGAAAATATTTCAAACAATTTAGACAGTGAGCTCCTGATGCAATGTAATTGGGACCACCAATTCCACGCTAGTAAACAGTTGATAAAGAGTAAAGAATTAATTTGCCTTTTTCGAATAGTGGCCTGAATCTCCAGAAAGGTAAGTCAAAATTTCAATGTAAAGCCTCATATGTTGAACAGCCTCAGTGACAATGCAGCACTGATTTTTGACTTTGATTTGGTTTTTGGTTTGATTTGATTTATTACTGTCACATATATTAGTATACAGAAAAAAGTATTGTTTCTTGCATATTATTATACAGAAAAATATACCATTCACAGAATACATAGGAAAGAAGGAAAGGAGTGGGTGCAAAATATAATGTTACAGTCATAGTTAGGGTGTAGAGAAAGATCAGCTTAATATATAGTAAGTCAATTCAAAAGTCTGATGGCAGCAGGGAAGAAGCTGTTCTTGAGTCGGTTGGTACATGATCTCAAACTTTTGTATCCTTCTCTTGATGAAAGAAGTTGGAAGAGAGAATGTCTGGGGTGCATGGGGACCTTGATTATGTTTGCTGCTTTATCCGAGGCAGCGGCAAGTGCAAACAGAATCAATGGATGGAAGGCTGGTTTGTGCGATGGACCACGCTAAGTTCACAACTCTTTGTAGTTTCTTGCGGTCTTGGTCAGAGCAGGAGCCATACCAAGCTGCGATACAACCAGAAAGGATGCTTTCTGTGGTGCATCTGTAAAGCTTGGCCTGAATACTACACTGGAGTGCCAAAGTTAACAATGTGCACATGCACTAAAATGGGATTATGGGCCTCTAATCCACAGGCTAGCGAAGGTACTATTACCAACTGTCCCATTGTGATGCCAATCTTATTGCTGGGCAGCAAAAACTTCATAGAACCATAGAGTGGTTACAGCATAAATCAAGTCCATTTGACCTGTTGAGTTTCTGCCAGCTCTCCACAGAGCCTCTACAGTGCGGAAGGAAGCCATTTATTCCATCTAATCTGCACTGATTCTCTGAAAGAGCATCCAACCCCACCTCCCTCACCTTATCCCGTAACCCCATACATTTACATTTACCATGACTAATCCACCTAACCTGCACATCTTTGGACTGTGGGAGGAAACCTGAGCACCCAGAGGGAACCCACACAGACATGGGGAGAATGTGCAAACTTCACAGAGACAGTGACCCAAGCCGGGAATCGAACCCGGGTCCCTGGCGCCGTGAGGCAGCAGTGCTAACCACTGTGCCAAGGCAAGAACATACTTAAGCTGTGTAAGCTTTTAACTTTAATTGAACTTATACTAAGCTTTCTTGAAAAAACTTTGATTCTTTATACAACTTTCCCAATCCAGTTTCCTTCACCTAACCTTTCCATTCCTGCTTAGATACATTGATCCTACAGGTGAAATAGTCACATTTAATAAAAGCAATGTAAAGTTTCTTTATTAGTCACAAGTAAGCTTGTATTAAGATTGCAATGAAGTTCCTGTGAAAATCCCACATTCCTGTTCTGGTACACTGAGGGAGAATTTAGCATGGACAATACACTGAACCAGCACATCTTTGGAGTGTGGGAGGAAACTGGAGCAAACGGAGGAAACCCACACAGACATGGGGAGAATGTGCAAGTGTCACATAGACAATGACCCAAACTGGGAATTGAACCCAGGCCTCTGGTGCTGTGAGGCAGCAGTGCTAACCACTATGCCACTGTGCCAGCCCTACGGATTGGGATTTTTCACGTTGTAAGTTCTGATTGTTCAGCTCTGTACTTGACTGATCATCAATGCGCAGTGTGATCTCATCCTCGCTCTCAACATTCATCGCGTGCACTTCCAGCAGGAATCAACAAACCCCTTCAGAAACATCGGCTCCTTTGAACTGCTGTCAATACCAGTTCCACCTGTGCCCCTGCTCCTACCCCCACTTTTCTTCCTTTTCTTCCCTCATCCCTCTCCTCAGACATGCACCGATTTGCCTCCATGGCAAGGGATGTCGAAGCCTATGGAAACCTTTCATTGGGATTAATTCACTCAGTGTAAGCCAGAGGTCAAGTCTATTGTGTGTGTCTGCGCCAATCAATGTGACAGTGAATCATAGAATGTTACAGCGCAGAAGGTGAAGTTGGCCATCAGAATTGTTTTGAAAAGGTTAAATTTTAAAACTTGAGAAAACAAATATCTGGTAGATTTTTTACTCAGTTGGGTGTATAATAAATTGTGTAGTTTTCAAACTCCAGTTATGCAACCCGCACTAATATCTAATGCAGCAGTTTCTACACGTACAGAACAGAATGGAATACATTATGCATGTGTTCTGCCTGAAGATAGGTCCTTAGCTCATTGTCTGCTGATGCCCAATCCTGAGCTATTTAATCAGCTTTTATCGTTAGTGGTCGTTTACCAATACCCTCCAATCTCGGGGGCAAGGCAAAGAGGCAGGTCCCAAGTCTACTTCAGACTGAACAGGAATTGAGCCTGCACTGTTGGCATTTATTCCGAACCACACGTTCACCATCTAAACTAGCTAGCCCCCATGTATAATGTATACACCAACAAATTATTTTGGGTAAACAAATGGTCAGGAACACAGGTACCCTGGAGCTCATATGTGAGAATGTGTCAAGGTCAGAAATTTAGCAGCTTGGTGAATTCAGTACAACCGTTTTGTTAAAAATTGATCTCATTTTCCCACCCACCTAAGGATGTATCCATCACACATCCACGTTAAAGCTGGTTTCACTGATTTCTTTGCATTCAGTAAATAGCTACACGACTAATCATGTTGTCAATTTGGCAAAATTGTCCTGGGTACATCCACATCACAAATGATGACCACTGCCGACTGGTGGTGCGTTCTTCCAATTCTACACCTCGGACACTTTGAAGTCAGTTGTGAAACACATTAATGTGACTTTTTTTTGCAGATTGCAAAGTGAAACATTGCCCCTGGTGTTACTGACCTGAAGTCAAGTGTGTAATAATGGCCTTCAAACATGCAAACACATTCTTGGCTTCTGGTAAACCTCCCGCCTCAATAGTTTACCCTGTGCTCATACTCAGTTATATTCGCAAATGTTGTCAATATTTGTCTGAAATATGCATTTTCAGGCAATGATCAGCCTTGGCAGGTAATGACCCCTCGCTTTACTTCTTCACCGTCAATCTCCCGACCTCTTAAAAAGATGAAGCCACCCTCTGTTTTATAAGAGACCGGAAAATTAATTAAATGGGAAACAGTAAGGTGGGCAGAGGATTTTTGTTGAAAGCAAATTACGGCGGATCCTGGAATCTGAAACAAAAGCAGAAAATCTCAGCAAGTTTGACAACATCTGTGGAGAGATAACAGAGCTAACAGAGTTTGGATGGCTCTTAGAATCAAAGAATTCCTATAGTGCAGAAAGAGGCCATTCAGCCCATCCAATCCACACTCCAAGAGAGCCTCTTACCCAGGCCACCACTGTCCTATCACCATAATCCCAAGGTAGGTACCCTGATAATTTGCCTAACCTATACATCTTGGGACAGTAAGGAATAAATTAGCATGACAAATCCACCTAACCTATACAGCTTTCAACTGTGGAAAGGAACCAGAGCAAACACATGCAGGAGAACATGCAAACTTCACACAGTCACCCAAGCCTGGCGGTGGAATCCGGAATCAAACCCGGCTTCCTGGTGTGTGGGACAGCAGTGCTACCCACTATATCAGCACACTTCCTCAGGATTTTTGTTGGTTGGTCTCCATGGCAATGGTTAGCAACTCACGGGACCAGGGACTCTGATTTGATTCCAGCCTTGGGTGATTGTCTGTGCAGAGTCTGCACATTCTCCCTGTATCTGCATGGGTTTCCTCTGGGTGCTCCAGTCTTCTCCAAAGATGTGCAGATTAGATTGATTGGCCGTGCTAAATTGACTCTTAGGGTGGAATTTTCCTGTCCCATCTGCCATGGGAATCGTAGCAGATGGGGCCTTGCAAAGGTTTATTGATCTTGGGTGGGAAATTCCAGTTTTGCGGCAAGCACAGTCCTTAGTGTTGGGGATGAGCAGGGTAAATATGTGGGATTACAGGGATAGGGCCTGGGTGGGATTGTTGTCAGCGCAGACTCAATGGGCCAAGTGGCCTCCTGTACTGTACTGTACGGATTCTATGATTCTACATGGAGAATGTGCAAGTTCCACACAGACAGTTAACGCTAGCTGGATTTTCGTTGGTCTGCCTCCATATCATTGGCAACTTGGTGCCTTCCCCAAAATGTGTGATTTTCCCCCCCAGCACCACCCTCCCCCCACCCCGCCCCAAAACAAGAGAGGGAAGATCTGGTGTTCTAGATGGGTGTGAGGTGTAAAGTTGACAAGGAAACAGTAGGGCAGCACAGTGATCAGCATTGCTGCATCACAGCTCCAGGGACCCAGGATCGATTCCCAGCTTGGTTCACTGTCAGTGCACAGTCTGCACATTGTCTGCATGGGTTTCCTCTGGGTGTTCTAGTTTTCACCCACAGTCTGAAGACTTGCTGATTAGGTGCATTGGCCGTGCTAAATTTTCCCTTAGTGTACCTGAACAGGTGCCAGAGTGTGGCAACTAGGGGATTTTCACAGTTAATTCATTGCAGTGTTAATGTAAGCCTACTTGTGATACTAATAAATAAACTATAAACTTTCTGAACTTTAGATTTTCACAATATCTTCATTGCAGTGTTAATGTAAGCCTTACTTGTGACTAATAAATTAACTTCAACTTATAAAAATTTTCAAGTCTATTTATTAGTGTCACAAGTAAGCTTACATTAACACTGCAATGAAGTTACTGTGAAATTCCCTTAATTGCCACACTCCTGCACCTGTTCAGGTTAGTGCACCTAAACAGCGTGTTTTTCAGAATCTGGGAGGAAACCCATGCAGATACAGGGAGAACATGCAAACTCCACACAGACCCAAGCTGGGCATTGAACTTGGGACCTTGGTGCTGTGAAGCAGCAGTGCTAACCACTTGTACTACCATGCCGCCCCAAAACTTCAGATTTTCACAGTAGCTTCATTGCTGTGTTAATGTAAGCCTACGTGTGACAATACTAAGTAAATTTAAAAAAAAGTATCTCCTGGGGTGAGTGGGTGCTGGCTCAGACTGCTTAGGGATCAGCTGCCAGCTCCTGCAGCAAGGTTCAGACAGTTTGGGGCGGCTCCCACCCCCCCCGCCCCCCTCTCGAGCTGAGGTAGTTGGAGCAGCGGCTGCGGCTCTGCCTTTGATCCCGGAGCAGGCTGCACACACTGTGCAGTTAGTCTCGGTGCCAGCTCCACCCGGGCATGTCACCTCTCCAAACCACTCCTGTCAGGAAATTACTGTGAGTCCATTTAATTTCATAACCAAGAGCCTTTGTACAATTAGGGAAGTGGTTACTGTTTAAAAAAAACAAATAGTTTTTTTTTGAGAGTTATTTGAGTCGGGTCTGTGGTGATTTTTGAAAAAGAATTGTTGGAGAGTATCAGGTACAGATTACTTACAGAGTTTTGAAGTTCAGGAAGAAAGTATTTCCAAAAGTTTCTTGATTAAGTCTTGAGGGAAATCGCTGCTTTGCAGATTCCGTGAGTTGCTTTGTGATTTTGCATCTAACCTCATGGCAAGGAGAGACATACATTAATATATTAAAAATAATTGTGCTCCTCTGACGACTTGATGAACAGTCGCTGAATAACTCAGCCAGAGACCCTGTGCTGTTGCAAGTTGGAGCAACCAGTTTGGATTGTGAGCTAACCTCAGGAGGTGTTGCAGGGAAGGCGCTGCTTACGTCCTCCCCATCCTTTCTTAGAGAGGAGACCAGAGGCCAGTCTCTCTTTCACGTGGGTCATTAAACACCCATCTCTCAGGTGGACATTCAAGATCCCAGGGCACCGTTGTGAAGAAGATTTGATTTATTATTGTCACATGTATTAGCATACAGTGAAAAGTATTGTTTCTTGTGCGCTGTGCAGACAAAGCATATTATTCATAGGGAAGGAAAGGAGAGAGTGCAAAATGCAGTGTTACAGTCATAGCTAGGGTGTAGAGAAAGATCAACTTAATATAAGGTAGGTCCATTCAAAAGTCTGGCAGCAGGGAAGAAGCTATTCTTGTGTCGGTTGGCATATGGCCTCTGATGTTAGTATCTTTTTCCTGACGGAAGAAGATGGAAGAGAGAATGTCCGAGGTGCGTCAGATCCTTGATAAAGCTGGTTGCTTTTCCGAGGCAATGGGAAGTGCAGATGGGAGTGTCCTGGACTCAATGAGCAGCACAAAAATCATGTCGCTGTTTGTGGGAGCTTCAGTTTGCAAATCTTTGCATTTTTGGCACCCCCTTTTGTAGTCTGTTGTCAGTTATGTGTCAACTCCCTGGTCTGTCCCAACACAACCTGCCCCTACCCTCTCCTTCACTTGGCTACCTGTCCCTGCCTGCTCAGTCGCTCCCACCAACACATTCTGATGTCTCACCTTTTGCAGCTGTTTGCACCCTTCATTCCTTAATCGTGGCATTGACACTCCGCTTTGCCTTAAGTCAAGGACAAATGTGTCCATAACTCCTTTGCCCCGCCCTACCCCTGGTTTTCTATTCTGCCCCACTTTCTCCATTCTTTTCCAACTATGTAATTCTGTACATTTCTACTTCAGTTCTATAAAAGGGTTATTTAGACTCAAAACGTTAACTCTGTTTCTCTCCACAAATGCCGCCAAACCTGTTGACTTTATTCAGCGTTTTCTGATATATCAAAAATGCTTAATTGGTTGTAAAGCATGTTGGCATTTCCTGAGGGTCATTAAAGGCACTATAACAAATGGATGGCATGGTGGCACAGTGGTTAGCACTACTGCCTTACAGTGCCAGGGATCTGGCTTCAATTCCAACCTTGGGTGACTGTCTTTGTGTTTGCACGTTCTTCTCTAAGTCTGCGTGGATTTCCTCTGGTGCTCTTTTTTTTTCCTCCCACAGTCCAAAGATGTACAGATTAGGTGGATTAGCATATATAAAAAGAAATGCCCCAAGATTTATAGGTTGGATGGTATGGGATATCGAGCAGGGAAAGAGCCTGGGTAAGATATTCTGTCCGAGAGCCGGTGTGGACTCAGTGGGCCAAATGGCCTCCTTCTGCACTGTAGGGATTCTATGCTTCTAAATCTTCCCTTGTTTCTAAATTCTTTTCTCATTGTAATTATCCTCTGGCCCTTGCGGGTTATGTTTATGGCGCCAGATGTGTGATGTTCCTGACAAATAGTCGATGGTTCCTTGATATTGAAGATCACCAATGAAAACTCATCACTTGCTTAAGGTACTACAAAACCTTTAGGGTCACATCCCAGCCTCAGGAAACTGTGGAGGAATTTGGGCTAAATAGGTATTGATTGGCTGGTCAATGTAAACAGTGGCTGGGATTTAAGTTTCGTGATGGGGGAGGGACTTGTCTGCCCAGAAAACTGGTGGGAACTTTCACATTGATCGTTCTTAGGAGGTCCGACCAAATTTTATAACAAGGAGACAAGGGGTAGAGGGGTGTGGGGTGGGGGGTTGGGTGGTGGGGTGGGGGGGTGAGGGATAGGGGTGGGTGGGGTCAGGACATAGGAGGGTGATGGGGGATAGGATATGGGAGGGTGATGGGGGCATTAGGATATGGCGGGATGGGGGAATGGGGGGAAACCTGCAGCCATCAGTGCAAGAGATTTGTTCAAATACCACATGAGATTTTCTTGAGTTTCTGATCTTGTTGTGGCTGCACATACTTCATGACTTCTGGGATGAAACGTCACAGTCAGGAGCAGTTATATCATAGAATCAATGCAGTGCAATGCATTTGGTCAATCGAGACTGCACCGACAACAATCCCACTCAGGCTCTCTACCCATAACCCCATCTATTTACCCTGCTAGTCCCCCTGATATAAAAGGGCAATTTACCATGCCCAGTCCACCTAACTCTAAGTGTGATGTGTTAAACTAGATGTCACTAGTCCACTGAAAGGAGCTGGACACTTCCAGTTTTGACAAAGATTGTGTAGTTGTTAACAGTGTCTCGCTGCAGCTTGCAAATTGCAGCTTGTTTGGAATGCAAATACAAACACAGGATCTGACAGATCACAGAGAAGGGTTGGTGTTACTATTCCGTGCCAACTTGGTCAACTCTCTGTTTCTATCAAGGTGACCACGGTATCGTTAGAGAACTGATTAAACCATGAAATGTGGGGACGGGCAGGCAAGGGTTCCCTTCTGGTTGGTCTAGATGTGAAATGGTGTTGTGGGACACCAGCTTGCTTGGGCTTACTGTTTGTGGCTGGATTTCATCTTTTGCTATCTTAGTGTGTCATGGAAAGAGTGAATGTGTTGTAACTGATTTATTGTAAAGTCCAGAGGAAGCTGCATTAATTCAAAGCATGAGATAAAATATCAAATATTACTGTGAATAGCCATACATGGCGCATAGGAATGTGGAGAGAGTAGTAGTTATTAAAAGATATATTTAAAAAAAACTATTGTATAAATGGCATAGTTTACAATCTTAGACTGAACGGCCTCAGTGAAGCTATAACTCTTCTACTGACCAAGGGTCATCCAGACTCTCAACGTTGGCTCTATTCTCTCTCAGTAAGAAGTCTCATAACCCCAGGTTAAAGTCCAACCAATTTATTTGATAGTAAACTCACAAGCTTTTGGGTTTGCCCCTTCGTCAGGTGAATGGAGAGTTCTGGCCTCGGACAGAGCATATAACAGCACACACAGTTTATAGATTACTGATTAGAATGCGAGTCTTTACAACTAACCTGCTATTCAAGTCTTAAAGATGCAGACAGTGTGAGTGGAAAGAGCATTAGGCATAGGTTAAAGAGATGTGTATTGTCTCCAGACAGTACAGTAAGTGAGGTTTTGCAAACCCAGGCAAGTCATGGGGGTTACAGATAGTGCGACATGAACCCAAGATCCCGGTTGAGACCGTCCTCATGCGTGCGGAACTTGGCTATCAGTCTCTGTTCAGTGACTCTGTGCTGTCGTGTGTTGTGAAGGCCGCCTTGGAGAATGCTTACCCGAAGGCCAGAGGCCGAATGCCTGTGGCCACTGAAGTGTTTGCCAACAGGAAGGGAACGGTCTTGCCTGGTGATTGTCGAGCGATGTTCATTCATCCATTGTCGTAGCGTCTGCATGGCCTCCCCAATGTACCATGCCTCAGGACATCCTTTCCTGCAGCATATTAGGTAGACAACATTGGCCAAGTTGCAAGAGTATGTGCCGTGTACGCGCTGAGATTTTCCATCATTTTCTGTTTTTGTTTCAGATTCCAGCATCCACAGCCAAAAGAGAAAATGCTGGAAAATCTCAGCAGGTCTGGCAGCATCTGAAAGGAGAGAAAAGAGACGACATTTCGAGTCCTTTTATCCAGCATCCGCAGTACTTTACTTTATTTTGGTGTTTATCTTGCTGCCATCTCTCCTCTAGGAATGCCAGCTCTGATGAAGGATCATCCAGACTCGAAACATTGGCTCTATTCTCTCTCCACAGACGCTGTCAGACCTACTGAGATTTTCTAGCATTTTCTGCTTCTGACTCTTCTGCTGGTGTACTCCTTCCATGTTTAAATGAATGTTTCTGGCATCTCTTTCGCCATCTACAAGTCTGGGCTACCCTTTCCAGCTGGACTGTAATATTTTCAGTAGTGGTTGCTGCACTCCAAGTTATCGGGCAAGATACTCACCAACACACTGTTTCATGCCTGATGCTTTTCTGTTCAGTTCAGGTGGTGTCATGAAAGAGCTATGCTGTTTAAAAAGTGAAACACCACAATCCTTCCCATTTCTTTGCCTTTAAGGGCCGTTTGGAATTTGTATGATGGTGAGAGGCATCTTTTTAAGAAGACCCTTTACAGTACAGTCACGTGACACACAAATTCACCAGTGTAAAATGCTATATAAAAGAATGGGGTGTGGAATTTATAACTCTTAGCATCGGAAATTCTTGATCTGGAGAAGGTCACTGATGGAGGCATTAGGTGGAAGGTTGACCACAAGTAGGGAGATGGAAATGGGAAATTACAAAATAAGATGTTCAGAATGGGCTTTTTGATATTTCATTTCATTTGTTGGCTGGGAACTGTCAGTAAGCCATGTATCTCTGACTGAGGTAGTGCTTAAATTTTGAGTTTAAGTTTTTATTTGTGTCACAAGTAGGCTTACATTAACACTGCAATGAAGTTACTGTGAAACTTCCCTAGTGTCCACACTCCGGCATCTGTTCGGGTACACTGAGGGAGAACTTTTAGCATGGCATTCAATAAATTTATTTATTAGTGTCACAAGCCACCTAACCAACACGCTTTTCAGACTGGGGAAGGAAACCAGAGCATCCGGAGGAACCCACGTGGACACAGGGTGGGTGTGTAGATTTGGGTACACTGAGGGAGAATTTTTTAGCATGGCTAATGCACCTAACCAACACGCTTTTAGGACTGTGGGAGGAAACCAGAGCATCCGGAAGAGCCCACACAGACACAGGGAGAACATGCAGACTCTACACAGACAGTGACTCAAACTGGGAATTGAACCCAGGTCCCTGGCGTTGTGAGGCAGCAATGCTAACCAGTGTGCCACCGTGCCACCCCATGAATGAAGGCCTCCAATGTGCACGATATCGAGATTATAGACTGCATGTATTCCAGAGCATTATAGTGGCTGATAGATGCATTTTAAATCTGACGTGTGAAGTTGGGGTTAAGCCGATAACTTGTAATTGTGTGGAGAAGAGACACCAGCACGCAAACTAGTTGGGTTGAACGCCCTGTTTGTGTGTTGTATATTCACTGTAATTCCTTGGTTTATTGCTGCAGTTTTCAGTTTAAACTCTTGCTTGTTCTTGTGAGATATCAGCAATGAGGATAAAATCCTTTTGTGTGTTATGTTAACAAAGACATCAACCCAGGTTAATATCCTAAATGAAGCAGTTCTCAGACTGAACTCTCAGGATGTGAGATGTTCATTCATTCCTAATATCGCACACTGCAAATTCAGCTCCTGAACCTTTGATCTTTCACAGTGATCTGTGCTGAAGACTGAGTGATAGCTCGGATTATGTATTTGAATGCACATTCGTTCTGCAAGATTAGTCTTACAAAGAACAATGCAACCGAAAGTATAAATCTTTAGTCAAGGTCAAGTTACTTTTGGAATGGTGTGCTGTTATTGTCTCATATTCAGTACAGATGATACACAAGGCATTTCATTATGAAGCAGTCAGATGTAAGGTTATTCAGACGGATAGTTGGGTGTGTTCAACTGAAAACAAACAAATACTCGAGAGTTCTGGAGTTTTAAAGAACAAAAAGAGGCCCTCCAGCCCATCGTGTCTGTACTGGCCATCAAACACTCATCTATTCGAATCCCATTTTCCAGCAATTGGTCCATAGGCTTGTATACTGGGTTGCTTTTTAACTGGTGTGAGGAGGAATTACCACAGGAAGTAGTTGATGCCAAAACATTGAACGTATTCAAGAGGTGGCTGAACACAGCACTTGGGGCAAATGGGATCAAAGGTTATAGGGAGAAAGTAGAATTAGGCTATTGAGTTGGATAATCAGCCATGATGGTGATGAATGGCAGAGTAAGCTCAAAGGGCCAAATTGCCTCCTTCTGCTCCTCTCTTCTACATTTCTACATGGCCAAAAGATTGTTTTTAAACTGTCATGAATTTAAAGGAAAGGAATATTTATTTATTAGTCATAAGTAGGCTTACATTAATGCTACAATACTGTTGCTGTAAAAATCCCCCTAGTCGCCACACTCCAGCACCTGTTTGGGTACACTGAGGGAGAATTTAGCGTGGCCAATGCACCTAACCAACACAGTAGGATCTTCTGCTGGTTCCCGCCATGGTGGATTGGGAAACCCGCTGGAGACCATCATGACACTAATTTTTATCCTGCTAATGGGATGTGGATGAAGGCCCGATCACCCACACCTGATTGTCCATGGCACCGACAGGAAATCACACTAGTGTAAAACATGTCTGGAGCGATGTGAATGCAGCCATCGTGTCTCATCTGATCAATCCCTGAGGCTGTTCCCAGAATTCAGGATGGAGGCCGCCAGCAACCCTGGGGCCCAGAACATCAGAGCGGGGGGTGGGGAGGGCAGTGGCTACAGAAACTGCAGGTGAATCTTCCAGATTCTCCAGCCTTTGGAGGATGCCTGGAACTCGGTGCCAGAAGAGATGGTGGAAGCAGATACATCAGCAACATTTAAGAGGCATCTGGATGGGTATACAAATAGAGAGGGAATAGAGGGATACAGAACGAGGAAAGGCAGAAGAATTTTCTTATTTAGTTAGAGCATCATGATCGGCATGGGGCTGGAGGATTGAAGGGGACAAGGGGGGGGGAGGGGATTGGAGTAGGATGGGGGAGCGGGGTGTCCATCTTCCAGCCTCAGAGTATTCCTGGAGTTCTATCTTCATTTTTTCATTTGTGGCACAGTGGTTAACAATGCTGCCTCAGCTTCAGGGATCTGGGTCCAATTCTGGCCTTGGGTGACTCTCTGTGTGAAGTTTGCACGTTCTCCCTGTGTTCGCGTGCATTTCCTCCTGGAGCTCTGATTTTCTTCCACACTCCAAAGGTGTGTGGGTTTAGATTGATTGGCCACGCTCAATTGCCCCTTCATGTCCAATGATGTGTAGGTTAGGCGGATTAACCATGGGAACCATAGGTTGGATGAATTAATCGTGTATGATTTGCTTCTTTTTATTGTTCTACCTTTTTTCCTGTCTTTCCCCTGTCCTTCTTGTCCGTCTGCATCTTTGTCTCTTTCCTTTGCACCATTTTGTTTGGGCCCCCATGCTGACACAATAGTTAAGAAAGCCCACCAACATCTCTATTTTCTCAGAAGATTAAGGAAATTTGCTATGTCCACTGCAATTCTTACTACCTTTTACAGATGCACCATAAAAAGCATTCTTTCCAGTTATATCACAGCTTGGTATGGCTCCTGCTCTGTCCAAGACCACAAAAAACTATAAAGATTGTGAATGAAGCCCAGTCCATCATTCAAGCCAATCTTCCACCCCTTGATACGGTCTACACTTCCTGCTGCCTTGGAAAAGCAGCCAGCAAAATCAAGGACCCCACGCACCCAGGACACACTGTCTTCCACCAGGAAAAAGATGCAAAAATCTGAGGACATGTACCAACCAACTCAAGAACAGCTTCTTCCCTGCTGCCATTAGACTTTTGAATGGACCTACCTCGCATTAAGCTGACCTTTCATTACACTCTAGCTATGACTGTCACACTGCATTCTGCAGTTTCCTTCCCTATCAATGGTATGCTTTGTCCAAATAGCGTGCAAAAAACAATATTTTTCATTGTATATTAATACATGTGACAATAAATCAAATCAATGCCAGGACTTGTTGGCCACGGAAGGAGAATTCATAACGTGGTTTGATGGGTAGATAATCAGCTCAGGAATCCATCCACCGCCAAGATTATTGTATTTTCAAATAAACGGGAAAAGGTGTGTGTTTGTGAAGAATAGCTTAAAAAAAAGCTGGGATGAACAATAATAATACCAACAGCTGCCTATCATAAAATGTCACCTTGTATATTTTGTTTTTCACTGTACATTCTTGGCCAATGCTTCTTTGTCAACACTCCCTCAACAAAAGCAGTCAGCTAGCCAAGATCAAACTGGTTCAGGCTTCCCTTTCCTTAAATGTGTTCACAAAAAACTGTGCCTTTACCAACATTTGACATTGTAACTGAATACTAGCACTGAAAATAATCTTTCTGTTAAAGTATGAACACATTGGCCCTGCACCATCCCACCATCCCGGGGAATAAAGTCAACTTGTGTTAATGTCAGTGAATCTTGTTTGAAACAACAAAATGTTGAACCTTTGTAGGGATGTCGATGTGAATCTGTTTAATAATATTTAAACAGATTGGGCCCAATTTATCATTTGGAATCAGTGATCAGAGTTAGCAGCAAAAGAATTGACTCCATCTTACGGAACAACAGCCCACAACAGTGGGTCAGAAGTTTCTAGTAATTATCAGGGAGATGATAACATTAAATTCAGAAAGGTGTTGTAGTATCACTTTAAGGGAATATGCAAAATAACAAATAGCCAGGATGTCCTGCAGCACGTGTGTGTGTGTGTGTGTGTGTGTGTGTGTCTGGTTGGCATAGACACGATGGGCTCAATGGCCTCTTTTTTGCACTGGAACCTTTCTATGGATCTAATAATATTTGCAGAATCCATAAAGTAGATCTGTCTGCAGAAGCATTCTGTATTGTATCTTCAAGTAAATGCTCATCTAGTTTACCAGTCTTGTGTGCGACTTTGCCAAATTTCCATAAAACAAGCATAGAAACACAACAAAGCGGACAACATATTTGTGATTGTAGAAGACCACTTGTCTCAGTGTGATTCATCCTTCCAGAGAAATCCTAACCTCACTGGCTGATTTATTGACATTAGTATTTCAGCCAGAATGGAGATGATTGGGTGATTTACCCATCAATCACACCTGAAGATCTCTCTGCTGCGCGTGACTGAGATTGAACTGATGTTTATCATTTCAGTGCAAAAGATAAGGCTGAAGCATTTGCAACAATCTTCAGCCAGAAGTGTCAAGTGGATAATCCAACTTGGCCTCCTCCAAGGGCCCCAGCATCTCGGAAATGCAACTGGACTTGCAACATAAACACAGTAGCAACAAGAGCAGGTCAGAGGCTAGGAATACTGCAGCGAGTAACTCATGTCCTGACTCCCCAGAGTCAGTCCACCATCTACAAGGCACAATTCAGGAGTGTGATGGAATACTCCCCATTTGCCTGGATGGGTGCAGCTGTAACAATAATCAAATAGCCTCTGACCTGCTCTTGTAGCCGCTATGTTAATGTTGCAAGCCCAGTCGAGTTTCTGGACAATGGTAACCTCAAGGATGTTGGCAGTGGAGGATTCAGTGATGGTTACACCATTGATTGTCAAAACACATTGACTGTGTTTAGTGCGTTTCTTACTGGTGATGTCATTGCCTGGCATTTGTGTGGCATGAATGTTACTTGCCACTTGTCAGCCCAAGCCTGGATATTGTCTACAAATGTGCACTCCCTTCACCACTGATGCTCAGTAGCAGCAGTGTGTACTATCTATAAGGTGCACTGCAGCAATTCACCAAAGATCCTTAGAAAGCACCTTCCAAATCCGCAACCACTTCCATCCAGAAGGACAACGGCAGCAGATACATGGAAACACCACCACCTGCAAGTCACTCACCATCCTGTTTTGGAAATATATCGCTGTTCCTTCGCAGTGGCTGGGTCAAAATCCTGGAATTCCCTCCCTAACTGCATTGTGGGTCAACCCACAGCACATGGATTGCAGTGAATCAAGAAGGCAGCTCCCCACCACCACCACCACCTCTAGGGATGAGCAATAAATGCTGGCCAGCCAGCAATGCCCATGTCCCACAAATGAATAATAAAAAAACTATATTACTATCCTCCACTCACTGCATTTTTCTGGAGCGATCACAATATGCTAGAAAGTTTGTCTGCCTTGTTACTTTTATTTTTTCATGGGATGTGCTGGTATTTATTTCCCATCCCTAATTGCCCTTGAGAAGATGGTGCTGAACTATTTTCCTGAACAGTTGCAGTTCATGTGGCGCAGATAGCCACTGTGCTGTTAGGAAGATAGTTCCAGGGTATTAACTCAGCGACGGTGAAGGAATAATGATATCATGCGGAGTCAGCTGGTGTATGGCTTGAAGGGGAACTTGCAAATGGTGGTGTTCCTGTGCATCCTTCTAGTAGTAGAGATCATGAATTTGGAAATAAATATCAAAGAATTCTTGGTGAATTGTTGCAGTGCACCTTGTAGATAGTACACTCTGCTGCCACTCTGCATCACTGGTGAACTGAGTGAATGTTGAAGACAGTGAATGGGGTGCCAGTTACACTGGCTGTTTTGCCCTGGATAGTGTTGAGCTTCACAGAGGGTGGTGGGGGCCTATAATGTGCTACCAAGCAAGGTGGTTGAGGCAGACATGCTAGGATCATTTAAGACTTATCTAGATAGCCACATGAACAGACTGGGAATAGATGGATACAGACGGATGGTCTAGTTAGGAACACATGATCGGTGCAGGCTTGGAGGGCCAAAGGGCCTGTTCCAATGCTGTGTTGTTCTTTGTTCTTTGACAGTCAACTTCATTACACAGAATGAAAATATGAGTAAAGGTTTCTTGCTGCTTATGTCTGTTTTGCCATCTCTTTTTGAATAGAGGTAGCTGATTTGTGGTTGCCTTGTACATGCCTGATTGCATGTCTTTGTGTCCAAAAAAACCAACTCTTAATGCTGCCAGTACTTAATTTCTTCCCAGTCTGTTGCGACAGTGTTAAATGTCATCTATCCCCGGGGATTTATTTATTTTGAACCAGATTAGCTTGATGAGGACTTCCATCCCATTTGTAACAGAACTATTGATTTCTTTGCATCCTTGTCTACCTCTTTGTTTTACTCATTGATTTTGAAGAACTTTCACAATTCTGCGACTAATGGGATTTTCCAGCTGTCATTAGGCAGGTGGTGCCCCATCTTGGTCTTTTGAAGGGGTGCATCTCCAAGCCTTTCCCACACTGTTCACACATGGGGATTAAAATTGGGCAACTTCCTGAGACTAACTCGGAGATCATAGAATCCCTACAGTGCAGAAAGAAACCATTCGGCCCATCAAGTCTGCATCAACAACAATCCCACCCAGGCCCTACCCCCACAACCCCATGCATTTACCCTAGCAAGTTCCCCTGACACTTAGGGGCAATTTAGCATGGCCGATCCACCTAACCTGCATATCTTAGGACAGTGGGTGGAAGCTGGAGCATCCCACAAAGACAAAGGGAGAATGTGCAAACTCCACATAGTCACCCAAGCCAAAAATTGAACCCAAGTCCCTGGAGCTGGGAGACAGCAATGCTGCCCACACCTGGGCAATTTAGCCTCACCATCTTGTGAATAGTTGTCAGCTTGATGTGTTTATGAGAAGTCCACATTTGATTTCCTTTGTACTGGGTTGAACGTCAATGCAGCTTTTATTAGGTGAACTCGCCGCAACTCAGCAAGCTGTTTGAAGGCATTGCTAAACAAGAAAAAGTATCTCTGAGGAAGGTCAACTGTGGCATCTCTCATTCCCTACCCCCAAAACTAAAACTATGGTCAGAAACCTCTGTTTGCAGGTCCAATTTTTCCTCGATTACTTGTTATTCTCTTACAGAAGGGAAAGAGAAAAGGAATAGAAGGTAATGCTGATGAGGTTCGCTGGAAAAAGATGGGAGGTTCCTTCTGTGAAGCATAAATGCAGGTATAGACCTGATGGGCTGAATTGACAGCTTCTACTAAATATATTTGGATAAGAAATAACTAGGCCCCATATATTGTTGCAATTTGCACTTTGGCTTTCCGAGTGTTTACTTAACGAAAGGACAGGCCATCCTGAAGATCCCATGTCTGAAGATCATCACACCTTGGACAAGGGGCAGGGTTGAGAAGGTGAGGTCTTCATGAATAATCTCAGCCGGTACGGGAATTGAACCTGCGCTGTTGGCATCGTCCTGCATCACGAACTAGCTGTCCAGCTAACTGACTCCCCCTTACTGAACTGTGGCTTTTAGCGAAACAAAGGTCATTTTTCTGGTGTCTATCATTCTTTAAAGTGGAACCACTCAAAATATCCAATAAACTGAAACCACAGTTGAGTACTTGACTTGATACTGGACATGTGCAGTTTGCATCAACACTTTCTGACACTATAAGGATGCAGTATGTTAGAAATCTAAACTTTAAAAAATCATTATCTGTTGTTGTTCTCCCTAAAACAAAATGCACAATTTGCATTACTGACTTGGCTTAGCCCCAGGTCTCCTCAGTTGCTGCTTCTTCTGGAACTTCAGATCCAGTTGATACTTTGCACAGTGGCACTGGATAAAAGCAAATTATTGCAGATGCTGGAATCTAAAACCAGAAGAGAAAATGCTGAAAAATCTCAGCAGGTCTGGCAGCATCTGTAAGGAGAGAAAAGATCTGATGTTATGAGTCCAGATGACCCTTTGTCTCTTTTCTCTTTTGGTTGCACAGTGGTTAGCACTGTTGCCTCACAGTGCCAGGGACCCAGCTTCAACTCCAGCCTTGCATGGATGTCTGTATGGAGTTTGCATGTTCTCTGCATGTCTGCATGGGTTTCCTCCAGATGCTTCGGTTTCCTCCCACAGCCCAAAGCTGTGCGGGTTGATTAGCTATGCTAAGTTGTCCCTTAGCATCCCAAGATGTGTAGGTTAAGGAGTTTAGCAGAGTAAATATGTGGGGTTATTAGGATAGAGCAAGGGAGTGGGCTTGGGTAAGATGTTCTGTTGAAGAGTCAGTGTCGATTCAATGGGCCAAATGGCCTCTTTCTGCACTGTAGAGATTCTATTCTATTTAAGTGGACTGGCTATTAGGCACCATCTTAAAGCTATTGTCTTCTTGGCACTCTACAGCTTGTTCCAGCTGCTTTTTCAAAGTGTCATAATGTTCCCAGTTGCTCCTGCACCCATTCTGCTGCTTGTGGCTTGCAAACCAAAAGAAACATAGAAAATAGAAGCAGGAGAAGGCCATTCAGCCCTTTGAGCCTTCTCCACCATTCTGATCATCGAATTCAATACCTATATCTCATCTTCCCTCTTATCCCTTGATCCCTTTAGCCCCAAGAGCGATATTTAATTTCTTCTTGAAATCACACACTTTTTGGCCCCAGCCACTTTCTGTGGTACTGAATTCCACACATTCACCACCCTCTGGATGAAGAGATTTCTTTTTGCCTCAGTCCTAAAAGGTTTACAGTCTTATCCTCAAACTGTGACCCCTAGTCCTGGACTCCCCAACCATCAGGAACATTCCTTCTGAATCTACCCTGTCTAATCCTGTTAGAATCATCTCATAGGAGCTTATAAAATTCTATTATTATTATCAGACCATTCCATTCTCCCAAGGTATAGCTGAGAGATAGACTGGCAGTGAAATCTGAAGCTGAATTCAGATACCATACACACCCACACAGACGTATACACATAGATAGACACACACACACACACACACACACACACACACACACACACACAGACATAGACACACACATTGACACACACATAGACACACGCATACATGCACGCAAGAGCAACAGACGCCACACACACACACACCCCCCCCCTGAAACTGTACTCATCTGAAATTGAAGGAAGACTTGCATTTAGATTGCACCTTGCAGGATATCCCAAAGATCTTTACAGCCAGTGAAGTACTTTTGAAGTGTCATTACTGTTGGAATGTCGGAAATGTAGCAGCCAATTTGCCCACAGACAGAGATGCAATAATCAACAGATCATCTGTTCATCTGATGTTGATTGAGAGATAAACATCAAGTTAAAGCACTCCCGCTCACTCTTCTTCGCAGTAGTACTTTGGTGTATGTGATATGTCTTTGAAGGCAGAAGTCCCTTCACCAAAATCCCTTTATTTACAAACTCTAACAGAGTGCTCGCAGTCAGCAGTCTACCTCCGGGGGGTGCCAGAGGAACTGACACTCCCAGTTAAGTACAAGGCAAAGACTCCCTGATTGGGCCATCAATTGGATTCTTAATCAGGGAGTTCATACTTCCACTAGGCCAAACTCAATGGCCCGACTGAAGTCATTACAGTGTATTTCATGTCCACCTTCGACAGCATCAGTTTACTTATGCTGGCGTGATGCACCACAGTACTGCACAGGTATGCTCCCCTAGATTTTAGTGGTTTTAGATTAGATTGTGTCCCTGATTCTCACATTTGGCATTTCTGAGCCTCTATTTTCTTTAGTAAAGTTGTATTCTTCAGGAAATGAGTATCTTGGTACAGCTCTGGTTGCCACCAAATTAATATTTAAACAGAAGTTCAATAGTGTAGGATGAGTACATAGTTGAATCCTAATGAGCGATCAAGTTGCACGGCATTACTTTTCATGGCGTGTGACTGTAAGTTAGCGTCTTTGCAGAATATATTGTAGAAGGGAAGGACTATTTCTTGACTAAGAGAATGATTTACAGTGCATGTGCACCCTACTCCACTTGTCACAGATCTGCTTCAAATGCTGTGAATGTACGTTTGTTCTGTGATATAATTCAGCAATATTTCATGTAAATATGCAACTTTTTAAATATTTGTTCATGGAATGTTGCTGGCTAAGCAACAACATGTGGCCCATCCCTAACTGCCCTTGAACTGTTTGCTAGGCTATTTTAGAGGGCATTTAAGAGTCAACCACATTATTGAGGATCTGGAGTCACATGTAGGCCAGACTGGGTAAGGGTGGCAGTTTCCTTCACTAAAGGAACATTAGGGAACCAGATGGGTTTTTCTGATAATCACCAATGGTTTCATGGTCATCAGTAGACTTTTTAATCCAGATTTTTAGTCAATTTAAATTTCAACATCTGGGCTTTGAACCTGTGCCGCCAGAGCATTAACCTGGGTCTTTGGATGACTAGTGCAGTGACAAGAACAGTATGCCACCTCCTCCCCTTAACTCCCTATTGTCATAGTAAGAAGTTTCACAACACCAGCTTGAAGTCCAATAGGTTTATTTGGAATCACGAACTTTCGGAGCACTGCTCCTTCATCAGGTGAGTGAAGAGGTAGGTTCACATCGATAAAGACACAATTGCAAGGTAGTAGTTGGAATGCGAGTCTTTACAGGCAATCAAGTCTTTACAGCTACAGACAGTGCGAGTAGCGAGAGGGATAATCACAGGCTAAAGAGATGTGAATTGCCTCAAGCCAGGGCAGTTAGTAGGATTTTGCAAGCCCAGGCCGAATGGTGGGGTTACAGATAGTGTGACATGAACCCAAGATCCTGATTGAGGCCATCCTCATGTGTGCGGAACTTGGCTATCGGTTTCTGCTCGGCGAGTCTGCATTGTCGTATGTCTTGAAGGCCGCCTTGGAGAATGCTTACCTGAAGATCGGAGGCTGAATGCCCTTCTGCTGAAGTGTTCCCCAACTGGAAGGGAATACTCCTGCTGGCGATTGTCATGTGGTGTCAGTTCATCTGTTGCCGTAGCGTCTGCATGGTCTCCACAATGTACCATTGCCTCGGGACATCCTTTCCTGCACCTTATGAGGTAGGCAATGATGGCCAAGTTGCATGAGTACATGGCATATATAGGCAAAGACATCTTGCATTTGTATCTTTGTCTATATATGCTGTGTTTGTCTCCATGCACCTGATGAAGGAGCAGCGCTCCAAAAGCTCGTGATTCCAGCTGAACCTGTTGGACTTTAACCTGGTGTTATGAGACTTCTTACTATGACCACCCCAGTCCAACGCCAGCATCTCCACATCATCCCTATTGTCAGGTTGAGCTTGCATATTGGAAGCATTTGTAACCACACTCGCCAGGCAGTGTGACATTTTAAGTTTTGGAGGTGGGTTTTCTCAGTGAATAGAGTTTCAACCACTCTCGTTGGTTTATGGAGATGTTTTAAATGGTAAGGAAAACATTGTGTACCTTTATGTATGGAGGAAAGCTGGATGGCCCTTCAGTTTGAAAGATGTTAAATTGGAATGGACAGTAAATTTCCACAAGCATTAGTATTCATGAGATTAATAAATCATTAACAAGGTTTTACATCTCTCTGCTTACAGATCCACACTGCTTAAAGAGGTGAAATCATGTTTTGATGATAATGTAATTTATAAAAGCTAAGATTTATTAACCAGGAAAAATTATGATGTCCTTCCCAGTTTGTCCATTGTGATATTTTCATAGTTAGTCATGTAAGAGAAGTCTAAACCAGGAACAGAAAATTTCAATGCTTCTTCGGAAAGTTAAAGATGACCTTATGTCTGATATGGAATTGGATCACTGGAATTTAAATCCTGAGCGCGTATTGAGGTATGAATTTTATTTTCAGGGGTTTTGATCAGCATGAAGAGTATTGTCCAGCCAATAGCAGTGTGGGAAAGGACAGCACCATCTCATTCAATCTGTGCCCTAATGTTAACTGATGACCAGCGAACTATAGTGACAGGAAGCCGGGAGGGACAGATTTGCCTCTGGAACCTATCACCTGATTTCAAGGTTAGTATTTTGCATATGAAGTTGCAATTAAAAGGAAAATTCCTCTTTGGGTCATAAGGTGGGATTTTCCAGTTGCGCTTGTCTCTTGGCCGAAAATCCCATCCTAGTAAATCTCCTCTGCGCCGTTTCTAGCACAACCACATCCTTCCTATAACTAGACTATGTTGTCAAGAACTGGACAATACTCCAACTGTGGCCTCTACACAGATCTGTTGTAACCTCCCTGCTATGCCTTGGCTATTAAGGGAAGTATCCCACATGCTTTCTGTTGACCACAATCCAAACTCCTTGAGTTTCTACAGTAAAACGATGGCCATAAGTATGTGAACAAGAGGGAAATGTTTGCATTTTACACTCTGGTTTTAGAAAAATTTGAACTGCTGAGCATAAAAAGATCTTTGTTTAACATCAGAGCTCTGTCGTTGTACTGAAGTGTTTTATAAAGCTATACATCTTCCTCTTATGCACTCTACACACTGGAGTCATTTTTAATGACCTGGAGAGGGAACTGTCTCTGAGCCTGACTGAACTGTCATTCAAATCTTGTGGCTGGCCACCAATCAATGTGGGAAATTGATTCATGAAGTGTGGTAACATGCTCTTTGTTGTAAGACCATAAAAATAAGTGAAGCTGCACTGTGATGCTTATAATGAATGTTAAATAAGTAGTTTAATAAATGTGTTCAAGTAGAATTTGGATAAATATCTTTGTTACAAAGATTATTCAACGTCATGCCATCTCTAAAGATGTGCAGGTTGTGGTAATTGGCCATGCTAAATTGCCCCTTAGTGTCAGCGGTTTGAGCAGTGTAAACACATGGGATTACAGGGATAGGGCCTGGGTGGGACTGTTTTCGGTGCAGCTTCGATGGGTCGAATGGGCTCCTTCTGCACTGTAAGGATTTTATGATCTTACAAATCTCTGTGTCGCATGGGAAGTGAGACATGACTGGTCACTTAATGACTCATCTTTCATTCCCTCCCCATGCAGCGTAAATATCTCCCAACTTTAGCTTTGACAAAGTGTCACCTGGACTTGAAATGTCAGCTCTTTTCTCTCCTTCCAGGTGCTGCCAGACCCGCTGAGATTTTCCAGGATTTTCTCTTTTGGCCACTTAAGAGTGTGCTTTGCGATCATTCTGTGATTTGTTTTTGTTTGAAGCAGTGTGGCACCATGTGTTTGTTGATTAAAATGGTCAATGACAACCATTCCACTGTGAGGAAAACTCTGGTGATTGTCCCTTTCAGGGCAACATGACATTAAGAATCACCTGACCTGGGGGAACAAGAATGGGTTTATCACCCCAAGGGATGGGTGCCCTTGGGCACGAGAATATCAGGAACTGGCTGCAGCCTTGTGGCTACTGATCAATTCTTAATAAATCCTTTTTGTGTTCATTAACGGAATCTCTGAAAGAGCACCGTTACAATAACCCACCTGGCAATAAGCAATTAATGCACCTATTGTAATGGGTCTGATGTTATCGTCATCTTGATTTTGCAAGGATGACTGGGATTGGTCGCCTAAATCACTATGAACAGGACATATGCGATCTCAATGTTATGGTCTCTCTGGGAAAGAGAGTCAGCAAATACCTGTGTATCTTACAGACACTCAAAAAGTTACTCAATTGATCCTGCGCTGTATTCCCATTTCTTCTCGCTGAAGTCTGGTGATTGGTGCTAATGAGAGAGATATGTTCATTAGATTGAAAATGTTGTCGCAAGTTGATTGTTGAGACTGATGGCTTCAAAATCTCTCCCAGTATAACTCTTACTTTGGAATCTAAATCTTTGTCTCTGTACCCGATGGGCTATAAAGTATATTTGTAGAAAAGATGGGTAGAATTTAATATGATGTGGGAATGCCGGCGTTGGACTGGCGTAAACACAGTAAAAAATACCCTCCCCTGGATGAGTTTGGAGGAGGGGAAGCATTTAATTGGGCAGGAGGTTGGTGGGTGAGGATGCTGCCATCTTCCTGCCTCTGCCCCAATTAAGTCCAATACAAGAAGGCTCATGGATGCCCTTTTACCCCACTACACAATTAATGCCTACTTAAAAGCAACGTCCCACCGTCACCGATGCTCATCCAGCAGAGGGCATGGGCTCACCATGTGGGATACCTGACAAGCAAACTAGTACCAGGGGATTGGTTTTCTACTCTTGGAGTCCTTGATCCTGGGGAAGGCCAGCAGCTATCCAATACAGTGGACTTTTTTTTAAATGCATTGGTGGGACGTGGGCATCATTGACTGGCCAGCATTTACTGACAATCCCAACTGGCCTGACGGCAGTTGAGAGTCAACCACATTACTGTGGCTCTGGAGTCACATCTAGGCCAGACTAAGTAAGGATGGCAGATTTCCTTCCCTAAGTGACATTAGTGAACCGGATGGGTTTTTCTGACCATCAACAAGGGTTTCATGGTCATCAATAGATTCTTAATTCCATATTTTTTTTATTGAATTCAAATTCCCCCATTTGCCATGGCGAGATTTGAACCTGGGTCCCCAAAACATTAGCTGAGTTTCTGTATTAATAGTCTAGCAATAATACCAGTAGGCCATTGCCTCCCCTGAATGAAGGAGGCATAGGGTTATTGTTGGGTCTCCAGGTAGTGGTTGAGACCCCCTTGCCTCCATTAAGTATCATCCAATTTTTGTTTCAGGTTTGTTTCATGTATATCAGTGCTGTTTTGTATTCTAGACCATACCAAGAATTTTCCTGTTCGGTCACACTTCTTCCATTACTTCTCTTGGCAAAGCAAGCGAGAAGCAACCATACATCGTCAGTGCAGCTGAAAATGGGTAAGTCTTGTTGACTAACTGGATCCCTCCAAGTATCTGTGTTGAATTGCTCTAAATAGGACTAAGAGAATAGATAAATCATTCCCAAGCATCAGCCAAAACATCTCTGAACCAGCACAGATGTGGTCTTCCTTCTCGCTGACCCTGTTTTCCATCCTGTATGGAATAATCTGGCCTCTGTGTGAGAACTCTGCACAGTTTGTGCGTTGAAAACATGAACCAAGGTGCCACGCCCAATGCCCTGAGTTTCAAAGCTTTCTGCACCATCCAAAATTACAAAGGCCAGTTGCACACAAGGTTGTAAATACTTAATGGGAGAATGAAGGCGGCAGTTCAATTGGGAGTTTTCATGACCCTGGGCTTCAAGATTCAGTCACAAAATTGTAATTGTTTGCATTTTTACATCAAATATGTACAATTCCACATTGACAGTTTCTTAGTGATGGTTTGGCCTGTGTTATTTATTGGTGTTGAGCCTCTGCAAAGAGTTGAAGGACAATAATGATGAGATTTAAACAAACAGTGTCAGTTGTATGACTGGATAATGTTATATAATTTATTCTTCGGGGAGCAGAAAATATGAAAATAATTTTACTGAATAAGTGCACGCCAGGAAATTCTGAAGTGATTGGCTTCAAATCATAGAATCCCGATAGTGCAGGAGGAGGCCATTTGGCCCATCGAGTCTGCATTGACTCTCCAAAGAGCATCTTACCCAGTCACTGTCCCTGCAACCGCACGCATTCACCCTGCTAATCTCCCTAAATATCTTTGGACACCAAGGTGCAATTTAGCATGGCCAATCAACCTAAGCTGCACCTCTTTTGGGAGAAAACCACAGCACCCAGAGGAAACCTACACTGATACAGGGAGAAGGTGCAAACTCCACACAGGTAATTACCGAAGTCTGGAATTGAACCTGGGTCCTTGCTGCTGTGAGGCAGCAGTGCTAGCCACTGTGCCATCTACTTACACAAGCGATAGGTAACCTGCGGCCTTTGGGGTTGGGCGGGGGGTGCTCATGTGGTCCATCGGGGTTCTGACTGTGGCCCCACAAGACATTTTGTCAACCATTGTCCAGGAAAAGGGTTGCTACATTCTGTTGATTTCAGTCCATGTGGTTTTTTTGTCTCCCTATCGATGTGACTGAAGTGATGTGCATGTAAAGCAAGGGCAAGCAAAGTGAAGTACATGCTGATTGCTCACAACATTGACTGTGAGAGCTGTGCGCTCCCTTTGTGTCCAATGTGTAAATACTTCTTTAGTTTTTAACATTTGAAGTTGATGACAGTTCTATTAATACATGAATGACCAAGCACTTTCTGTAAACCGTTACGAAATATTTGGCGTGTATTGAATGTATTCAATCTTATCCATGGGGTGATGGTTAATGAACAAGCTTGTGGCCCACTGAGATGAAGGAGGGCCATTCATGCGGCCCACTCACCAGCCCTGTGCCTATCATTGACTTAGACCATTGTCTACATCTCACTTGGGAATGCGGGCAGCTTTCTCAATTTTGATTAAGAATATATGCATGAATCAGAATGCCAATAACTACAAGAACTGGCCAGGTTTCACTGGTGCTGCCTCAATGTCGGTGACTGGAGAAGTTTCTTGTTAAAGTTTAAGCTTCATTAAGTAAGTGGATTTTATGGCGTCAGAATGTCACGTCGCTGCAGTAAAAGAGTGCCCAAAGGATACAGTCTTTCTTAACAATTAAAAGAATTTATACTGTGAAAATCCTGCATGATCTATGTGAAACATTTACAGGACAGAATGAAAGCAATTCCTGCATTGAAACGTCTGTTTCCTTTTTAGTTCTCCAACAAATTGTGGTGTAACTTTGGCACTGGAGAATCCAGGAATATAACAATCTAACTGTTCATCACCAATACCGCGAAGGAGGAAAATTCAAGGTCTTTGTCTTTTGAGGTGCACTGTTGTTTCATTAAACTGTAATCTGTCAACTCCTCATCCAATTATCTGTGCCCCCTTGCAGTCATTCACAGCTTCGTTACAGTTTTTTATGTACCCCTGGATTCAATGTTGTCAGCCAATCTCCACACTGGAAAACATGAGACAAAATCTTTTGGCTCTTCACACTGGCGGGATCCTCTGGTCTCACCGATGGCGCACCCCCACAGGTGAGGGGTGGAATCGATGGGATATCCCATCTGCAGCAGCGAGGCCAGAAGATACCCCTGCTGGCTAACGGTGCGCCACCTTTTGCCGTTGAGAAACATGTCGCAGGGAGACCAGAAGATCTCACTCATTGGCTCCATCTTGACAAGAAGCCCGGTGCTAAGTTGGAACTGGATTCCTCTGTGCTCCTTGACAGCACCTGCCAATGCACGAAGTATCTGGGTGTGCATTGCCACCAGTGTGCACTGCCCCATCAAAGTCATAGAACATAGAACTGTATAGTACAGTACAGGCCCTTCGGCCCTCGATGTTATGCCGAGCTATGTCTGAACCCAAGATCAAGCTATCCTACTCTGTATCATTCTGGTGTGCTCCACGTGCCTATCCAATAACCGCTTGAAAGTTCCTAAAGTGTCAGACTCCACTATCACAGCAGGCAGTGCATTCCACACCCCAAACTCTCTCTGAATAAAGAACCTACCTTGGAAATCCCCCCTATATCTCCCACCATGAATCTTATAGTTATGCCCCTAATAACAGCTACATCCACCTGAGGAAATAGTCTCTGGATGTCCAAAGTCCTTTGGAAAGTCCTCTGCAGCTTAATTTGCCCATGGTCTCACTCATCATGATTCCCATTTGCTGATGATATAGTGAGTGGTAGGGGTGTGCTGCATGAGGTGTTGGCCATACAGTTGGAAGATGATGTCATGTGAAGGTGTGTTCACAACTGTGACTACCTGTGTGAGGTTGTTGAAATTTATGATTCTAGTCTTGTATCATGGCACAAGTAAGAATGAGATTGCGGTGAGAGGTGTGTCCCATGAAAGGAAATAGTTGCCAATGGAGATTGTTAAGATTAAATTCTCAAATTAAAGTGTCCCGTCACAGTCGGTATGGCGCGGACTTGGAAATCGACTTCAGAGACATGTTTCTCAGAGGCTCAAAGAACAATAAAATTCAGGCCAAGTTTTTGAGTAAAAGCTGGTGTGGAAGAAGGCCTGCTATGGACTTACAGCCTGACTCATAGCAGAAAAAAAGTGAGGTTCTACAACAATCTTTCCCTAAACCTGAATGGAATAATGACTTGAACACCAGAGGGGTTTAAACACTTTACTGGGAAAAGCCTGATATCAATAGCAAAGTAAGAGAAGACCAAGCCAAAGCAAAGATGAATCGTGGCCTACCAGATTTCGCTGCTGATCAGAGGTCATGGTGAAAAATCCATAGGTCGCTGAGATAGTAGCAAATTACTGCCGATGCTGGAATCTGAAACCAAAACAAAAGATGCTGGAAAACCTCAGCAGGTCTGTGGAGGGAGAATTGAGCCAAAGTTTTGAATTTGATAACCCTGGATTTTAAAGGAGGTGGCTACAGAGATTGTGGATGGAATTTTACCTTTCCGTCAGCTATGGAAATCGTAGTGAACAGGACACAGACCATGCAAAGGTCTGTTGACCTCGGGTGGGATTTTCCAGCTGGGAAATCCCGCCCTGTGGTTGAAATTCTCCGTTCGCTGGCAGCAGGATTCTCTGGTCCTGCCAGCAGTGGACTCTTGCCCATGGGTTTCCCAATGGTGTGGGGTGACTTCAACGGGAAATCCCATTGGCAGTGGCAGGATCAGAGAATCCTGCTGCCAGCGAACGGCAGGCCACCTTCCACTGTCGAGAAACACGCCGAGAGGCTAGAGATCCCCACTTCATGGATGCATTGGTAGGCATAAAGTTTATTTATTAATCACAAGTAGTCTTGCATTAACATTGCAATGATGTACTGTGAAAATCCTCTAGTCACCACACTCCAGCACCTGTTGGGGTACATGGAGGGAGAATTTGGCATGGCCAATCAATCTAACCTGCACATCTTTTGGACTGTGGGGGGGGGAAACCGGAGCACCTGGAGGAAATCCACGCAGACATGGGGAGAATGGGCAATCTCCACACAGACAGTGACCCAAGCCAGGAATCAAACCTGGGTCCCTGGTACTGTAAGGCAGCAGTGCTACATTTTCCAAAAATCCTTGGATTCAGGAACTGTGTCAAAAGATTGGAAAACTACCAACATGGTATTCAAGAAGAGTAGGAGGCAAAATGCAGGAAGCTACAGGCCAGTTTGTCTAACTTCTATTATCGGAAAAAGATCAGAATCTATTATTAAGAAACGAATAGCAGTACATTTGCGAAGTTTTAATCCAATTAAACAGAGGCAGCATGGTTTCATGAAGGGGAAATCATGAATTATAAATTTACTAGGGTTCTTTTGAGGAGATATTAACCAGAATACGTAGAGGAGAACCAGTTGATGTCATATATTTGGATTTTCAGAAGGCATTTGATAAGGTGCCCCACAAAAGGCTATGATGCAAAGTAGGAGCTCATGGTGCTGGAGGTAATAATCTGACATGGATAGAGGATTGGCTTACTAACAAGAAGCAGCCTGTCTTTCTCAGGCTGGAGGGCAAGTACCAATGGAGTGCCACAGGGATCATCGCTGGAAACAGAGCTCTTCACAACAGATATCAGTGACTTGGAGGAAGGAACAGGGGGTATTGTGACCATATCTGCAGATGATACAAAGACAGGCAGATTGTAAGAAGGATGTAAGTAGTTTACAAAGAGATATTGACAGATTAAGTGAATTGCAGAAAATTGGCAAATGGAATTCAATGTGTGAAAATGTGAGAATTGTTCATTTTGAAAGAAAGAATGAGAAAGTGGATTATTATTTAAATAGAGACAGACTGCAGAAAGCTGTAGCACCAAGGGGGTCCTTGTTCACAAAACCCATACAGACAGCATTCAGGTGCAGAAGGTCGAGTCTGTACTCTTTGGAGTCCAGAAGAATGAGAGGTGATGTGATTGAAACATAGAAGATTCTTAGGGGGTTCGACAGGGTAGAAGTTCCATTCGTGGGAGAGGGTAGGACTAGAGGGCAGAGCCACGGAATAAGGATGCTCATTTAAGATGGATTTGAGGAAGAATTCCTTTTCTCAAAGAGTGGTGAATCTGTGGAATTCTTCACCCCAGGAAACCGTGGAGTCCTTGAACATTTTCAAGGCTGAGATTGATAGGTTTTTAATCAGTTGGGGAATTAAGGGTTACTGCGATAAGGCAGGAAAATGAGTGTTAGATCAGCCATGATTTAATTAAATGGTGGAACAGGCTCAAAGGGCTCAATGGAGTACTCCTGTTCTTATTTATTATGGTCTTACGGTGATAAGGAGAAGTGATTAGAGTTGTTGTAAAGAGATTAAGTGCATTCACACATCAAGGCATTTGGAAAGGTGCTACATCAAAGAATTCTGTGGAAAATGAAAGCTCGTGGTATAGGTGTTGTGGTTCTTAACAAAAAGAAGAATGTTGTTTGCACACGTAGATTCAAACTAACAACAAGATTTATTGAAAGATGTTCTCTGCTCAGAGTACAAACTGAAAGCAAAACAGCAGCTGTGGTAATGCCCTAATGCCATCAACATCAAATCATGTGATCAGATCCTAAAACATTAATGCAATCCTTTTACATATAGAATAGGGGGTAATATTTTGGCAGGAATAGAAGATTGGCTGGCTAAGAGGAAACAGAGAATAGGCATAACTTTCAAATTGGCAGGATGTGATGAGTGATGTGCCACAGGGATCAATGCTGAGGCCTCAACTTTGTACAGTTCAGATAAATGACTTGGATGAAGAGACCAAAAGGTATGGTTGCTAAATTTGCTGATGGCACAAAGATAGGTAGGAAAATCAGTTGTGAAGAGGACACAAGAAGTTTATAAAGAGATGTAGCTGAATATCTATATCGGGTGGCACGTTAGCACATTGGTTAGCACTGCTGCTTCACAGCTCCAGGGACTTGGGTTCAATTCCTGGCTTGGGTCACTGTCTGTGTGGAGTTTGCACATTCTCCTCATGTCTGTGTGGGTTTCCTCCAGGTGCTCCAGTTTCCTCCCACAGTTCAAAGATGTGCGGGTTAGGTTGATTGGCTATGCTAAAATTGCCCCTTAGTGTCCTGAGATGCATAGGTTAGAGGGATTAGTGGGTAAAATATGTAGGGATAGAGGGGTAGGGCCTGGGTGGGATTGTGGTCGGTGCAGTTTTGATGGGCCGCATGGCCTCTTTCTGTACTGTAGGGTTTCTATGATTCTATGAATTAAATGATTGGGCTGAGATCGTGCGAATGGTGTATAATGTGGGATACCATGAAGTTATCCATGAATAAAAAAGAAGTATATTAGCTAAATGGTGAGAGATTGTAGAAATTCAGAGGGATCTGGATGTCCCATTGCATGAATTGCTAAAAGTTAGTATGTAAGTACAGTAAGTAATTAGGAAAGCTAATGGAATGTTGTTTATTTTTAAGGAATTGATCACAAAAGTAGGAAGATTATGCTTCAGTTGTACAGGGCATTGGCAAGACCACATTTAGGCTATTGTGTACAGTCCTGGTCTGCTTGTTTAAGGAAGGATGTAAATGTACTGGAAGGAGTTCAGAGAACATTTACAAAACTAATACCTGGATTAGGTGGGTTGTTTTATAAGGAAAGGTTGGATAGGTTAGGCTCACATCCACTGAAGAGTAAGAGGAGACTTGATTTAAACATATATGATCCTAAGGGGTCATGATAGGATAGACATTCCCTCTTGTGGGTGAATCTAGAACTAGAAGTCACCGTGTACAAATAAGAGGTCACCCATTTAGGACAGAGATATGGAGAATTTTTTTCTCTCAGATACTTGTAAGTACTTGGAACTCTGTTCCTCAAAAGGGAGTAGCAGTCTTTGAAAATTTTTATGACAGAGGTAAATAGATTCTCATTAAGCAACTGGATGAAAAGTTATTGGGGATAGGCAGGAGTATGGAGTTGAAGTTGCCATCAGATGAATTGAATGGTGGAGCAGGCTCAAGAGATCAAGTGACCTACTCCTGCTCCTAATTTGTATGTTCGTATGTATACTCATATGATTGGAGAGGGGCTTTCTCAGTGTCATTTGCTGGAAAGAGGAAATCTGGCAAAGGGAGAGTATGAGAAACCTCTGTAGTCCAAATTCCAATTTCAGTTCCAAATGATGTCAGAGAGAAAGTGAAAGTAACAAAGAAACTGACAATTTGCCAGAATCAGTGAATCCACTGGTAGAGCAGTGTGAGTGTGCCTCTTTGATTAAGACGGAATGTCACAGTCCCAAGCATCACATGGAGTTGATAGTTAGGTTTCAGATTTGATACAGGGAGAGGAGGTGAGTGAACAAAGTCAAGTTAATGGAAATGCAAGGAGACATCTCGACAGAAGGAGAAAGAAGCCAGATGAGTTCATTGACTGGACATAGAAAGGAAGAAGAAAGAATTTGTTCTTTTCACTATTTCTTGTCAAATGATGTTTTTGTTAAACACACCCATGTTCAAGAAGAAGTTTTTGTAACAGTTAATTGTATTTTTTGATAGTGATTACAGTAAAAACAATATGCAACGTGTAAATTTCAGGCATTTTAAAAAATTGTTTCACTCCATTAATTGAATCATAGAATCCTTCCAATGTAGAAGGAGGCCATTTGACTGCATCCCATCCATGCCCTATCCCCTTAACCCCACACGTTTTACCCTAGCTAGTCCCCCTGACACTAAGGGGCAATTTAGCATGGCCAATCTATCTAACCTGCACATCTTTGTACTGTGGGAGGAAACCGGAGCACCCAGAGGAAACCCATGGGGAGAATGTTGCAGTCTCTGCGCAGACAGTGACCCAACTGGGAATCAAACCCGGATCCCCGGCACTGTGAGACAACAGTGCCAAGCACTATGCTACCTTCTTCTTAAATTCCCTTTGTTCTTAAATTTACAAAGCCAATGCTCAGAGTGGAACAGGCAAACCCCAATCCATTCCTTGCTTGCTTCAATTCGGAATCTAATGGAATCCAATTCATAGTCACCACGAGAGCAACAAACAAGCTCCAAGCTGACAAAATAAGGCATTGCACCCTATCTTGGTCTTGATCTAGTGCTTGGTTTAGTCATATTGTATTCGAGAACCGATATACATATTTTACATCTTATATTGGGATACACAACACAGCTTCCCCTCTAAGAAGGGCAGACTGCCTTGAAGAGTTAAGGCTGTACATTATGGTAGATATGTATGCTGCTGAGGCTCCTGTAGAGTGTGCAGTCAGTCAGCAGTGTGTTCTGCATTGGGCTGAATGCTGAAATCATTTAGATGAGGTAGCAGGGTTAGGTTTTGGTGTTGCCGCCTCAAAGGGGCTGGACATGGGGGTAACCGGAAATCAAGAATGGGCCTTATCCAAATTTTCACCTGTTTCTTGCTCCTCGGGTAGTTTTCAGTCTGCAGAACATTTCCAGCACTCAATGTTTTCTTCCTCGCTGCTCAAGCCTAGTTTGTTACTTTCCACAGCTTATCATCAAAAGGTGGAAACTGTTGTGCTGTCTGCCTCCCTCTGTATGTATCTCTAAACTGCTCAACCTCTTTCCTAGCCAGACACTTATTCAGCTCTTCTATTTCTGAAGGAGACAACCTTTTATTTGCCTTGCTTGGGAATCTATTTCATGTGTCCACCAATCTGTTGAAGAGAATTGATGTTTCTGGCAGTGTCTGGCCCCTGTAAGGGGCAATCTTTTCAACGTGTCACATGACCCAGGCTGACCAACTGAGTTGGCACTGCACTCCAACTTGTCTGGGCTTGTCCCAGCGGTTAGACCCTGGAAGCTTGACCATAAGCATCGAACCTGCAATGCCCTGTATGTAGTTGTTACTGCTAATAAATGTTCCTTGTTCATTAAGGCAGCACAAAAGTGGTTAGCACTTTTGCCTCACAGCACCAGGGAACTGGGTTCAAGTCCAGCCTTGAGTGACTGTCTGTGTGGGGCTTTCATGTTCTTCCTGTGCCTGTGTGGGTTTCCTCCCACACTCCAAAAATGTGTGGGTTAGGTAGATTGGCCGTGGTAAGTTGTCCTTTAGTGCTGGGGGACTAGCAGGGTAAATACGCGGAGTTATGGGGATAGGGCCTTGGTGGGATTGTTATTAGTGCAGACTCGATGGGCTGACTGGCAGCCTCCTGCACTGTAGGGACTGTATGATTCCAACCTTGCTGAAGGCTTATGGTGTATATCCCTGCCCATTTCTGTGTAAATTAAGTAGCTTATGTGAACCGTATCTGTAACCTCCCTTCATTGTAGAGATCAGTATCATGTCTATTCAGGCTATTCCCCTGAAAACATTAGTTGTCACTTAAAAGTTCTTCATAATCTGCCAAAGTCTGCAATCATCCTGGTGAATCAACTGACCTCCCTGGTAAATCTTCATTCTTTTTGAAATAAAAAGCAATAAATAAATTCTCAGCAGATCTGGCAGCATCCGTGGAGAGAAAAACAGTGTTCACATTTCACCCCAAATATGACCTTTCTTCAGAACTGAAGAAACAAAAGAGCCTTTTAGAATTATTTTGACAGGTTGCCCCACTTATGAGGTATAGTCTGCACCAAGCTCTGGAACACAGAGCTGCAAGATCTAAGATTTGCTGGATACTTTCCTGATGTGTAGTAACTGCAAGCATAGAATGCACAATGTAGAAAGAAGCCATTCAATCCATCACAAACCCACCCAGGCCCTATTCCCATAACCCCTCATATTTACCCTGCTAATCCCCCTGACACTAGGGTTAATTTAGCATGGCCAATCAAGTCTGGTTGTCTGCACATTCTCCCCGTGTCTGCCTGAGTTTCCTCCAGCTGCTCCAGTTTCCTCCCACAATTCAAAAGACATGCTGCTCAGGTGCATTGGCCATACTAAATTCTCCCTCAGTGTATCAAACAGTTACTGGAGTGTGGTAACTAGAGGATTTTCACAGTAACTTCACTGCAGTGTTAATATAAGCCTACCTGTGACACGAATAAAACTAAAATAAACATTAAAAAAATGTTCCCCCCACCCATGTTATACACCTCTATAAGCTCAATATTTAACTTACCCAGTTTGAAAGTGGCTGGAATAATCCTTTCAGACAATCCTTTAGATGCACTCTCTCAGAGCTGCACTATTTAATCAGATGGCATCAACAGAAAGGGCACTCATTAGCTGGATGTGTGAGGGAGAGGTTCATCTGTTGGGTAAGTGCTACTCCAGATGCTCCCAACTGTGCCCATTTACCTGTGGCATGCAAATAATTGCTTGCTTTGAATTTTTCACGTCGATAAAGGAAACTAGAAACATCATAAGATACATAGAAACTGAAAGCAGGAATAGGCCATTCAGCACTTCAAGCCTGCTCCGCCATTCATTTTGACCATGGCTGATTATCAAATTCAATATCTTGATTTCCACCCCCCCCCCCCTTCTCCCATATCCCTTGATCCCTTTAGCCTCAAGAGCTATATCTAATTTCTTCTTGAAATCACACAATGTTTTGACCGCAACTACTTTCTGTGGGACTGAATTCCACACATTCACCACTCTCTGGGTGAAGAAATTTCTCCTGACCTCAGTTCTAAGTGGTTTCCCTCTTATCCTCAAGCTATGACCCCTAGTTCTGGACTCCCCTACCACTGGGAACATTCTTTCTGAGTCTACCCTGTCTAGCTTTTCGTACTCAAATATTATCACCCCCGCCATCTGATTAACAGATAGAGAAGTAAACCGAAGCGTGGTGGCACAAGATAGGATGCAGACCATGTCTCTTTTTGTGACTGGGCCGTGTTGCTTTGTCAACAGTTTAAAAGCAGCACAGTTTTTTTATATTGGAAAAGGCTGTTTTGCAGAAAGTTGCCATAGGATGGCACTGTGTTTCTAAAGAGAACGCCTCACAACCCTGACAATCGGAAAGCTGACAAAAAAAATCTGTGAAAGCCTTTAGAATGGACAGTGGTTACATGAAGTGCAAATTAGATGGAAAGTGCCATTTGTTAATTGGATGTGATTCACCAGGATGCTGCCTGCAATGGAACATTCAAGCTTTGAAGAGAGATTGGGTAGGCTTGGGTTGTTTTCATTGGAGCAAAGAAGACTGAGGGGTGAACTGATTGAGGTCTACAAGATTAGGAAGGGAGCAGCCCTTCCCCTTAGCTGAAGGGTCAGTCACAAGGGGTCACAAGTTGAAGGTGAGGGGCAAGAGGCATAGGGGGGATTGTGAGGAAAAACATCTTTACCCTGAGGATGGTGATGGTCTGGAATGTGCTGCCTGGGAGGATGGTAGAGGCAGGTTGCATCACATTCTTTAAAGGATGAGAACTTGGCAGATCGTAACGTTCATAATGACTAGGTTGGTTTGGATTATATTCACTGGAGTTTAGAAGAGTGAGAGGGGATCTTAAAGAAACTTATAAAATTCTAACAAGGTTAGACAGGGTTGATTCAGAAAGAATGTTCCCGATGGTGGGGGTCACAGTTTGAGGGTAAGTTTTAGGTTTAGGACTCAGGTGAGGAGAAATTTCTTCACCCACAGAGTGGTGAATGTGTGGAATTCACTATCATAGAATGTAGTTGGGGCCAAAACGTTGTCTGATTTCAAGAAGAAATTAGATCCAGCTCTTGGGCTAAATGGATCAAAGCACATGGGAGAAGGGAAATCAGGATATTGAATTTGATGATCAGGCCTGATCATAATGAACGGTAGAGCAGGCTCAAAAGGCTGAATGGCCAACTCCTGCTTCGAGTTTCTATGTTTCTGTGTAAGGCAGCGGGCCAAGTGCTGGTAAATGGGATTAGATGGGAGGCCAGGTGTTTCATATATGTCGGTGTAGACTCGATGGGCTGAAGGACCTCTTCTGCACTGTATGATTCTACGATTCATAATCATGATGGACAATCTACCACATTGAAGCCATAGCACCAGTTTATCTCCGATTTGTTGCAGACTGTACGGAGTTTGGTGATTAGTTTCATGTTGAAGTTTTAAGCTAATTGGTAGGGTGCAATTGACACTGACGGGGAGCAACAGATGTGTCATCCTCTTCATGTACTGGAAACAACAGTATCTTGCTGAATATTCTGCAAAGAAACAAAAGCAACTTAAGATGGTTTGACTGTGCTTAACTGTGGCACTAAAGATATTCTTGATGCTATAATGTGATTTCAGTCCGTGGGCTAGAAATGCTGAAGAATAACATTTGAGGTGTCCTTTTCAGGGAGATGTGTCTTTGGAATGTCACCAGTGGCCAGTGCATAGAACATACAAAACTGCCCTTCACCCACACTGCAATCTATGTAAGTACTCTGACTTTTGACATGTTGCTTCTGCATTTGATACATTTAGTTGGGTGTGCTGACATGCATTGAAATTTGAAAGCATGTGAGACCGTGAACTGAGGGAGTTTTTGAAAAATTGCTCTTGCTGATTGCTGTTACATTGATTTCAAAGGCATTTAGTCCAATGTTCTATGAAAGCAAACCATGATTTCTGAACTCATGAAAAACACTAGATTCCTTTTTAAAGGTCTGAAATTGACATTAATGACCAGTTCAGCTTGAGAATCTTTGTGTGAAGCTACACGAGTTTGCATTTAGAAAAAAAAAGCAAATGATTGTTAATTTATCATTAGCAGACTAAGATAAGAATAATGCTTGGTGCCATAGAATCCCAGCAGTGCAGAAGGAGGCCATTTGGCCCATCGAGTCTGCACCGACCACAATCCCACCCAGCCCCTATCCCCACAACCCCATGTATTTACCCTGCTAATCCCCTGATACTAGGGCCAATTTAGCACGGTCAATCAACCTAACCTGTATATCTTTGGACTGTGGAAGGAAACCGGAGAACCCAAAGGAAACCCACACAGACACTGGGAGAATGTGCAAACTCCGCACAGACAGTGACCTGAGGTCAGAGTTGAATCCGGGAGCCTGGCGCGGTGAGGCAGCAGTGCTGGATAGATGCAATCAACATTCAGCATAGGTTAAAAGCAAAAAATTGCAAATGCTGGAAATCTGAGATAAAAATCAGAAATGCTGGATAAACTCAGCCAGTCTGGTATCATCTGTGAAGCAAGAAACAGAGTTCACGTTTTGAGTCCATGTGACGTTTGTACAGGACTGATGAGAGATGGAAATGTGATGAATTATATATTTGGAGAGGGGGTGGGGCAGAATATATAACTCATCAGTTCTGTCAAAGGATCATATGGACTCGAAATGTTGGCCGGAGTTCCCAGGCCGGTGGGATTCTCCAGGTCCGCTGGTTTCCAGCCGGTGTGGGATGATTTCATTGGAAATTCCCATTGACAGAGGCAGGACCAGAGAATCCCGCAGCTAGCAAATAGCACGCTGTCTCCCGCTGGCGGGAAACATGCGGCGGGGAGGCCAAAGAATCTTGCTCCATTAACTCTGTTTCTCTCGCCACAGATGCTGCCAGAGCTGCTGCGTTTACCCAGCATTTTCTGTTTATATTTCATCAAATCCCTGCGGTGCAGAAGGAGGCCATTTGGTCCATCAAGTCTGTACTGACTCTCCAACAGAGTATCTTACCCGGACTGTTTCCTTCCCCTCCCCCCCCCCACGCTATCCCCATAACCCCACAGCATCAGGTGTTGTGAAAGTGTCACTGTCATACACAGAGGTGACTGGTACTTGAAGATGTGTAATCGGTACAATGGCACAGTACCATCCGGGTGAAGAAAATGCCTTCGTGTTGCAGCTGGATTGCACCAGAATGTGAGGCATAATGAAGGGAAAACTCAGTGAAATCCAAAACCTGATGTTCGTGTTTGAAAATGGACAGGTCACTGCTGTGTGGAGAACTTGGGGATAGGACAGGTTGATGCAACATACTGGGAGAAGGATTATCTCCAGTGAAACCTATTGGTCGCAAAGTCTTTGGCTGCTGTTATTCTGTCCCATTCGTACTGGGGCCAAATGACTTGGGATGTGTGTTGGTGCATGTTTAAATGTTGACCAATTCGATCTGACCATTTTCCCATCAGTCCTTGTCACATATTGAGTTTTCCATGAACAGGTTTTGTTTGTTGAGTTAGCTGCAAGAAGCAGTTGCTACCAGATAAGAGGAGAGCCTGCACCTTCCTCCAGCAGAGCCTGTAGGACAAAGGTGGAGGTCCTGGAGATTAGGGGGCTGCACAAGCAGCTCATCTTTGTTTGCCAGGGTAGAATCAGTTTGGTTTTATGATTACTAACTAGAAGGTAAGGACAATAATGCAAACATGAAGCCCAGGTCGGTGAAGCTAGTTAAAAGATGGCATACAGCTCTTCTGAAAGCTGGAGTTCTCGGAAGACCGTAGCATTAAGGTGAGGTCAAGATTGATCCCCTTTAAAGATTTACAAGAATGTTGAAGGATTGCATTGCCATGCTGGGATGGATGAAGCTGGGGTTGATTCCCTTACAGCATAGTTGGCCACACTCTAGTGCATGTTCAGGTACACTGAGGGAAATATTAGCATGGCCGATGCACCTAACCAGCAAGTCTGTGGGAGGAAACCGGAATACCCAGAGGAAATCCATAAAAGAAACGTGCAGACTCCGCACAGACAGTGCCCCAAGCCGGGAATGGAACTCGGGTCTTGGCGCTGCGAGGCCGCAGTGTTAACCATTGTGCCACCGGTCAGTATATTGGAGTATACTGAAGTGAAGCAGTGTGAGGCTGTTGCCAAAGGGACCTCTCATCAGCTTTAATTCTTTTGGGCATTTTGATAATGCCCACATGTGGCTCCATTGTAGAATATGTGAATGGAATGGACAGTGCGCATTGAGCCGATTCAGTCTGGTGTGGTTGATGAAACGAGAGCATGGAGCAGCTCCAGGTTATGTGCATCTTTGTGCAAGGGGCAGCACTGTGGCATAGTGGTTAGCACTGCTGCCTCACAATGCCAGGGACTCAGGTTCAATTCCAGCCTTGCGTCACTGTCCGTGTGGAGTTTGCACATTATCCCTGTGTCTGTGTGGGTTTCCTCCCACAGTGTAAAAATGCATGGGTTAGGTTGATTGGACATGATAAATTGCCTCTTAGTGTCCTGGAATGCATAGATTAGAGGGATTAGTGGGGTTGCGGGGATAGGGCATGGGTGGGATTGTTGTTGGTGCGGACTTAATGGGCCGAATGGCCTCCTTCTGACCCGTAGGGATTCAGTGAATGTCAATAAGCTACTTAGAATAGCAAATAATGTAATATCATGGAATTATAGAATTCTCCAGTGCAAAAGGAGGCCATTTGGCCCATCGAGTATGCACTGACCACAATCCCACCCAGACCTTATTCCCGTAACCCCAGTATTTACCAATGCTAGTCCTCCTGACACTAAGAGACAATTTAGCATGGCCAACCGACCTAATCCGCACACCTTTGGGCTGTGGGAGGAAACCGGAGCACCCGGGGGACCTCACGCAGACTGGAAAGTACACAAATAACTGTACTCATATAGAACTTTAATATTTGTTCTTGATTTATTAATAAAATAATTTTGATATCATCCTCATACAGTACTATTACCGTAACTTTCGGATGTCTGGTGATGGCTGGTTGCTTTGTTGTGGACAGTATCAGGATGTCCTAGTGTTTGATGCACATAGCCTGGAGCTTCTTCATGCCCTCGTTTCATCAACCACACCGGACTGGATCAGCTCAATGTGCATTGTCCATTCCCAACGGATCCAAGGTAATAGAGAATTCAAAATTAGGAGGGTTTTTTGAAAGAGTAAATAAGGAGGCCCCAACATGGCTTCAATTTTCCATTCCTGCAGCTGTGGGTACTTCTGCACCCACTAAGGTCCTTGCACTGCAAGAAGGTCAATAACACAGGAACGCAGATTTAAACCAGAAAATGTAAACATGGTGGCACAGTGGTTAACACCGCTGCCTCACAGCACCGGGGACCTGGGTTCAGTTCCGGCTTTGGGTCACTCTCTGTGTGGAGTTTGCACATTCTCCCTGTGTTTGCATAGGTTTCCTCCGGGTGCTCCAGTTTCCTCCCACAGTCCAAAGATGTGCAGGTTAGGTAGATTGGCCATGTTAAATTGGCCCTCAGTGTCTAAAGGTGTGTAGGTGAGGAGGATTAGCCATGGAAAATGTGTGGGGTTATTGGGATAGGGTGGGGGATAGACTTGGGTAAGATACTGTATCAGAGAGATAGTGCAGACTCAATGGGCCAAATGGCCTCTTCTGCACTGTAGAGATTCTATTCTAAGTGACAGAGAGGTGTTGAGGGGAATTTGTCTTGGAGAGTGACCTGATGTGATCTGCAATGCACTGCCTGGAAGAGTGGCGGGAATGGACTTCAAATGGCAATTGGAGTTAAATTGGAAAAGAAAGATTGGCCGGGTTTTGAAGAGAGAGGAAGGTTGGGGGGGGGGGTCGGGTTGGTTTGGGGGTTGGAATTAATTGGACACCCTTTCAAAGAACTGGCACAAATCCAATGGACCGAATGGCCACCTTCTGTCATGTATGATTTTATTATTCCAGCTATTGTGTTTAGTCAGTGGATTGATGACGCGCAGAAATAGCAGCTGTTTGTAACTGTCTAATCTTTATGTTCATTGCTTTAAAAACAATGGCTGCTGCGTATTCAGCATCAAAACGGAATTGGAACGCTTTGAGCCGAAAATAATCGTTTTAACTAGAAGCAATTTTCTGAACGTACATTTTAAAAGGGTAGATAATTGTTGGTCTGGTTTAATGTGTTTCCATTTGAAGACCTGATTCGTCATGATACTTTTTATTAAAGGCCACTTTCAGGGCTGTGGGCGGGATTCTCTGGCACACCACAAGTCCGTAACTTTCCACCTGAGCGCAACGGACCTTTAAGTGGTCCACTGAATTTTCTGTCTCGCCTGCTACGATTCCCAAAGCGGACGGGATGGGAGAATTTTGGCCCACGTCTTTTTAAATGTCATTGGTGTATACAATACATTTAATTTTTCTCTATGTCAATGTATTTTGCAGAGGATTCACTGGTGGGGATATCAGTAACAGGAGACCTCAAAGTGTGGGATCTTTCTTCATCAGTTAATGGCGTACAGGTCAGTTCATTGTGAGAAATGCCCCTAAAATTATAGAAATTCAGATTTCCATTGCAATACAGACTCTTCACTGCCAGTGTTCTGATATTTTGCAGGCGAGGGAGAATGTTTTTGAAGCCGAATCCAAGTCACTCCAATGCTTTAATTGTCAAGCGGTCTGCTTTTGTACTTACACCGAACGCTTACTATTAGTAGTTTGCTCGGATTGCTGGAAGGTGTGTTCTGTGGCATTGTAAAATAATTTGGGGACATTGGCCTAAAAAAGCCAAAAAGTGCAATGAATGATGGCATTAGCTTGGCTTAGTTGGACCTTGGTCCTTCAATCAGAAGGAGATGGGTGCAAGTTCCACACCAGAATTTCATAATTGAATCCTTACCATGCAGGAGGAGGCCATTCGGCCTATCAAGTCTGCACCACCCAGGCCCTATGCCCGTAACCCCAGGTATTTACCCTCCTAAGCCCCTGACACTGCAATTTAGCACAGCCAATCAACCTAACCTGCGTATCTTTGGAGTGTGGGAGGAAATCGGAGCACCCGGAGGAAACCCATGCAGTCACGGGGAAAGTGTGCAAACTCCACACACGCACACGCACACACACACACACACACACACACACACAGTCACTTGAGGCCAGAATCGAACCCGGGTCCCTAGCACTGTGAGACAGCAGTGCTAACCACTGTGCCACCTTGCACGTTATCACAATTCATTGCAGTACCCAGAGCGTACTGTATTTTTAAAGTGGCTGCACTTGTTTAACTTGAGGCCTTGTCTGCCTGTGCAGGGTAACATCTAAGATCTCAGGGTTCTCGGCCAGAATTCTCCAGCTGTTCACGCCCAACCGCTGCTGGCAGAGGGGACGGAGAATTTGGCACTCGGCCAAACCCCTGCCCACTGCAGCGAGACAGGAGAATCCCATCGTGTACCCAAACAGGCGCCGGAACATGGAATTTTCACAGTAACTTCACTGCTGTGTTAATGTAAGCCTACTTGTGACACTAATAAATAAATAAATTACTGAGACTCACTTTATAATCCAGATTTATTAGGGGATATATCCAAGGGTTTGCCCACTGAGTAATAAGAAGGGAGAGATCACTTTGATAGGATTGTACTACAGGCCCCCAAATAATCAGTGGGAAATTGAGGAGCAAATATGTAAGATATTTACAGATAGCTCCATGGAAAATAGGGTGACAATAGTCAGGATCTTTAACTTTCCCAACATTGACTGGGATAGCCACAGTATTAAGGGCTTGGATGGAGAGAAATTTGCTGAGTGTATTCAGGAGGAATTTCTCATTCAGTATGTGGTTAGCCTGACTAGAAAGGGCGCAGAACCTGATGTCATCTTGGGAAATAAGGAAGGGCAGGTGACAGAAATGTTTAGTGAGGGATCACTTTAGGACCAGTGACCATAATTCCATTAATATTAAGATAGCTTTGGAGAATGATAGGTCTGACCCTAAAGTTAAAATTCTAAATTGGAATAAGGCCAATTTTGATGATATTAGACAGGGACTTTCAAAAGTTGATTGAGGGAGTCTGTTGGTAGGCAAAAGGACCTCTGGTAAGTGGGAGGCTTTCAAAAGTGTGTTAACCAGTGTTGAGGGTAAGCACATTCCTTTTAGAGTGAAAGGCAAGGCTGATAGAAGTAGGGAATCCTGGATGCTTTGGAATATTGAGGCCCTGGTCAAGAAGAAGGAGGCATATGACATGCATAGGCAGCTGGAATCAACTGGATTCCTTGAAGAGTATAGAAGTTGTCGGTGTGAAGTTAAGAGAGAAATCAACAGAGCAAAAAGGGGACATGGGATTGCTTTGGCAGATAAGGTAAATGAGAATCCAAAAAGCTTCTACAAATACATTAAGGGCAAAAGAGTAACTGGGAGAGAGTAGGGTCTCTGAAGGATCAACAAGGTCATCTATGTGTGCAGATCAACAAGAGATGGGTGAGATCCTAAATAAATATTTCTCTTCAGTACTTGCTGTTGAAAAAGGCTTGGGTGTTTTGGAACTTGGGGAAATAAATAATGATGTCTTGAGGAATGTACATATTACAGAGAAGGAGATAGCTGACAGGTGCAGATTGGAGATGTCCTCACTGGCTTCCTGGGGGAATTCCAATCACCTCCAGCATAGGTATGGCCCTGCTCCTCCTGGGACAGCGCAGTAGCCCCTCCCGGAAAGGGGTGAGGACTCAAATGTCCAGAATGCCAGCTCCAGTCTGAGAATCCCAACAGTGCAAAAGGAGACCATTCAGCCCATCAAGCCTGCACTGATTACAATCCCACCCCGCACTGACTACAATCCTACTTGCGCCCTATTCCTGTAACCCCACATATTTACCCTGCTAATCCCCTTGGCACTAAGGGGCAATTTAGCATGGCTGACTACTCCCGAGAAAATGTGGCATCATTGCTCCAAAAGAAGGTCAAGTGTACTTCAGACTGAAATGCTTGAAAGGAGGATGAAATGCAAAAGACTGAACTTTAGTCTCCTGTGGTTGCAGAGACAATGGAGACTGATTGCCACATCCTGGCAGACATCCAACTCCCAGCTCCTGTTGAGTTATAACTCGGTCAATGGAAATGGTCGCAGTTGAAAGAAGGAAAATGGACTCTGGGTGAAAGACATGCTTGTCTTTGTCCCTTCTAGGAAGACACAGGGAAATGGGCTCAAAAGCTAGCTGCAGATCTGATCTGTACATGCTGGTGTGCCAGTGTGTGAATAACACTGAAACAAGAAGTAGCAGTAATCCGTCACTCCTGCAAAGACAGGCAGGCAAAGCATATCTTTCTCTTTCTCTCACTCTGTGCCCCTGTCACTCTATCGCTCTTTCTGTCTTTCTGTTGCTAGAGGCAAGACTCAGCTAAAACCATAATCTAAGGGATTCAGCCACCCTGCAGAACCCAGTGTCTCCAAGCTAACAGCTAAAGTCAGCTTCATTGGAATCAACTAACAACGGCTGGAACGTATTATCATCAATGCTCACACAAGCCCAAGATTGATTTGTATACTCTTTTTTTATTTGGCCTCTTAACTTCTGATTTCTGATTAGTGTGTGTATGTGTGTACGTGTATGTTTTTATTATTTTTCTCATATTTTAGTAACTAATGAGCTTGCTCTTTCTTTGACTCTAGAAAGCCTGGTTAAGTTGGCTCTTTCTAAGTACATTTAGCTTGGGGAAAGGTATCCACAGGGGAAGATAACCCTTTTAAATTAACTTTGTTGCGATCAACCGAGGGAGTTAAATAAAGGAGGGGAGCCAGATCAACCACCTCCCCTCCCCCTTTCAGGATCAAAATAAAATTGGGGTCCCGTTTGGGAAGTTAACAAATTAGGTGACCTTGTCCAAGGACCGATTGTAACACTGCACTTGCACACTTACACTGCCTGATGCCCTTATGAGTGTTGTCTTGCAGTAAGTAGATTATACCATTTACCTTGGCAGAATGATGGTTCGTTCATCTTTTTCTTGCATTTCCTCTTAAATCTCCCTCTCCTTCAAACTCATTTCTTTGGTCAAGGCTTCAGTCACCTTTCCTAATTTATGTTTTAGTCTTTCATGGAATGTGGGCATTCCTAGCAAAGCCAGCATTAATTTCCCATCACCTAATTGCCCCGGAATTATGCGACTTGCTGGGTCATTGCAGAGGGCATTGCTGAGGGGTCACACATACATCAGACCAGGTAAGGACAGCAGATTTCCTTCCCTAAAGGACATTCAAGAACCAGCTGGATTTTTACAACCACCGATGATAGTTTCATGGTCACCATCACCAGGACAAGCTTTCTATTCTAGATTTTAATAACTGAATTTAAATCCCCTCAGCTGCTGTGGTGGAATATTCGCAGAGGATTAGCCTGATTACACACCACCATCCCCTTCCATTTGCTGCTTTGGATTGCCCGCCATGTTTGAGTGCTTACACTGGTGTGAAGTGTCTTGGCATGTTTTACAATATTAGAGGCACTACAGGGCAGCACAGTGACACAGTGGGTTCGCATTGCTGCCTCAGAGCGCCAGGGACCTGGGTTCAATTCTGGCCTCGGGTGAGTGTTTGTGTAGGGTTTCTCCCTGTGTCTGCTGGCTTTCCTCCAGGTGCTCCAGTTTCCTCCCTCCAAAGATGTGCAGGTTAGGTTAGGCCATGCTAAATTGCGTCTTAGTGTCCCACTAAGAGGACTTAGGTGTAGGTTAGGTGGATTAGCGGGATAAATGGGAATGGGATGGGTGGTGGGCATGGACAAGATGCTCTGTCAGAGAGTTGGTGCAGATGGGCCAACTCTCATCCCACACTGTAGGGATTTTATGGTTTGGAAGCTGCTTTTACTTGTGTTTTTTTTCTTGTAAATGTCTGATTTTCTCGTCGTTCTCCTGCAGGTTTTTGATTATTGTGACTTTTCATTGCTGTGCTTTGTGAAGAGCAGTAATGGTCACCCTTGGGCTGGTGGGGAGGTGCTGGCTGCAAACAAAATAATCATCTGGACAGAGAATGGGCACAGCTACATTTACCAGCTGCCTGACAGGTGGGGCCAGCGGGGCAAGCCACGTGAAAAGTTCAGGTATGGCACACAGGTTGGACGTCCCATTCACTCCGCAACAAAAATCCCAGCGTGTCACCAGCGCTAGAGAAGACCAGTGCAAACAAAGCCTTCCCAGAGTGGGATATTTGTCAGGAAGCTGGCAGCTGTGCACCTTGTCTCACACAGTGGGAGCCTAAAGAATGAGAGTAATCGGGCAGAACAGTGCAGCAACACAGTTGTGAAGAGGGACTTAATAAGTCAAGGCAATTCGCTTTATTAACATGAGAAAGAATCCTTTCGATGCAGCATGGAAATGAAGAGCATTCAGGCAGGCAAAATGGGGCATTTAAAAAGTGTTGTTTTCAGTCACTGAAAATTTGTTTTGTGGGATGGCAAGGTAGATGTATGGGGTTGGAACCATGCTGTGCAGTGTTCGTGACAAATGCATCGACGTATATTTCTGAACTTCCATTGTTTGCAATTTCACTGATAGCCCTTTCGTGTCCAAGTTGTGGAGAAATGGATTTGAAACAGATTTGTTGATATTACAGATGTGATTTCCAGTTGTTCGCCTTTCCCAAATAAAAGTCACAAATCCTTTTGGCTTCACTTATGTGCAGCTGCAAATTCCAGTTCTCGCTTCCTGACCAGTAAATTCTTCAATGTCTTCACAGCAGTCTGTTCAAAGCTGGCATCTTTACTTCCCATGGACATTCTCTAAGTGAAACTGTCTCACCTCGTCTGCTCTGCTATACAGCAACCGATGCCAACAGTAAGGTAACGCACACTTTTGAAGATAAAATATCATGTTAAATGCACTGCATTTCTAATGAGATTCAAGACTGAAGCCCAGTTACTTTTAACTTTATACCTACTTAGTTAGATAGGCATTCTGGTCTTGAGCTACCAGAGAAAGAAGTCCTCAAGGTACTTGTTGTAAAGACAATGGGTTGGAATTGCATATAAAGAATTTGCAAACTCGGCCTTGAAATTGCTGCATCGTCTGTATACTCGTGGATAGAATTCAAAGAACAAGAACAAAGAACAGTACAGCACAGGAACAGGCCCTTCGGCCCTCCAAACCTGCAGCGATCACATTGCCCTATCTAAGATGAACCGCCTGTATCCCTCTATTCCTCGTCTGTTCATGTGTCCATCCAGCTAAGTCTTAAATGTCGCTAACATATCTGCCTTAACCATCTCACTTGGCAGTTGTATTCCAGGCCACCACCACCCCCGTGTTTGAAAAACTCCGCACATCTCTACTGAACCTTTCCCCCTTACCTTGAACTTGTGCCCCCTTGTAATTCTGTCCAGGGAAAAAGCTTCCAGCTGTTCACCCTATCTATAGCCCTCATGATCTTATAAACTTCTATCAGGTTGTTTCTCAGCCTCCATCTTTCCAGGGAGAACAATCCTAGTTTATTCAACCTCTCCTCAAAACATCCTGATAAACCTTTTCTGTACTCTCTCCAAAGTCTCCACATCATTTTGGCAGTGTGGTGACCAGAATTGGAAACAGTATTGCAAATGTGGACGAACCAACGTTTTATACAACCGTAATATAATTTGCCAACTCCTGTGTACTATTCAAAAAATTCAGTTTAAAATAAATCCTAATTATTAATGATTAATATTACACAGCACAATTTACATAGAATGACGTTGTATTTACAGCACGCTCAGACCACTCAGCCCAGCTGGCCAGTGCTGGCGTGTAAAGGCCCCATGAGCCTCCTCTCAGTCTTCTTCACCTAACCCTATACATAATAGATGCATTTCCTTCATTTCAGTTCTCCCGCATTTACTCATTTTAGCTACCCTTAAATGCATGTATGCTATTTGCCGCAACTCTTCCAGGTGGTGGCCTGTTCCACCTTCTATCCACTACTTGGCTCAACCATCTTCAGCTGCTTTATCAATGATCTTCCTTCCATAATAAGGTCAGGGTAGGGATGTTGGTTGATGACTGCGCAATGTTCAGCACCATTCGCAACTCCTCAGATATGGAAACTGGAATTGAACCTGGGTCCCTAGAGCTGTGAGGCAGCAGTGCTAACCACTGTGCTGTTGTGCCAACCCATGAGAGGGAATAGTCATCAGACCTAAGAGGGAGGAGCAAAAGAATTTTAAATTCCTGGACAATGCACGTACTGAAAAACGTGAACATGTCCAACAAAACCTGTACAACATTCAGGACTGACAAGTGGAAGTAACATTCGTGCAACACAAAGCTTATTTATTAGTCACAAGTAGGTATACATTAACACTGCAGTGAAGTTACTGTGAAAATCCCCTAGTTGCCATATTCCGGCATCTGTTTGGGTACATTGAGGGAGAATTTAGCATGGGCAATGCACCTAACCAGCGCATCTTTTGGACTGTGAGAGGAAACCTGAGCACCTAGAGGAAACCCATGCAGACACGGGGAGAACCTGCAAACTCCACACAGACAGTGACCCAAGCCAGGGACCAAACCTGGGACCCTGGTGCTGTGAGACAGTGGTACTAACCGCTGTGCTGCCCCCAAGGGTCAGGTATTGACCATCTCCAACAAAAGAAGATCTAACCATCACCCCTTGACATTCAGTGGCATTACCATCACTGTATCCCACGCTATCAACATCCTTGGGGTTACCGTTGACCAGAAACTGGACTCGGTACATAAACACAGGGGCTAAAGAGCAGGTCAAAGGCTAGGAATCTTGCACCTCCTGACTCTCTAAAACCTGTTTGCAATCTGTAAGACACAAGTTAGGGGTGTGATGGAATACTCTCCACTTGCCTGGATAGGTGCAGCTCCAAAAACACACAAGGAACATGCTGATTGGTCTCCCGTTATATGTGTTAGGGAGGGGAGAGGGGTTGGCAATGCTTGTGAAGGGGGGTTTGGTGTCTGCATTAGGGTGGGAGGGCCCAACGTGCCTATGGAAGGAGGTGGCACCCCTCCCCCCCAAATCAGTGTTGGGAGAGGGAGGTGGTGGGGGGTGGGGGGCAGGGTGGGGGGCGGGCGGGGCGGGGGCGGGGGCAGGGGGGGCGGGTGGGGTGGGGGGCAGGGCTTGACCCGATGCTTTTGTGCGGTTGCGGTGGGGGGGAATGGGTTGGCTGGAGCCTGTGAAGGGGGTGGGGATAGAGACCATGAAGGGGGTTGAAATAGAGGCTGTGAAAGGGGTGGTGCCTATGATGAGGGGGGAGCCATCCTGATGTCTGTTGTTGGGGGTGGTGGGGGGGTGCAGTATGGGAATGCCTGGATGGTGGGGGTGGGGAGGTGGGTTTGGCAACTTTGATGCTTGCGTGGTAGAAGGGAGTCCCTCAATAGTTGTGTGGTGGAGGGGGAGGAGCCCTGATATTTACATTGTGGGGGCAGGAGGAGCTCCAATGTTTACATTGTCGCGATGCTCTGTGGGAGCTCCTGATGTCCGTGAGGCTGGAGGTCTTTTACTTAAGCCGGAGATTGGAGTGCCTTTGGAAGGTGCCCTGATCTCGGGATTCGTGACCTTGCTGGCTTCGTCAGTACCCATTCCTCCAGCTGAAGGTCGTGTGAATCTCTCTTCCTCTTTTAAAATGCACCGAGTATTGGCTAAAAACGCTGAAAAAATCTGGCTGTGAAGCTTGGGAAATTCTCACCGGTTTCCTCGTCTAATCCAGCAGTCTCTCCCTTTTTAGTAAGATTCTGCTCTAAGAATCATTCAAACCTTACAGTGAGAAGGAGGCCTTCAGCCCATTGAGTCTGCAACTACCACAGTGCCACCCCAGGCCTTATCCCCGTAACCCTACACATCCTGGGACACAAAGGGGCAATTTAGCGTGGCCATTCAACCTAACCTGCACATCTTTGGAGAGTGGGAGGAAACCGGAGCACCCGGAGGAAACTCACGCAGACATAGGGAGAATGTGCAAACTCCACACAGACAGTGACCCAAGGCTGAGAATTGAACCCAGGTCCCTGGAGCTGTGAGGCAGCAGTGCTAACCCCTGTGCCACTTTGCCGTCCCATGAGAGGGAATAGTCATCAAACCTAAGAGGGATGAGCAAAAGAATTTTAAATTCCTGGACAATGCACGTCCTGAAAAACATGAACAAGTACAATGGTCTGAAATTGTTATTTAAACCACAGTCCAAGAAACCCAATTCCCAAGCTGGTGCTTGAATACATCTTGGCTGAGCTCACTTGGTTTGTTCTCACTGGAGCGCCGGATGTTGAGGGATGAACTGATAGGAGTCTACAAAATTATGAGGGGCATGGACAGAGAGGATAGGCAGAAGCTTTTTCCCAGGGTGGAAGAGTCAATTCCTAGAAGGCACAGGTTTAAGGGGCACGGTTTAATGGAGATGTACGAGGCAAGTCTTTTACACAGAGGGTGGTGGGTGCTGGGGGAGGTAGTGGAAGCAGGTACAATGGTCACTTTTCAGGGGTTTCTAGATAAATACAGGAATAGGATGGGAATAGAGGGATATGGTCCCCGGAAGGGTAGGGGGTTTTAGTTCACATGGGCAGCATGGTCGGGGCAGGCTTTGAGGACCCATAGGGCCAGTTCCTGTGCTGTAATTTTCTTTGTTTTTTGAACAAGTTAACATGCTGCTTTATTCAGTAGGCTCGATAGCTGATGATTCCTTGTCTAGCTGTTATATCAACATATATATCTGCAAAATTTGATGATGTTTTAAAATCATTCAATGCATATTTTAACCTTAGAAGTAACCAAAGTCTTGGAGGGGCTGAATGTAATAAATGTGTCTTTTTCATTAAAGAGTTGTATAGAATGGCAGAAGGCTGTGATTACAGTGATCTGAGCTAGAGGTAGAATAGTTATAAAGCAGTTTATTTATTAGTCACGAGTAAGACTTACATTAGCACTGCAATGAAGTTACTGTGAAATTCCTCTAGTCTCCACACTCCGGCACCTGTTTGGGTCAATGCATCTAACCAGCAGGTCTTTCAGACTGTGGGGGGAAAGTGGAGCACTTGGAGAAAACCCACGCAGAACGTGCAAACTCCATACAGTTGGTGACTCAAGCCGGGAATTGAACCTGGGTCCCTGGTACTGTGAGGCAGCAGTGCTAACCACTGCTAGTTATAGGAGTGGCATCGATACACTCAGATGTACTCAGTGAGAGATGATCTAACCTGGGAGACGGTCACTCAGATTGCCAGGTAATCACTTGCAGCATAGGTCCATGTTAAGGGATGAAAGTAGACCTTGGTACAAAGTAAACCCCACTGTTCATCTAGTGAAACTGCACAGAAACAGAGACACTTCAGGCCAAAGGAAGAACTATCTCACTGACAAGCAGAGTGACCATGCCAGCACTGTGGAGTGAAATGTCTCCAATGGCATGATCAGTTTTTAGCCCAATGCCTCCAATGTAATCAAAAGCACACTTCAAGAAAATGTGCAACTCCAAAACACCAAATGCATGGAAGATCCCAACAGGATTCAGGAGGTTGAGACAGCACACCAAGAGGACACACAACCATGCTTCTTGAGTGAGGTCAAAGATGATGGATTTTTATTCTGAAACGTGGACATTTCGATTAATCTCCCAAACTTTAAATTGGAAATGGGAGCTGGTGTCATGGTCCATGCGGACAAAGAACATTGGCTACGAACAGCAGACTCACCACTTTATGGACCCAGAGGAATCTGATTTTCAACCAAAGCTGGAGCCTCAGTTTCTGGAGCCACTGAGATATGACAGCAAATTAATCTTCAAGCTGATGTATGTCATTCATAACCAATATTTTTCACTCAGGAGCAGATATTCCTGAATCTCCCTGAAACGGCAGAAGGTGTCAAGACAATTGCTGTCAAAAATTATACAGACCTGCAAGTTCCTGAGAACTCCAACAAGAAAGATTCTCTCGACTGAGACTTTGTCTCTAAACTGTCTTCTCACTTTGCACAGCAGATTTATCCATTTTCATTACAGGTGCATCAGCCCCTCATTGGTCTGACCAGCCAACCACTCAGATGGTTACCATGATACCTTGAGTAGACGACAGTGAAGAGAGGAATCAACAAGGAAGAGCCTTTCTAATGTCAATCACAGACATAAACTCTGAGATCAGAAAGAAAATGCGGCCATCGCCAGTCAGCAAGACAGTCTTACAAATGATGCAGGGATGGAGGAGCATTGCTGACAGCACACCAAGCAGCCAAATCAAAGGCGAGCTTACTACCAAGACACACCCTTTTCTTCCATCCCAGTGTGCATCATAGCTCGGCGCAAGAAGGAAGAGAAAAAATATAGAGTGACAAGCCCAGAGTTCATCTGCCCAATGAAGAGCAGGATAAAGCATCCATCATCTAGCTGTACAACTGGGGAACTGACAAAGAGTGATTCAGTGTCAAAGAATGGAAGAATGAGTTTAAAAGACACCCGGATGACAGAACAACTGCCAAATCAACAAAGTTTATGTGCATTGACAGAGCCTGCCACTCCTCTGTGATGCAGTGAGAACAAGATTTGGAAGAGTTATGAGGCTTCCAGCATCAATGAATGCAGAGATATGAGGTGAAGAGATGGGGTAGTAATGATGATGTAATACATGGAATAAGCTACAATAACTTGTAAATGCATTCAGTAAAGACTGGGAGAGTGGGTAGGTCTGGCACATAAAAAGTTAATGTGGGTACAGTACCGCTCGTACAGTGATGTAAGAAAACACATGATCCAGGGTCAGTCTAGTGTTGGACAGAGCTGTGTGTAGAAGCAAGCATGGAGACAGCTCCTAGCTTGGTCCTTTTACTGTAGCAATGTATATAGTTTCCAGAAGTTAATAAATACTGACTGTTGAACTACCCAAGTCTACGAACATCTTAAGACACCCTGACCTATTCCTAACACCTTGCAACAACTGTTATTTGGGGAAAATTCCAGTCTGCCTTTCAATTGGCCGTAAGTGTGTTAATGAGTTAACTCCACTACCCCCTGCATACAGGGTGGAGTTAACCCTTGAGATCTCCCCCAGCTTGCCTCCGATAAAATATATTTGAGGAATATTGACTCTCAAGTCGGAAACATTTTGAATGATAATGTGCTGATCCTCCCCAAACAGCAGATATACTCCTTTCTTATTTACAAGCCTTTCTGCAAAATTGTCGATGGGTTTAATTGGGTGACCAAGTATCTTAGAAAGACATTTTTATGATTTGATGGGAATGGAACCTAGCCAACTGTAATAACAATTGTAATGTATACTGTGCTGGAAAGCTGGCCTAAGAAAGGCACCACACTAATTGGAGGTTCAGATGACGTAACCCTTAAGAGCACAGCTCAATCAATTAAAACATCATTGGTACGTTGTTATTCGTGTTTTCCGATTACAAGAATTTGAACACATTTCAGTCTGGCATTAATCAGCACCACCTAATGCTGTAATGTTTTCATTAAAAGGATGGTGGAATATTGCTTTCAATGTTGTGTACCGCACCCCATTGCATTGTTGCAATATTGGAATGTAGCAGTATCAGGTTCTCTCTGTGTCTTGTGTTTGATGCCTTGTTAAAATACCACCCAGGGACCTTTTCATAGAGAAGTGCTACCCTGCTTGTACATTAATATGATGTGCCACGATTTCTTAGAATCATAGAATCTCTAAAGTGAAGAAAGAGGCCATTCAGCCCATAGAGTCTGAACCAACTCTCAGACAGAGTATCTTACCGATACCTTCTCCATCGCCCAACCCTTGTAACCCTGCACATCTATCATAACCAGGGGCGCATGGTGGCACAGTGGTTAGCACTGCTGCTTCTCGGCGCCAGGGACCAGGTTCAGTTCTGGCTTCAGGTGACTATTTGTTCGGAGTCTGTACATTCTTCCCGTGTTTGCATGGGTGTACTCCGGTTTCTTCCCACAAAGGTGTGCAGGTTAGGTTGATTGGCCGTGATAAATTGTCCCTTAGTGTCAAGGAGATTAGCAAGGTAAATATAGGAAGTTATGGGGATAGGGTGGGAGGTGGGATTGTTCGGTGCAGGATTGATGGCCTGAATGGTCTCCTTCTGTAAAATAGGGATTCTATGATTCTATCGGACCTACGCACTTTGGCCAATCCACCTAATCTACACATCTTTGGACTGTGGGAGGAAACCCACATGGGCAACATGCAAACAGTCACCCAAGGCTGGAATTGAACTCGGGTCTTTTCTCATTTCACCCCGTCTTTTTCTTTAAAATGGCAGTAACTCCAACTTTTCAGATGAGAAGGTGTATTATATTCAGCCTCCTGGCTAGAAAAGACCCATTCAGACATATGTGACAGTTCTTTGCTCTCCTTTCATTATATTGAGTAGAACTTGGCATCTTTCCAATCTAGAATAATGATTTTGCCATTCCGATGAAATTAAAAAGGCTGGAACTCAATGAGCTTTGATTTTCGAGCCATTGGGAATGCTGCTCTCTAACTAGTCATGAGGAGGAACACGGGACTAGCATGACTTCATTTCTGACTTTATCTGCCTCCCTTTGGGTACTGATGCCCTGAGACATCTGCTAAAGATTAAGAACTCACCAGATGGGTGAATATCGAACATAAAACCTACGTCCTTACCATCTCCTGTCGCATTAGCACCCGTTCAAACTGGGCTGCCATCCAGCTGTAAATCTTCTTGCTTAAGTGACTTTTAATGAGTGCTCTGTTGGGTTATAATACGGTATGGATGCTTATCGGTATATAACATTTAGTATTACTGGCTCAGCTACCTCATAAATTTGAGTAATAGAAGTTTGAAGGAAGCAGCAATGTTTGACTTCCGTGTGTATTCAGTTGATACAGCTGTGCGTTCTTTACGTAATGTTCCTTGAAACAGTGCTCTAATGATGCCAAAGTTTTACCTCATATTGTGGGAGGCATTTTATGTGGAGGCAGAGGCAGTAGCACTTGCCCCAGGCTTAAAAGACAGGGGCAAACTTCTCTCCATTTGTTTGGATCACCCCAAACCAATTTTACAGTTGCCAGGCACTTACTTGGCACAGAACGGTGCTTCTGTCCCCATTGAGTAGCCGGAATCTCTCCAGTCCTGGCAGTATCACTGGGAGTCATGATGTAGAGATGCTGGTGTTGGACTGGGATAAACACAGTAAGAAGTCTCACAACACCAGGTTAAAAGCCCAACAGGTTTATTTGATAATAAACTCACAAGCTTTCGTCACACACCTGACAAAGGAACAGCGTTTCCGAAAGCTTGTGAGTTTACTATCAAATAAACTGGTTGGACTTTAACCTGGTGTTGTGAGATTTCTTACAGTGTCACTGGGAGTGGTAGCCACTGTTGAGACTGAAGTGAAGACGAGATATGGGGCTGGACTCCCAGATAAATCCAGGGTTTAACTGGGGGATCCAGAGATAAATCCAACTTGGGGGTGGGGGGGGCGCAGGGGCAGAGGCAGAGCAGGCTGGTAGGCCCTGACAAGAGATTGGGGGACCATGTTCTGGAGGGAATAGGAGATGGTGGTGTGAAGGGTGCGGACAGGTGGTGAGGGGAGGAGAGTGTGGTTGAAGGGTGCCTCCTTTGGACCCAGAGCTCCTGAACAGCAGACAGCCTCTTCAACATTGCTGTTAAAATACCTGCAATGGCGAGAAGAGATCTGTAAGTGGTCATTAATTAGTCAGTTAGAGGCCTCAATTGGCCCACTGTGGGCCTGAAGCCTCTCTTGCTGCTGGTAAAATGCCAACAGCAGTGGATAGAAGATAGCAATGGTGCCTGTTTTACCAGCTACCACTCACTCTGCGGGGGGGAAGGGCATTTAAATTCCACCCACTCATGACATCAGTAGTCTGGCACCAATTTGTAATAAGCTAATAGAATGCTGGGACTAAAAAAAAGTCTCTTGTGATTTTACTGACATGTTACAGGGTCAGGACATGAAGATCAGTCTTCAGATCATTGAGCTTAAATTGCTGACAAAACAACCTTATCAATTTAGTTTTCACTGAATCAAAGAATGCTTTTTCCGTACGCGTAGTGGTTAGCACTGTGCCAGAGATCCAGGTTCAATTCCAGCCTTGGGTCACTGGCTGTGTGGAGTTTGCACATTCTCCACATGTCTGCATGGGTTTCCTTGGGGTACTCCGGATTCCTCTCTCACTGCAAAGATGTGCAATTTTGGTGGATTGGCCATGCTGAATTACACATTTGTGTCAGAGGGATTCGCAGGGTAAACAAGGAGGTTATGGAGATAGGGCCTGGGTAGGATTATTTTCAGTGTAGGCTTGATGGGACGAATGGCCTCTTGCTGCACTGTAGGGATTCTATGAAATGGCTCCCAACTCCAAAAGGAGCGGGGCTGAAGAAGAAACACGTGAAGCAAGGTATTTAAAACTCTTCTTTGATCAAAAGAAATCTATAATTAGCAGAGTTGCTGAGTTAGAATAATAAAATGTGAGACATGGAGAAGGAGCAAGGTGAATTGAAATGTTTTCAAGTGAAATTTCTGTTCATTGCCTCATTTCTGAAACCTATGAAATGAGGTTTGCTGGAGTATTGATTCAGTAACTACCTGAGGTGCCAAACGGGCAGAACAATGAGATTTACTAGGTTCACTTTATTGCAAAACTCCATTCTCGATATGAAATCACAGACGAGGTTGGAATGGTTGATGCGTTTCCAAATTACAGAGAAAAGATCAGCTTTTAGGTTAAGATTTAAAGAAGGCAAATTTAGCGTTGTGCAATGGAATTTAAAAAATAACGTTTTTTTCCAACCTGCGATCGTCTTCAGTTCCTCCAGGCGATTCTGATCTTCATCAATGAACGGAAGGAACCGTTTCATAAGATTCTCTTCTGTGGCGAAGCGTCAGGAACAATTTCCATGTGGCATATTCCTGATGTTCCGATGGCCAAGCGTGACGGTTCCCCTCAAGGTAAAAGTGAATTTTGCCACAGCCTGATTTTCTAACTGATTTTCTTTCACCGACTGTGTTTCTACAGACTTCAAGGAATATGGGCGGGGGAAGGGAGGATCAGGGCTCTGAATTTGATGATCAGCCATGATCAAAATGAATGGTGGAGTAGACTTGAAGGATTCAATGGCTTACCCCTGCTTCTATTTCCTATTGTTACTTAGTGTGGTGGGGGGGGCGAAATCTAATTATGGACACACCAGATCCAATAACAATTGTAATACTGTCCTTAGAACAGGAACTGTATAAATATATCAGTAAGTTAATGGGCAGCAAGGCGGCACAGTGATTCGCGCTGCTGCCTCACAGTGTCAATGACCCGGTTCAGTTCCAGCCCTGGGTGACTGTGTGGAGTTTGCACATTCTCCCATGTCTGCGTGGAGTTTCCTCCAGATATTCCGGTTTCCTCCCATATTCCAAACGTGCGGCTGTGGTTAATTGGACATGTTAAATGGCCCCTTCATGTCAGGGGCATTGGCAGTGTGAATACTAACTTAATTTTAATATAATTTTATTTATTAGTGTCACAAGTAGGCTTATATTAACACTGCAGTGAAGTAACTGGGAAAATCCCCTAGTCGCCACACTCCTGTGGTGCCTATTCTGATACACTGAGGGAGAATTTAGCATGCCCAATGCACCCAATCAGCATGTTTTTCGGACTGGTTAAGAAAAAGAGAAATATGTGGGATTAAGAGGATAAGGGCCTGAGTGGGTTTGTTGTTGGGGCATGCTCAATGGGCCGAATGGCCTCTCTCTGGACTGTAGGGATTTTATAATATTTACTTTGTCTGGTATTTGAGTGCTTTATCTTTGTGGTTGGGAGATCTTCTGGCACAGTGGCAGTGTCCCCAGCTCTGAGTTCAAATCCAACTCAGGACTTGATGCTGTGGAAGGGCTGTTCACAATGTGGGAGAGTTTCCTGGTCAGTGGAGGGCAATAGCAAACAACTGGAGTATTATGCCAAGCATGATCATGAAGCGATTCACAGAAAATAGGAGCAGGAGGAAGCCCTTTGGGCCTGAACCGCTATTCATTCTGATCATGGCTGTTCATCCAATTCAATAATCTCATCCCACTGTCCCCCATATCCTTTTGGTCTCCTTCACTTCAAAGTATTATATCTAACAGCCTCTAGAAAACGTTCAATGTTTTGGCCTCAACTGCTTTCTGTGGTAGTGAATTCCACAGGCTGATCACTCTCTGGGTGAAGAAATTTCTCCTCATCTCTGTCTTAAACTGTCTACCCTAATTCCGGGGACTGTGACCCCTCATTTTGACACCCCATCATCAGGAACATCCTTTTTGCATCTACCCTGTCTAGTCCTGTTAAAATTGTATAGATATCTATGAGATGCCCCCCTCATTCTTCTGAACTCCAACGCATACAGTCCTAACTGATTCAACCTCTCCTCGTATGTAGTCCTGCCATCCCAGGAATTAGTCTGGTAGACCTTCTCTGCACGGCCTCTGAAGAAAGGACACTCTTCCTCAAATAAGGAGACCAAGGGCAGAATTTTCCTGTCCTGCCCACTACGGGAATTGTGGCATGTCGGGACAGACCGTGAAAAGGTCTATGATCTCAGGCTGGAACTTCCAGCCTTACGGTGAACCTGGCCAGAAAATCCCAGCCCAGCCCAGAACAGAACACACTATTCCAGGTGTGGTCTCACCAAGGGCCTGTATAATTGCGACTCAGTGGAAGTCCATGATTGTCAATGCTCTGTTGGGGCGTGGTACCTGAAAGGGGAAGACCTCTGTGGCTCTGCATGTTGGTGGATGATTCAGTGTGATGTAGAAAGTTGTCTTCACTGAAAGCTGCTGACTATTCATTATTTTAAGTTGCAACTCGTACTTGCTGGTTTTATTTAAGAAGCAGTTGGAATCGATCATAGGAAGACAGGGAGTTGATATTCTGAAGATCAAGTGGACTGAAGGTCCTTCTTCACCTGAACTTATCTACTACTTTCAGAGATTCAGATGGCTGCCACACTGAGTCTTCAAGGAGCATTTGAACAACATAAGACCATGACCGAAGAAATAACTGAGCAGCTGGGTGTTCTCCCAAATGGAATCCAGACTGGATTGATCACCGCCAGTGTCTATATTCCCAATCTCGATAATCTGGTTTGTGGATGTGAAAATGGGAGGATAATAATCACCCTGGGTTTGCGTGCAGCTCAAACTCAACTCCTGGTGGAACGTTCCTTATTAAAAGGTACTGATTTTGTGACAAATTTTTAAAAATATTTTTTGGGCAACTCCAGACTTGCTCTTGCTCACTTCTCTCCGGTGTGTGTTTAAGCTTGGCCAGTCTGAATCTATAGCAGGCCTGGCTGCGGGATCTGTTGCCTGCTGTTTAATTTAGACTGTTCAATTCTGAGTTGGGCCAAGTTGTTCAGGCCATTGGTCATTCGGCCACAATGGTTAATGTATGCAAGTCAAACTTCCTGTATTTATTGTTAGCTAAGAACACCACAACATGAATTGGATCCTAACTTTTAAAATATGGCTGCAAAAAATTTCAATATCTCTCTGCAGATTATAATTGGCTGCTGATTATAATTACTGGATTATTCCTGTTTTATTCCTGTTAAGATAGCTGATTTTCTTTCAGTTATGCGGCATGGTGGCACAGTGGTTAGCCCTGCTGCCTCACATTGCCAGGGACTCGGGTTCGGTTCTGGCTTCGAGGTGGTGGTGTGTGTGTGTGTGTGTGTGTGTGTGTGTGTGTGTGTGTGTGTGTGTGTGTGTGTGTGTGTGTGTGTGTGCATGCGTGTGTGGAATTTGCACGTTCTCCCCGTGTCTATGTGGGTTTCCTCCGGGTGATCCAGTTTCCTCCCACAGTCCAAAGATGTGCAGGATGGGTTGATTGGCCATGGCAAATTGTCCCTTAGTGTCAGAGGGACAAGCTAAGGTAAATGCATAGGGTTATGGTGATAAAGCCTGGGTGGGGTTGCAGTTGGTGCAGATTCAATGGGCTGAATGGCCTCCTTCTGCACTGTAGGATTCTATGATTCTATCTTGTTGAGGGGATAGTTTTTGTCTTTAGTCAGGATTGAAGGAGAAACATGGCGTGCCTTTGTTGAATCTAATTCTCTCATTCATTCTTGGATGAATGGTAAAACATTTTAAATGTGCTTTCTAAATTTATTATTTGTTCATTTGTAACCCACTCAAGATTTATCACACACTTAACCAAGCTAAAAGTTTTATGGATCTAACAGACAAACTTGCTGTGAGTTCCCAAGAGAGCATAACAAATTGCTGATAAATTTTAAAATTTATTTTATTAGTGTCACAAGTAGGCTTACATTACAGTGAAAATCCCCCAGTTGCCACACTCCGGCACCTGTACATTGAGGGAGAATTTAGCATGGCCAATAACCTAACGTCTTTTGGACCATGGGAGGAAACCGGAGCACTTGGAGGAAACCCATGCAGACAAGAGGAGAACGTGCAGACTCGGCATAGACAGTGACCCAAACCAGGAATCGAACCTGGGTTCCTGGCATTGTGAGGCAGCAATGTTAAGCGCTGTGGGGTCAATTGCCTTGGGAAATGTTGTTCCTAAGTGGGTGGTGTGCTACAGACCACTCAGGGAGCCCATGTTCCTGTGCCAACATACACCTTCACAAAGAAGAGTCATATTGGACTTGAAACGTCAACTCTGTTGCTCTCGTCACAGATGCTGCCAGACCTGCAGAGTTCTTCCAGCAATTTCTGTTCTTGTATGTACTTTTTTACATGCATGTTGCAGTCTGGAGCTATGGATAATGATGGTAGATCCACCCAACTTACTTTCCATCACATGGCATGCTTAGCCATGTTATTAACACACTTGCTGTGTCCATCAGGGACCTTAACCTGGAGCTTCCCACTCAGTCAGGGCCACCATCTGCTGCACCCCAAGACCTCCTTGCTTTTATGTGGATTAATTAATATTGAATCATGTACGTAAATTTCATTTGATAAAGTAAGTTGTTACTAATTGTTACTTGTATAACATAAGGTGTATTTGAATTCACGTAAAGAGAGACTCATTGACACTCGGGTGGTGAGTAGGGCAAGGAGCTATGCGCCTATAATGTTTCACTTTGTGAATAAATCTAAATTGAGTGAAAATTGACTTCTGGTTACTTTGCAAATGGTTTTAGAATTTTAATAATAATAACCAAAGATTCGAAGAACACTTATTCTGAGTGAAGGCATGATCACTTTTTAAAAATTCATCCATGGAATGTGGGCATTGCCCACCCCTAATTGGCCTTTAATCCCTAGGCCAATTCAGAGTCAAGTACTTTGCTGTTGATCTTGGCTCACATCTAGGTCACGCCGGGAAATGACAGCAGATTTCCTTCCCTAAAGGACATTAGTGAAGCAGATGGTTTTTTTATTTACAACAATTGAAAATGGTTTCATGGTCATCAGTAGGCCTTTAATTCCAGATTATTGTTGAATTTAAATTTCACTGTCTGCCATGGTTGGATTTGAACCCTGGTCCGCAAGTCTCCGGATTATTAGTCTAAGGAAAATACCACTATGCCACTGCCTCCCTTTAATGCCTGATTTACTTCAACCTGATGTAAATCTTTCAGTTTAGCAATCAGCTCGATTTATGTGCACCAGCTCACCCTACTGTCGCTTACTCCCTGTAAACCATTGCAAATTCATACATCGGGTTAGAGTTAAGCCTTTGCAAGTTTTTTTGATGCTTGTTTTTTTTCATATCTGGTCAACATATTTGTGTTAAATTCCTGTGTGCTACTCAGTACAAGTGTAAATGCATGTATTTTGTATAACCAATGGATATCCTGGGGTGTTGTGCATGGGCTGTCGGAGCTTTGGAGCAGAGTTGTGATATTTTATGCTCACCTGGTCTGTTCCTCAAGGCTGCTGCTGACTTGCTCCCCGTGGGAATCCAAGATATTGTAGATCAAACTCCTCAACAACAGCAGTATCAACACTGTATTGATATAGTGCCTAGTAAGACGTCTCACAATACTTCACAACAGCATTATAAAACAAAGTTTGACACAGAGCAACATATCCTTTATTACGACAGGAATTGAACATAAAAGTAAGGACATAATGCTCCAGTTTTACAGCACACTGGTGATACCAGTTCTCAACTACTAGGTGTGGTTTTGGTCTTTTTATTTAAGGCAGGATGTAGATGCATTGCAGCTGTTCTGTGAAGGTTTAATTGATGCCTGTATTGAGTGGGTTGTCTTATGAAGAAAGGTTGGACAGATTGAGCTTGTTTCCAATGGAGTTTAGAAGAGTGAAGGCTGGCTTGATAAACTATCTAAGGTCCTGAATGGTCTTGACAAGGTGGACATGAAATGCATGTTGACTCCTCCAGAACTGGGGGAACTGTTTTAAAATTGGGATTGCATTCTTAGGAGAGAGATGAAGCGAACTCTTTTTCTGAGGGTTGTGTGACTTTGGAACTCTCAGCCTCAAAAGGCATTGAAGGCAAGGCCATTGAATATTTTTAAGACAGAGAAAGATAGATTGTTGTTAGGCAAGGGAAGCAAAGGCTATTGAAGGTAGATGGGAATGTGAAATTTGAAACCAGATCAGATCAACCACAATCTTATTGAATGATGGAGCAGGCTTGAGGGGCTGAATGGCCTACTTCAGCTTCTATTTTGTACGTTTGTGTTAGTAGACATCAGGAGATGAACTATAGTTTGGCCAAAGAGATAGGTTTAAGGTACTCCTTAAAGGAGGAGAGAGAAAATTAGAGCATAGGGCCTTGGCAGCTTTGCGGCACGGTAGCACAGTGGTTAGCACTGCTGCTTCACAGCTCCAGGGACCTGGGTTCGATTCCTGGCTCTGTGTGGAGTTTGCACATTCTCCTTGTGTCTGTGTGGGTTTCCTCTAGGTACTGTGGTTTCCTCCCACAGTGCAAAGATGCGCGGGTTAGGTTGATTGGCCATGCTAAAAAATTGCCCCCTAGTGTCCTGGGATGCGTACGTTAGAGGGATTAGTGGGTAAAATATGTGGGGATATGGGGGTAGGGCCTGGGTGGGATTGTGTTCAGTGCAGGCTTGTTGGGCTGAAGAGCCTCTTTCTGCACTGTAGGATTCTATGATTCTAACTCAGATTCTGAAGCAGTTGGTGTTCATATGCAGAAAGACCTGGACAATATTCAGGTCTAGAGTGATAAGTGGAAAGTAATAATCGTGCAACACAAGTAGCAGGTTGTGACCACCTCTAACCAGAGAGAATTTAACCATCTCTCCTTGACATTCAATGCCACTATTATTACTGAATACCCCCACAGTCATTATCCTGGGGTTATCATTGACCAGAAACTGAACTGGACTAGCCTGTGGCTACAAGAGCAGGTCAGAGGCTGGGAATTCTGCAGAGAGTAACTTGCCTTCTGACTCCCCGAAACCTGTCCACAATCTGCAAGGCATAAGTCAAAAGGGCGATGGAATAATCTCCCCCTGCATGGACAAATGTAGCACTCAAGAAACTCAACAGCCATCCAGGACAAAGCAGCCTGCTTGACTGAAACCCCATCCACCTTAAACATTCACTCCCTCCGTCACCGACACACGTAGTGTGTACCATCTACAAAATACACCCTGGCATCTCACCAAGGTTTCTTTGACTGCGAACCAACGACCTTTACCACTTGGAGGTAAAGGATAGTAAATGCATTGGAATACCATTATCTGCAAGCTCCCCCCCCCAAGTCACACATCATCCTGATTTGGAACTCTTTCGCCGTTCCTTCACTGTTGCTGGGTAAAAATCTTGGAACTCCCTTCCTGACAGCACTATGTGTGCCTAGATAACATGGCCTGCAATGATTCAAGCTCACTACCACCTTCTCAAGGGCAATCAGGGATGGGCCATGAATACTGGCCTTGCTAATGATGTCCACATCCTGTGAAAGAATTTAAAAAAGCTGAAGTCTTGCCCAATTTTGGAGTGATTAAAATGATGAAGAAGTTAGAGGAGTGCAGATATCTTGGAAGTTTGAGAGGCCAGAGGAGATTTTAGAAATGGGGTCAAATTTCTTGTTAACTTCAGGCTCCAGGATGAAGTTCCTATTTTTTTTAAAGATTGTTTCCCAGCGTTGGGGACAAGTGACTGTCCTTCACATCAAGGAGGCATATAGCAGGGTTTAGGGCTAAATGCTGGTAGATGGGATTAGGTGGGAGTCCAGGTGTTTCTTGTGTGTGAGTCCAGACTCGATGGGCCAAAGAACCTCTTCTGCAATGCATGACTAGTAAAATTGAATAAAATGAAGCAGGGGAAAGATTTGTCCAGTGGCTGAAGTGATGTCAGGCTTGGTGGTGGTTGTTTGAGGCCACCTCGTCCCCGGGACATCTCTGCAGGAGTTCCTGAATGCAGTATCTCCAACAGTATCTTAGCTGGTACATCATTGACCTTCCCTTTATATTACAAAGCCAGAGGCTGGGCTGTTCGCTGATGTTTACACAGTTTTCAGTTCCATTCATCAGACAATGAAGCAACCTGTGCCCACTTGCAAAAGGTTTGAGCAATAACCAGGCTAGGGCAGATAATTGGGATGAACATATTTAACTCCCATCCCTTGACATTCCACTGGCATTACTATTATCAAGTCCCTCACCAGCAATATCCAGAGGGGTCACTATTGAACTGAAACTCAACTGGACCAGCCGCATAACTTATGATGGGCACGAGATCTGGCCAGAGGCTTGATATTCTGTTACACGTGATTCACTTCGGAACTGTTCCAATCAGGAGTTTGATTAAATACTCCCTGATGGAAACTGTTGCAATAATACTTAAGAATTTGAACATCCAGGATCAAGCAGTCCATTTAATAGGCATCCCAAGCACCAGCTTAACTGTCCATTGTTGCACCATGAGAGTACAGTGGTTGCATTGTATATTAGTTACAACATACACTGCAGCAAGGCACTTTGGCAGTGTCTATTAAGCTCCCCTGCAAGACACACATCAACCCATCTTGGACATGCATCATAGGTCCTTCATTGTTACTGGGTCAGAATCCTACAACTGCCTATCTAACAACATTGTGGCAGCATCTTTGCCATATTGATTCCAATGATTCACGAATGTCCACTACCATCACCTCAAGGACAACTAGAGTTAGGCAAAAAAAAAGGACCTGGGATGTCTACGTTCTGAGAATGAATAAAAAGCAACAGTTGGGGGCACAAGGTGTTAACCTAATTTAACAATGCTAACAATGCTTTCTTCACACTTGCGTGTACCATGGGATCTGTTAAATGAATTTTCTTCATGTTGTCAAGAATGAAAGGATTTATGTTTGTAGGCTGCACATGTTTGATGCTAGAGGGAGCTATAAAGTGGATACTTTATGTTATTTGTAGCTTGCAACGTATAGTGACATTACTGAAAAAATCCCGCAGAAATTGTGAACATAATGATCCCACTTAGATTTCACCTTGTGTTTTCAAAAAATCCCAAGTTGATTTCTATCTTGCCCCCCCCACCGCCTTTCCTCTATATCATTCAAGCTGTTGACCAGTGGCTGTCAGGTAGGTGTGTTGTCTGCTTTGGCACGCAGAACCTTTTGTTTCGAATGTTGAGAATCCAATTAAAAGATTAAAAGAAATTTGTTCTTTCAGCCTGGTTACCCCACAGAGTTCTGCTGGGCCACTGCGCGAAAGTCACCTGTCTCCTCCACCCATTCAATAAATCTGCGACCTTTGACACCAGCTGGTTGGTCTCTGGAGACGAGGACTCAAATGTGATCTGGTGGAACATGTTCAAAGGAGAGGCGCTGCACAAATTTGTATTGCATGCAGGCCCTGTTCTGAACCTATCAGTTTGTCCGGAAGACTGCAGTGTAAGTACTGAGAAAAAACAGAAGTAAATAAATGTTCCTGCACTGAGGACTTGGCTGCATTATGACATATTAGAACAATAATAAACCATTGATTTAGTGATGATAAAATCATGATATTGATGTTGATATAAAAATGTTATGTGTTAAACATTTTTATTACTGTATTTAACATTTTAATAGGTTTTAAATGGATGTAATGTGTGTAGTAATGGTGCGTATACAATCATTTCTTAGCTAGATATACTCGTTGGAAAGCACATCAATATATTTGCTGGCACAGTGCCTAACATAACTGGAGTTCTGCGTCCCAGAGTAGAATTCTGTACAGGGCTCACCTTCATGGTTACAATGGCCACAACCATTTCCTTATCTCTTTCTTCTCAGTGCTGAGCTGTGCCAATTACAAATTTGTTCTATTATGGCAGAAAGGAGGCAACTATTGCATTTTCTGTGCAGGATTTCAGTCACAGCACAGTATGGGTGCTATAATTGGCAGTGACACATCTGGGTCGGGGAAGCAAAAGCTGCGGGTTCCTGGCTTCTAGTTATTATCCAGCTGCCCCTGGCTGGACACCCCTGTCGTTGTGTGAGGACACACCTGGAGTCCGTTGTGATGGCGGAAAGCCAACAGCATGCACTGCCTGGGCTCACACGATGATTTGGTCACTGGGGAGTGAGGGATTGGAGGATGGCTGCTGCCCTTGGAAGCCTGCTTAACCAAGGGGACAACCTCTTGGGAAAGGGAGGGAGGAGGTGCCTATTAAGAGTTTCCATGAATTTCAATTTTTGATGATAATATTTGAACCAAAAGCAGAATCTCTGTTCTATGCTGCTGCTTGTTCAGATTTGCACTTATCAAATGGCAAGAATTTGAATGTTCTGTTTATACAAGAACAGTAATATACAAAAGAATTTCTCCTTTTGCACCACCCCCCAGAATCAAAATAGGAATTGGCCTTTTTGACTTTCACTCAGTGGAGAACTAAACATGTCATTTATTTCCTTCCATTAGCAAGAGATACAGCAGAGTATTTGCTGTTTAGCGAACGATAATTCTGTAGCATTGTTGAGTCTCCAATACCGAACTTGCTTGATGCATGCAAGAAAACATCTCTCCCCAGTGAAGATAATAAAATGGCGTCCAGCAGAAGACCTCCTTGTAGTCGGATGCGATGATGGAGCAGTCTACGTTTGGGACGTTGAGACCGGTATGTAAAAATCTCCCAAATCTTATTGAGGTTTATTGTAACCTTTCCAATGAGTGTCATTCAGCATAGATGATCAAATTTTTATGTAGCATTCTGCAAACTCAATGCATGGGGATATTTGAAGCTTACTCTTCAGAGTTGGTAATGGTGATGATTGTACAACTGAAAATAATTAGCAAACCAATATCTTTTGTCAGGTTAGTGTTCCAGTTCTGAGATAGAGACCTATGGTCTTTATACAACAACAGATTGAATTTATGTCATGTCTTTATCATCACAAAGTGCTTCACAGGAATATTATTAAACAAAATGGAGCACTAGGCCACACAAAGACATATAAGGAAAGGTGAACAAAGGTGAAATAATTCCTCAGAGGCTGGTTTCCCTTCACCAGATTCCCTTTATTTACAAACTCAATTCTACTCCTAAGAGATTTTCAGGTACAAAGTCAGAATCCGGAGTGTCCGTAGATCTGACACTCCTCATTGTATATACAGATGAGACTCCCTGATTGGGCAGACAACATTACCTCAATCAGGGAGCTTGTACTCCAAGAGGCCAACCTCATGGGTCTTGTTGAGGTCATTACAAAAGGTTTAGCCAAAGAGATGGTTTTCAGAATCATTGTGGATAGGGAGCCATCACAAAGGTTCGCATGACTTTCAAGAGTACAAAGTAAGACTTGTTGTTTTTATTTATGAATAATTTCGCACAGTATGGGCATTGCTGGTGAGGCCACCATATAGTGCCCATCCCTAACTGGCAATGAGAAGGTGGTGGTGAACTGTCTTCTTGAAACATTTCAGTTCATCTGGTGGGTTAGAAAGTGCGTTCCAAGATTTTGACACAGCGATAGCAAAGGCACAATGATATAGTTCCAAGACAGGATGGCATGTAGCTTGGAGAGGAACTTCCAGACAATGTGCATCTGCTGCCCTCATCCTTCTAGACGGTAAAGGTTGCGAGTTTGGGAGGTGTTGTTAAAAGAGGCTTGATGAGTTGCTGCAGTGTATCTTGTGTATGGTAGAAGCTGCTGCCATTGAGGCCAGAGAGAGAAATCACAGGCTCCAGAACCTCTCCCCTATTTCTCCTGCCTTCCCCCTTTAATCCCCTCCCTTCATCAAATATGATCATTTATCCACTTTCAAGATTCACCATTCAATTCAACAGATAATCACAGAAAGATCCCAGTAAAATGTTACTGGCCATTGGCATCTGGTTATGAATTTCATCCAACATACGTGCAGCATGGATTACTAATATAAGAGCAGTAACAATATAATACTATATTAGTCTATGGGTGTTCTATAGGTGATCCCACCGTGACTATTAAACCAGAAATTACAAATTTGACTTTAGTTGCAGTATTGATGTTAACCGGAAAAATATCCCATTAGCTACTTATAATGCTGTATAGATAACACCCATTTCAGTGACCACCTCAGTACTCATTAACATGTTCCCCACATTGCACCATATGAGCATAATAACAATAAATTCATATTTGGGAGCAAGATACAATACTTTTAACCCAGATAAACTGCACAAGACCTTTTCCATTCTGTAGAAGTAGAAGAAGACTTTCTTCTGCTTTGGTGCATCTTTTCAATATAATTATTTCATAGAAGGGGTGTAATTGGATTTTATTTCATCAGTAACCTCACAGGGTAGAAAGGTCAAATGATTCCTGAGTAACAAAGTAGAACTTCTGAATGACATAGGTCTTCACTGTTAATGAGAAGCTTTGGAGTCCTCAGGTGTCTCTGGAGCACACAACTTTTAAGAGGACAGAGGTTAAAAGCTGAATGGTTCATAATTGTACCTGTGCAGTGGTAGACCAAGTGACTGCTGAAGATGGTGGATGGAGTTTCAGACAAGCGAGCTACTTTGCCCTTGATGGTGTTTAAGTGTTGGAGCTGTACTCATCCAGGCAAGTAGAAACTATTCATTCGACTCCTGACTTGTGCCTTAGTGATGGTGGACAGGTTCTGGGGAGTCAGGAGGTGAGTCATTTGCTGTTGAATTCTCAACCTCTGACCTGTTCCTTAATGGGCCTATTCCCAGAACACAACAAAATGAAATGCCATTCCAAAATATCTACTCTTAACTGATTTGATTTGGTTTATTATTGTCACATGTATTAGTATACAGTGAAAAATATTGTTTCTTGTGCACTAAACAGACAAAGTATATCTGTGGAGGCATTGCAAACATTCATTGATTAAAACTATCCATTACATGTCTTACTTCAAAAATTGCTACACTGATTAACAATGACTAAAATATTGTGCTGAGTGTGATGTATTCCCTAGTTTATGTGATCCCATTACTCAGCCAAGCATGGAATAATTCTGTTCTATGGTTATAGCAGAATTTATTCTACACACATTGAAGTTCTTTCCAATTGTTTGTTTGCTTTTTGTTAATTGTTGCATAAATCCACTGGGACATTCCTCTCATTGTTAAATTCATGGGGCCATTTTGTCCATGTAATGACTTTAATCAGGCACTTGAGTTTGGCCTGTTAGAATATGAATTCCCTGATTAAGGGCCAAATGGAGGGGCCAATCAGTGAGCCTGTTACTTTGTATTTACCAGGAGTGTCAATTCCTCTGGGACTGAGTGTGCACTGTTAACTGAAGACGCTCTGTATGCTGTTGTCAGACATGTAAATAAAGGCATTTTGGTGGCAGGATGTCTGCCTCCAAGGACTTATTACAGTCCATGACTAAACCTTTTTGTGTCTTTTTGTTCAGCCCACAACCTCTCTCAAAGATCTTGTACTTTATATTCTGTGCAGAGTTGTTACTCTGTCAGCTGAAGGCAATGTATAAACAAACCCGAGTCTGCAATTTTTAAAAATTCTTGGGACATGAGCGTCACTGGCTGGCCAGCATTTATTGCCCACCTAGTTGCCTGCAGGCTGTTGAGAGTTGACCACATTGCTGTGGCCCTGGAGTCACATGTAGGCCAAACCAGGCAGATTTCCTTCCCTAATGGGTTTAGTGAACCAGATGGGTTTTTCCTGACAATTGATTCATGGTCATCAGTAGCTTCTTAATTCCAGATTTTTTTTTATTGGATTCAAATTCTACCGTTTACCAGGATTTGAACCTGGATCCCCAGAACATTAGCTGAGTTTCTGGATTAATAGTCTAGTGATAATACCACTAGGCCATTGCCTTCCCTGAATTACCAGAATATTCCAGGCAAATGTGTTTCTTGCACTTCAAGTGCAAAGATTCCTTTTGTCATTCTGCTCATTTGTTTTTCCAAATAATTTCAAATGGAGTTGCACTACATGTGTCTTTTTGACATTGCCACTGCTGAATCCCCCACTATCATCATCCAGGGAACTACATTGATCAGAAACTTAACTGGACTATAGCCACAAATACTATGGCTTGTGATGTGCAAAGATCCAAAGATGTGCAGGTTAGGTGGATTGGCCATGCTGAATTACCCCTTGATGTCCAAATATGACCACCGGATGTCTCAAAAGGCTTTACTGTGATTGAAACATAGTCAGTATTGGAATGTGGGAAATGTGACAGCCAATTTGCAGACAGAAAGCTCCCACTAACATCAATGTGACAGCGGTCAGATAATCTGTTTTGGTGATGTTGATGAATATTGGTCCAGACAACAAGGCCAAGTGCTGTGCTTTCCTTTGAGACCTTGCCAAAAGCATTCTAAATGCTGACCGAGAGTGAAAATGGGAGAGGCTCATGCTTATTTTTGGGCGAGCTCTCGGATGCTATCTAATGCCACTTAGAGAAAGAAATAAGGCAAGGTGTAATTCTTGCCAGTAGGGGAAGTGGACAAAGTCTAATCACACCGGGAAGCTGGCTGCTGACTGCTCGAGGGTGCCATTACACGTGCGCCTGAACTTCCAGTGCATCATGTAAAGAGTACACAGTGCACTGAGAGATTCACCCACCCGCTTCCACCCCCCCCCCCCCCCCCACTACGGGTACCATCTCCCCCACCCCATTCCCCGTCCCTTTCCCACCCTCCCTGGACTGCGGTGCAAACTCAGATTTCTGCCTCTCCCACAATCCTACTGGCTCACTCTGCCAGTGGACCAGCATGATCAGCTGATAAGATTGTCCTCAGTGTCATAGGATCTTTCTCCTACGAGGAAAGACGGAATCTTCAGCTTAATATCTCACCTGGATATATGTTCTCAAACAGCACCGTGAGAGGTCTTCTGGTTTAAAAAAATACAAGGCCGTTTGCGAGTGACTAGGTTTCCTTCTTTGGAGCTGTTACAAGATAAGGATTCAAATGTTTGAAGCCAAATCTGTTCCCAGGGATAACAAAGTGAATTTCTATTCCCCCCCCCCCACCCCCCCCACACACACACCCTGCATAACATAATTTGCTCCATTTTCTCAATTCTCCCAAGGATTTCTCTCTCTCTTCAAAAATCAATCTCATTTTATGTTGAAAGAATACTGCAGTCTGAGTTTGGCCGGTTCTCGCAGGCCTCTGACAGGTTCAAACGCGGGGTTAGAAAATTGCATTGCTCTTGTGACACCAAATGTCATGGAAACTAGCTCAGGCTGCAGGTCAATGCAAGCGTGCAGCTGCCACACTCCCTTGTGCTGGCGCTTGTCCAGAATATGTCACGCCTCATGCCTCACTTTTTGTTTAGTCTTCCAAAAGCCAGTTTTTTTGTACGGTTTATAAATGAAAAAGCTGTTTCTACTCCCACTTTTTTTTGTAACACGGGTTGATTACTTGCTAAGTGTTTGTCACTGTTGCTACTTCACCAGGGCCATTGTTGGCCTTTCTGTGCTGCTTATCTAGAGAAAACCAGCAGACTCTAATCTAGCCTGGCCTGCCCTATCTTACTGCACATCTCTGTGTTCAGTCTCTCTCTATTGCCCCCCTCCAAGTTCTCAAATGCTCACTCTCTCCTTATCAATCACACGTAGTTGATCTATCATTCAGTCTACTTCATAAATATTAACACTTCATCCCTTTCTCTCACTTTTTTTTGTGTGTCGCTTGGACGGTGAGGAGTTGAGGACACCATCACAAGATTACAGATGCTGGCTATACATATTTCTCCCTGTGTTAAAAGTGAAATAAGTGAGCACGGTGAGCTATCAAAGAAAAACAAACTCGCAACATTACTGCTCACTATGGACCCTACTGCCTCCAAAGAATCATAGAATCTCTACAGTGCAGAAGGAGGCCATTCGGCCCATCGAGCCTGCACCGACAACAATCCCACTCAAGTCCCACGCCCGTAACCCCACTATTCACCTCTCTTATTCCCCTGATGCAAAGGGGAAATTAAGCATGGCTGACCCACCCCACCCTGCACATCTTTGGACTGTGGGAGGAAACCGGAGCACCCGGAGGAAACCCATGCAGACACCAGGTAGAACGTGCAAACTCCACACAGACAGCAACCCGAGGCTGGAATTGAACGTGGGTCCGGGTTTTGTAAGGCAGCAGTGCTAAGCACTGGGCCAGAAGTTAGTAGTAGGCCATGATGAGACACAGGCAGCTTTAAGACTGAAGTTCTTATTAATGAACATTTGGTGGAGATAGTGGATTTTTACATAGGAATAACCTCCCTCACCCTGGACTCAATTTCTCAAACTGTAGACAGTCGATGCTCTGTGATGATGCAGAATTCATTGTTAGAATTTACAACAGTGCCAATTTTTTTTCTTCATTCATGGGACATGGGTGTCACTGGCTGGCCAGCATTTATTGCCCATCTCTAGTTCCCCTAGGGCATTTGAGTCAACCACATTGCTGTGGCTCTGGAGTCACATGTAGGCCATACCAGGTAAGGACAGCAGATTTCCTTTGCTAAAGGACATTAGTGAACCAGGTCGGTTTTTCTGACCATTGACAATGGTTTCACGGTCATGAGCGGATTCTTAATTCCAGATATATTTTATGGAATTCAAATTCCACCGTGCCAGGATTTGAACCCGGATTCCCAGAACATTAGCTGAGCTTCTGAATTAATAGTCTAGCAATAATACCACTAGGCCATTGCCTCTCCAAGTCAGCTTGTGCCTGCTTCACTTGCCCACGCTTGTTCAATGAGACATGGTAGCATGAATCATTTTCCACCTTCATCAGGCAGATGATAATATTTAAGTCAATGTGGAGCTGACGATGTTTCTGACTGCCTCCTTTTTGCCAATTCGAATGGTGCAAGTGAATTAACAGCCATCCTTGCTGCCTAACTTTGCATAAACTTTTTTCTTTACTCTTTTATGGTATGTGGGCATTGCTGGCAAGGCCAGTATTAGTTGCATCCCTAATTGCCCTTGAACTGAGTGGCAGTTAAGCATCAATCACCTTCTCAGGAGTAACATGTAGGCTGGACTGGGTAAAGACATTAGTGAACCTGATGGGAATCTAACAGTGGTTTGATGGTCAGCGTCAGACTCATGATTCCAGATTATTACTGAATTCAAATTTCATCATGGATTCAGGAAAGAGATAGATAAATATTTGATCTAAAGCAGGATAAAGGGCTGTGGAGAAATGGCAAGGAGTTGGAGTTAGAATGAGATGGGGATCAGCCATGAACGTACAGAATGATGGAGTGGGCTTGAAGGGCTGAATTGCTGATTCTTGCTCCTAATTCCTATGTTACTACATGTTAAATATAGAATCATAGAACCCTACAGTGCAGAAACAGGCCCTTCGGCCCATCGAGTTTGCACCGACCACAATCCCACCCAGGCCCTATCTCCATATCCCTATACATTTACCTGCTAATCCCTCTAACCTACACATCCCAGGACACTAAGGGGCAATTTTAGCATGGCCAATCAACCTAACCCGCACATCTTTGGACTGTGGGAGGAAACTGGAGCACCCGGAGGAAACCCACACAGGCACAGGGAGAATGTGCAAACTCCACACAGCAGTGACCCAAGCCGGGAATCGAACCCAGGTCCCTGGGGCTGTGAAGCAGCAGTGCTAACCACTGTGCTACCGTGCCGCCCATATTATGCCTAATACCAAAGAGTAGGCATTTACCTTAGACTGGATGGAAGCCGAGGACTCCGTTTCCCGTCAGGCTGAGAGTTTCCGCGCATGCATGAATTGGAAGCTGGCACTTTGTACGCAATTGACCATTGCAAGATCTTTGGGCCAGGGACAAGTGCCCACTACATGTGGGAAAGGAAATGGGATAAAAACCTGATCATGGGACCCAGAGGTCGTGACCAAAGGAGTCCCGAGTGGGAGAGGACCCAGAGAGGTGGAGGGAACCCAGAGAAGGAACACTGGGGGAGAGGGAACAGGGAAAGGTTCCAAAGAAGGAAAGAGAGCACAAAGAGGAAAGTCTGGGAGGAATCCCAGAGAGCAGGAGAGGACCAGGGAAGGAACTGCTGGGCAGACAATACAGGGAGGATCAAAGGCCGAGGAGAGAAACCACAGCTGAGGAGGAGCAAAAGGAAACAGCAGAAAAAGTGTGCGGTTGACAGGTTCAGAGAGCTTCTCTGGAGATTTGAGCCACTGGTTTAAAGTAATCCTGTGGAACAGTGGTACTCTGCCTGGTGTGGCTGAAGAGATCCGGTGGTGCCATGTGATGGTGCTGGAGTGCAGACTTGGGAATCCAGGGGAATGTTGTCTTGGGAGACGAGTTTGTAACACTGTGTTGTATCTGTTTTGATGATTAATTTTTCTAGGGTATTGGAACCATTGGGTTACTTTAAAAGGAGCAAGGGATTCTCCAGTGTCCAAACTAACACCTCCTTCAATCAGTAGGCTGAAAATAGTCTAACTGACCATAGGATATTGCTGGTGGAGGATGATAGCTGTGGCTGTGTGTGTAACAATGGTCACTGCACTCTAAAGGGCAATTCTGTTTATGGTGACTTAATAAGGGACTATTAAAGTCAGACACTTTTTTTGATTCTTGCTCTGTTTCTTGGTGTTAACTGGGAGATACCAATAGCAAAATAAAAATGATTGAATGTGGTTGTCACTGCTATTGGCATTAGCAGTACAATATAGATTCTTGTTTTTTGTTTCTAATCTTGTTCCAGGAGATAACATGGATCATTGACTCCTGAAACATTGTTCCTTACTGAGATCATGGTATCTCTCTTGTCAATCCTAAGCTTCCTGCCTTTGGCAGGAACGGATCATGGTGATGATCCAGGTGTAGTTTCATTATCTCCCTTAGCCTTCTCCACTTGCCTTACTCTCCCTCTCTGTCCAGCAAAGGGAGTTGTCAGACATCCTGATCCACTGGTACTGACTTTAATGGGGGACGGGGGTGGGGGGGGCGGGGGGGGGGCGGTGGGGGCGGCGGGGTGGGGGGGGCGGGGGGGGGGGGCGGTGGGGGCGGCGGGGCGGGGCGGCGGGGCGGGGGGGGGGCGGCGGGGGGGGGGGGGGGCGCGGCGGGGGGGCGGGGCGGGGGGGGGGGCGGGGGGGCGGGCGGGGGTCGTCAGTTAGCTCAGTTGGCTGGACTGCTGGTTTGTGATACAGAGCGACGCCAACAGCACGTGTTCAATTCCCATACCATTGAGTTATTCATGAAGGCCTTCTCAACCTTGCCCCTCACCTGAGGTGTCGTGATCTTCAGGTTAAACCACCACCAGTCAGCTCTCCCCCTCACGTTCATAGGTGCAGCATTAGGCCATTTGGTCCATGGAATCTGCTCTGCTGTTCAATCATAGCTGATATGCTCTTCATCCCCATTTTCCTGCCTTCTCCCTGTAACCCTTCAACAATTATCAATTAAAAATCTGTCTAACTCCTCAAATTTATTCACTGTCCCAGCATCCACTGCACTGTGGGGTAGCGAATTCCACAGATTCACAATCCTTTGGGAGAAGTAATCTCTCCTCAACCATGTTTTAAATTTGTCTAAGATTATGACCTCTCATATTAGAATGCCCCACAAAGGAAGCATCCGCTCCATACCTTTTATCATCTTGAATACCTCAATTTGATCTCCTCCTCCTTCTTCTAAGTTCCAGAGAGTATAGGCCTAAACTGTTAAACCTCTCTTCATACGACCAACCCCACATCTCTGGAATCAATCTAGAGCACCTCCTCAAAGGGTAAAGCAGCCTAGGATCACTATGATAATGTCACCAGGTAACATTATCTTTTTATTGATGATAATTGGAAAGATTTGGTGCTTCTAGGATATTGGAATTCTTTTCTTTATCAAGCATTACCTATTTTGGCAAATATTAACCCTTTCAAATTTCCAGCTCTGAGTTGAACCAAGCATTGATCTGGTTTTATTGTGGCTAAAGGTTCCTTTGTTCTTCAACAGATTTTCAAATTCATTCTCTGACTCTCTCCCTCTTCCCCTTGATCTCTCTTTCTTTGACATCTGAACATTCTATCACTGTTTTTTGTCTTGCTAGAGAGAGGCTGAGGTAAATGGATTTGTGCACTGTGAAGAAGATCAATAAAGTTCTGTCACGGAGCTAACATGTTCCATCAATTAATACTCCTGTGATATTAACGCCCCCTTTACATATTTTTACGATTAGGAAATGATGGCTTATTCCAAACTGCCAGGCTGTCATAATGTCACCTTTCTGTGTAAGAGATGAACAGGTACAACCTGGGAGGGGGTGGCCATGTTAGGTCTGCCTGCTGTCAGCTTTGGGTGTCTGGCTGTGCATTCAGCTTACCCCCCAAACAATCCTGCCAAGGTCACTCCTCTTGAAAGTCCTATCTGGGTCAGAGGAATTTCAGTGCGTTCATGTGTTAGATAATTCCTTGTCGGACTCAATGGGAGCAGCCATTGATTTCTGAGCTAAAGCTAAGCAGTAGTAGCCTTGGATTCCATTCAGAAAATGACAAGAAGTGTAACATTTCCATTCATTTTGCTGTTATGTTTTTCTGTGATGTTGTATGTGGTTCACTCAGAGAATGCTGTTTTAATGCAGAAAGCCCCAGAATCAAAACGTTGACCGGAATTCTCCAGCCGTTTATGCCAGCAGGGGCTCTCTGGTCCCGCCGGCAGTGTATCCCTGTCCATGGGTTTCCCACTGGCGTGGAGTGTTGTCAATGGGAATTTAACTGCTAGCAAACAAGGCACCACCCCCCACAGGGCAGGGAGGCCAGAGAGTCTCGCCCATCATGTTCACATCAATTATCACAACTTAATCAATTCAAATAAAAGTATTTGTAAATTTATTTGATAAGTTTTTAAACTCTTTTTTGAGTTTGAAACATGTTTAATTTGATTGAGAGCAAGGATATTTATGTGAAGTATTTCTCAGCTTTGTCCAACAATTGAATCATCAACTTGAAGCTATTAGAGAAAAAAATGATGGGTTAAAGGTTCTCTGCAGTGAACTTCAATAACTATCCACCAGATAAAAATATTAATATATAGGGATCTGTACAAGTCGATGTACATTGCATTTTAATGTAGCAAAATAATGACTATTCATTATGAGAATCATAGAATCCCTACAGTGCAGAAGAAGGCCATTCGATCCATTGAGCCTGCACCAACAATAATCCCACCTTTCCCCATAACCCCAAGTATTTCCCCTGCTAGTCCCCCTGACACTAAGGGGAATTTAGCACGGCCAACTCACCTAACCTGCACATCTTTGGACTGTGGGAGGAAACTGGAGCACCCGGAGGAAACTCGCGCAGACACGGGGAGAATGTGCAAACTCTACATAGACAGTCACTCAAGATCGGGAATCAAACCCGGGTCACTGGCACTGTGAGGCAGCAGTGCTACCACTGTGCCATCCAAATTTAATGTCAGGAGTGTGATTTTCCAAGGGGAAATAGTTAAGTATTTAAATATTGAGAATCTACTCAAAGTTTATTGTCAAGACTATAACAGATAGTGCAGTATTTAATTATCAACTCTTAGTTGTAAAGGTATGTACAGATCATTAAAAATGAGAGCTGGTGTCGAGGTCATGTGAAATGTTGAATTTTAAGCTAAAGTAAATCCAAAATATTGCCCTCCACTATTGAGTAGCCTTCTAATCTGCAAAGTGTCAACAATTGGGGGAAACCAATTTAAAGCGAATGGCAAAAGAAGCATTCGAAGGGCCAAATGGCCTCCTTCTGCAATGTAGGATTTTGTGATTCAATGATAGGTGGTTAGGACCTGGAATGTGCTGCCTGAGAGTCTGGAGGGGGCAGACTCAATCATGGATTTGGGCAGGTTGTTGGATAATTCTTTGAGGAGGAAACATTTGCGGGGCGACAGGGACTAGCTGAGTGGTTGCTGTTGCAGAAAGCCAGCATAGATATGACAGGCTGAAGGGCCTTCTGTGCTGGAAGCACTGTATGGTTTTATGATTTTACCAAATCTGTAACCCCAAACCCACTGATCAATGTTTCAGCCAATTGAACAAGTTCAAATATGTTTTGATATGGGTGAAGTAGGCGTGGAATGGATGCTTCCTCTTGTGGGGTATTCTAGGATAAGGGGCAGCAGGGTTGAGGAGAAACTGTTTCTCCCAGAGAGTTGTGAATCTGTGGAATTCGCCACCCCAAAGTGTAGTGGACGCTGGGACAGTGAGTAAATTTAAGGAGGAGTTAGACATTTTTAATTGGTTAAAAAGGCAGGAAAATGGGGATGAGGAGCATATCGGCCATGAACGAAGGGCTGAGCAGATTCAATGGGCTGACTGGCCAAATTCGGCTCCTCTATCTTATGAACTTATGATATAGCCTGCAAGATATTACTCTCTTGATGATTGCACCATTGTTCTATACATGTCTACATAATGATTGTAAAAAAAAGGTCAATTAAAGTAAAAAGTAATTAATTGGCTGCAAATTGATGAAAGACATACTAACATGTAAGAGATGCTGTATTGGTGTAAGTATTTTTCATTGTGTGTGAAAGAGAGAGAAGGGGTAATGTGAATGTGTATACATGTGTGGTGGGGGGAAGGTGTTTTCTGTGTGTGCCTTGTGTGTGCGTCTTTTGACAAGTTCTCACATAAGAGATTAGTGAGCAAAATTAAAGCTTGTGGTTTTGAGGATAATGTATTGATGTGGATAGAGAACTAGTTGGCAGACAGGAAGCCGAGAGTGGTAGGCAGCGACTAGTGGGGTACTGCAGAGTTCAGTGCTGGGAGATCAGCTATTCACAATATTCAGTGCAGCCCCGTTATAACGTGACGGTTGGGGTCCATCAAATGTTATCGCGAGAAAAGCAGGGGAGCGCTAAATTGGGGTGCTAACGTTATTCCAACATTAATCTCACCATTTTTGCGGAACATTATAACAGGAGGCAAAAAGTGCAAGATGATCTGTTAATAGGATTAAAGGAAACAAACTCAATCCATACTACGGAAATGTAAAGCCCCTCCTTCATCTCATTCCGAAACAGTCGCAGCTTCTTCTGAATGAATACAGCACGAGTTCACGCTTCCGTGATGAGTCTCATTCACAGAGAATGGATACTGCATCAGTCGTTTAGGTAGACATTGCCTTTAATTCAGGGAGGTTAATACAGATGAACAGAGATGGGGAAAGGTGGAAGAATTTAGGTCAGGATCTTTTTGAGTTGCAGATCCAAGGATTCGTCGCGTTATATCTGAATTCGCGCTAAATTGGGGCACGTAAAATTCAGGGTTTCACTTAACATGAATGATTTGGACAAAGGAATTGAATGCAATATCTCCAAATTTGCAGATGACACTAAGCTGGGTAGCAGCGTGTGCTGTGAGGAGGATGCTAAGAGGCTCAGGGTGACTTGGACAGGCTGGCTGTGAGGGCAAATACAAGGCAGATGCAATATAATAAGGATGAATATGAGGTTATCCACTCTGGTGGCAAAAGAGGAAGTAAAATTTTATCTAAATGGAGGCAGTTTGGGAAAGGGGAAGTGCAACGTGACTGGGTGTCATGGTGGAGCAGTTGCTGAAGGTTAGCATGCAGGTACAGCAGGCGGTGAGGAAAGCTAATGGCATGCTGGTCTTCACAGCAGGAGGATTTAAGTACAGGAGTAAGGATGTCTTGCTGCAGTTATACAGGGCCTTGGTGAGGCCACACCTTGAGTAGTGTGTGCAGTTTTGGTCTCCTAGTCTGAGGACAGGCATTCGTGCTATTGAGGGAGTCCAGCGAAGGTTCACCAGACTGATTCCTGGAATGGCAGGACTGACGTAGGAAGACAGATTGACGGGGCTTGTACTCACTGGAATTTAGAAGAATGAGAGGGGATCTCATAGAAACATATAAAATCCTGGTGGAACTGGACAGGCTGGATGCAGGAAGAATGTTCCCAATGTTGGGGAAGTCCAGAACTATTCACAACCTAGAAATAAGTGGTAAGCCATTTAGGACTGAGATGAGAAAGAACTTGTCCACTAGAGAATTATGAACCTGTGGAATTCTCTACCACAGAAAGCCGTTGGGGCCAGTTTGTTAGGGATCAAGAGCTATGAAGAGAAAGCAGGAGTGGGATACTGAAAGTGTTGATCAGCCATGATCATATTGAGTAGTAGTGCAGGCTCAAAAGACCAAATGGCCTACAGTTGCACTTATTTTCTATGTTTCTACGTGTGTGATGGAAGGGATAGAGTGTGTGTGTGTTTCTTGTGCCATGTGTGTGTCTGTGAATGTATGTGTGTGATAGAAGGGGTTTTGTGTGTGTGTGTGTGTGTGTATGTATATTTGTGTGTGTTTCTTGCACCCCATGTTTGTGTATGTGAGAGAAGGGATGTGTGTGTGGTTATTTATGAAGGGGAATAGGAGTGTGGAAATTATCTTAGTGAACAATTATATCTTGTCAGTCACACTAGCTATGTTTGGTAGGGTCCAGTTCTTTTGTTCTCAGTTGCAGCTTTAGAAAACTGTTTAAATTAAGGTGTCGAGAAAAAATGCCTTGGGAGGGGACCAGGTACAGCCACAACACACAGTACATTAGCTGCTAGATCTAATCAATAAAAAATGTCAAGCCTAAATGTTACACAAGGTCACAGTAAGCCTAAGTGAGGTCTATGAAAGAATGAATTTGCCCTCTCTTCTGATCATTAGTTTAGCCACATGACAAGCATTCGAGGTCAGTGCACTGCAAAACGCTGTTATAATTTAGTGCACATGTCAATGCGTTTTGGACTTCTCCAACTTTCATTTCTTTGGGATTTGAAGCAGGGTTTGGACATTCATACCAACGCCTCACAGCAAGTGCTGTTTTAGGGCAAACTGGAGCAGCCAGGTCAGCACAAATTGTAATATCTTTACATTCCATACTTGATTTGATTTATTATTGTCACATGTATTAACATATAGTGAAAAGTATTGTTTCTTGCACGCTACACAGACAAAGCATACCATTCTTAGAGAAGGAAAGGAGAGGATGCAGAATGTAGTGTTACAGCCATAGTTAAGGTGTAGAGAAAGATCAACTTAGTGCGAGGTAGGTCCACTCAAAAGACTGATGGTGGCAGGGAAGAAACTGTTCTTGAGTCAGTTGGTACACGACCTCAGATTTTTGTATCTTTTTCCCGATGGAGGAAGGTGGAAGAAAGAATGTCCGGGTTGCATGGTTATGCTGGCTGCTTTTCTGAAGCAGCAGGAAGTGTAAACAGTGTCACAGCCCCAGCTTCTGCATGGGAGCAAAACAGCTCCAATGTAAACTAAAGTTTATTTATTAGTTACAAGTAAGGCTTACATTAACACTGCAATGAAGTTACTGTGAAATTCCCCTAGTCACCACAGTCCGGCACCTGTTCGGGTCAATACACCTAAACAGATGTCTTTCAGAATGTGGGAGGAAACCGGAGCCCCTGGAGGAAACCCACGCAGACACGGGGAGAATGTGCAAAGTCCACACAGACAGTGACCCAAGCCGGGAATATCGAACCCGGGCCCCTGGTGCTGTGAAGCAGCAGTGCTAACCAGTGTGCTGCCGTGCCGCCCCCAGCACTCCTGTTTAATAGGAATGAGACTTTGGGCCGACCGTGCATATTCTGGCTCTTTGAGGAACTGTACACATGGTTAAATGATTCGTTGTGGCAGATTTATGAAATTAAAATCTAAAATGTTTATATCTGGGTTAAAAGGATGAACAATAGCACAAATCTTAGCAAAATTTCAGAGCAGAGCCACAAATTGATTTTTAGTGATCTTTTTCCTGAATGTTCTACTTTGCTACTTGAACGTGATTGCAGCTCTGTCAAAATCAGGGACCTAACCTGTTTAGGCAGTGACTCATCTGAGAACTTCAACTTATTTAGTTTACACTTTCAAGAGTAAATCCAACACTAAATAAGTTGGAGTTTAGTGGCACAGTGGCATAGTGGTTAGCACTGTTGCCTCACAGTGCCAGGGACCTAGTTCAGTTCCGGACTTGGGTGACTGTTGGTGTGGAGTTTGTACATTCTCCCCTTGTTTGCACCTCTGGGTGCTTCGGTTTAAGAACATATAAGAACATAAGAAATAGGAGCAGGAGTAGGCCATCTAGCCCTTCGAGCCTGCCCCGCCATTCAATAAGATCATGGCTGATCTGTTGTGGCTCAGTTCCACTTTCCCGCCCTCTCCCCATAACCCTTAATCCCCTCTCTTATCAAGAACCCATCAACCCGCTTCTTAAAAATATTTAGTGACCTCCCATAGCTCTAAGATGTGAGGGTTAGATAGATTAGCCAGGTTACGGGGATCAGGTGGAGGAGAGGACCTGGGTAAGTTACTCTATCAGAGAATTGGTGCAGAATCGATGGGTCAAATGGCTTCTTCTGCACTGTAGGGATCCTATGAAGATATTTTTGTTTTTAACTGGCGGATACCTGTTTAACGAGGGCAAGAATCCATGGGCAGAATTCTTCGTGTCCCGAGGCCTTGTTTTGCGGAGACAGCTCACCATTGGCTGGCAGTCCACTGTTGTGAATGGGTTTTCCTGTTGTTCACACTCTCTGCCGCCAGAGAACCCAAAGTGAGGGGATGGTCGCTGTCGAAGGTCTTGGCCAATGGAAAGATTCCCTGCATTATTCCCCACTCAGCTACACTCAATCTGTCTGCCCTATTACAAACGTTCCTCTGTGTTTTCTCCCACTGTTTTCCCCTCCGTTCCTGAACTCGGCTTCAAGCTTCCTGTTTTTTTGGGTGTTGGGACCCCGTCAATACCCTGTGCACACATTCAGCTCTTTACTGAGGGTGGCACAGGTGGTTAGCACTGCTGCCTCACAGCGCCAGGGACCTTGGTTTGATTCCCAGCTTGGGGGGGGGGGTCACTGTCTGTCTGGAGTTTGCACGTCCTCCCCATGTCTGCATGGGTTTCCTCTGGGTGCTCCGGTTTCCTCCCACAGTCCAAAAGATATGTGAGTCAGATTGATTGGCCATGCTAAGTTGCCACTTTGTGTCGGGGGGTTGACAGAGTAAATATGTGGGGCTATGGGGAGAGGGACTAGGTGGGATTGCGATTGGTGCAGACTTGATGGGCCGAATGGCCTCCTTCTGCGCTGTAGAGATTGTGTGATGAGAATGATTTTTTAATGCAGCAAATTGTTTTGCTCTTGAATACATTGCCTGAAAGGATGTTGAAAATAGATTTCGTAGCAATTTACGTTATATTTGTAGGTACGGAACGTCAGCAGCATTACTAAGAAGGTGCAGGGAAGTGGAACTAATTCAGTAGCTCTTTCAGTAGATCTGTTAGGCCTAATAGACTCCCCTATGCGATGTGTGATTCTATAATTTGAGTTGAGCCTCCTCTTCATCTTAGCAATGAGTCATTTGGTTATTCAGTGGTGCTAAACGCCAAACATCCAGAGGCACACTCATTCTAGTGGCCTGGAATAAAAACCCTGTTTTGCTTTCTTGGGTTGGGAGGGTGGCAGGGGGGCTGAGGTCAGTGGACGCCTTTTGGGTGCTATTCCCAGTGCCAGTGTGAGGTGAGTTCAGGGCCTGGAAAGGCCACCCACCTCAACAAAGCGGGCAGGTAATTCACCAAGCTGAAAGCCTTGTTGAAGCTCAGGTTAAGAGGGCCAGTTGGGATTTTCCCGTCTGTCTCCAGTTTCCTGATGTGATGGGAACAGATCAACAACATCAGAGTGAGGATCGTGGGCATAGAGTTTGTAGAAGAGCAACAGCCTTTCTTGGCTCCACTGGTTAGGGCAACAGCCAAAGGTTGCCTTTTAGAGAGGCTTCCTCTTCAACCAATCCCTCCGTCCTACTTTGGTGGGAGCCTGGGTACTTTTTTTAAAATTAAAGTTGTTAAAAAAAGTGGCTGAGAGCACATTCTTGTTGAAGCACCTTCCCAGATACATCTCTGGGTGCCTCACTGAAGCTGGAAGACCTCTGAGTGATCTTGGAACCTACCCACTGGCACTCGTTCTTGGACAGGGAACCTTTTACCTTGCTATCTAAGGGCTCATTGCGGCGGAAATCTTCACTTTTAAGATTCCCCCAGAGGCAGGACTGTGGTTTCTTGGTGCCATGGTGAAAATTCAGCTCCTGGCCTGTACACTCACTTGGTACAGGGTGGTGCGTGCGTGCCCGTGTGTGTCCAGCGATGTATCGGGAACATCATTTCCATAGACGTCCATCTCTATACCTGAGTCTTTCTGCCCCCAACCCTCCCCTCCTATCCCCACTGTTTGAAACTCCATTCACATCAGCATGAGGGCAGACTGGCGTGTATTACAAGTGGTCTCCTACTGAGTGCACTTGGGTAGACCTGCCAGAGGAACTCACTCGAGGGATAGTGGCATGCTGTCGCGCTACCTGGACACTGCAATGGCATCACACAGGCTCTGGCCCCTGGCACTGCCTGTAGGTGGGATGGGGGGAAGGGGGGGTTCTCCATTTACAATTTTGTGCACTGCGGTATCCTTTTAAAAGAGCATCCTAATCTTTTAAAAAGGTCAGGATGATATTCTCTTTCGGAGAGTTGGTGCAGACTCGATGGGCCGAATGGACACCTTCTGCACTGTTGGGATTCTATGGATTAGAATGAGCTGGGTAGTAACTACTGCCAAACAATCAATCTGGCCTCAAGAAAATAGGGCAATGTTGTTAAATGCCTGCATTTTAATTAATTACTAGATTATTTAAACTAGATTTTTAAAAAATTTTTGTTTTCCTCAAGTTGTTTTGTGATATTCCAGCTTCTATCTTCATGCCATGTGAACGCATTATTTCATTCAGTTAAAATGGCTTGTACCTTGTATTTCCTGGTTGGCTGTCTGTGAGAATCCATTAATGTGACTGGCTGTTTGATGACATCACTGCAATGTCCTGCCGGGAATTCCCCACTAAACAACGCTGTCACCAACTACATGTCGAGAGGGTAAAGATCTCACCAGAGTGAGCGCTCGGTCTCTGAGTGCAGCTTTCTGTGAGGTCAGCAGCGATCAGTACCACTTCATCAATTATACATAAGATGGCAGCCTGGCACAGTTGGGAGTGTTCTTGCCTCTGAGTCAGGAGGTTGGCAGGTTGGAGTGTACTCTAGCTCTTGGTCACATATGTTGATGTACTCTCTGGTGCTGTGTTTCAAATGAAATGTTAATCTGTTAGACACTCCTTTGCTTGGATTGATAGATGTTTGCAAACAGGTCAGGTGTTCTGTTGGTCTTTCGACACCACCAGAAACAGGTGAATAGTACATTCCTCTCATTGCTGTTGATGTGACTTGGCTGTCCATAAAATGGTGCTGTGTGTGCCAACAGAGCAAAGTTGCACTTTGCAGTAATTCATTGCATGTGAAGTGCTTTGATGCACTTCTGAGTGACGTGACGAGACACTATAAAACTTAAGTTTATTTATTAGTGTCACATTCACACTGCAATGAAGTTACTGTGAAAACCCCTGAGTCACCACTCTCCAGTGCCTGTTCGGGTACACTGAGGGAGAATTTCACATGGCCAATGCACTTAACCAGCACATCTTTTTGACTGTGGGAGGAAACCGGAGAACCTGGTGCAGACACAAGGAGAAAGTGCAGACTCCACACAGACAGTGACCCAAGTGGCATGGTGGCACAGTGGTTGGCACTGCTGCCTTGCAGTGCCGGGGACCTGGGTTCGAATCCCAGCATGGGTCACTGTCTGTGTGGAGCTTGCACATTCTCCCCATGTCTGTGTGGGTTTCCTCTAGGCACTCTGGTTTCCTCCCACAGCTCAAAGATGTGCAGGTTAGGTGGATTGGACACGCTAAATTGCCACTTAGCGTCAGGGGGCTAGCTAGGGTAAATACATGGGGCTATGGGGATCAGGCCTGGATGGGATAGTGATTGGTGCAGATTCGATGGGCTGAATGGCCTCCTTCTGCACTGTAGGGATTCTATGATTCAAACTGGGAGTCGAACCTGAGTTCCTGGTGCTGGGTCTCAGTGTGCTAACCACTGTGCCACCACGCCACCCTAAGCTTCAAGCTTGTCTTTCAAAGTTTTCTAATTTGTACGGACTATAGTATTATAAAAATGCCTGTGGCGATATTAATTTGAGCGCTACGTAATCGCGTTAGTTGACAAAAAGCACGGGTTTGCTGCGCAGCTCAGGCCAACACAGTGCAGCAAGCAGCTGGTCTCTATTCCAGACATCATACGCATCCTCAAAATGGATAACCATTCAACCCAAGGTCCTTAGTACAGAGAGATTTACATTTGCACCGTGTGTATTCAATTCCTGTCCTGAAAGCATCTCCAAGTGTTTATCAAGATTGAGTACGGAAAGTCATGTGTGCAAATTCTGCTTGATGATCTTCTATCCCCATCCAATTAGGAAGTGTGACATCTTGTAATGTAACTAGTTACATTAGTCAATACTGGTGCTTGATTTATTAGCTACTCCCGTATGCACTGAGCTGCGCAAACTACTTCCAGTGATTTTAACATAGACGTTATCTGTTGTGCATTTTATGTTCCTAAAACTGGTGCACATCATATTAGTTGTTTAACATTTAATTACTTTCATACAGTGTTGTACTTTATGTGCCTTTCAAGAGTTTTTTTAAATTAAAAATCTTAAGGATATGTCAGGGCCGGTCATAATACAAATGATAGATATCCCACAAGTGATGCCAACCCAGATAACTCATGAGTGACAGAGTCACCAGTGAGTAATGGTCTTTTCGAGAGTGGAGACATTTATCAGATGTCACGGCAACTGTGGCATCTTGAGTTGAGAACATTCAGCTTTCGGGAGATGTGCATTTGCTTTATCTTCAGGAAAATTAGCCAAAAGTAGCCTGGGGAATTTTCTTGTCCCAACTTTTTTCAACTGCTGGTGAGGTGTTATTGAGTTGAAAAGCGGGGATGCATTCACAGGAGTGAATTACACGAGACAGAAAGGAATAAAAGGATATTTTGATGGGTGTGGTAAAGTAAGTAGTGTGTGGTCGGATCTCTTAAAGGTTTATTTATTAGTCACAAGTAAGGCTTATATTAACGCTGCAATGAAGTTACTGTGAAATTCCCCTAGTCGCCACAGTTTGGGTCGATGCACCTAACCAGCACATCTTTCAAAATGTGGGCAAACCGGAGCAAACCCATGCAGGCACAGGGAGAATGTGCAAACTCCACACAGACAGTGACTGAAGCCGGGAATCAAACCAAGGTCCCTGGGGCTGTGAAGCAGCAGTGCTAACCACTCTACTAGCATGCCACCCAGGAGCATAAACCCTGACGTAGATTGCTTGGGCTGAATGGCCTGTTTCTGGTGCTGCAAATTCTATTTAATCTTTTGTGTTGATAAATATAATGGGGCAAATGTTCCCATTCCCGTTCAATGGAATTTTTATGGGTGAGGGGCAGACCATGGAAAGGTCCATTGACCTCAGGTGGGATTTTCCAGTTTTGGGGCAAGCTGGAAAATTGTGCCCAATGAATATATTGTATATAAAGTTGACGTTAGGTTAAAATAAAACCTTGAAATAACACTGTGCAATTTCAACAGGTAAAACCAAATCCTCAGGTTGCTCAGAAACAAAATGGGAAATACAAAATGCAATAATGAAAAATAAAATAGCACTGAAAAAGCATTTTCCCATAAAATTAAAGCACATGTCTGACTAATTGTGCGCCATATGTTGTGTGATAGATTCCATTTTCAACAGCTGAGCTGTGATTGTTTTCTGCTTAAACACCATTTGGACACCAACAGAAAGAAGGGTATAGGCCAAAAGATGGACAAACTGCACTTCTTTTACCCAATAACTGTGCTCTTCACACAAGTGTCCGAATGCTTGTCACATTTTTTTGATGTGAGGAGAATTGTTGAATCCACTAACATTAAAAAGTGTGTTTTAAAAGAATTAAAACTTGGGGCGTGATCTTACTGGCTGTTCACGCCGCGCTCCTGCCACACAGAAGTTGGAGAATCTGGCGGTCAACAAATCTCCACGCTCCGGCTGCACGGCAATCGGAGAATCTGGCGGTCAGCCAAATCTTCGTTCGCTGCAGCAGGATGGGAAATTCCCACCGGCGTGAACAGTCAGAAAATTCCAACCCTTGTTCCACGGCGGCAGAATGGTTAGGACTGGACCCGGGTTCAGTTCCTGGCGTGGGTCACTGCCTGCGGAGTCTGCACGTTCTGTTACGTTAGAATAAGTAGATTTGACTTGGGTCCACTGGCTTGGATGACTGTGCAGATTTTGCACGTCTTCCCCGTGTCTGTGTGGGTTTCCTTCAGGTGCTCTGGTTTTTCTCTCCCTGCGCAAAAGATGTGTTGGTTGGGTGCATTTGCCATGCTAAATTCTCCCTCAGTGTACCCGAACAGGCACTGGGAGTGTGGTGACTAGGGGCTTTTCACAGTAATTTCACTGCAGTGTTAATGTAAGCCAAATTTTGACCCTAATGAATAAACTTTACACTTTAATTGCTCCAGATTTCAATGAATCTGAGGTGGATGTACAGAAATGTGGGCCAGGATTCTCCCATCCCACCCGCCAGTGGAATTCTAGCGAGTGGAGGGGGTTGAAGTTGCAGCATTTTGTTTCAGCTCTTTAGCCATATTTAATCCCAAGAGCAGTCAGCTAAATGACTCAACAGATAAGGTATAACTGATGATAGTCAACATTCCAAAATATTAATGGCTAATTATGTGATGCTGCAAGATAAGTGATTTATGCTTTTCATGCCTTCTCATTTCCTATATTGTGATACACGGATATTGAAGTACAAGAATGTTCTTTATTGAATCAGGTTCCATCTGAGACAAATTTGAATCTAATTTTTGAATCGCACACAGTGAGGCCCAATAAGCAGCATTGAAATTCATTTATTTTTACAGATATTGATTGAGGGATAAATGTCCATGACACAGGAAGAACCCGCCCACCCTTTGAATCATGCCATGGTGTTATCATAGCATCGCCACAGTGCAAAAGAGGCCATTCGGCCGATCAAGTCCACATTGACTCTTTGACAGAGTAAGTCACCCAGACCCTCACTCCCACCCTATCACCATAACCGCACACATCATGCCACATCATGGTTAAACGCCTCGAGAATTTGAGTTATACCTTCTGCTAATATTGACGTTTTTCCGCTTGTAAGAAGAGAGCAATTGCAGCATAGGGTAGAAGTATCACAGAATTCCAACAGTGCAGAAAGAGGCCATTCAGCTCATCGGGTCTGCACTCACTCTGTGCATTCCACCGTGCCCCCCCTCCCCCATCCTACCCCTGTAACCCTGCGTATTTAATCTGTTAATCTACATAACCTACACATATTTGGACACTAAGGGGCAATTTAGCGCAGCCAATCCACTTGACCCACACGTCTTTGGATTGTGTGAGGAAACTGGAGCACCCAGAGGAAAACCAAGCAGACACTGGAAGAATGTCTATGTGGAGTTTTCACAGTCACCCAAGGCCGGAATCGAACTCGGCACCCTGGCTCTGTGAGGCAGCAGCAATGCTAACCACTGTGTCACCGAGCTACCTGTAGGGTTGATCTCCATGGTGGAATGTGAGATACTCCTTGTAAGAGTTCAAATTGAAATAAGTTTGGGCAATTCTGAGTGAGCATGTGATAAAACTCTCCTTAATTTGGCACGAGTTAGCGTTCTAATACAACAGCTTTCACGGCGGACTTTGAAGGATGATTGACATGGGGAAAAATAATGTAATGCTGCTAAGGTGTGACTATTTGTGGTCAATCATTGGAGGGGCAGGGCAGAGAAAGCTTTATTTGAACCAAGCTGTGCTGAACCTAATTCAGGAATGCTAGATGCTGGCTGTGGCTCCCTGAAATACTCCATTACAGAGTGCTAACGTGTGAAGTAAATTTTGAAGAAGATATCCATCTGCGACTGTATGATTTATCAGATTCTCCAGTTTAGTTCATGGACCTTCAATCATGCTGTAAACCAGTTTAACTACAATTAACAAAGATTGCAGTTGTAGAGCAGCTTCAATATGTGAACTGGTAGCTGTGGAATGCAACATACTGTTGGAGTTATATCCTCCCATTGAAGATTGCAAGGAGTTCTGTGCATAGGTACTTACATGCATATGAAATACTCCAAGTGGCTGCTTTTAATGTTAGGGTGGTGTGTGCTGAAGTGCCTGCCAATTTCAAAATAATATTGATATTATTATAATAAGGGCTAGAATTCTCTGACTTCGACTTTGAGGGGAGGTTCTAACTTAAGAGGTATTCAGTCATAATCCCACAGATGGTAGCTTTGCATCATTGGCTCTTCAACTGAACATATATACATCCACCAAGGGCGAAACCTTCCTGTCCTGCCTGCCACGGGAATCATAGCAGGTGGGACACAGGGCAGGCAAAGATCCGTTGACCTCGGGTGGAATTTTCTGGCATTAGGACAAGCTCGGCCAGAAAGTCCCGCCCCAAAGGTCTGATCCTATAGTTCCTCTTGCACTGGGCAGGATTACTATTGCAATAACAGATATCATCAGTCAGGTAAAACTAACCACATGACAAAAGGGATTCTCTGGCCCTCCTGCAGTGAATGGACATTAGGCTGAGTGCCAAATTCTCCGTTCTCCCCGGTGGCAGTGGCGAGGTGAAGGAAATCGGAGAATTCTGGCCCAGGTGCCTAAAGAGTTACCTGATGACTCTTAAAGTGCGAGATTGCAGAAGGGTTTGAGTTGTAATGCGTTTGGGATGGCATGGAATGGTGTCCTGGAAAGGGGTATTAGGGGATTGCTCTCTCACAGCACAAGATTTTAGTTAGAGAGGGCAGATCAGAGTTATACTGTTCCATCTAAGTTGATGCACTTGCAAAAACATTTTTCATCAACACTCAAGTGATTCTATAACCATACCCTAACTTTGTGTTGGGGATGATGAAAAGTAGCAAACCCTGCTGCAGATAAAGCAGATTAAAATCTGAAAGCTTGCTGTCTTCAAAAGTGCTTATAAAGTTCAAATGCCGAATGTTTCAGAGTTCAAGCAAGCTCAGGGTGTAAAGATTTTCTTTTTTTTAAAGCCAGTGTTGTTCATGACTTATTTGTTATACACTATCATAATTCCTTCATTCTGACCCTTTTGTCCTTGCAAATATTAGTGATTTACAGTTGCTATCATTGTCTCTCCCTCTATTTTTCTCCAGGTCATTGGTCAGAATTAGATTTGAGTGGGCAAATGTGGCCTGCTGATAAATCCTGCACTTGCCTTTCATGTGCTGGAGGCTATGGTGTAGCTCAGGTCAAGGTCGTAGTGGTCACTGATCTCTCTAAATGCATTCTCTGTAGCCTCGGGTTTCTCTGAATGTAAAGATTGGGCACATATTTAATAACTCACCTCCCGAAACTATATTTAATCCACTATCGGAGAGCTGGTAAGCCAAAATGCTTGGGGTCTTCTCAAAATTTTGAGACTTCAGCTGAAAGGCAATGTAATTGCAAAAAAGAAGAAAAAAATATATGTATAATTTCCTTGTAACGCTTCCTTTTGCTTTTATGAGCTTGATTGTTTCCATGTTTTTTGTTCAGAAGTCCGAGTTAACTAACTCTATTACCTTAGGGGCCCTGGTGGCCTGGTCAGATTTTCAGCCTTCCTATATATTTGCAGCAGTGAGGTGCAGTAACTGTGAAATGGTTTTGTTAGGAAGGGGCAGAATAGGTCGATGTGTGTTGAGTTTTTTTGCTGCCCAGACAATGAACTTCATCTGTAACAGATGATAAATGATATCTGTTCAATTGTACTGAGTGACCAGACACCATGATTGACTACTGGCTATTGCAAACTGCTGCCTTTTTCTTGCATTTTTTAATTTTTCTGAAAGATTCTTAGGCGATAGGATTGATTGCGAGACCTTGGATCATTTTGTATCTTATTGCCTTTGTTGAAAGCAGCACATGAAAAATTGTGTCCAGCATTCTAACTAAGTGCCAGCAACATACATTTCCTCTGAGAAGGTTTGATGATTATGATACAAGGGTGTGATGCTATTGACTTCAACAGAACGACATGGATTTATCAGACTGGACTAGGGAAAGTATTATTATATAAACTTTATTGTCGTCGCTTCTTTTTTCTCTTCATCCGACATGCGTTTTCTAAATTCTCACCAGGAGAACAAAATGCATGGGCAAATAAAACATGAGATCCGCATGATTTTGAATACTGTGCGAATCTGAGAAAGAAATTGTCAGAATTATTGCAGTGGCTCATGTATTCAGGATGAGGGTAATATTGCTTTTAAAAAATGGTTAAATGTGCCTGGATTCTTTGCCCTTGCGTCTTGCAGCATTTTTAAAATTGATAAGGAATCATTTTCCGAATGTCTGAGAAAATGTGTACCACAAAGGTGCAAAGCTATGTGTAAAGGGAGAAAGCCATAGTAAATTTTGTGATCATTTGTTTTGGTACATTTACACATATTTGGGAGCATGCCAAAATGGGTGGGATTTTTCCGGCCGCACTTTCCCCAAGACTGGAAAATCCTGCCTGAGGTCAATGGGCCTTTGGTCCGGTCCCGCCAGTTACAATTCCCATGGTGGGCGGGTCAAGAAAATACCACCTGATGTAACTAGATTTTCCTCTGGTTGATGAAGGGCTAGTTTTTTTTTCTACACTTTTATGAGGTGTGAGTGTCATTAGCTAGGCCAGCATATATAAGCCATCTGTAATTTCCCTGGAAAGGATAGTGATGAGTTGCTATATGGAACCTTGCAGTCCATATGGTATGGTTCACACACAGTGCAGTTAGGGAAGGATTTCCAGGATTTTGACTAGCGACAGTGAAGGAACATCAATATATTTCCATGTTAGGATTGTGTGGGGCTTGAAGGGAAACTGACAGGCGATGATGTTCCCATATATCTGCTGAGGTGCTAAATGTCGTGGGATTTGGAAGGTGCTCCCAGAGGAGCTTTAGTGTGTTGCTGCATTGCATCTGGGAGGTGGTACCTACTGCTGCCACTGTGCGTTGGTGGTGGAGAGGTTGAATGTTTAAGGTGGATGGATGGGTTGCCAATCAAGCTTTGTCCTGGATGGCATCCTCATGCATCGGTTGCTGAAAGTAAGCGCGCAGGCTCAGCAGGCAGTAAAGAAAGCAAATAGCATTTTTACCTTTTTAGCAAGAGGATTTGAGTCAAGGAATAGGGGTGTTTTACTGCCATGGTATTGGGCACTGGTGAGGCCATGCCTAAAGTATTGGCCATGATTCTCCCAAAAGTGCTGAATTGTCAGGAAAACTGTTGTAAATCCCGACCGTTTTGTCAGTTCAGCTTCTCACCTGAATCTCCGCACTCTGTGCACTGCAGAGCTCCCAATCATGAATCTCATTAAAAACCAGGGTGGGGAGGGGCCTATTCCTGCTGGAGTCTGACAGTTCTGGAACTCTGCGCATGCGCAGTAGTCCTGATCTGTCAGATTCTCCCTTTGCTGGTCAGCTCAATGGATGGCCACCTCAGGACTCCCACTGTGCTGCCCCTCCAGCCTCCCCATGGGCCAATCATGGCCCCCACAACAATTCCTGAGCCAGTCCTGACCCCCTCCACCCTGGAGCGCCCAATGTCCAGCCCGTCCCCTCCCCCACCCCGGCAGTGGCAATCCCCTCACCCTGGCTGACAGCCCCTCCCCTCACCCGGAATCAGACTCTCCCAAGAGGCAGGCACTCTCCCCAGCCGACCACACCCCCTCACTCAACCTACCACAATCACCGACCTCCCTCCATCCCAGACCAATCCCAATGCAGAGTGGCAGTCAGACCCCCTCACCCCCACCGATTACCCCTAGGCCCCACCTACAATAGGCACCCCCCGCCCCAGCACTGCCTGATGTGTGATGGCCAGTGCCAAGGTGCCCCCTGGACATGGACACATTGCCCCTTGGGCAGTGCCAGGGTACACAGGCTGACACTGCCAGGGGCCCATGCCCAGGGTCCTCTACCACCCAACCCCCTGGGGGCCCCCAATTGCCCCCCCCTTCATTCTGGCAGGGTCTCCTGCTACTTCCTCAAATGTGGGGAGCTAATCTGAACCCCACCCAAATGAAATACTGCTGGCAGGGTGGGAGATTCAATCGGGACTGGAAAGTTCCCGATTATTACATTCAATCCAAATTTAAAAAATATTAAAAACAGACTCAAATTATTTACCTGCCTTCCTGTAGGTTTCCAGCATGGTCTGGCCTGCGACTGTTCACTGGCTCTGGGATATGCGCATCTGTTCCCGACCCATGCTATAGAGGGACGATTTACCAGGCTGATTCCTGGGATAGCATGTCTGTCATATGAGGGGAGACTAAATTGATTAGGATTGTGTTCACTGGAGTTTAGATCCTTCCTCAGATACCAAAATTGCACATAATATTTCGGGTATGGCCTCACCAGTGCCTATGCAACTGCAGTAAAACATCCCTATTCCTATACTCAAATCCTCTTCCTAAGAATGCACACATACCATTTGCTTTCTTTATTGCTTGCCATGCCTGTGATCATCAAATTCAACATCCTCCTTTCACCCCATATCCCTTGATGCTGCTCCTGGTTTGTGTGTGTCAGGCCTTTTGAGTGTTGTTGAAGTTGCATCCGTCCAGGCAAGTGAAGAGTATTCCACCACACTCCTGACGTGTGCCTTACGGATGGTGGACAGACTTCAGGGAATTAGGAGTTGAGTTTCTTTCCTCAGAATTCCCAGCCCCGACCTACTCTTAGGAAGGTATGAATTAAGAGCAGGATTTAGGCACTCGACCCCTTGAACTTGCCTTTGTATTTATATGGCTGATCCAGTTCAGTTTTTCGTCAGTAGTAACCCCAGGATATTGATAGTGGGGAATTCAGTGAAGGTAGTGCCAATGAATGTCAAGGGGGGCATGATTAGATTCTCTGTGTTGGAGATGGTCATTGTCTGGGACTTGTGTGGTAGAAATATTAGCAGCACTACGTACACCACATGGACTGCAGTGATTTAAGAAAGCAGCTCATCACAAACATCTCGAGGGCAATTAGATTTGGGCAATAAGTTCTGGCCTCATCAGCAATGCCCACACCCCATGAAGTAATTGGGCGGCACGGTAGCACAGTGGTTAGCACTGCTGCTTCACAGCTCCAGGGACCTGGGTTTGATTCCTGGCTTGGGTCACCGTCTGTGTGGAGTTCACACATTCTCCTTGTGTCTGCGTGGCTTTCCTCCGGGTACTTCAGTTTCCTCCCACAATCCAAAGATGTGCGGGTTAGGTTGATTGGCCATGCTAAAAATTGCCCCTTGGTGTCCTGAGATGCATAGGTTAGAGGGATGAGTGGGTAAAATATATGGAGGGATATCTGGGTAGGGCTTGGGTGGGATTGTGGTCAGCACAGACTTGATGGGCAGAATGGCCTCTTTCTGTACTGTAGGGTTTCTATGATTATTATATCATTTATGAAAGTATTACATGCCACCAATCAGCCCAAGAGTGAATGTTGCTTGCTGCATACGGACACAGACTGCTGCAGTGTCTGATTGGTACTGAACATTATTCAGTCTTTGGAGAATGTTGCTATGAATGAGTTTGAATCCATTTAGAACAAAATTGAACTAGCCAAACATAATGTGCGTCTAACAATGTTCCTTTTACACCTACCCTTTCACACAATAGTAGTGAAAATGGCGTGTAACTAGCTTTCAAAGCATTTTGTTTGAGTAGAAAACTGGGCCCAACCTAAAAACACGAATGAAACCTTTCTTCAGTACTTGAGCGCTCAGGTGCAAGCAAAGATCTGGGAAGTGCGAACATATAAATGCAAAAAATTTACAACTACCCAATGTAACAGTGAGCCAAACGGACAAGAAAGTCAATCCCTAGCACGTTAGTGAAGGTACCACATTGTCTTCATTGCTGCGAGGATAGAAATGAGCTGTTTGTTTGGATGAGGATAGAATTGGTTCAGCTACGATGTAAAGATGTGCAAATCAGTCCTCTCACTGCATCCTCAATGATTTGGCTACTGTAATGACCTCAATGAGTCCCATGAGGTTGGCCTCTTCAAGAATGAGCTCTGTGATTGAGGTAACGCTTGCCTGCCTAAACAGGGAGTCTTAAGTGTGAGTACTCTGAGGAGTGTCAGGTCCACAGACACTCTAGATTCTGACTTTGTACCTGAAGCACTCTTAGGACTGGAGATAATTTTGTAAATAAAGAGAATCTGGTGAAGGGACACTGGCCTCTGTGGAGTTATTTCAGCTTCATTGTAGAGGTTGTCTTCAGGAGAGTTATGGACATGTCTCTCCTAACGCTGCACATGAATATATTAACATTAGTTACAGGTGAAGATTAATTATCGACAAAATGTTGTTGCTTTGTCACACATTCTGTTTAAGGTTTGCCAATGTTGACTTGGCTGGGATTAATACTGAAAATATTGAACATCAGGAATCAAAAAGGGGAAGGTTAGAGAATATGTACATTTTAAAATTACATTAAGAAAAATAAACGATGTGAAGACTTCGAGTTATGCAGCATTCCCTCAGGATGTGTCACTGAGCTTAAGAGCCAATTAACTACTGTTGAAGTGTGGCTAAGGCTGGAAATGTAGCAGCTAATTTTTGCACAGCAAGATCCCACAAATTGCATGAGACAGTGAATGAATTATCTGTTTTCATAGAATCCCTACAGTTCAGAAAGAGGCCATTTGGCCCATCGAGTCTATATCTACCACAATCCCACCAAAATCCTATTCTTGGAACCCCATGCATTTACCCTGCCAGTCGCCTGACGCTAGGGTCAATTTAGCATGGCCAATGCACCTACATCTTTGGACACCTTTTAGCAATGCTGGTTGATATCCTCTAGGGCACCAGGGAGAATTTCCCTGTCCTTTTTCGGGTTAACACCGTGGGGGTCCTTTCCGTTGATTGGAGAGAGCAGACGGAGCCTCAGTTTAACGTCTGATGCGCCACTCCCTGAGCGTGCTAGTGTAGCCCATTGTTAAATGAGAACTGATTACATTAAACTGTCCTTGTGATATCATCCTGTTTGTTTCGATAGAAAATGTCAGCAATGAATACCTTTCAACGGGCCCTTTCAAGCAGTGGCTTGTGAGCAGTAAATTCTTCAAAGGGGTCCAGTAGCTGCTTGCTGATTTGATGCCTAAGGCTGAATATGAACAGAAAACATCAAAACCAGCTTCCTCCACTTGAGCCAAAGCTTGCCAATTTGTACAGCTTTCTAAGGTGTATATTTTACACACAAAGCTTAAGCTGGCTCAGTCCCTTGCTCTCAGTGAATAATGTGTATGGTTTTCCGGCTGTGTAAATTTAATTCTGGCATTACTCAATAACTACTTACTGTTGTCGGTAATGAACTACTTTGGAACCTGTGCAAATTTCTGAATGGCAGAGAAGTCAATCCAGGCTGAAAACTTGAAAGCATTGATTCTTGCAGAAAGTTTACTGTAATATCCCTCTCATGTATGAGTGCACCGTGTCACATACCCCATGGGTGGCACATTGGTTAGCACTTTTGCCCCACAGTGTCAGGGACCCAGGTTCAGATCCGGCCCTGGGTAACTCTCTGTATGGAGTCTGCATATTCTCCTCACGTCTGTGTAGATTTCCTCTGGGTGCTCCGCTTCCCTCCTAAAGACTGGTTAGGTGTATTGGCTGCGCTAAATTCTCACTCTGTGTACCTGCCATCTGGTGACTAGAGGATTTTCACAGTAACTTCATTGCGTGTCGATGTAAACCTACTTGTGACATTAATAAATAAACTGAGCTAAACCACGGGTGGCATGGTGGCACAGTGGTTAGGAATGCTGCCTCAGTGCCAGGGACTCCAGTTCGATTCTGCCCTTGGGTGAGTTTGGAGTTTGCATGTTCTCCCTGTGTCTGCATGAGTTTCCTCCAGGTGCTCCGGTTTCCTCCCACAGTCACTTAATTGCCCCTTTCTTTCTATCTTTTTATTTCCCTATCCAGCCTGGCAGATTAGGTTTCCTTCTGGAAACTCATATTTTAACTTGCATCCCTTGGTTTTGACTCTGAAGGTTATTTAACCCCAAAAACCAGTGGGTCCATGCCTGGTAGAAGGTAAAAACCACAAAAAATCTCAAGCCCAAGCTCAACTTGTCTTGAACCCACTCAAGTCAAATTTAAAATTGTCCTGGACTATGGCAACTCCAGGTTAAAGTCCAACAGGTTTATTTGGTAGCGCATGCTTTCAGAGCGCTGCTCCTTCATCAGGTGATGATGAAGGAACAGCGCTCCAAAAGTTCATGCCCACCAAACAAACCTGTTGGACTTTAACCTGGTGTTGTGAAACTGCTTACTGTGCCCACCCCAGTCCAACGCTGGCATCTCCACATTATGGCAACTCCAGCAGTTAAAGCCAAACATATATGAGGTTAATTACTTTTTCAGCAATGTTTGTAGGCCAAGAGGAGTAGGAATGTTTCTCTCCCTCTGATTGCGCCCCAGCAATCGCCCAATGACCCCCCCCACACCCGCCAACCCAACATGAGCCACATCTCACCCAACCCACGATCACAATATTTAAGATAACCCCAGAACCTCGTTTGGAAATCACACTCCAGAAAGGAACGGAACCTGTCTGGCTCTGTAATGATTCTTCTATCTAATTGGTTAAAGAGAGGCCATATTATTTGCCACCTTCACATGGTTACGGGATCCCTGTAGGTGCTGTACTGCTTTGACTGAGAACTGTAAATCACAGTGACAAAGCTCACCAAGATTTCAGAAGCCGGGTAACCTGTAATCAGAATAGCAATCGCTGCTCATTCGCTGGCAGTCGTAAAATCCAAGCCATTATTTGTCAAGTCCTGATCTTAGACAGTTTGTAACTGAATCACTGTTTCATCCTTTGGCTATAGACCCTCCTTATGTCAACTTTGAACATGTTTGCTCACTCATCAACTCAGCGTTGACAGCTCACATGAATCCGCTGGGAGACTCGTTAGAAATTGGCAAAATTAAATTTCCAATTTATAACAAGGAACCAATGGACTGTTTCTCGCTGTATGATTGTGAGCAGTTATTTTGTACATTTGTATTCATTGCTAGAATTAAAATGTACATTTATAACCTTAAACATTTTGGAAATGTATATTTTATAAAGCAAAAATACTGAATCATGGGATTTGGAACCTTCAGTTGTTTATACTTGCTCAGTTTTTCTGACCAATTCTTTTATCATCCGTGTATCTGAGGTATTTTTTATTTTGGCAATTGCATAGAGTCATAGAGCAATTTAGCATGGAAACAGACCCTTCGGCCCAACCAGTCCATGCCGATCATGGTGCCCTTCTAATTGGTCCCAAATGCCCACATTTGGTCCATATCTCTCAAACCCTTTCCCATCCATGTACTTACCCAAATGCTCTTAAATGTTACTATTGAGCCTGCCTCAGCCACTTTCTCTGGCAGCTCATTCCATATACACACCACCCTCTGCGTGAAGAAGTTGCTCCTCAGGTTCTTTGCCCTCATCTTAAACCTCTGCCCCCTAATTTTCTACTCCCCTGGGGATAAAGACTCTGTGCAGTCATTTTAACTATGTCCCTCATGATTTTATACACCTCAATAAGGTCACTTCTCATTCTCCTATGTTCTAAGGAATGAAATCCTAGCCTGGCCAATCTCTCCCTATAACTTTGATAATGATTTGGAATATTTGCCAGAATTTGGTTTTCCTCATTGTTTTCCCTGATTGAATCTTTTAAGAAGTTGCTGAAAAAGAACTGAAATACCACTGATTATACTTTTCAATCCTATTATATCAACTTCCTGACATCCTAATCCTTACTACTAAAGACAAAGAAAGGTTTGTTAATGGGTGTTGATTTGAATTCGAACTGTTTTCATTGTGGTACGGTAAATTCTATTTCTGCTGTCTGTTGCTTCAGACTTGCATCGAAGTTATTTTATCTTAACTGAGGAATGTATGAAATAGGAACAGGTGTAGGCCATTAGCCTGTGCTCTCCCATTTGATACAATCATGGCTGATCTCTTACCTGAACGCCACTCCCCTGCACTTTCCCATATCCTTTAATCCCCTTAAGGTCCAAAAGTTTACCGATCTCTATCTTGAATATACCCATTGATTATCTTCTAGTGTAGACAATTCCAAAAGTCTATACGCCTTTAAATGAAGAGATTTCTCCTCATCTTAGTCCTCAATGTTCAATGTCTTGCCTGAGTCTTTGAGCTCTTGTTCCAGATTCTGCAGTCAGGGGAAACATCCTCACAGAATCTACCCATGAAGAACTTTGAGCTCTGACAAAGGGTCAACCCAGACTCAAAACGTTGGCTCTATTCTCTCTCCACAGATGTTGTCAGACCTGCTGAGATTTTCCAGTAGTTTCTGTTTTTGTTTCAGATTCACAGATCCGCAGTATTTAGCTTTTATCCTTAGCAGCTTTGTAAGTTTCATTGGGATCACCTCTCATCTTTGTAAATTTTAGGGAATGTAGGCCAAATTTATTCCAGTGCTCCTCATAGGACAATCCTTTCATTGTAGAAATCAGTCCAGTGAACTTCCTGCTTGAGGCAATGATGGCTGTTGAGGCTGCAAAATTTGCTCAGAGCTCAGTCCTCTAATTCTATGGATTCTTCTTTGTGCCACTATTTGAATCTCGAATGTTTCCCATGTGGATCAGTGACCGGAAGTGGACACAGTGCTTGAGCTGCTGCCTGTCCAGAGCGCTGTGCAGTACCAGCTGACATGCACTGTTTATAACCCACCTGCGGATGGCCCTTGTTCCATGTTTATGCTCTTCTGTGATCAGGTTAACTTTTACCATCGCCAAATGGTGTCAACGTAAAGTGAGCTGCTTCTCAGTTGTGAGGAATGCAAAAGATAAAATTAGCCAATAGGAAGAATATGTAAATTGCAAAGTGGCAGTAGCTGTTAAATTCATTAAGCATATAAATTATTAAACAATAATGTTACAATTTTATCTCTTGACAACTTTCACTGGAGATCGGTGACAGTGTGTGTGACATGATGGCCCAATTGTCTGAGCCTGGAGAGTACACTATTTATGGGGCCACTGAACTATAAATAACACAAGTTTTTTTTTCTCTCCGGTGGGGTGGCAGAAGAATATAACGCTGAAGTGGAGAATCACTATAAATTGGAGCATTAAAATTTTATGAGATTTAGGAGTGTGTCTTAGGAAATGTTTATTGAGCAATAACACTGCCAGCATTTTCTTTCCAATTCTACCTCTTGTGTAAGTTATCTCCTTAAATTCACCAATGATGCACGGCCAACAAAGATACACGTTGCATCCAACAATGATGTCCATTATTGTTTAATGCATCTGACTCGTTCCCAGGGCTCCAGTACAAGCATTTTTGAGCTGACCATTAAAAAATCTGTGATAACATCCATTTGGTGCACCAATAATTCCCTTTTTATGTCTGTACTCATTGTGGTGAAGGATGTTGAGGTTGGGAAAGGGTGATGATATTTGCCAGGACACGTACAATATTGAAACTTGCAGAGGCAGAGCTCCTTATACTTTGCCCCAATAATGCACCCAAGATTCCTGCTGTGATCAGCTTTAGTAAGAAAGCAGCGGTCCGATTATGTTTTTTTTAGGTTTCTGCAAACTTTGTTAAGGAGTTTAATGAGGAAATCACGTACCATTGCAATCAAATGAATGCATGCTATTTAGCTCCAGGACAAATCAATGGTTACTGAATGTAACAAAAGAGAAGATTATGGCCTGGATTTTTGCAGTGGTAATGACAGTGAAACTGTCAGCGTTCAGTGTCATTATTCCTGTAGCTCTGGGAGCCCACACATGCATGGAATAACATGAAATCCATAAGTTGCTGCCCAGAAGGTGTTCCATAGCCTGAAGAATAAGAGCAACTTATAAATCTATTTTGTTAGTCAGAAATGGGACCTGTTGTCTATTCTGTGGCCAGATGAGAAAAGAAAAGGAAGTTGGATTTTATTTAGTGAAAATACAATGTAACGACTATTAAGATCTAATTACAATCAGGTATAGATTTAGTGTGAAATTTCCTAGTGCAGATCCTCACAAGTAGTGCACACTGTAACAGAGGTAGATGGAGTTGTGACATTATAACCCAAATTCCTGAACTGTACTGGCTGCATAGGAAATAGAGCCTTTCAAAATCTCCCACTTCACATGCATCCATGACATAAGCTCCTGGCATGATATGAAAGACTTGTTAGCTCATTGGTGGCATTTCTTTAATACTATAGGCATTTTTATTATTGAGTATTAATAGCCTCTGGACCTAGTCAATCTGTGTGCCCAAAAAGATGTTCCAATAGAAATGTACAGTGGGAAGAAAGTAAGCAAGAGTTGTTGGTGTAAAAATGCCTCATCTTTCTATTTCCAATGTGCTTAACCCTGGTAGGTACTCTTGATCGACATGAGACTGGCGATGTAGCAAAGGCAATCATTAGTTCATGTGACGACGCATCATCCACATTCATGAATGTTATGGGTTCTGTGTCTCTGGGATTTAGACCTTTTGATCCGATCAAGAAGAAGAACACCAGCTACAAACAATCTGGCTCTTTCAAATTCAGCACCTCTCCACCCACTTTCCAAACCACAGAAAACTCCAAGTCTTCGGAGAAGGTAACTGAAATCATTTAAATAGAGGTAACTCACTCTCCTATGTTTCTACAATGAAGGTTTTTATTGAGTTTGCATCAGAATGCTAATGCTTCATGTTGTATGGGGTGGTATGGTGGCACAGTGGTCAGCACTGCAGTTTCAAATGCCAGGTTCAATTCCCGGCTTGGGTCACTGTCTGTGTGGAGTTTGCACGTTCTCTTTGTCTCTGCTCCAGTTTCCTCCCACATTCTGAAAGATGTGCTAGTTAGGCGCATTGACCTGAACAGGCATCAGAGTGTGGTGGCAAGGGGAATTTCACAGTAACTTCATTGCAGTGTTAATGTAAGCCTTACTTGTAACTAATAAATAAATTTTACTTTACATTTTCTTGACACCAGGATGTTAGAATTAGGAATTTTCCGATATTAGGCTAAATGAATAGATTTAATAAAAGTGGGAGAATGGGTCTAACACCCCTGCATCAAAATAAAAGAACACAGGTTATTTTAATGCTTTGCTAGCCCAGTGAACTTTACAACCCTCAAAGACCCAAGATTAGCAGAACTTGCCGACAAGACTGTTTACTTGTAAGAAGAACAGGTAGTCTCTAACTAGGAGGAGATAACAGTCCTGCTTTTGGGTGAAGGTTTAATAATACACCTATGCAGACAAGATTGGAATTTTCTACAATGTTCCGTGTACTGACTAACTGCATAAACAGTGTGTAACTGCGACGTATAGGAGAGAGGTGGATTAGAATGCTTGCTCTGTGAGAGCTGTATTAGAGGAAAGTGCTGCTTCAGAGATTTACCTGGGATAGTTCCCTTTAAGAAGTCTCACAACATCAGGTTAAAGTCCAACAGGTTTATTTGGTAGTAAATGCCACTAGCTTTCGGGGTTTGCCCCTTCGTCAGGTGAGTGGGAATTCTCATCACAAACATAAAAAGGTATACAAACATAAAAATATATAAAGGTACACACAGTTTACAGAACACTGATTAGAATGCGAATCTTTACAGCTAATCAAGTCTTAAAGGTGCAGACAATGTGCGTGGAGATAGCATTAAGCATAAGTTGAAGAGATGTGTATTGTCTCCAGACGGGACAGTAAGTGAGATGTTGCAAGCCCAGGCAAGTCACGAGAGTTACAGATAATTCAAAGAAGTCCCCCACAACACTAATATAGATTTAATGTCAGGTTTACATTACCTCAAATCAAAGCAAAATATTAATGTTTTACTTCCCACCTCCTCAGCAACAATATGTGCTTCATTTGACTGGCTCACATAATTCCTTTACATATTATCTACAGAGGTAAAGACTTGCTATATTAATTGAATATAACGAGTCTATCTCTTCTATAGTTCCAAAAGGTAGATTGGCTTCAGCAGTGCAGGGTGCTCCCTACTAACCTGACATGTTCCTTCCTGCTACCATCTCCATTAGGTAGTTATAGCTGCATACAAAGTGTGGAGATTGATCAGAGGTTGGTTGTAACTGCTTGGAAATGTCAGGCTGCATGCAATAACGCGACTTCCTTTTTACAGATGTAAAACTATTAAAGATAAAGTACATCACTTGGTGTGTGATAGACATGCCTGGAATGCAACATTATCAAGTTTACATGTCCCCAAGGCACCACTCATATTGAATTAGAGAAGATGCTCATTTATACGAATGACCCCTTTTATGATTAGAAGGTGCAATGTGTCTGTTTTATTGAATTCCTGTGATTCCCATTGGTAGGTGCTCAGATCAATTAAAGTTCCTGCTTTGTTTTTGAGAGAGTAACAAGCTCAGTTTGAAACTACAGAAGTTCGGAATTCTGTTGCTGGGAATGTTTCACTGACCTGGATTTTGCAGTAAGAATAATGATGAGGCTAACAACACTCACTTGGTTACTGGGGAGTAAATCATGCAGCAACTTCACGGCATCTGCAAGTGTGCTGGTTAGCACAGAAAGTTGCTGTCTGTGTTGCATTTTTCCCCCATAAGCTTCATTCTAACATATTTCTTCAGGAGGCGCAACATTCAAATGCATGAAATTGTAGTGCTTATGCATTAAGAATCCACTAGACACCCTAAAGGCATTAAGGCTTGCCTATTCAAGTGTAAATTAGATTTTTAACCTTGCGATCTGTCTTAATTATAGGCTTCAGCAATGAAAATTAACTTTTACAAGTGTGGATTCTCATCCCTTAAATATTGAGGGTGGCACAGTGGCTAGCACTGCTGCCTCGCAGCACCACGAACCTGGACATGATTCCTGGCTTGGGTCACTGTCTGTGTGGAGTTTGCACATTCTCCCCATGTCCACGTGGGTTTCCTCCGAGTGCTCGGGTTTCCTCCCACGGTCTGAAAGACGTGCTGGTTAGTTGCATTGACCCAAATAGGTGCTGGAATGTGGCAACTAGAGGAATTTCACAGTAACTTTATTGCAGTGCTAATGTAAGCCTTACTTGTGACTAATAAATAAACTTTACTTTTATTTTGGTTGTAGTTGGACAGTTTCAAAAATGAAATAAGCAGAATAAGGCATTGTGAGTCAACCCAAAGCATCTGGACTGCAATGTTTCAAGAAGTGGAGATGCTGGCGTTGGACTGGGGTAAACACAGTAAGAAGTTTCATAACACCAGGTTAAAGTCCAACAGGTTTATTTGGTAGCAAAAGCCACTAGCTTTCAGGCCTCTGACCCTTCGTCAGGTGAGTGGAGAGTTCTGTTTGTGATCAGAATGCCCCACTCCCGAAAGCTTGTGGCTTTTGCTACTAAATAAACCTGTTGGACTTTAACCTGGTGTTGTGAGACTTCTTACCACGTTTCCAGAAGTCAGCTCACCACCACCTTCTTAAGGGGAAATAAGGATGGGCAATAAATGCTGGCCAGCCAGCAGCACCCATATCCTATGAATGAATAAAAAAGTATATTTTTAATTTTCTCTGTCTCTTTCATCTGTTTTTCTCTTAATCCTTTTTTTTCACTCTTTATTTCTTTTTTCCGTACCTGACTTGACATTGAATCACATATTCCAACATTTACTTCCTGGTTTAGAATCTGCGCTACTCGGTAAGGGTTCTTCAATCTGATTGGCATTGGGCCGGTGGAGGGAGGGTGAAACACTGTTGCTCACTTTTTCAGACTGTTTCCCTGTAGCTTGTGAAGCACTAGTTTCACTCTCTAATAATCAGAGTGGAAGAGCAGGGACAATTGTAAATGGGATGAATGTTGAATCCCATAGTTTGCCACTTACTGCAGAATCTGGACTGATTTCAAATACAATTGATTTCCCTTTTTTTAAAATATTTTTAAATAAGTATGATTCAAAACCCTTGGTAAAATGTAACTCGTGGCAGTTTCATTTTTATATCTTAGACAAGCTTAAATTAAAGTTCAAAGTTTATTTATTAGTGTCACAAGTAGGCTTATATTAACACTGCAATGAAGTTACTGTGAAAATCTCCTCGTCACCCCGCTCCAGCGCCTGTTCGGGTACACAGAGAATTTAGCATGGCCAACGCACCTAACCAGCACGTCTTTCGTGGGAGAAAACCAGAGCACCTGGAGGAAACCCATACTGACACTGGGAGAATGTCTGTACGAAGTCTGCACAATGACTCAAGCTGGGAATCGAACGCATGTCCCTGGCACTGTGAGGGAGCAGTGCTAACCACTCTGTCACTGCGCCACCCAATCTATGGCACTGCTCATTAGAGATCAGTGGACACGCAGACAAGAGTATGATGCCATTACATACTGCAGAAATATAAATGTGGGGATTTTTTGAGCTGAACAGTTGAATTGTAAAAGAATTGTTAAAATACTTCTTGGGGCAGTTACAGTTTGAATAATCTTTATCATCCTTGAACATAATTGTTGGGGTCAATCAGAGTTTATTTTTCACATAGTAAGGTAATTTTATGAATTGAAATTCTCAGTGATAGGGAGCATTTATAGAACACAAATAGAACATTTGGTCCAACAGGTCCATGCCTGTGAACTTCCTACCACACTTGGGACTGGATTTTATGTAGCCCTTCTAAGCCCATCATTAAGAAGACTCACAACACCAGATTAAAATCCAACAGGTTTATTTGCTCCCTCGTCAAGTGAATGGAGAGTTGGGTTCACAAACAGGGAATATATAGACACAGGCTCAATTGCAAGATAATGCTTAGAATGGAAGTCTTTACAGATAATCAAGTCTTCACGGGTTCTGACAATGAGAATGGAGAGAGAGGTAATGACAGATTAAAGAGGTGTGAACTGTCTCAAGCTAGGACAGTTAGTAGGGTTTTGCAAGCCCAGTCTAAATGGTGGGGCTTACACGTAATGTAACATGAACCCAAGATCTCAGGTGAGGCCGTCCTCATGCGTGTGGAACTTGCTATCAGTTTCTGCTTGGCGATTCTTCATTGTTGTGTGTCTTCAAGGCTGCCTTGGAGAACGCTGATCCGAAGGTCAGAGGCTGAATGCCACGCAATGACGGGAACCGTTTTATAATATATTAACGTATAAGTAGCAGGCCTCTCTGCTGTATCATCCCCCCTCCCCTCACATAGGGAATTCCCTTAGCACGGTGTACAACAGGATTTGTAAAACAGGCAGTTGGCAAACAGAGCACGCTTGGGGATGCACAGAAAAGTAGAGCTGTTGGGGGAGAAAGTCAAGCCCAGGTAGAACCCTGGCTCTGCCTCCTCAGTTTGAAAGTAAGTTGGGAAAAGCCAGCTGTGCAGTGTGTGGGCTGAGATGAAAGGATGCTTAATGTGACACTTCTGTTGACTTGAATTTTGCGGTTATAAGGATGGCAAAATAGTCAATGTTCACCATAATTACAGCTGTGAAACCTTGTGGAAATGACAGCTCTCCCTTCACTTTCCTGTGAGCTTTGTGAAATTGCTGCATGTGTATGTTCATTGCCCATCAAACATGCTGCAGAAAGTTAGAACTGAGATCTAATAGGGCAAGTAACTTTTCAAAAGGGATATTTATGATAATGCCATTCAACCCATTTGGCCCAGAAAGGAAACAATTTAAGTTGTGGTATCTCACTCCTATATGTTGTGAATTGTTGCTAGAGATATTGAACATTTTTTTCCACCCTGTGTGCTTTATTTCTTGCTGCTAATCCTTATTTTTTGTTTCTCTTTATTTGTCTTTCCGTCCTAGTTTTTACTCTGATAGTGATAGTTGGTAACTCCATCTCACTGATCCATCTGTTTTTCACTCTTAACCTTCATTCTGTGGAAATGGACTGTTGGTTCCATTGTTGATTGATGTCTGAGGTTTCCCTCACTGGCGCAGGGAAACATTCCAATGGTGTGCAGATCAAAAATCTTTCAGGCTGAAGGGTTCTATTAAATTTTTTAAAATGCACACGTCCCTCCACTATTTAGGAAAGGCAAGCGAGGGAGAAACTGGGCAATTATGGGCCAGTTAGCCTAACATTTGTTGTTGGGGAATTACTAGAATCTGTAATTAAAGATGAATGATGGCACACCTTGAAAAGTTTCATCTAATCAGGGACAACCAGCAAGGATTTGGAAGTGTAGGTCTTGGCTGGTGAATTTGATGGACCTTTTGAAGAGGTGATTGGAATAGTGGATAGGGGCTTGTATTTTGGATGTTATTTACATGAAGGCATTCAATAAAGTCTCTTATAAAAGACTAATGGGTAAATTTGAAACTGATGAAATAAAAACATGTTATTATCCTAGTTGAGATTGGCTGGGCAGAAGGAAACAGCAGGCAGAGATAAGGGCAGGTACTTGAATTGGCAAGATTGACTGGTGGCATCCCACAGGAATCTGCGACCGCCAGATAACTGAGGGTGTAAAGTAGAAAAGATCACTGGCCTCAGTCTTGGGTAGGAAGGCAGGGAGTGCCTCCTCCCTTCATAGGCCAGATACCTCCGGTCCTCTTTCCACCCGTGACCTATCCCCACGATGGCACAGTGGTTAACACTGCTGTCTCACGGCACCAGGGGTCCGGGTTCGTTTCCAGGCTTGGGTCACTGTCTGCGCAGAGTCTGCACATTCTCCTCGTGTCCGCATGGTTTTCTTGCGGGTGCTCCGATTTCCTCCCACAGTCTGAAAGATGTGCTGATTAGGTGCATTGGCTGTGCTAAATTCTCCCTCAGTGTACCTGAACAGGCACCGGAGTGTGGTGACTAAGGGATTTTCACTGCATCTTCATTGCAGTGTTAATTTAAGTCTACTTGTGACAATAAATAAATAAATGAATGATTAAGCACTCACCCTCCTTTCCCTTCCCTCCCATGACCTCTGCCACTTACCTCACACTGAGGCTCTGGCTGCAATGTCTCTTCTGGCCACACACTGCTGTGCCTGGATGAATTGGAGAGCTGTCGGCCAATCAAATTGGCTGACAGGTCTCCAAGGCGGGACTTCCTTTCAAGTGCAGATGGTAGTTCTGCTGCTGCCCATTCGCACCCACACACACTTACTCTCTCTCTCTCAAACATGTGCACACACATACTCTTGTCCCTCACACACATACACACACACACACACACTCTCATCTCTCACACACTCACCTCTCTCCTAGGCCTGAATCCCCCTCCTTCCTTTCCCAAGGCCCAAACACCACACAGAACCCAGTCAGGAATCCCTGGTGTGCAGTATTGGTCCCTTTTATTTATTTAAAGAAAGATGTCAATGCATTAGAAACAGTTGAAACAAGGTTCATTAGTTTCATACCAGGAATAGGAGGGTTGCCTGGTGAGGAAAGGTTGGAGAGGTTAGCTTTGAATCCATTAGAGTTTAAAAGCGTAAAACACGACTTGATCAAAATCTTTAATACCCTGAGGGGTTTTGACAGAGTGGATATGGAGGGGATGTTCGAGAATCTAGGACAAGGGGTGACTGTTTGAAAATAAGGGATTGCTTACTTAACAGAGATGAGAAGTTTTTTCGTTGTGAATCTCTGGAACTCTCTTCATGAATAGGCAGTGGAAACAGAGTCTTTGAATGTTTTTAAGGAAGAGATGGATTGATTAGTAATTTTGCAGATGACGCAAAGGTTGGTGGATTTGCAGTTAGCAGTGAGGACCATCAGAGGTTACAGCAGGATATAGATCAGTTGGAGACTTGGGCGGAGAGATGGCAGATGGAGTTTAATCTGGACAAATGTGAGGTAATGCATTTTGGAAGGTCTATTACAGATGAGAAATATACTGTAAACGGCAAAACCCTTAAGAGTATTGATAGGCAAAGGGATCTGGGTGTACAGGTACATAGGTCATTGAAGTTAGCAATGCAGGTGGAGAAGGTAGCCAAGAAGGCATATGGCATGCTTGCTTTCATCAGCCGGGATATTGAATTTAAAAATTGGCAAGTCATGTTGCAGCTTTATAGAACCTTAGTTAGGCTGCACTTGGAATATAGTGTTCAATTCTGGTTGCCACACTATCGGAAGGATGTGGAGGCTTTGGAGAGGGTACAGAAAATTTACCAGGATGTTACCCGATGTGGAGGGCATTAGCTATGAGGAGAGGTTGGAGAAACTTGGTTTGCTGTCACTGGTTGAGGGGCAGCCTAATAGACGTCTACAGGATTATGAAGGGCATGGGCAGAATGGATAGTCAGAAGTTTTTTCCCAGGGTGGAAGAGTCAGTTTCTAGGGGCACAGATTTATGGTGTGAGGGGCAAGGTTTGAAGGAGATGTACGAGGCAAGTTTTTTTACACAGAAGTTGGTGGGTGCCTGGAACTTGCTGCTGGGAGAGATAGTGACTTTTAAGGGGCATCTGGACAAATACATGAATAGGATGGGAATAGAGGGTTATGGTTCCCAAAAGGGTAGGGGGTTTTAGTTCAGTTGGGCAGCATGGTCAGTGCAGGTTCAGAGGGCAGAAGGGCCTGTTCCTGTGCTGTAATTTTCTTTATTCAGGAAGCTGAATACAGAATGAATGGAGTTTAGAAGAGAGAGAGGGGGTCTCATAGAAACTTATAAAATTCTAACACAATTAGGGTAGATTCAGAAAAAGTGTTCCCAATGGTGGGGGAGTCCAGAATTAGGGGGTCATAGTTTGATGAGAAGGGGTAAACCTTTTAGGTCTGAGGTGAGGAGAAATTTCTTCACCCAGAGGGTGGTAATTGTGTGGAATTCGCTGTCACAGAATGTAGTTGAGGCCAAAATGTTGTGTGATTTCAAGAAGAAATTAATTTAGCTCTCGGGTGAAAGGGATCAAAGGATATGGGGGAAGGGGGGATCAGGATATTGAATTTGATGATCAGCTCTGATCGAAGTGAATGGTGGAGTAGACTTGAAGGGCTGAATGGCCTACTCCTGCTTCTAGTTGCTATGTAAAGGGAAAGAGTAAAATAGAGGAGAAAAGTTATTCAATCCTCAAAAGACATTTTTGACCAATTAGAAGCCATTCCCAGGGTTGAAGAAGGAGGAGGCTGAGGAGTAATGAGCAAAAGGATAATAGATAAATCTGCAGGCAGTTAATATAGTGCAGCCCAGCACTTCCACCCTTGTTTAGAGACTGCTGTTAATGCAGATGGTGATACAACATCCACAAAGGAGGATTCTATAGACCACCTAGCCATGGTTCAGCGTTGCACCTTGCTTGGAAGGAGTTGGAAGTCGCTGCTAGTCACTGTCAACACTGGATATTTTTCTGTTTGCTGTTGTTGTTCTTGTAACACAGCTCAAATTCTGCCCTGAGAACCTCTGCATCAGTTCCTTGAGGACATGGCAAGGCGGAAGTGACAATTCCTGCAGATATCATTGAGGGTCTCCTGGTGGGTATGGTCCATTGGCCCATTTTGACTGCTGCTCACTTTGCCTCTGTCTTCCTCAGTGCACTGCTACCGAAACATTAACTGAATAATTCCGTGAAAAATGTAGCTACGCACATGGGAGTGCATATGAAGCACTGAACACTTTAGCATGCTAAATTTCCTCACATCAGTGCAAAATTTCATAATTCCAAACGCAAACGTAAATTGGTTTTAAAATCAAGAATATCTCCACAACTGGGAGAAATCTCTTCACAACGTTTGAAACTAGTATTAAAACAAGTTCAAGAGACCTTGTTATATTGTGTATGCCATTAAACTCTGGATCACTGAGACCTCAGATTAGCTGTTATTGCTTAATATGTTATTAGCTAAGATATTTATTAGGGATTGAGGAATTCTTGTTCCCTATTTAACTTTTTCCCTTTCATTCTGTATTCAGCTTCCTGCAATTTTGCCACCTCCCAGCACAATTACAATTCTTCCTGCTCATGCCCAATATCATGCTCCACTTTCCTCCCACAGCACGGTGGCACAATGGTTAGCACTGCTGCCTCACAACATCAGGTTCAATTCCGGCCTCGGGTCACTGTCCGTGTGGAGTTTCCATATTCCCCCTGTGTCTGCGTGGGATTTTCTCGGGTGCTCTGGTTTCCTCCCACACTCCAAAAATGTGTGGATTAGGTTGATTGGCCATGTTAAGTTGACCCAGTGTCAGGGGATTAGCAAGGGAAATATGTGGGGTTACGGGAATAGGGCCTGTATGGGATTGTGGTTGGTGTAGACTCAATGGGCCGAAAGGTCTCCTCCTGTACGGCAGGGATTCTGTGAGCAGGTTGGGTGGATTGGCTGTGTTAAATTGCCTCTGAGTCTCCCAAGATATGTAGGTTAGGAGCATTAGCGAGGTAAATATGTGGGGTTACAGGATCAGGCCTGGATTAGGTGCTCTGTCAAAGAATTGGTGCAGACTTGATGGGCTGAATGGCCTCCTCCTGCACTGTAGGATTCTACGATTCTGTGACAATGTAATTCTCCCTGCCCAAAGCTGCTTAGGCCAATTGAATAACACTTCAAATTGAATGTTATTCACACATTCACATTCTGGACAGATCGCACCAATTCTTCATAACTTAGAACTGACTTCCAGCAGTACGAAATCTGTTATTGTGCCTTCAATTTTCTTTTGCCACATTGCTTTTTCAAAAAGTAATGGAAGGTATGTTTACTATTAGTGGGTTCAATGATTGAAGGAAATAAAAGGAAGATTCTGTGTTAACTTCACTCAAAGTTTGAGGCATATAAGGTTCAAATTGCTGAATTCTTGTGTGAAAGCTGAGTTTCTGTGTCTTAATAAGTATAAGATTTTTAGTTTTATGGCTGATACGCCAACAATTAACCATAGTTGTCTTTGCACAATCCACCTTATGCTGCAGCTGTCCTGCTTATCCGCATTCCAAAGGAATTTTTCCATTCAGCTTATTTTAATACCGCCAAATTTAAAAATGTCAATGAATTTTAAACATTGCGTGGGCCACGAGCTGGGAGACACAATAAAAGTGTCGCACAACATGATAGCCAGTGAAAGGATTAACCTCAGAAGGAACAATGCTCTCGATATACCCTGAACGTCGCCGGTGACTAACAGACTGCCTGATTATTTATACGCACACCATAGTAACGGGGCATCAAAGGACTGCTTTCACCCAACAAAGGCTGGACAACCCGCACTGTAAACCCTCACTCAGCGCTTTGTCCCCGCCTGTGTCTGCAACCGTTTTCCCGACAATCGGCTGGAAGTACAATGGGAGAAAACTTTGATTTCACGTTGCCTTGACTTTTTCAACCCTGCCTTTGTTGGCACACGTGCCGCAGAGCTCTAGGAGGGGGAGGTGGGGTGTGTGTGACAGGGAGGGCGGTGGTGGTGGGGGGTGGATGTGACAGGGGGCTCTTTCTTTTAATGCAGTGTAACAAATTCAGTGAAATGAAGGCGTGCGGCACTTCTGTCGGATTTTTGTGACTTGGAGTTCGAATGATTTTTTTTATTTGCCAGATGTAAGGTGTTTGGTGGGGGAGGGAGGTGGTGGTGGTGTGTGTAAGAAAACCCATTTAGGACAGTCATTCTGTCTGTGTGATGGCTTTACAGCTTTGGTGGGCAATGAGAGGTGTCTCGCTTAGACTGTGCTTCAATTTAGGTGAAATCAGTGTTTCTTTTTGTGTGCGCGGTGAGGCACCATTTGAATAGCATGTTGAGAGAACACTTAAGGTCCACTTGACAGGAGCTCTTGTTGTAAATAGTGCAATTTGACTCCAGCTGTTAAACAGTGCCTTTGACAGCAACCAAATAGCAAGAAGATGCTTTACTGCACCACAAAAAAAAATCAATATTTGGTTCTTGTACTTGGCAACCTGCTTTTTTGTTGTGATGATTTATATAAGAAAATCTTTAGGTTTCCCACGAAATGAGCTGTAATTGTATGGTTTTGTACTCGTGCTCTAATTTTATCATCAAATTAAACTCCTTTGCTGGGCCCCTGCTCTCACAGATGTTCAGAGCCTGAGTGCGAGTGGAACATATGGTCTTTGCCTCAGCCTGGTTCCTGCTGTAGACCTGCAGACGATGCAGGGCTCCCTGCCGCTGTGTTCAGGAGTAAAGTTTGCAACACGTTGTGGAGATGAGGCTGAAGGGATATTTCTTGCTTCATCTGCAGCGTTCATCCTCCCAGGCTGCCCATACGCTTAACAGAAAGTGGACCTTGTGAAATATTGTAGCCCTTTCAGTGGTGGAGCTATGCGCCGTCTTTACTTCCTTCCCTCCGGAATGTCTTTGGAAAGGAACACCCTGCAAATGGTCATCTCTTTACACATTAATATGATTTTTTTGACATTTTGGTTTTAAATATTAAGCTTTTGAGTCGTAGTTTAATCAGCCATATCCTTTTCAGATAGATACATGCCAGAAAGTCAGTCCAAAGATGCTGGGTAAATACATGGGGTTCTGGGGATCGGGCCTGGGTGGGATTGTGGTTGGTGAAGACTCGATGGGCCGAATGGCCTCCTTCTGCACTGTAGGATTCTATGATTCTATAGTTAGATTTCACTTCCAATTGGTTAGAATAGATTTAAAAAGGTACAATTGAATCTGCTAACTGTTAACCTTCTTTCTTTTCTAGTAACCATAAACACAACGTGCACATTTTAATTTCTTCAAAATATGTAGCATCATAGGATAGTTCATCGAATCATACAATCCCTACAGTGCAGAAGGAGGCTATTCGGCTCATCAAACCTGTACCAACGACAATCCCACCCCAGCCCTATCCCTGTAACCCTATCTATTTATCCTGCTCATTGCTCTGACATGAAGGGGCAATTTAGCATGGCCAATTCACCTCACCCATACATCTTTGGCGTGTGGGCGGAAATTGGAGCACTCAGAGGAAACCCATGCAGACGCAAAAAGAACATGCAAACCCCACGCAGTCACCCAAGGCCGGAATTGAACCTGGATCCCTAGCGCTGTGAGGCAGCAGCAGTAACCATCATGCCGCCCCAATGTGGTTGCCTCTTAAATGTCCTCTGAAATGGCCTCGCAAGTCACTCAGCTCAAGCGTATGCCTCCACCGCACCCTCAAGTAGTGTATTTCAGATCCTAACCTTTTTTTGTTTATTAGTGTCATAAATAGGCTTACATTAACACTGCAATGAAATTATTGTGGAAATCCTCTAATCGCCATGCTCCGGCGCCTGTTTAGGTACACTGAGGGAGAATTTAGCATGGCCAATGCCCCTAACCTGCACGTCTTTCGGACTGTGAGAGAAAACCTGAGCACCTGGATGAAACACGGAGTTCATGCAGAGTCTGCACAGACAGTGACCCAAGCCGGAATCAAACCTGGGTCCCTGGCACTGTGAGGTAGCACTGTGTCACCATGTAGTTACAGCATAGCAGTAGACCATTTAACCCACTGTGTCTATTTTGGCTCTGTGCAAGTGTAAATCAGAAAGAAGTCTCACAGCACCAGCTTAAAGTCCAACAAGTTTATTTGTAGCAAACGCCACTAGCTTTCGGAACTGGCTGGACCTTCACAGGTGGGCAGGAGTTCTCCAGAAAGTTCAAGCAAGTTTTCCAGAACTCCCACCCACCTGATGAAGGAACAGCATGTTCCGAAAGCTTGTGGTGTTTGCTACAAATAAATCTGTTGGACTTTAAGCTGGTGTTATGAGACTTCTGTTTGTTTTTACCCCAGTCCAATGCCAGCATCTCCACATCAAGTGTAAATCAGCCAGTCCCACTCCCCTGTCTTTTCCACACAGCCCTGCACATACTGACTGTTCATGGAATTACTCAACATCCTTAAGAAAGCCACCATTGACCCTGCGTCCAGCACACACTCAGGAAATGCACTCCTGATCCTAACCACTCGCTGCATAAAAAATCTTTCTGTCCTGTCTCTTTTGGTTCTTTAGCCAATCGCCTTGAATGAGTATCTGTCTGGTTCTTGACCCTTCTGCCAATACAGTTTTGCTTTATCTATTGTATCCAGACCCCTCTATCAAATCTCCTGTCAATCTACTCTCTCAGAAGAACAGCCTCAATTGTCCCATGTAATTGAAGTCTTCACCATCAAATCATAGTACCCCTACAGTGCAGAAGGAGGCCATTCGGCCCATCAGGTCTGCATTGATTCTTACCCAGCCTTACCCCCGTAACTCCATGTATTTATCCCACTAACCTATGTACCTTGGGACAATAAAGGGCAATTTAGCATGGCCATTCCACCTAACCTACACATCTTTGAACTGTAGGAGGAAACTGGAGCACCTGGAGGAAAGCCACGAGGAGAACATGCAACCTCCACACAGACAGTCACCCGACACCTGAACTGAATCTGGGTCCCTGGCACTGTGAGGCAGCCGTGCTAACACTATGCCACCATGCCGCCCTTGAAACCATTACTGCAAATATTTTCTGTGCACTCTCTATCCCCTTAACATCCTTCCCAAAGTGTCAAGCCCAGAATTGAGCTCAATTCTCTACATGGTACATAATTTAGTCAATTTGATAGTGGATAATAATACTTGCATTACTTCGACTTGGTGGTTGAATTCTGCCTCTCAGTCAGAGGGGAAGTGTTTGAGCTCCATTTCAGATAGGCCCACACCCAGCGGGGTAACTATGGAAAGTTGCTTGTAGCTCATGCAGGAGGAGGTATTGGGAAGAAGAAAACCCTGAGAAAGGCAATGAAAAGCAGCCCAGCCACTCTTCACTAGGCAATGGCTCAACAATCCCAGTGCATGAGACTTGGAGTAGGTCTCGTTCCAGAAGAGAACGCCCAAAAAATGCAGGCTGAATTGTATTTACCTAGCACCTTATCAGCCAGAAATCTCTGGCCGTTCACGCCAGCAGAATTCTCTGGCCCTCTGCAGTGGACCAAGTGTGGATAAATGGGATTAGGTGGGAGGTCAGATGCCTTAATGGGCTGAAGGACCGCTTTCTGCACTGTATGATTCTATGATTCCAGCGAACACAGTTTTGGCTAAGTGCCAGATTCTCCGTCCTCGCTTACAACAGCAGGGCGTGAATGGCCAAAGAATTCCAACCGTCATTTCCCAAAGAGCTTCAAAACTTAATTATGTCTGTTATTCAGCAAGCGCCTTTATATAAGAATGTAAAAGACCCACTGGGAACCAAACACGTAAACTTAGCAGTCTGCATACAGTTTTTGCCAATGTGTCATGAAGCACAGGATCTCTTCAATAAGCTAGTAGCATAAAGTTAATTCATTATATAATTTAACATCTTCCATGCATGAATTTGAAGTGCTTTAGCACTTGGTGAAATTAATCTGCTTGCGCAGTGAAGTTAGAAGACATGTAACAAATCCTCAGCTGTTTTAGTCAAAATCACTCAATGTGGACTAAACTTTACTTTCAAGAGATACATCAGCATCACTTCTGTCAAAATCCTGGAGCTCCCTACCATAGAAAGCACCCTGTCCAGATGTATCACAGCTTGGTATGGCTCCTGCTCTGACCAAGGTAGCAGGAAATTACAAAAGGTCGTGAGTGTATCCCAATCCATCACGCAGACCAGCTTCCCATCCATAAACTCTCTCTACTCTTCCCACTGCCTCAGGAATGTAGCCAGAAAAATCAAGGACCCAACGCACCCTGTACATACTTTCTTCCACCTTCTTCCGTTGGGAAAAAGATATAAAAGTCTGAGATCATGCACCAACCGACTCGAGAACGGCTTCCCTGCTACCATCAGACTTTTGAATGGACCCATTATATATTAAGCCGATTTCTCTCTCCATTCAGGCTACGATGGTAGTACAATATTCTGCACATTCTTTCCTTCTCCCCTATGTACTTTATGAATGGTATGTTTTGTCTGTATAATGTGCAAGGAACAAGGCTTTTCACTGTATCCCAATACATGTGACAATAATAAATCATATCAAATCAAAAAAGCCCTCTGGGTATATCTACACCACATGGTTACAGTGGTTCAGGAGGGCAGCTCAGCACTGACAGTGACAGAAGTGCAGGTCCCCTTAAGAGTTGAACCAGGACTTCACAGTGAGTTGTGAGTAGGTGATGCTCACTGAAGCTTGTAATTAACAACTGGGGTTTTCCCACAGGTGTGGGCTGACTTCTAGACAGGGAAAGGATGTGTAGAAAGTGGGATTAGTACCAAACTACAATATAAAAAATAAAATGGTTGTGAACCATCAGAAAGTCTCCTGCTGCCTAATTTGGTAAATGGCTATCTACCATCACCTTCTCAAAGACAATTAAAAAATGGCCAAAAAAGCTGGTGGTACCCAGATCCCAGGAGCACATCTTCTTTAAAAAAAAGTGAGGATTTAGATGGAATAATGGAGTCACAGGTTTAACGTAAGTTGCAAAAGAAGCAATGGAGACATAAGGAGAAACATTTTCACACGACGAGTTCTTAAGTTCTGAAATGCACTGCCTGAAAGGAGACAGGTTCAATCGAGGCATTCAAGAAGGAATTGAACTATTATCTGAAAAGGAAGATTGTGCAGGTTACAGGGAGAAGGGATGAGAATGGCACGAGGTAAAGTGCTCATTTGTGGAGCCAGTACAGACACAATCGGCTGAATGGCTTCCTTCTGTGCTGTAACAATGGTGTGAGCTCCAGAACGACACCTTGAACGTCTCTTGAAGCAGTTCATTCCTGCTTCAGTTACAAACGCAATATCCTTTTCGAATTGTTTCAGGAACATGGAATTACCCTTTCAAGTTGTGGACATCAGCAACACATTGTACGGCATTATCCCAGGCTGAATGTAATGAAAAACTCAAGGTCTTATCGAAACAGAAACCATTGGTCAGTCCCTGCTAGCAATGAAATAAAATGATTTGTGGAGAATCACAAGTTGAAGGATATCAGTTCTGAAATTTGATTTTTCTTAGGTCCTTTATTAGGTTACCTGAGCTGAAATATAGAAATGTGTTTTAGCAGCAGCTATGAGGATGTGCACTTGGCAGCAGTCTTGTGTGCAGTAATTGGTGCTTGGCCTAAAAGGTTGTCTTTAGTTAATGTCATCAAGAGTAAGATATAAGAATCATCATCACTCATTAAAATTCAGCCTCTAATTTTACTCATTTAATATTCAGCACTTATTACATAATCTAGGTCCATTAATATCGTTTAATGGAAAATGTTTAGCAAACGACATCTTATTTTCTAAAAATGATTAGATTGTAATATTAATGTCAAAAAGAGTGTCATATATCTGCCAAAAGGCTCAGTATTGCACCAAGAAATTGCTCAAAAACATTGGTTTCTGATATTCAATTCCCGCCCCCCCAACACACACACACACACACACACACACACACACACGCACACACACACAGTGTATATGGGCAGGACGGCCTCACAAAGTGGCCTTTCCCCATTGCGCCTTTGGAATCAGACAGTCCCAGCAACACTGAACCTTTGCAGCGCCTGTCCCAGGCTTTAGTGCATCCTTCAGCAGGTAGCCCTGGACCTTGGAATGTGCCAGTCTGCAGTGCTTGGTCATGGATAACTCAGATATTTGGGACTGGCCTCTTATTATTGCCGTGGGCCGGATTTCTCTCTCGCTCCGCGGCACATATCACGGCGGCGGGAGGCGATACGCGCTCACTGGAGATGGGATCGTATGGCCCCACCACTGTCAATGGGGTTTCCCATTGAACACCCCCCCCCCGCCGCCCTCACCCATGGCAGGGGGTGCATTGCTGGTGGGACTGTAAGATTCCACCGGTGTGAACGGGAAGAAGATTTTGTTGCATGAATCTCAGTTGCTTTACATAGCTGACAGTCTTCAAACTCTCTCCCAGATACATGCTGCACGTCCAGAAGATCCATCCTTCTCTCTCTTTCCCCTTCGGGTAAGTATCGTTGGTGAAGTATGAATGATACCAGTCCTCAGGCCGAGCAGTGGCTTTCCTGTTCTGAAATTCTGAGCGCTGCAACTCTGAAAAGGAGAAGTAAGCAAATTGGTGAAGTATTTAAATGACTCCTTCACTATCCAAAGCGTGCAGTTGGAACTCGGCAAGAAAGCAGACAAAGATTGACTATACTCTTGCTCATGCTAAAGGGTGCTTTGTTATCACTTCATCCTCATTCATAATCTACATTTAATTATCTGGAATTATGCTTTATGATATGATAAATTAATTTTGACATTGGGAAAGGTGGGTCACATTTAACAGGCCTGGAGTTTCTAGTCAGTGTTTTATATAAATCTTCATCAAATCATAGAATCCCTACAGTGCACATCAAGTCTGCAACGGTTCACTGACAGAACATCTTACCCTTGCTATCCCCATAACCCCATGTATTTATTTACCTTGCTAATCCCCCTAACCTGCACATCTTGGGACACTGAGGGGCAATTCAGCATGGCCAGTCTACCTAATTTTGTTTGCATATATCCTTTATCAAGCTCCCTGCAGATTGGCTGTACAATATAACTACTCACACCAATGCGCGAATCAGCTTGATGATCTACAGAAATTATAGAAGATCTCCTCTTGCTGTTGGTACTGAAATAGCAAACAGCAAACAAACCTCCCCTCTTACGGAAATAATTTAGGTTCAGCTTGGTGCCCTCTCATAGCTACTGGAAGTCGTATTAAATTGTGCTAAAACAAAATGTGATTGTGCCAGTGCAAAGGTTAGTGCAGCAAAGTAGATGGATTTCCTTTGTCCTCGTGTGCCTCATGTTTGAAGTGTTTTCATAGAGCAACAGTCAGTTGGCTTTCACATTATACTTCATATTCCTGTGCTGCACCTTGCTTCACTCTTTGATTAAGGGGAGATGGTTTTTCTTTAGTTTAGTGGGGGTGTCATGATCGGCACGGGCTTGGAGGGCCGAAGGGCCTGTCCCTGTGCTGTACTTTTCTTTGTTCTGTACCTATTTGCATCAATTAGACTTTCTGGCCTTAAAGGATTAAAGTCAAGGTAACGAGGCTACAGATATATCTGGAGGTATATCATCTAATATTCAAAACATTGTTGCTGTGAGCACTTCCCTCCTGTGTGTGTTAATAAGGCCACAGTTTTGTCTGACCCGTGTGTGTTATGTGGCTGTCTTGCCACAAGATGGCATTTGGCATTACAGGAAAATGTGCCTTGCAACCTTTACGTTAATGGTCGACTCTTGCTCAGAAACAAGGGATTGGATTGGCTAATTGTCATGTTCTAATTACTTGTTCACTAATGAGAAGCGTTTGCAGGTCCGTACAGCACAGGGCACGCTGCTTGCCACAGCTGATTGATGCCTCTTTATCGAACATGCGCTGGGCCCTGCTGTATTAGTTGTGACCAGGTACGTGGTATCGTAATTAAAAGAGAGACCATTTAAACAGCTTCACAAGGGGCACAGCACACAAACTGCAGGGGCTGCTTTTAATTTCCCCAAATGTTCAATTAGCCGTTGGTTGAGTGAAGCTGCTGCCCAGCGCTCGCACCGTGAACGCTCTTCAGTTTTCCCATTCCAGATTCTGGTTTTGTGTGCAGCTCTGCTGTATTGATCTGCCCATGCAGATAGCCCACAGCCCTTTATAAGACAGTCATGTAATGTAAATGAAGATGGAGGATTGCGTTTTGGTTCCGAGCGCCGGAGTGCTTTCATTTGTTGCGCTGGAAGTCTCCAGTGCGCTGGCCTGGCCTCCCCTCACAAAATGTCCAGGCTACAAATTAAAGATGAGAGACTCGGGATCAAACTTGTTGTGAAGGTGGCTGCAAGGCAGGTGGCGTTTCTTTCATGAATATCGCAGGCGCTGCTTCAACCGAGGATGCTCAGACATTTGGACTGTTTTTCCTGCACACTGGGTAGGGGTGCAATTCCATTACACAAGGTTTGGACTTTTTTGTCCTTTTGTGCTTGCAATTCACAGGCGTAAGAACTGGGTGGGATTTTTCATCCACGCTCACCCCAAAACCAGAAAATCCTGCCTGACGTCAACGGATCTTTGTCTGCACCCCCCCCGCCTCACCAGCCCGCTACGGTTCATGTGGCAGGTGTGACGGGAAAATTCCCCCCTTTGTTTGGAAGTAACTAATAAAATTTAAGAAAATAGAGAATGTGGGCACAGCGCCTTTTACACTGTACGTATCATTGTGTTGATTTTTATTTATTTTGTAAAAGCTTTACCACTGCGTAGAGTGGACTGGATGGACCCGAATCCATCTCTTTGCTTGTCCCAATTAAATCCAATTCATGTTGCCTGCGAGAGGGGCATACGTACAAACCTGACAGGGTGGAACCATGGTCACCTGGCATGGGTGTGCTTCCTCTGGGCCTTCTGGCTAAGATCAAGCGTCAGATCAAGCCCAGGATGGGGTCTAATGCCTTTCCTGCACAGCTTGGATCTTTATTTTGATTTCATGACTTTGAAACAGCCTAAATTTTCTGGGAACCTTTACCAATGTGACAGCAGCCCTGGAATATTAGGCTGACGATTGGCATCACTTTCAGCCGTGACCACCACCTTCAACGTCTCAAGCAGAGAGTTTCACTTACGTCCGCCTCAGTCCAAAGTAGATCCTGTTGCAATTACCATGAGTAGCTCTGTGGGTTGGCTGAAGAAGAGAATGCAAAATCCTTCAAATTGTAGCATATCAGATAGATGAAAAGCATACAGATGAGAGTGACAGTCTGCATTGTGATGGTTTAAAGCTCTTCTGTGACCCACTGCTTCTTTCTGCTCAGAATAATTATGACAGAATCATAGAATCCTGACAGAAGGAGGCCATTTGGCCCATCGAGCCAGCACCAACAACAATCACACCCAGGCCCTAAGATAGTAACTCCTCATAATTATACTGCTAATCCCCCTGACACTAAGGGGCAATTTATCATGGTCAAACAACCCCAAACTTTGGAGCGTGGGAGGAATCCAGAGCACCCCAGGAACACAGAAAAGGGGAGAACGTGCAAACTCCACACAAACGACCACCCAAAGCAGGAATTAAACTTGGGATCCTGGTACTGTGAGGCAGCAGCACTAACCACTGTGCTCCCATGCCGCCCCCTAAAATGAAGTGATACAATCAGAATAATTCTTGCACAACAAGCATTTTCCTAGTGTGGAAGGTGGACATGGCCCACTACACACCTTGAATGTTTATTGTAGGCTGATATTCCAGGTTAGCCCAGGGAGTGCTATTTTATCAAAAGTCTTGTTTTTCAATAAACACATTACTGTTATACAGTAAATCTGTCTATTTCAGTGCCTCAGCCAGTTGTTGAAGACCCCATATCACTATTTGGATAAGAGGAGGGAATCTTAGCCAGTAGTCGTCCTTCAATCAGTACCACTAAAACCAGATTAACCCCAACCTTTCTGATGGGTTGTGTGTGATCTTACCTTGTGCAAGATGGTAGCTATGTTTGTCTACAGTGTCCTTAATGCTGAAGAAATTAATTTTATGTGAAGTAACATTTCAGAAACATGATAAGGTGCAATATAAATCTAAGTTTCATTTCATAATTTGTGGTATAAGCTTTGTCTAATACAGTATTAAGTGAAAGTTGAGTGCTTTATTGAAAAGCAGACATGTTGTGATGTTGGTAAGTGATAGAATACAGTGTTTGGAAAGTAGGTGTGTTTGGGAAGTGGTTATGTGTTTGGGAACGATTTAAGTGATTATGTAAGTGATGTGCTGGAGTGAGTTAATAGTTTGGGGAAAGCTGGTGGATGGAAATATTTGAGGATTAGCGTTGTGACAATAATTAACGTACTTAGTTTTAACTCATTAACATCTCCATGTGAAAGAGTTATTAAAGAATGGTAAATGGGAGTATGGTTTCATGGTAAAGAATATCATGGCCCTTGTCTTGCTTGAATCCACATCCATTGCTTCCTCCGTTCTCCCCCCCTCTGCACATCTCCTTTACTCTCATCTTTTGCTTCCTTGTGGTTCTCAACCAGTGTGCCGTGAAGAACCCCCAAAGTGTGTCTTGATAAAGGATTCAAAATTCATGTAATGAAATCAAAATTATCCTTTGTCTCAAAGTCTATGTTTGCATCTCCAAAACCTGATGAAATCTGGACCTCCCGTCCCTACGCTGGCTGGGAAAGAGCCACACGTGTCTGATTTAGATTTTTAATGTTGGTCGGGCCCATGCGCATGGACCAATGGGATTTGGAGCTGAAGACAAAGGTCCCATTGCGCCAGCACAAAAAGCGAAAACACAAAAAGGGCGCAATAACCCTGGGAGAAGAGAGACAGAAAGGGTGAGATTTAGAAAAAAAACACGCAAGAGGACAGGAAGAAGTTAAAAATGAAGTTCCCAGTAAAGGAAGATGACAGAGAAAATAGGAGATGTGCCTTAAAATGTTTTTACCGTATAGGTGCCCGGTGACATATCAAAGGTTGGGGACCACTGCTCCACACCTCAGGCCTACATTTAGGAAAGTTGGCCGGCAGCTGAAACAGCAGAAAAAAGCCCACCATGCAGCTGTAACATGCAGGGGGTGTAAGGGTGGGGGCTCTCGTGGTGGCGGGGGGGGATGCTAAACTAGCTGGGAGTTTCAGATTGGCCAGAAGCTCTAGCAGTCTCAGCAGCGCCAGAGCTATATAGTGGCCACTGCTGGGACCACAGGAAGGAACAGGGAGGCTGACACAGAATGATGTATCCTGGGTTTTTAGGGTGGGAAGGATTCATGGGGGCAGGCTTTGGAGGCAGGTGGTAAGGAAGGGAGAGTGAGTGCCCCTGATGCACGCAGGGCACTCCCGGAATGATTTGCTTCACTTCGTGCCTGCCATTTTTCACGGAGTTCACAAAAAGCAGTCTGCCCACACCCACTGTATTATGGCGTGGGCAGTGTATTATCCAGTTCAGGACACTTATGAACAAGCCCTAGTTGACCTTTAATTATTCATGTAGATATAGCGGGCAGGCTGTCGGTTTCAGCACCCGCCCACTCAGCTTATCTGCTTGGGGGGTAGGCAGGAAAATGGTGGGCTGAGGCAGCCGACTTAAGTCCTCCCTTGCTGAAAACATGCCTGGCAGAGTGCTTGGTCATTCCAGCCCTTAGTCATTCATTCACCTCCCCACTCTCTCTTCATGTGACCGTAACAACAGTGACACAAGGTGTGACAGAAAAGTCTCACACAGAAATCCTTAGAGAGATAAGACTTACAGCAGCAAAATAGATGATCATTGTAAGCTGTATTATTAACTTAGTATAATGGAATATCAAAACTGAAGCATGCAGATTTAAAATAAAAACACTGGGACTGAAGCTGGATTCACATCTCCCGTTTTATCCTCTTTTCTGTCATTTGGAGAGTGTTTAGTCAAAGTGCATTAAATATTTCCATTTAGTTAGCTACCACTCCCACATTACAATCTTTCTTGTGAATTATTGTAAAGGCATGGTGGCACAGTGGTTAACACTGCTGTCTCACAGCACCAGGGGCCTGGGTTCGATTCCTGGCTTGGATCACTGTCTCTGTGGAGTCTGCACATTCTCCCCATGCCTGTGTGGGTTTCCAAAGATGTGCAAGTTAGGTGGATTAGCCCTATTAAATTAGTATCAGCAGGATGAGCTAGAGTAGTGCATGGTGTTATCGGGATAGGGCCTGGGTGGGATTGTGGTTGATGCAGACTGTATGGGCCGAATGGCCTCCTTCTGCACTGTAGTATCCTATGATTCTAAAGTGAGCCTGAGGTGTGGATCTCATTCATGAGAAAGAGCTGGACTTTAAGTTAAGGATAACTGATCATTTTCCAGATTTGGTACTTTTTCAGCCTTCCATTTTGTACATGGTAAATGAGGCAATCTTTAATATCGTGGAAATGATGGAAGTGCCATCGAAATGTAAGTTTTTGGATTAGCAACACTGAAGTTTATTTTTGCACTGGACATGTATTAAGCCAGGCTTCTGTTCAATTTACAGTGTAAATAGTTGTCACAGTTGCTTAACATCATTGGTTGCAATGGGAATGATGCAACTGGTCCTTTGAGACACAGAGCTAAAGGAATGTAGGGCATAAACTCCAAATTGTCAGCTTTCAAATTATTCCTCCACAAAAGATTTAAATTCAGGGCATTGGCACAGAGAAAGCTATCAAAAGGGGATCATTTTTTCTTCTGTTCATTAACGTTCCCAACATGTCAATGCTCTCCAATCAAGATGGTCTGAGCCGGTGATGCTCCATAATTAGACAATAATAGGGACACTTTATAGAATGTGAGGTTTCTACACGGTCCCAGGGCAACGTTTCCTGCTCCCCTCCCCCACCTTCCACCATTTTACCTCAACCCCTTCAAATACTAAAACTCACACAGTGAAGATAACTGACTTGTAACAACTGGAGCGTAAATTAGATTCATAGAACCCCTACAGTGCAAAAAGAGGCCATTCAGCCCATCGAGTCTGCATTGACTCTCCAAAAGAGCATCCCATCCAGACCCTCGCCACTGCCCTAACCCCATCACCCCATACATTTACCAAGGCCAATCCACACATGTTTGGACTGTGGGAGAAAGCCCACACAGACATGGGAGAATGTGCAAACTCCATACAGACAATCATGCAAGGCCAGAATTGAACCCAGGTCCCTGGCGTGTGAGGCAGCGGTGCTAACCACTGCGCCACCGTGCCTTTACTTTAATACAGACACCTTCAGATAAACTCACTATCTCACACTTGATACAGAATTTGCAATAACTGTGTACGAACGCTTAATGAATAAAATTAGTGCCCCCAGTAAAATTATAAGCAGGGCAATGTCATTTGTAGATGTTGAATGTTTGTATGTTAATATCACAGCTTTGATGTCAACTGGATTACATTTAGTAGTCTGTAATTTGATAGAACATATTTAGATGTGAATTCTTGCCATTAAGAACCTGTTTTTTGAGGATAAGGACTTTACTGAATAACTCAATTTTGCTTGTCGAGGACACATGGAAAATCATGCACTTGTGACCTGTCATTTTCCATCTGTCTCCAATGGGTAACAAGGATGGAAAATTTGATGCTCAGCCAAATCTCTGCTCACTTCAGCAGGACCAGAGAATCCTGCTCGTGTGAATGGCCAGAGATCCCCACCCAACATCTTTGATCCTTGCAATGATAGTATAAACTCTCGATCAACCTATTGTTCGCAAACAGGAAATGCTGTTAAATCTCGGCAAGTCTGACAGCATCTGTCAAGAGAGTTAATGTTTGTATTATGGATGACCCTTCGTCATAGCTCTGACCAATCAACCATCCTGACTCGAAACACTGGCTCTACTCTCTCTCCACAGATGCTGTCAGACCTGCCAAGATTTTCCAGCATTTTCTGTTCTTATTTCAGATCCCAGCATCCGCAGTATTTTGTTTTTATACATAGTTGTGTTAAGACTTAGCAAAGTTAAAATAAGGATGTGAATTTTAAATCTAAGACTCTTTAATAACAGATAGTTAAGATTGTTAATTTAGTGAGTGAATACTGCCAGAAGTAAATGTTGGACCCACACTTAAGCAAATTATTCTGAAACCAAATCTGTTCTTCCAAAAATATTTTTTGGAGTTGCATTTAAAGGAATCTTAGAATAGAATAGAACAGCAGAAAGATGCCATTCGGTCCATCAAGCCTGCACCAACAATATTATTAAACTAGAAAGACTGCAGAAAAGATTTAAAGGATGCTACTGGGACTTGATGGTTTGAGTTATTAGGAGAGTCTGGATAGATTGGGACCTTTTTCCCTGGAGCATAGGAGGCTTACAGATGATCGTATAGCGGTCTATAAAATAATGAGGGGCATAGATAAGGTAGGTAGTTAACATCTTTTCCCAAAGGTAGGAGAGTCTAAAACTAGAGGGCATTGGTTTAATGAGAGAGGGGAGAGATACAAGAGGGACCAAAGGGGCAATTTCTTTCAAAGGTGGTGAGTGTCTGGAACAGAACAATTTTGACTTTTAAAAAGCATTGAGACAATTGTATGGGTAAGATGGGTACAGAGGGATATAGGCCAAATGCAGGCAATTGGGACCAGCTTAGTGGTAAAGCCTGGGCAGCATGGATAAGTTGGGCCAAAGGACCTGCTTCCATTCTTGCAGACCTTTGTGACTCTATTAGGGGCAGCACAGTGGCACAGCGGTTAACTCACAGCATCAGGGGCCTGGGTTTGATTCCCAGCTTGGGTCACTGTCTGTGTGGAGCTTGCACCTTCTCCCCTTCCTCTGGATGCTCTGGTTTCCTCCCACGTTCTGAAAGATGTGCTGGTTAGGTGCGTTGACCTGAACAGACACCGGACTGTGGCGAGTAGGGGAGTTTCACAGTAACTTCATTGCAGCGTTAACGTAAGACTTAGCTGTGACTAATAAATAAATAAAACTTTACAACAACCCCACCCAGACCCTATCCCTGTGATCCAACGTATTCACTCTGTTAACCTCCCTGAGACTAAGGAACAATTTATCACGGCCAATCAGCCTAACCCGCACATCTTTGGACTGTGGTTGGAAACCGGAGCACTCGGAGGAAACCCACGCAGATACAGAGAGAATGTGCAAACTCCACAGACAGTCACCCAAGGCTGGAATTGAACCTTGGTCCCTGGTGCTGTGAGGCAGTAATGTTAAATGTGGTACTGGTGCTAATTGGGAACAAATGTGTTATCTCAAATTGTTGTTTTTCATTCTGAGTAGTAGACTGGGTGGATATAAAACCGTACCTAAAATGTGAAAAGCTGCTGGAGTGTGGAAGGAAATGTTGCCTGCAGGCACTGCCACTGCTGTGTTCTGTTGACTCAATTTAGTTCAGTTTTTCATGTATCTGAGAAGATCCTGAAGTTGCGAGTGTGTTCCCTGTGGGCATCATCCCACACATACATGAGCAGTTGGGTTGGAATGTGTTGCAAGATTGAAACAACTGAGAGGCTACACCAGCTCCATAAACCAGGGGAATGAAGACAAGACAGTTTTTGTAATCCGTGGAACCCTTGGCTTATATTGCAGTCCATGACTCACAGCTGTTTATGTGTCATTTAATGTAATATGGAGTGGGCACGGTGGCACAATGGTTATCATAGTGCCTGGGACACGGGTTCGATTCCTGGCTTGGGTGACTAGTTGTGTCGAGTTTGCACGTTCTCCCTGTGTCTGCACGGGTTTCCTTCAGTTTCCTCACACAGTCCAAAGATGTACGGGTTAGGTGGATTGACTAAGCTAAATCACCCCTTAGTGTCCAAAGATGTGTAGATCGGGGGATCGGTGGGGTAAATAGATGGGGTTACTGGGGTAGGGCTCAGGTAAGAAGCTCTGTAGGAGAGTCCCTGCAGATTCGATGGGCCGAATGACATCCTACACTGTAAATGTTCTATGATACTTAAGGTTTTTTTTTACTATGAGTCTATGATGAAGTGCCTATTAATCAGCCATTGATTACAGAAGGAAACAGTTAAAGGGAATATTTTATAACATTTAAAATTAAAAAATTATTTACTATTTGATCTCAATGTAATTTTCACCTCCAACTGCACCTCTTTTTATCTAGTCTGTTCCTTGGTCTCCAGGTTCTTTTGACAGCCAAGAAAGTAGACAAACGCTGGGTTCACTGCTCTGTACTCCCTCTGATTCTGCAAAGTATTTGAAGTTCTCAAAATTGTTCACATGGTAGGAGGGACTTGTGTGTGGCAGTTCTCAGACTAGCCATTCCAGGATACACTTGGGTGCATTGTTGCACCAATACTCTGAATCCAATTTCTGTCTTTAATAATGAAGCTCATTCTTACAGTGATGTAGGTGAAAACCTGTTACAGCAGATTTTACATCAAACTTGAGGCTTATCATGCAATATGGCTGGCCAGTATTTATCACCCATCCCTAGTTGTCCTTGGAGGGCAGTTGAGGGTCAGTCACATTGCTATAGCTCTGGAGTCACATGTAGGCCAGACCAGATAAAGAAGGCAGATTTCCTTCCCTAAAGGACATTAGTGAATCAGATGGGTTTTTCCAATAATTGCTAATGGTTTCATGGTCATCAGTAGATTCTTAATTCCAGATATTTTTTATTAAATTCAAATTCTACAATCTGCTGTGGCAGGATTCGAATCCGGGTCCCCAGAACATTAGGATAACAATATAAGATTCGGTTTTCTAATGATCAGTGTCATGATCCTTGACACTTCCCCTGCAAATTTTCGGTAAGATCTGGTAGGGACCAATAATGTTTTAGAATCATAGAATCCCTACAGTGCAGAAAAGGTCATTTGGCCAGTCAAGTCTGTACCAACTCTCTGATAGAGTATCTTACCCAGGCCCTCTCCCCTGCTCTTACCCTGTAACCCTACACATTTACTGCAGCTAATCCACCTAACGTACACATCTTGGGACAATGAGGGGCAATTTAGCAATCCACCTCACCTGCAAATCTTCAGACTGTGGGAGGAAACCGGAGCGCCCGGAGGAAACCCACGCAGACGTGACGTTTTGTTTTGTTTGAAGTAGACAAAGTTTGATTCAAGACACTTGTTCAATGAATAAAGCCACAAGATTCCACAGATTTTGAACAAACAAAAATAAATATTACTACACCAGGTTAGGAAGATATAACAGTTTATGATATTTAAAAAACATTCAAAATTACTAACATTTTTAGGAGAAACTGCCTTTTAGGTTGGCTTGTTGAGAAAGTTGAAATGGAATACACATTTCAAAACCCATCTGGCTCAATAACGTCCTTTAGGGAAGGAAATCTGCCTTCCTTATCTGGTCTGGCCTACATGTGACTCCAGAGATACAGCAACGTAGTTGACTCTGAACTGCTCTCCAAGAACAATTCGAGATGGGTAATAAATACTGGCCAGCCAACAATGCCCTCAGATGGGATTTTCCGGCTTGGGGCAAACGCAGCTGGAAAATCCTGCCCAGGATCTTTCAGCACTTTTGTTCTAGAATTATTCAATTTGCTTGTCTAATCCTGGAAACGTAAATTTGAAGGAAGTAGTCAAGAGCCTGTGCCGCATTGAATAATTTGCAGGAAAAAAGGGCCCAATTTTAAGTCTGTGTAGTGCATGAGTTTTGAGTGATATAAGATCCTATCCTATCAATTCTTCTCATTCCTTCATCCAATGACAAATTCCTACAATGCAGAAGGAGGCCATTTGGCCGATCGAGACTCGACTGACCTTCCCCCTGCCCCATCCCCACAACCCCATATATTTACATATCTTGGGACACTAAGGGGCATTTCCGCATGATCAATGCACCTAACCTGCATATCTTCGGATTGTGGGAGGAAACCGGAGCACCCGGAGGAAATATGCATAGACACTGGGAGAATGTGCAGACTCCACACAGACCGGGGACCGGAATTGAACCCTGGTCTCTGGTGCTGTGAGACAGCAGTGCTAATCGCTGTGCTGCCCTGTAAGCTTGTTTATCACTTTTTCAATGTCCTTTTAGTTCAAGGCCCTGACCTCTAACCCCCAATCAACAATTTTCCAAAACCAGTCTCTCGTTCCCCCTTCCATGTTTCAAACAGACCTGTGAATAACCCGACCCAACCACCGCACCGCACCCCCCCCCCCGCCCCCGCCCCCCCCCCCCCCCCCCCCCCCAACACCCCCATTGCCGAATAGGTGAAGCTCATCATGAGTTAGTTTCACCTTCCACAGGTTTTCTCGACTGGCAGTCAATTTGTCCACCTGGATCAGCTGGATCCAAAGGAAAAAGAGATAATAAGGTGCTGCTGTTCAGTTTGACAGGAACTGGGCCCCCGCAACCCAAACATGGCCTTGCCAGGGTTATTTGGCCATTTCCAGCCTCTCTACACCCTTATCCACTGTCTGTAAATACCACCTAAATGCCTATACTCTCCCCCTTCTGAAATGCTTCCGGAAGATTCAAGGGAGAGTGATGCCCTTGAGGCAGTCATAGAATCGCAATAGAAAAGCAAAGCAATTTAGACCAGTATTCTTATTCCCAGCCTCTACTGTTTATGTGTGTTCTGGGATGTCGGAGAAGGAATCTTTTTAAACTGCAGAAACTTGCTCAAATGAGCCACCAAAGATGATGAGTCAATCCATCCAGAGTAGCTGATGAGCGGCACAGTGATTAGCACTGCTGCTTCACAGCTCCAGAGACCTGGGTTCAATTCCCGGTTTGGGTCACTATCTGTATGGAGTTTGCACATTCTCCCTGTGTCTGTGTGGGTTTCCTCCAGGTGCTCTGGTTTCCTCCCACAGGATGTGTGAATTAGATGCATTGGCCATGGTACATTACCCCTTTGTGTCCCGGGATGCACAGGACAGAGGGATTAACAGGATATGTGGGGATAGGGCCTAGGTAGGATTGATGTTGGTACAGACTTGATGGGATAAATGACCTCCTCCTGCACCGTAGAGATTCTTGATTCATGTATATTTAAAAAAAATCAGATCCTGTTTAAGCAAAAGTACCGGTGGATTTCAGCTGATTGGGGTTGTGAGTGATTTTACTCTGAACTAAAAGTTTCAGGGAGGGTTGAGACACTAACTAGCAGCAGTCATATTGTGAGGTTTTACTTACCTCTCCATCTGAATTAAGAAAGATATGAGAAAATATTTTAAGTTCTATGTTCACTAAATGCACAAATTGCTATCGTTTCGCTCGATATCAGCTCCCAAGGTCTTTGCAATGTGGCCATCGGTCTGAGCAGCTGCTCTGAGGCAGCAAGGCTACATTTAGATCTGTATCTGGGTCACCCGCTGGTTCGTACTGCTGCAGAAGTAACTGGAATTTGTTATCAGAAAAGAGGAATGCGAACAGCAGTGGAAATAGAGCCAGGAACCCATTTCTGACCAGGAGATTATCCCTTTCTTGTTGTGCAATTAGGGTTACCTGCATCTGGTGGGTGAGCGGCAAGAATCAATTATTTTTTGTGTTGCTGTCTCTATTGGCCTGTGATGGCCCTTTGCACCCCTTGTGGGGGATATTTCTGAACCCTTCTCTCAATACATTTCTATAATATGGATCATGTCAAACATTTCAATGGAAAATTATGGACACTTCTGTGACCTTCAAAGGAGGACCTTGTTTACTGCCTCTTATCATCCATTCAGATGCTGAAAGAGAGCATTAAAAGTCCCAGGACTTCTCCTGTATTCATTAAGGTTGTGGCCGGTCTTTTACATCACTTACATCCATGTTCCCATACATCTTCTTTGGTTTCTCTAGCCTACACCAATCCCACCCAGGCCCCATCCCCGTAACCCCACATAATTACTCCTGGCACCATATATTTATGCCTAAGCTACACATCCTGGGACAATAAAGGGCAATTTAGCATAACCAATCAACCTAACCTGCACATCTTTGGACTGTGGGAGGAAACCGGAGCACCCAGAGGAAACCCACGCAGACCTGGGGAGAACGTGCAAAGTCCACACACACAGTCACTCAAGGCTGGAATTGAACCTGGGTTGCTGGCATTGTGATGCAGCAGTGTAACCACTGTGCCATGTCCAGTGATCCCTTAGTACCCAAAATTTGTTGCTGTCACTGCAAATATACTCAGTGATGTAGCATCAATGACCCTTTATGGCAGAGAATTCCAGAAATTCACAGCTCTCTGAGTGCATGAATCTCTCTTCATCTCAACCCTAAGTAGCTGACTTCTCATGAGACTTTAACCCATAGTTTCAGACTCCCTAAGCAGGGAAAAACAGCCACCTAGTATCTCTCCTGTCAAGCCGACTAAGAATTTTATTCCTTCAATGAGATTACCTCTTATTCTTCCAAACTCCAGAGAATAAAGACCCATGCTGCTCAGTCTTTGTTCAGAGGTCAATTGTCTCATCCCTGGAATCAATCTAGTGAACCTCCTTTGCACCCGCTCTAAGGGAAGTATATCCCTTCCTTAGGTAAGGAAACCAACATTACTGGAGATGATTTGGAATGGTCACAACAAGTGCAATGCTCTCTCAACACTTTCAGTCAGAGGCTGTCAAAGGAATGAAAGTTTTTAAAACAGTGAGTTATGTCAACAAAGCTGATTTGTGAGAGAGCTTTGTGCTTGAGGCTTTACAATACTTATCAAATGCTGTCAGATCAGCAATCTCTCTGAGCTGATTTCCAATTCCATGTTGCTGCTATTGCAATTTGTTTCTTCATGCACTCCTACAGGATGTCTTCCCCCACATTCTTCAGGACTCTGGTTCCATTCACAGAACTCTTGTGCACTACTAGCAAAGCCTTGTCTGCTGCAATTCCATCAAACAAAATAAGTCATGGTGCCAGGATCTTCTACTCTGACTGCTGCTGAGCTTGGAGATGGGGAGGGCATTTACTTCAACCAGATGGGCAGGGCAGGATGGCACAGTGGTTAGCACCACTGCCTCACAGCACGAGGGACCCAGGTTCAATTCTGGCTTTGGGTCACTGTCTGTGTGGAGTTTGCACGTTCTCCCCGTGTTAGCATGGGTTTCCTCCGGGTTCTCAGGTTTCCTCCCACAGTCCAAGGATGTGTGCATGTCAGGTTGATTGGTAATGCTCAATTAA